>NC_065918.1:4375000-5000000 GCF_905147045.1 Nymphalis io | reverse complement strand
ATATTCACATTTTAACAGTATTAATAAAAACTTTATTTATTTATTTAATCAAATATAATATAAATAAATTAATTTTATTAATTTGTTTTATCAAATATTTTATACAATTTAATAATCATTTATAATATTATTGTTTCTCATTTTATTAACATTTTAATTAAAAGCACAATTTTCCCTCGCACAATAATATACTGTGTATTCATCTAATTATATTTATAATAAATTTATGTTACTGTTGTAGTTTTGTGGCAATTGCAACGCAAACTTTTGGGTAATCGGGATACTTAAATGCTTTTCAACTAACTAAAGTGATTGAACATTGAATATTAAAGGTTACGTCTTATATTAAATAACTATGATAGTTAATTTAAGCGTAAAATCTAGATATTTATATATCATATTGTATTATTGTAAAAAAATGTTAATTGATGCTATTTTTTTACAGAATTAATTGCTGTATAGCTATTAAATTCAACATAATCTTCGAATTTTTTGTAATATTTTTACATACGTCAATGACTCAATGCTTATTTTGTTCGTATTATATTGTGTTAGATAATAGTACCTATGACAAGTATCCGTCGTGGAGTCGTTAACTAAATATGGGACTTATGATACCGTGTTCCCGTTATAATGGTTATTGTCAATGTTTAAATATATGTTGCCCATGTAATGCATTAGAAATTTTAATAAATATATGACTGCTAAGATAACAAAGCTCTGTATTACTATAGAATTTATAATGTAATTGACGTTGGGATTAGGATTAATATTTTACAAATTTACTTTTTATGATAATCGTTAAAATAATGCCACTCTTCGACATAAATGTAAGGATTTATAATTGTCTTTTTTTTTACAAGATAATATACTTAATAATGAAAAGAATTTTTAAGTAGAATAATAACTATAAAATTCTAACATTATAACATTAATGTTTAGTGTGTTAGTACTTTTTAACATCAAAGTTATTAGCTATGTTTGAATAATGGATCCATACACTTGTGGTTTCAATAAGTTGTCGACTTAGATTCACTAAAGTTTTATATTGCTTTGGACACTTAAACCTCATGGTGCCTGGAAAGTACACGTGTTAATATAATATTAATGTCTTTATTCGCATTATTTGCAACGATAATAGTAACCGGAATCCTAAGACAATGTAAATTTTAGTGAATACTAAGATGATGACTTAACCTTCTTAAAAATGTAGTATTGTCCGGATTGGAGTTGATACGACTTGATATGGAAACAATATATGAGATCGTATTTGATCTGGTGACACCCCACCAACGGGCTAAAGGAAGCCGAAAACGTGATAAGGATATACTTAAATGAGTCCAAATGATTGCGGACGCTACGATAGGTGTTCATTATTTATATGACAAATTCTAAAGACAAAGCAATAAATGCGATTTCAATGATTATTGTCATTTAGTACTTTGATCTGTGTGATTTAAGTGATGATAGAACATCGTCACGTCAATCTTCGAAGCGTCACTATTGGTGCAATTCGATTGAATAATTTGTGCAAATACGTGTAGTACAAAAGGTTTCAGAGACTGTAATTGTTATGGATATAATTGAAGTGCTCTTGCAAAGAGAATAGATAAATATAAATAAAAAAACAAATATTATTTTATGTACGCGCTACCAGATTAATGGAAATGGTTATGGTTGTTAGAGTTAAAATGGTGTTGAATGTTTAATACTTTGAAACGGCTGCAATAAACCTACTGAATTCGCATCAGTGTTGTAATGTAAAAGAGATAAATATTTTTAATAGATCATTTTAAACGCATATCGATTGTTAGACGTTCGTAAAATTTTATGGACTAGTACTTCCTTCTCGATATTAAAGATTTTAGTGCTCTATTCGAAAATATTTCAAAAAAATAATTTGCGTATCGATACTGTCTCAGTGTTATATTTAAGTAAAATAGAATTTAACATTTTAAATTTGAAATTTTAAAACAAATGTACGTTATCAATTCTCCACCTTACGACTCTTTTAAATCGTCTACAAATGTTTCAGCATGTTCTAAAAATTATCTTTTGAAATTCCCATTGTTGAGAACAATAATGGGGATTGTAAACTGTCCGGCATAAGGCATAACAACCGTGGCCCACAGTTTCTTGGTCGAAGCGGCAACGTCGCACTACCCCTGTTGCGAACGACTTGCATCTGTTCTCGAGTCCGTAAATATAAACTATTTACTTTTAATCTATGCAACGATATGTTCATTAAAGCTCTTGAATCGAAAAATTAAATTAAATTGAAAACTTTGAGCTACATAAATGAAACCAATTTCAACGTATTTTACATTTTTATTTGTTTTCTTTACGGTCTTCCAGTATATTAAGCAGTTGAGAACTAACTTGATGCTCCTTATTACTATATATCAGTCAATCGGTTTGTTTCAAAAACTGTTCTATAGCACCACACTAGTTCTAGATTATTTTTTAACTTGACTTAAGTATTGGCTTAGATTATTTTGTCACATCTATTATACGGTATTGATAGTCTCATATATTGTAAACGTTCTACTTAAACTATACCTTCGACTTCTTAATGTGGTACACTTTTAACCTAAACACGTAGTTAAAGAACAATTCGCTCCCCACAAGCTTCTAACGCCTCTTTGAAATTTTAATATAATTAATCACATAAAATCTATGGTGCATAAATGTTCTATGAGATTAAAAATAGTTTAGTAATTTAATAATCTGTAATTATTTTTTGTAAGTACCAATAACTATTTAGTTAGTTTTATAATATCTTATTATAATTTAATTCAGGGTGCTATAAATCCAAGTAACGCCATTAACGTAGCTACACATTTGTATAAGTAAACGACAATAGAAAATTTTCAATTGTATCCGTTTAATACTAAATTTTTATTTCATTTATATAAATTATAGAATTTTAGCAATTGGAAATTAAACTATTGTAATTATTGTATTCTTATGTTGTAAATTTTGTTTGTTGATAATATTATAATAAAATAATTTTCATTATGAAAAAAAAATCGAATGTGTGGGTTACGTGTAATGGTTGTTTTCTGTGCCGCAATGTATGTGAAGCTCTGTAAAGAACTCTTCGATATCTTGCTCCTTAAACTTATGTACAAGAAGCTTCGCTTTCTTAGAACAATATGTACGACACAAACTTCATACTGGGCCTTAATGAGTTACATAATATTGATAATATAAAAATATCTACCATCACAAATAGTTTAAACAAATTTTAAAATGTGCGCTACATATCATTTTGCTTATATCTAAACTTGCTCTCGGTCTTATTAATGGTATATAAGACCAGCTTAGTAATATTTCAATGTACTCGTTGAACACCGTTGTGAAACCTATTGTCACTTAATAGCACCCTAATTCTAAATGTTTCAGACCATTATCGTATTCTCAGATAAAAATTACAATTATTATAAATGTTTGGCTCAAAGATTTGATGTCATATAATTATTCTGTGTAGTCAATTTGTAATTCCTTAAATTTAATTTAATATCGATCTAGTTCTGATACTGTTTTAGATTAAAATTAAGATATCTATTTATTAAATCTTTCTTCTCTCAGCCGTCTTTTATTATAACCTAAAATTATGTTCCTAAGCGCTACATACCTACATACATACGCTTAATTGTTAACCCACCTACTGCCTGTTGTTGTGAACTTGCGTTCGATATTAATCTAGCACTATAATACTGAGAATTATATAATTCTATATATATATATATATATATATATATATATATATAGAATTATATATATATATATATATATATATATAATTATATTATTATCATCCAACATACAATAAAATAAATCTTAACAGCAATTTTGTTACTTTCTACCTTTCATTAACGTCGTTCATTTCATTGACGTTGTTGTTCAAAATATTGCAGTGTATTAATAATAAGTTATAGCACAGAGGTAAAGAATGAAGTATTAGTTATACAGAGGAAAGCAAGCTGGTGTACAGGAAATGTTAAAAACAGCGAATGTCGTTGAAGCTGTAGCGCAAGATAGGCTTACCCTGGAGGCATAAGAGCCGCAAGTACAACTACTTTACAGCAAAATGTAACAATGATGACGAACGGAAGTAGTTCATAAATACATAACGCAAGAAAACGTTGAAAAAAATATTTTAAAGCTAAATCCACAGAGTATGAGGATAATAAAGACATAAGAAATCGCAAACAAAATAGTAACTTAACAAAACTGGTCGTCGACTTGGAAATGTAAATTCACCAAATTTTATGCCTGCCTTTATACAATGTAAAGTGTGTTTTGAGAGCTCCAGGATCATACGACGCCCACTCTACACGTATTTTTGCTATTACTAGAGATCTCCCTGATATATTTTGTACATATATTACGTTTTATCTCAAACTATCTTTGCTGTTTAAAAACAGCCAGTTAACACAGAACTTGAGAAACTCTAGTCATCATCACATTCTTCATACTTTTCGTATAGAAATTAAATATAATAAATAAAATGACGGACCGTTGGCGTGGTTGGTAGATACTTGCCTTTCACGCTGAAGGTTGTGGGTTCGATTCTTACCCAGAACAGACACTTGTGTGCATAAACATATCTGTTTGTCCTGAGTCTGGGTGTAATTATCTATATAAGTATGTATTTACAAAAGAAAAGTAGTATATGTAGTATATCAGTTGTCTAGTTTCCATCGTGCAAGCTCAGCTTAGTTTGGGATCAGATGGCCATGTGTGAATAATGTCCCAGGATATTATATATTATAAATAAAAATACTTGCGTCAGTGTTTGTTAAAAAGTAAATCTTTCAATATAAATTTGACTGATATTATATGAAATTGACTATATAAAAGCACTCTCATATTCTAAACAGTAATAGGAAAAGGAGTTATTTAGTATGTCTGTTCATTCACTTGCACACTTAAACTTACATTTCTGCCGTGTTATTACGTCATTTAGTATAAAGTTAAGTATTAGCCTTAAATAGCAAATTAATGAACGTAAGAAAGAGATTGAACGTCTAAATAATTTTTCGTTACTCTTATCGTAAAAATAAAGTGTGGTACATATTATAAAATGTATGACTTATGGAGTAATAACTCAAAGCGCATTTTCATCAATCAAAGATCATGTTCAAGTTCAAGGAAACATAATCTTTAAATTGTATAATCCAAAAAAATGTTTTTGCCTGCGCGTTTGCTTCTTTTAAGATTCACTACTGAATTTTCATTTATCAATGGTCAGAACGCATGAATCTTAACCGATAATTGCGGGTCAAAGCCAGGCAAGCACTACTGAATTTCCATGAGCTTAATTTGTATTTTTAATTCATGTTATGTGTAGCCGTGAAGGAAAACATCGTGAGTAAACATCTGTAAACCAAACCGCTTTGGAGCAGCGTGGTGGAATGAGCTCCAAAATTTCTCCTCAAAATGGAACCCACTGTTGGGAGGCATTTACAGACTGTATTTTTAAATTTATTACGTATGTTCCTCTTTTTACTATTGTTTTTTTATTAGATAAGTGATGTGTATTTTTTATTGATGAACAAACAGATTTTAGATAAAATACATCTATTGTTTACAGAAATAAAATAAAAATTAAGTCTAAAAGTCTGGTTTAATTGTATTTATTTGGATATTTAACTTCAAAAGTTTAGGGCACATTCTAAATAATATAATTATTATTATTTGTATAATTAAGAACAGCAATAAAGGCTTTATATATTTATTTTATTTGTATTTATAAAATCGCTTGTGACCATAATTCGATTTTTAATTTGAACCAAAGACCACGTTTTTTGTGCACATACTAATAATAAATATTTCAAGTCTCCAAATGCGGGTAGCGTACTATATATACTATATATATATATATACTATAATAGTATAATTTTAACTGGCTGTTACCTATTGGCGCGTACTACAGTCGAGTGTTGCTAAATGATAAAACGATAACTCAAACAAACCCAAAAGAGCGGATTATGACTTGACTAGCACAATTTAGCGCAGCCAATTTGTGAAAAACACAGAATACAGGCTGTTGTTCACTGAGTAAACGATACCAATGTTTTGTGATATTTCACACAAAACGCATCTAATCGTAAACACTCAGTATATATTATTACAAACGGCATATATTCGTTTTTGCTGATCACTATTTAAAAAAGTCATTATTCTATCTCACATAATTTGTTAGTATAGTCTTTTCGATATAATTTAGTAAAAACACGATCTTCAGTGTGTTGAAAGTAACTTTATAGAGCAATATATATTGCGTATCCTGTAATGTAGGCGAACATAGTAGAAAGTACCTTTTAGATTCATACATTTCACATTTTATTCATAGATACCTCCTAAAATCTCTAAGAAAAAGGCAACAACTATGCAGGTATATACTTGTAATTACATACGTATATTACTCATTGCACATGTTAAAGTTTGATAGAATATAACTAGAAGTATAAATAATAAAAAAAAAATCTTTTAATGTTTTTATCACAAATAAAGTATTAATGAACACTAGCTACGCTATACAAACTACTGATATTTTTAAATCTCAAACACCAATCTTAATTTATAAAGATAATTGTAAATTAATCTGGCTCTAATCACCCGGACAGAAATCCATTCTAAATTGATTCGAGCTGTACGGGCCTCCTTGTTTAAGTAGAGGTTCGTTCCAAATTGCGTATTTAAATAAGTCTATATATACACGTATGAGTTTATGGAGGTTGCCAGAATTAGTTCTCTCTGTATGGTGTGTACTATGCGTGAGGTGGGTCCGAGGAAGCGAAAGGGAGGTGGGAGGCTCTCCTTACCGGGAGGTGTTCAACGCGCCTAAGGGGCCTCGTCCAGAGAAAGTAAAATATCCTGGTATGGGGGAGGCTAGTATTGTCAAGTGAATGTATAAGTATAGCTTTAAACTATATATCGGTCCCTATACTATATGCTATAGAGTACTTATTTACATATGTGCGTATATAAACTTATCTATTATGCAGACATAGGAAATGGAACAGGTTGGGAAAGGGACGCTTGGAAATTTGCTTATATATTAGACGTCGAAACGTTTTAGATACTGATATCGATTTAAATTAAAATCTCATGTTCTCAACTCTGTTATTCACAATAAGATCAGATTAATAATTGTTTGAATTTTATGATGGAAAATCATTTTATTTAAAAGTAATATGCGTACGTTTTTTAAATAGAAGTCGATGTTATTACGATATATATATCTCGTATATATATATAAATGCATATGTCTAACATAGAAATTGATGTTTAGTGACTTAATCTATGATTAAAGAAAATCAATAAATACATGTGATGTAAAATAAATAAAACAGAATTTCGTTAATAAAATAAATATGTATATGTATATATATATATATATATATATATATATATATATATATATATATATATATATATATATATTTATATATATATACGTCTCGTAAATCGGTCTATCTATTGCTGAAAACGGGACGAAAATGCAATCGCTATGGGGGTTCAATGTATGACATCTAACTAGCTGCTTCGGCTATGCACTGAATAAATTAAAAAGTCCAACCCGTGTCATTATTCTTTTTACATATATTATGGTACACACGTATATTATGGTAATACGATAGTACGGTAATATTAATATTTTTGTTTTAGCCCTATAATAATGATATTTGTGCATTAAAATTAGGTCTAATCGAAGAGCAATAAATGTAAGAAAGGTGGCATTTGGTTCTTAGAATAAATATGTGACGCAATTATAGTCAGCTAGACAGCAAAGTCGTAAAAATTTTGTTGGTTTGATTTCTGGGTAGATATTCATGACGATTGACATTCATGTCATTTTTATGTTAACACATGTTATGCCAAAAGTATTTAATTATTAATTCGGATATTACAATATAATTGAAGCCTTCTCCTCAAAAAGGGAGAGGAGGCCTTAGCCCAGCAGTGGGACATTCACAGGCTGTTACGGTTACGGTACGGAATGTTGTAAAACTTGTAAAGTAGGCAAAATTTTATGTTTTGAATACAGAGTAGAAACACTTGAGAGCTGTCAGTTTCAACTTACTTATTTGATAAGAATAAATTAGCATCATTCGGTAAGTAAATAAGAATCATTTCATTTTTTAAAAGCGGTTGAACGATTTCTGAACTTTGCCTTAAATTATATTATAAACGTTTGTGTAATCTTTTATATTATTCGCAGTTGCTCGCATACCCTTGGGTAATTTGAAATAAAAATTGATATATTTTTTGGGTAAAACCAGTAACAGGCTGTGAATGTCCCACTGCTGGGCTAAGGCCTCCTCTCCCTTTTTGAGGAGAAGGTTTTGTAGCTTATTCCACCACGCTGCTCCAATGCGGGTTGGAGGAACACACATGTGGCTGAATTTCAGTGAAATTAGACACATGCAGGTTTCCTCACGATGTTTTCCTTCACCGTAAAGCGCGAGATGAATTATAATTACAAATTAAGCACAAGAAAATTAGTGGTGCTTGCCCGGGTCTGAACCCACGATCATTGGTTAAGATTCACGCGCTCTTACCACTGGGCCACCTCGGCTTTTTGGGTAAAATCAATGAATAGTATGTTTCTTTTTGTTTTATAGTACGTTGACGAATTTAGTTTACTAAAAGAATAATACGATATAAACCGTCTTTCAATCCCTTATAATATTATTTTTTCTGGATTTTTTATGGATAATGTTATTTATTGATTATAAGAATAAAATAAATGAAATGCTATAATTTATACTAAATCAGGATCTAGTTTCTTTGAGCTGAATAGCGTTACGGTAAAATTAAATTAATTTTGATTATGTTGGTGATAGATACGCAGATCGTAGATGGGATTCGTGCGGAGCGGAGTTAACAATCAAGGGGGCTCCCGGACGACGCATGTAAATTCGGACGCAACGCCACCGCTTTCCGGAACCGACAGCCGCAGTTGCCTACATCGGGAGAAATGGAAAATATATATCAAGCTGAGCGAAAAGTCCACTACACACCCTGAGGGTGGAGAGCCCGGACGTGCGTTCGATTCCAACGAGCCGTAGCCTCCCATCGTCACGACCCTGTTCAATTTAAACATGGCACACGATATATTTAGTTACTATATGCACGCTAATTATTATTTGATTATTTTGATCTATTAACTGTTAAAACGCAGGCAGGGAAGGCAACAAGTGCAACAAAAAATGAACTCTGAAAAATGAGCTCCTCTCCTCCTTCACAGCCCGATCTACAAAACAACATCCGGTATATTTTTCTCTCACTTCGCAACGAATAACAGTACTCGCCTTTTAGATGTAATTTTAGATTTTTTCTCTAGCTTTGAGAAAAATAAATATGCTTAAACCCGACCCTTGGCCGGAAAAAAATATTAAGAATTGAGAAAATATTTGTTTTACAGTTATGTAAACATCTCTAATTACGACCTGTTTAAATTATTTTTCCTTAACATCGTACGGGGCAGGGCTCTAATTAACATCTATTACAGGTATTTCGGGAACAGAGGATTATCATTTCGCGAGGGCGCTGAGTACACTCATTTAAATGGAACCCGTCTGGCCCTTCACAATTGCCTGCTGCCGTGTGCATTTAAAAAATAATAGAATATTAGGAGTGAAAAATTTATATACTTGATAAGCTTGTATTTAATTGATTACTTCTGCACCGTGAATATTACATACTGCCTAATCGTTGGAAGATCAAAGGATCAAAGATGATCCTCTCGTTAACTAAGTAAGATGCTTAATACCTGTTGCACGCCACAGCGATGACGTCACTGGTATGCTGTAGACTTGCGATGTGCTTGTCGTAGTTAGCACGGTGCTCTGCCAGAACAAGGAGACGCACGTAGGTCCGCTTGGCCGTCCGCACGCCGCCCACCGTGGTCACCCGTTCGGAACGGCTCGCCCGCTCCCACCTTCCTCAGCCGCCTACCACCCTCTTTAAAAGCCAGTGGCGAGCTTCAAGAGAAAATGCCGCGTGTGTACACTCACATGCGTAGACCATCTTTGGCAAGAGCCGGCAGGCGCGAGGCCTACGGGGGAAGCTCGGATTATGTGGAGAAGACACCCATCGCCCCGCGTTCGTAAGTGTGTACGCACAAAGCCTTCCTACATACATTTGCATAGTGACATTGTACGGTAATATTGTATGTGACCATTCTGAACGCAGTCCTGAGGCAATATCTTTCAATTGTTCGTCTTGTTTCCCATTTCGCAGCAACATTGCAATGCAACTATCAAATAGGTAACTGTTATCATTATTTTTCGGATATTACATTTGTGTTATAAGTAAAAATATTATACAAATATATATATATATATATATATATATATATATATATATATATATATATATATATATATATATATATATTTAAAAAAATCTTGAAAGGCAAAATAAGTCAAAATTAAAATATAGTTCAATTTATGAACGTACAAGTACGAGGGCAAAACGATCAAGAGACCAATAAAAATAGGAAGTGGCCATAATTAATTATAATCATACAAATACGAAGCGAGCATTACTGGCATCACGAAATTTAAATTTCACGTGGACGCGTCCGTATCTAATTTCGATTTACATATACACATGTGCGTATAGGTAAGAGGATTTCTTGAAGTTTGGTCGATATAGTCGAGGATGGGCTGGGGTGGCTCGGACGCGCGCCTACCGTGCGTGAGGGTGTGTGCGTATGTCTCGGACACGCACGTTACGCAGATTTCTCTAACGATTTTCCCGGAGTGTGAAATGTAAAATAAGGGGTTAGTCGAGGCTGAGCTCGCCCGGCTTGCTCCCCCTTCGCCAAATTGATGACCGTCCGCCCGCAGGGAGATCGGTTCAAATTTAACACATATCGTATTTAAAAGTAAAACGTTTCCAAACCTTACTCTCTCTCATTAATATTCCCTTGCAAAGTGTTCATGTCACGATTCTTATAAATAACAATTTATTGTATTTCCATTGAATAATATTTAAATTATAAATACCATATTTAAACAATACTGTTTTCTTGTGACTGACAAATCAATAATGACAGAAAAAGTGAAATCAGTGTTTAAACAACGAACAACTAAGAAACGAAAGTTAACGGTGTAACTTTAATTTGTTTCCTCTAGTTTATTTTATTACAAGAAACTTAACTAACACATACTTTAATTTTAAATTCATTTAATTTTTTATTCATCGTTAAAATACCAGTATTTACTGTATATTACGGTAAGTGTGCTAATTTGAAAATTATTAATAATTACCAATAATTACCGTAATTTTATCATTTTAATTTGTTTGGAGTTTTAGTTTAGAGATTGACAGTGTTTGCACTCCCGTGCCTCGAAAAGCAAGTAAAGTCGTTGATGCAGCACCTGAACTATTTTCGATCTATAGCATCCAGCTATAGTACTGAAGAAGTGTGCAGCGGAGCTGTCTCCCGTGTCTTGTCTTTGCCTGGTCCATCTTCCTCTCTCTAAAGGATGTGTGCCGGAGGCTTGGAGAGAGGCTGATATGCAAGCGGTTTCCAAAAAAGAGGATCGGTCTGACCCGGCAAAGTATTGGCCAATAGCTATCACTCCAGTACTTTGTAAGGTGAAGGAACGGATCTAAAGTAACCGACTGATCCATTACCTAGAGGATCACTGTTTTATTAATGATCGTCGGGTTTCGGCCTAAACGGTCTACAGGGGACTTTCTAACGTACGTAACGCACGTCTGGGGTGAAGCTATAGACAAGAATGGGGAATCGTTGGCTGGCAGCCTCGATATCTACAAAGCTTTTGACAGAGTCTGGCACAGAAGTCTTTTCTCAAAGCTACCGGCATATGGTCTGCTTGCTCAGCTTTGCACCTGAATTGACAGCTTCCTACAAAAGTGTAGCCTTAGTGAATAAGAATTGCGCCTGTGTTTGCGCACATTCTTATGGACCATAACACGTCCCACACAGGCTAGTCTCTTGAAAATGGTCGTCGTGGTCGAAATCGATCAGGAGGAAATCGTTATTACCTAATTATTTTTTAGCACAAACGTTCATTTTCTAAATATTAGTTATCAATTAAAACCTACTAAAGAAGTTTATTACCATTACCAAAGACGATAGTTAATTATTAATAAAAACCGATAAAAGTGATGAATGTCACAGTTTTATCACATTTACCAAGTAATTAAGTAATGATGAATAATGGCCGGTTACTATGGTTATATTTACCATATAATTTACATTTACTGTGACATATATGTAATTTATATACAAAATTGATGTCAAAATTTGATTTCAAGCACAAATCTCACCAAGTTTTAATTAAATGTTCTAAATCGACAAGATTCTTTAACCAATCTTTATTAATTTTGAAAATATCATTTTAACTCAAAAGAAACATTCGTAAAGTATTGACCGTAGGTAACAATCGTCAATACAACGTATGATAGTATAACAGATACCCAAACGACGCAGACACAAATTCCATTACGATATTGCAATTTGAATATTGAGAAAGATATTTTTTTCCATTAATTTACACAAACCTTGAAATGTGCAGTTCTGATTTTCAATTTACAATCCTAAATAGTAAATCAATTTCTCGATGCGCCAAAAAATACTATGTAAATAGGATTTTGCATATCTATGTTTTTATTCAACAAAATATTATTTGCTCGGTGTATTTTTTAAACGCGTCTTCTCACCAGAAGGAACACTTTTGTTTTATTGATAGTACAAAAGGAAAATTCAGTTTGTTTGACATTCCGGAAAATCGTACAAGATATACTAAAACAATTAAGGTCATTGAATATTGGCAATCGAATTAGATAATCCATTCATTAACAAAATAAACATGCTATGATGTTGAGGGAGGGAGAGACGAGAACTTTATTTGGTAAATAAAAAAAATTAAGGTATAATGTATTATTATTTCAGTATAATCGATACTCAAAACTTGGCGTTAAATCTTTGTAATTGGGATCAAAAGCTACGAATATATTAATAGGTGTTTAAAATAAAAAGAAAAAACGGAAGATAAAATGTTAGTATGGGTAACACTCGGATCGGATACGGCAGGAAGCGTAGGTTAGCGCGATACTTCTTGTATTATATATATTTCTATAGCTACGTCTTAATTTATGTTCATAGTAACTTTTTAAATTAACTATTGATAACTATTTAAATATAACTTAAAATAAAAGAAATCAAAGCTGTCGTTTATATTTTTAGTTCATTTATATTTAGTTAAGTTATTAAACAAAAAAGTTATTGTGACTCATCTATAAAGTGACAGGGTCATTTATAATATTTTTTTTGGATACAAATATTAAAATCTTAAATAGAAAGTTTTTATTTATCTTAATTATACATTTGTCATATGAAAAGTTATAACACTCTTTGTACTTTAGTTTTTCGCAATTGTCTATGTGTATATAAAGCAAGTAAATAAGTTTTCAAATATTATAAAAAAATTGTTTCCATGTTCAGAGGTCTTGTTTATCTAGAGTAGATTAATGCATTTTTTAACATGAATAAAGTTGAATATTGAAAAATAACATAATAAGATATTTATCATGCATTGATACGTATAAAGTTGTTTCTATTTAAGATTTAAAAGAAAAAAAACTGAAATATTTTTTTAAATTTAAATTTTTAGTGCACGTCTTCGATTTTTTTAACTATTAAAACAATCCTGAGTCCTGAATATATTCGCTGGTTCCGTAGATAGTAAGATATCTTGAGATAGCAAAAACTCATTGGTAGAAGAAATTTTTTTTATAAACGTGAGCATTTCATTTCATTCAACGTCAGGCTAAAAAAAACATTAAAAAATCAAATATCAAAGCAAACTGTCAGTTGTATCCGACATAGAGAAGAAAATATTTCATTGATTACATGCCAGAAGGGAAGATAATTACTGGACCCTATTGTGCAAATTTAATTTTAAAAGTGCGTGAAGCAGTTGTAAGAAAATGTCGTTGTTATCCGCGATGGCAGCTTCAAAATTCTTGACCAACCGAAAAGTAGGACAAAGCATAACGTTAGCCGATCGCAATTACTATTAGTCTTCTCCTTGCGTCTAAAAGTAACATTGAAACCATTTGATCCATTGACTCCGCTAAATAACTTGAGTACTCCTGTTTGGTTAATTAATTAATTAAGTACTAAAAAGCAAACAAGTAAGCCTGTACAAACGTCAAGTCCAAACAAACATACAAAAACCTCATACCGAAAAATGTGGAAAAGATTAAGACATCCAGAGAAGATCTTGAAACCATAATTATATGCAAGGCAATCCACGAGCAAATAGTTAAAAGGAATAAATACTACATAAGACGAGAAAGCGAGAACATGTGGGAAGGATTCTATAGAGTCATCTCAAGAATTGCCAGAAAATAGCAAAATATATAAGCAACGCCGAAGGAAATATAGCTTTTGTGGAAGGTTGCGTGTTATAATGTTCAAAAACGAGTTCAAAAACAAAAGAAATGTAACTGCGACTAGTATAACATCACTCGAAAGGGATTAAAAGATAAAATTTTACAATTTTATATATTTCTATATAATACATATATATTTTCCTGCAAAACTTTGGAAGCTAATAACCTTAAAGTTCTATCTGATTTTTTTTAGTACTGAAGTCTAACAAACTACTTTGAAATACTTTAGTGATTAAGTTATAAAGATATCTTTTACTGAACGATTAGTAGAAGTCCTTCAAATATATTTCTTTTTTGGTATAATTTACACGACTTTACCTTTTCATTAAAGTCAGCTGTAAAGTAGCATAATATATCTAATTTAAATTTGTTTTTTTTACTGATAAAAATAGCAAATGCTTTTGACTTTAACTCTCTTAGCATCATTATTAATTCCTAATTTAAGAAAAAAAAACATAAACTTTAAATATAGTCTAATAATAATCAAATGGTTATATATACAGCTTTCAAAACGTTGGAAATAACAATGTTGGTTAAAATGACAGTGCTTCGAGGTTCAGAAACCGGTTGTAAACAGCCACCCCCGCGGCTAACTGTAAACCGTTTTTTACCTACGCTGCATTCCTCTGCACCCCATCCCTTTATAGCTGCGTGAATCTTTCAACTATTATTACGTCGAATCTTTCGAGTACGATTTATAAAATCGTTTTTACTTAATAATTTCTAATCTATTATGTATTAAAAAAAGCAATTGTTATTTAAATTGATAAGAAAAATATTAACATTAACTTTGTAAGTTCCCAGTATACATAATATGAGCAATTATTTTTGATTACGATTTAAAATGTTATATATTACTAAATTTGATTTAAACAGAATATGCTCAAGGCCAAATCAATATTTTTGTGAATGCAACGCTATGATTGATGATATAAATGCATATTATGATATGAATTTTGCTATTGTATTATATACAAATATCCTTTGTTATGTGAATAAACAAATAAAAACTATTTTTTAAATTTGGAAACTGTTCTAAAACAACTTTTGTATCATTATGTAAAACAACATTATGGTTATAATATTCAACTTAATACCAACTTTCTAAATTGCACGCAAATGTCCATCGTAGACGATGTTCATTCGGTGGCCGGGTGGCCGAGCTAGTACTTTTTTTAATAGATAATTGCACACCGACACAGATGTGCCTGTGTGGGAAAGCATTTCTAGGAAAACATCTCTAGGGGTGCAAGTTATGTGGCTGTGTGAGTTTCTTTATAACATCACACCTGCTATTCACTTGTGTGCGTGGTGTAGGAGGTAGTGCGATGTTACTCGCTGCATTTTTTTGATGCGCTCTAGTAAATTTGACAACGTCGCAATTTTATATTTCTAAGGGTGTTTGGTTTCTCATGTTACGAAGCTGATTTTTATAACCTTCAACAACGATTCATTTTAAACAGATTTCTATTGTTAAATGTATATTTATATGTTATATTGAATAAATATGAATGCTGGTGGTAATGTTTGATTTAATTTGACTTCGTAAATGTGTATTTGATCACCAAGAAAATTGTCTCATATATTTTTCTTGGACCAATTTTTATTTTAACTACTTTGTTGTAATTCGCCAATAGATGGCGCTACAACACATCAACTTCTATATAATTGTTCAACAATTGGTATATGCACAGACAGGACAACATTTATTTTAGCTGTTATTTTAATAGTTGAGCTCGATTGTGATTATTTTAATTAAAACTCAACAATAAATTTAAATTACAGATTAAGTTTAAGAGTATTTTTGTGATATTTTTTATTAGATTCGACTCTCTATGACAAGTTTTTAAAAAAGGTCATTAATAAACACGATTTAATAACAATATTTATATAATTCTGTTCGGTCTTAAAACTGTTAAAGATTTCAAAGAAAAAACGAATTTATTTTTAAAGGTTTTAACCACTTAGTCGTAGGATATTGTAAAAACCAAACTGGGTAGCTACCCACTCATAAAATATTCTACCGCCAAACAACGATACTTAGTAATTTTGTGTTCCAGTCTGATGGATGAGTGTGCCAGTGAAACTGCAGGCATGAGGGATATAACATCTTAGTTCCCAAGGTTTGTGAAGCTTTGACGACTATAAGGGGTAGTTAACCTCCTTTTCCCTAGGTAAACCTCCCATTCGAAAGACTGCCTTTCTAAATTCAAAAAACTTGAAAATCTCGGTGATGTTTATTAAATATTTTTAGCGATCAACGATTTTAAGGTCTTAATATAAATAGCGATTAGTAATCACTAAATAATAACACGTCTGGTCAATTCGTGTTATACTGAACGGGAGCGTTCTTAGAATTTGCTTCATCAATGTGACCTCAACACTAAAGTCAAATCGGAGACTGAATCTAATTAGTGATCAAAACTGTCGGCTATTTGTTGCAATACTGCGTCATACATTAGAGCATGCAACTTATCTATGTTGCTTTAAATTACGACGAGGTATCTTTTTAAACTTGTTTTACTTGCAATCTGTTAGGTTTATCGTTATGGAAAGTTCATAAGCAATGAGCAATATGTCTATGTAGATTTATAATGAGATGTAACTGTTGAAATACCTGACAAGTCGGATTTATTATTAAAAATATAATTCGGACAGCGTAGATAGTTTTAGGGTTAGGTTTAATTCATGTGTCAAACATCAAGATCATTTCTTGAAAGTGTGTGATATGGAAATTTAATTGAATTAAGGTTAAAATAAAAAAAATTGCAATTGTAATATCGCTTATGAAATTAAGTCTTATATTAGATGTAATCCGCGAGCCCTAGTATCCCAGATTGAGGGCTCAAACCCAGGCAAGCAACACTGAGTTTTGTTGTATTTAATTTGTGTTACTGATTCATCTCGTGCTCGCTGGCGTAGGAAATCACCGGAGGGAAACCTGTATGTGCCGGATGATCTAGCACACGTGTATCCACCTAGCCGTATTGGAGCAGCGTTGTGGAATGAGCTCCAAATATTCTATTCAAAAGAACAAGATTCCTTAGCAGTGAGACATTTACACATTGTTACTAAGTTTTTAGTTTTATATTAAATGTGATCTAAAGATTACGTATCGTTTTATTAATTTTTGAGTTCTTATTCTTTGAAAAGTTGTTGTTGTTGTATTGATTTGATATCCCGAATGATCTAATCTGTGTTATCACAAGAACGGTTTCATTCTTTCTCTTTGTACATATGTGTGCCCATATATATTTTTTGGAATATCTTAAGGACAAATGATGATATCTATATACATATATTAAAATATGTATTCAGTTCATGTTAAAATCGACTAATCAATTTTTTTTTATTAAACAACAAGCATAAAGAACGTTATTTCTCAAAAAAAACACGTATCTTATAAAAAACTACAATAGAAGAATATTACTTAGTAAAAAAAAAATAATCACAGTCTGTGAAAATCCCACAGCTGGGCTATGGTGTCCTTTCCCTTTGAAAATAACGTTTGGAGTTTATTCCAACACGCCAATGCGGGTTGGTGGTACACATGTGTTAGAATTTTAATGAAATTAGACTCATGCAGGTTTCCTCACTATGTTTCCCTTCGTCGATCGACAAGGGAAACATAGTGAGAATTTATAAAGAGTTTGTTTCATTTAACAAAAAATAATCAAATGTTTATTAAATGTATTAATCGATCCAACATCCAACAAATATACTTTCATAATTAAATATGATCAAGCAATTAGTATTTCTGATGCAAAATAATATAAATTTGTTAATAGTGTGAGAAGACATAATTCCCGTAATATTCAAAAATAATAACAATGCGGCTCAATTGAAAAGGATTGCCGAAGTTAACTTTTATCGGTGCTTTACTACTTCTGCTGAACAGTATTGTAAATTTATTTGTTCTTTGCGCTAAGACTATAATGAATAGTTGCAACGCCATAAACATAATGATGGCGTTGAGAATGACGTCAGATAAGAAAAATTGAGTGAATGTTATCGTAGTAAATTTTATTGCTTTCTTCCTAGGACAGATAAGGTTTACTAACGCTTTGTTTTCTATTGTGTTATTATTTTTGTTTTCTATTGTGTTATTATTTAAAAATATTATTTCTAAAGAATATTATTTCTAAAGAATCATAAAATCGAGTTTTATTTTCGTTCATTAGTGTAGTTCTAAATAATGTGATTGTTACAGGTGAAGTTTATTATAATTTATAGATTAGGAAGGCCGACGAGCATATGGGTCACCTGATGGTAAGTGGTCACGAATGATGAAACAGACGGTAAGAAATGTTAACCATCGCTTATATCACCAATGCGCCACCAACCTTGAGAACTAAGATGTTACTCATAAAATAAGATGTTACATTGTCACTTGTGTCTGTAATTATATATTAAAAGATTAGATTCTCAATATAAACTATTTTTTATGATCTTTGTCAATAAATATTCGTAAGCCTCTTACTAAAAAGTATTACTTTTTATTTTTAAGATTTTTAAAGAATTCGACATTTTTTGTATTATATTTGTATTTTGTATTGTATGAGATTAAAATTCATTTTGTTAACAAATATTGTATATTTTTAATTTAAATATATATCCATAAAGCTAAGACATTCTAATTAAAAGAGTTAAGAAAGGCATATTCAGATCTGAAATGAGGGTTCGCTGGTAAACTTCTCGGGATACAAGTTTGTTTTGTCAGTTCGTATACTGCCCCAACTCATAATAAAAGTCCATGAAAGATTCTTTTGGCCCACTTTGATTATTATTTATTTATTCGTGAATAATATTTACTTTAAAAATAGACATAAGGTTCATTACTTGTAAATTATATTATATCATGTATGTATGTAGGTTTTGATTTTTAAATAAAATTACTTCCTGTCGTGTAATATTAAGATTTTAGTAACGACGATGAATCCTTTTAAAATGGCGTATTATAAATTGAACTATTTAAATGAACCAGAGGTCCGTCGTCCATAATGTGTATAGAGGGTAAGAAGATTCCGAGTAGGTAGGGGAGGATGTGAAGCGATCGGCATAGTCCGAGAAAATCGATGTCGACACCCCTCATAGTTTGCATGGTCCTGACCAATGGTTTCTATATTTAAATTTTCCTTTTATAAATTTCGTTTAAAATTTTCCTTTAATTTATGAAATCAAAAATATTTAGCATCGCCGTAATTTTATTTTATGCAAAAAACATTTTTTAATATTGAAGAAATGGATGCTTGCGTTTGCAGGCCTCTAACTTGTCGATGTAAAATATTTGTATCCCTGCATGTTTTGCCATTCAAAAAGCAAGTTTGATATATTACAATTATAGTACAAAATAGGTCAACATTTTTAAGGATCGAATTCACCCGTTAAAAGAATTAACGATTATTACTCTTCATATTATTGTAAAATATATTATTTTTAAAACCTTGAGACTTATTTATCTTTTATTTGTTGTTTTAATAACTTTTATTCTATTTCGGTCATTGACTTTATACAAGGAAATAACATTTTAAAACTACTCGCCAGTCGCATAACGTGTTGGACTTAAATGTATGACAAGCGTTATTAATTGCATTTATTGTTTTATTTTAGAGTAAAAAGTAGTTTTGAAACCAAAATGTTTTATCGCTAAACTTATTAATATTAAAGACATACTATCTTACAACTATATTATAAAATAAGATTTAAATTTAGAAAATTTAGTCGCAGAGCTAAAGCGTCCCGCATTGTAAGGGTGGGTGCTATCGCTATCCTACTCGGACGCAGGACGCAGCATCACCGGACATTTCGACCGGGCATTTCAATTTTGAGAAAGCGTAGGACCGGGCCCTTCCCGCGCGCACCCGCCTCCCCTCTTTATACACCGTCTCGCTTCTACTCAGGACACACAAAAGGACGAAGAAGCGATAACTTCATCACCGCACGACGGTCTCGCTCGCACTTACGCCTCGGTGGGGGACGACGTTGCGAATTGTTATTGAAGTCATGCCCCCGAAGGCGACTTCGGGAAGGCTGTCAGTTGTTAGTATACGTTCACAGCGTCCGTACCCGGCGGCTGACCCGCGTCGCGTCCGTGCCGCCTCATTATAAACTATAACAACACATCACTTTTTCGCGTTATAAACAAGTGCCAAATTACAATTAAAATAAACCTTGCTGTGATTTTAGTTGAATAGACTTTGTTTCTAAGACTTGATGGTTTTGTGATTAGTTATTACGGACTTAAAACGTAGAATATTTTTATTATAAATAGACAATCTGTGCGACGTATAAACTCAAGCATATTGTGGTTTCGGACGTTAACTCGAAGTTTGTTTCGGCAATATTTCGCATCGTTGGAGTGTTTACACCGCGCACGTGGCCGCGCCGCCCGCCCGCGCGCTGCAATGCCGCGAAAACTTTCTTTGAGAACACTGCCCTAGTATAAGTTAACTCGCCTGGGAGATAACGCGACCATGACTTTAACCTGTAGCGCCTGATTCATGCAGCGTCGACTACATGTTCGTCGAGAAAGGGAGTGTCGTATTTTTATTTTTTTTTCGTTGGAGGAGACGGAGCTCTCCCTTAGATTAATGGTTTAAATGGCTAACAACAACACCGTTTCGTCGACTTTACCGTCGAGAGATTACCATTGTAAGGTCTGCGACCTATATTTGGATACCGTGGACTCTCTGGAAGTGCATTTACAATATCATAAAGAGAATTTGTACGTGAAGTGGGGCACACAGAACACACAAAATGATTCGGAAAACAATAACGGTGCAAAAGTAAAGAACGAGACTACAGTGTCGGCTCCAGCCGACTCCAGCGACAGCATGATCACCAAACCAAGCCCGGAATTTCAACACCGGGCTACACCAGAAACAACAGTTCAATTTCCGCATCCGGCAACACCACAGAGCTATCACAGTGCTCCGTCACCATATCAAAACCCGGATCAAACGAACTTTTCTCCAGGAGCGCAATTCGGTAACAATTTTTCTCATGCTAATTTTCCACAAAATCAACACGCAGAACAAATTAATTGGGAGCAATCTCAATATAACCAAGACTATCAAAAGCCAAATCGCTTCCATCCTTATAATATGCAAGACCGCGTATCGCAAGTATCCTCTTCAAGTCCACTTTACGGTCAACCACTAAATCAACCGACTCCATCACCATCACCCAACCAATGTGACAAATGTGGATTTGTTTGTGAATCTGCTGTCCAGCTTAATGAACATTGCAATTCGGCGCATGCAGGAACGAGTGCTGCTGCTGTTTCAGCACCTATGCCTTTTCAACAGTTTTCTGCGAAATCATATAATAATTCTGGTTATCAAAACGATACTGTAAAAGTTAAGGAAGAACATGAAGAATCTTCAGATATACTAGATTTGGACTCTCAAAAAGTGGTATATCAAGGAAATGAAGGAGATCAACAGAATACGCCTTATGAAGAGACACATACACAAGTTCGTGAGGTTAATACAAGAACTGTTCCAATGATGCCATGGGAAACTCAAAAGCTATACAACAACCCGCAGCTTAATGGGGACGTATCTTTGTTTAAAGACCAGAAAATGTTTGCGGAACAACAAAAGGTTTATTCTGCAGAAGGAAAAATGTTTCATCCTGATCAAAAATTTGGTTACTCACAAGAAAAATTTTTAGTACATCATGAACAAAAACCTTTTATGCACGTGGAACAAAAACTTTATCCGGGTGTCCAGATGCCACCATTATCTGATTATTCTGGAAATGTTGCTTCGACTAATTCGGATATGAAACCACCTTATCGACCATATGATTCACCTTCAGCTCCACAAATAACAAGTACACAACCTGCTAATCCTACTTCATCATCTCTTCCATCTATTGGAGGAAAAGGTGCCAATTGGAAATCGAATGAAGCAAGAAGACCGAAAACTTACAATTGTACGGCCTGCAATAAATGGTTCACTAGTTCGGGTCATTTAAAAAGGCACTATAATACTACACTTCATAAAAATGCGGTGAGATCATCGGGGCAACCAGATCCAGCGACGATGCCAATTTCAAGCCACCATCACCCAAGTCGTGACTCACTGCAAAATCGCGCTCAACAACAGAGTGTTGATTCAAATACTCAAAGTCCTATCCCATCTGACGACAGTCGAAGTGTAGACGAAGGCGCTATACAATCGCCTTACACATCGCAAAACTTCGAGCGCTCGCATCGTGTACTCGCCATGCAGTCCAAGTCACCGTATACACATCTTCAACAGGGTAATTTAGATAATAATTTCAGCAATAATCCTTTAGCTAATCACCCTTTACAACATCAAATTGTTTCACATCCCATAAACATGGGTAGTCAACCACCGGGTATAGGAAATCCAAATGATAATCCTCAAGCGCCGAAAGGTCCTACAATGTCTACTGGCGTGAATCCCCCAAACGGGGAAGCAGGTCCCTCTGTTTCACAAAATCACCATATGAGGGGCCTGCTATCAGTGTCAACCAGCAATATTTCAACGCCAGTTCTAACCCAGAGTACGCCGGCACTTACGGCACACACGCTACCACCGTTCAGCCATTTGGGTGTCAATCCATACAACCCGAGGTCTACGGATCCTTTGGGGCCTTCGGTACCGGACCCCACTCACACCCCATTATATTTGGGTCAGAATTTTCAGCAGACTATAGCACCGAGTTACCCAAACGGGATGGCCCCCCACGTTATGGATATGGCTATCAACAACCTGCCTATAGCCAATCCGGCTACTTTTGGTGAATCTGCACCAGGGGTAGTCGAGGTTATGGAACAAGAAACGTTGAATCAGCCTGCTAGCGGACGCTTGCCAAGTTTTTCGCAGCTCCAAACGCAGAGCTTTAGCGTTTATGTTTCTAACATTACATCACCTAACGTGGGGGGTCAAGTTGTTACCGACGAATCTACCGCCGGTTACATTATTGTCGATCCAGTCCATTCGCCGATACAGTACAATGGTATTGATATAGGTGGTCAATCATTAGATTACGATTATTGTTTTTCACCTAAAGCTAATAAGGAAAATGTTCTTAGTTACAATACAGATAATATAAAAGTATACCCATATGGCTATGCGGTAGGCGGTAAAACAATCAAACGAGAGGATGACCTCTTAAGGACTGACTCGAGTGAGCTTCAGATTTTAAAAATAGAAGATATTATGGATTATGCTAATAAAGAAAATTATGGAGCTCAAATGAAGTCACCAGCAAGTCCAGAAAGTGCTAAGGCTGAAAATGAAAACCATGGCTCGCCTTCAATTTCGTCGACGGTACCAAGTACACCACTCACTGAAAGGAATCAATTAAAAAAGGCCGCACCTGTGACAATCCATAAATGTTATGAATGTGACAAATTATTCAATAAAGCGTGTTATCTTACACAGCATAATAAAACGTTCCATTCGGGTGCTAAGCCTTTTAAATGCGACCGCTGTGGCAAACGATTTTCGGATGACGTTTCTTATGAAGGCCACTACTTGAAACATGCAGACAATAAGCCCTTTAAATGTGTTGAATGTCCAAAATCCTTCAACCACAAGACAGATTTACGCCGACATATGTGCTTGCATTCTGGTTGCAAACCCTTCGCCTGCGATCATTGCGGTAAAGGATTTATAAGGAAGGATCACATGGTTAAGCATTTTGATACACATATGAAAAAGAATATGCGATCGTCAACATCGTCAATCTCCTCGACGTCACCTTCTTCTTCATAAACGGCTTCAAAAATATCATTATATATTTGGTCATTTTGGTCAATACGTTAGTTAAATTTATTTCACACATATCATTTTCAAAAGAAAAAAATCTTCTAATGACAATTAAATAATATTTATATAGTTAATAACATTTAAACATAGCACTTTGTTATAGATCTGTTTGTCCTTTTAACGTAGCTGCGGATCGACTCCGACGCATGCATTTTGTTCGCCAGCTGTTTTTTTGTTGTTCATTCAATCTAACCTTGTATTCGGTGCAAGGTGACTTTACATGTCTGGGTGTCTGGGCGCTAAACATGTAATTACACGACGTCGGAATGATATTCCGCAATAATTTATAGACCGATCCATATCATTTACCATATGAATTACTATTATATAGTAGTGTTAGTTAGATAAAAAATATCAGGTGATTCTTACATTAGGTGATTTGAATGGTTGTCATTTTAGACATTTAATCAGTACATATCTTTTAATAATTGTAAATTATGGACCATAGACGGTTTTAGTTAAAAAAAATTACGTTTTAATTATAATTGTTAATATTTTTGATGAATACGCGTCGTCGCGGTGAATTAATTAGAATATGTTTTTTTGTAAATAATTTAATTTGGGACTCAATGCCAGACCTTTATTTACTTAAGTGCCGTGGAAATTATTTTTATTAATTTGTTTAATTTCAAACAATATCTTGTTGCATATGTTTTAGTCCAATTACAATAAATCGAATTAGTTTTATAATTGATGCAGAAATATTTTAACGTATTTTGATCAAATTATGACATACTTAATTAAGAAAACATTTAGATAAATGTTAATGATATAGGATCTCGATGGAAGTTCATAGCAACTATATAATTGTTTTTAAAAAGTAAAGTTGTTGTAAAAGTTCTCATAATAATGTGCCATTGTATTTCTTCAGTAGTCTTCGACTGGTTGTTTCGATGCGCGCGGTAGCTCCCACAACACAGCTTGAGTAGGTGTTATAATTGTCGTTTTTGTTTTAGATATAAATTATCATATTGATTATTACTTATACTAATGTTTTCCCGGTGCTTCCTATTTTTATTATTTAGTCTGTTGACATTTGTTTTAACTGTTACGTAGTTGACGAAATTCGGAATTTTTCTTAAAAATTAATAATAATTTATGTCCAATTTAAGTTACCAATATATTATTTGAACGAATTTAGTTTAAACATTCCTGTTTCGTTAGTGGTAGGTAAGTAGTCTTCCTAAACGTTGCCAAATTAAATCCGCCAACAGTCTGTTGCGAAATAATTTAACTTTAATCATTTTTAGCCTAATAATTAAATTCTCTAGCAATAATTTTAATAATAATGTAAATGTTTTTGTATAATAATAAATAAAATATCATGTTTATTATTATTGACTTAGGTACTGAATGATGAAATAAGGGATACATAATTGAATACTTTGTACATAATATATAAAGATGTGGATGGATTTACTCGATAAAGAATGAAAAGAAGGTCCTAGTGCGCAGGCTATTCAAAATATTTTTCTTTTTATATATCATTATGTTCGTTCAAGTAATTGTCGCTCCGCGTGGTGAGCGGCACGTGTTACGAAAACGTAATTAGTAAAGCGAGTAGTTCTCAATTGACTACTCCATTTGCAATTTCGGACAAGTTAAATATTTTGAAAAGCTCTTCTCGAAGTCATATATTCTGTAGTATATTCATTAGTACCGAATAATCATTAAAAATAAAGTGCAATATGAACATTGTATCGAATTAATTTTGATAATGTTTGTATTTGACTGTTGATTATATTGCAGAAATATTTTTATACAAGTAAAGTTACACTAACAATGCTAATCTACCTCATCAGTGACTATATATACAAATAAGTAAATGAAATACATTAAATTGTCTCGTTAAATTCAGAACAAAATATAACTGAATATATCTATAATAGAATACGTGATTCATCCTTTAATATATATATTTACAAATTTAATAATTATAGTTTACTAATAATATGAAATTTTTCTATGTACAATTTAGACGTCTTGTCGCAAAACGTATCTATTCGATAGCCAATTACTTCATAAACAATTTTACATTTTGATAGTGGGAGATAAAAGCGAACTATTTACGATTTTATACATAAATTATCATAACAAAGGTTAAGTAACAGGAATAATAAAACTTGAGGTAATTGGTTAAGAATGCCTGCGACCCGAAAAACAAATAATAAATTATATTTAACTATATAAAAGTAAATGGCTAACATTTAACATTTATATCATAATAGGTAAAATAATAATAAAATATGTTAAAATTTTACTAGACTGTTGAGAAAATTTTTGTATAACAGAAATATTTTCATCATAGCAATAATTGTAATAGTGACATAATAAGGAACATAACTACCTCAAATAACGAGTAATAGTGTTTAGAGTGTTGTGAGGGCGCGGGCCGCGGTCCGACGGGCGTCGCCGACTAAACGAATACCTCATCTTGCCTTCATGTAAAATCTTCTTTATTTACCGCAGGCGGACCCGTTGCTTTGCGGCCTGACGCTCGTCTTCAGATATATTTTAGCAGACATATTTGTCTTTCTTGTACTGTTTAAAACACGCACTAGTAGTGTCGGATAGATGTATAGATGTAACTGATGTAAATATTAAACGATAAATTTGTTATTTATCATATTCTATTATTGTATCCATCGATAGTTTTATTTTGACATAAGTTCGTAGTGATTTCAAGTTTATGAAAATAGTAACATAAGGATGATAAATTGTAAGATTAAGTGATTATGTTTGTGTATAATGTTTTAATTTAATTATCAGTTACCAGATGATTTCTGTTACAATCGATTGAGTAAAATTGAGAGGATAAATACGATAAGATGTTGTTTTCATTTAAATATTATTCCCTTGTAAGTCGAACGCATTTGTAGCAGGAACGTTGACAGCATGCGTTTTCATTGATTTTAATTATATTTGTTTACTATAAGCGTAGTGCGAAATTAAACTGTTGCTAGATGAAGGCCAAGTGATGTCACGGGATTGAAAGTAATAAATACATTTAAAGTGTTAGCTCTCAGTATTAATTGAATACAAGTTTAGCTTTTGTAGCAACGAGCTACGACATTTTACTTGATATTACTTGGGCTTTGTCTAGAATTGTAGTAGAGTTAAGTCTCGATAGTTTATTCTAGTGATAGGTGGCAGATCTGTCACATCGCCACAGCGAACGGTTGATACTTTATGCTATGCGTTGATATTTCCATATGTGAGAATGTACGAGTTTCGTTTCCGATTCGCATCATTAGCGACGTGACATTTTAACGTATGGAAATATCGTATACCTAAACTTAATAACAGCAATGCGATGTTTTATTTATTCTCAAGTTTTGCCAAATAAAATTTTTTTAATATTATTAGATGAAATATTCTTAACTAAATTTTAATATATATTAATTGGCAAAATTTTAGCTCAATTGTATTATTTACATTTAGTAGTAGTACGTACGATTGAGCCAAGTTACGGATTCCGTTTACGATTATTGTACTATCACAACTATCATTGCTCTAATGCTGTAGCTCGTCACCTGTGACAGGTCTGTCAGTAAATATAAATATAATGTAAAAAAAAAATGTTGTTTTATTTCAACTTCCATCCTCAGCAGCTGATTGCGAATTTCTTGCTATGCCCTATCTTTTTGTATAAATTTAACTGAAACGAGAGATACCGCCAGAGGTATTCATCATATCATCGATAGATTCATACAATTCTAAATTAAATAAGTATAACTGAATAAAAAAAAAATGTTCTTCCAAAGAGTAAGGAGTTATGTCAAGAGAATAAAGCTATGAATTTGAGTTGAGAAATGTTACATATAATATAAAAATCATGAAAAGTAAAAATAACCATTTGAAATAAAAAGAAAACCTTTTTAACTTTAATTGGTCATCATTGCAAGCGAGGTTGATTAATCATCAGTTGCTTCTGTAAGCCAGTGTAAGTATACACAAGTAGGCACTAGGTACATACACCTCGTTATAATATACCATCTTACAGAAGTAATTAATTATTATTAAAGAATATTCTCTTTTATTAACTATGCACCTTAATCCATAAAATATACTCCAACTTGACATATATAAATTATAGTAAATAGTAATATGATTCGTTTGTTTTACATAATCTTTAAAATTTAAATATTGTTAAATAAATTAAATTTACATATAAATTTCATTTACATGTGAATGTATTTTTTTATTACTTACATAATACTTATTTTACGTCAAGTTTAATCCAGCTAAGTACAATCCACCTAAGTTTGATACGTCAACGTTTTAAATCGATGCCGTCAGTGCCAACAAAAGACATCAACGGCATATCTAAATATATGAACGACTTACATTTATGTTTTATTTAACTTTTAAAGTATTTTAAATAAAGAAACTTAACATTATTGAGAATTGAAAGTTAATACTTTATTTAAAATTTAAAAGCTCACTTCTTATAATTTGTGATGATTATTGTCTAAAAAGGCTTGCAAAATATATACAATATGTTATTAAACAGCAAAGCTTAATAAACAGAAATAAATAAAAATCTTACTGATATTTTAATTAATTTAGCATATTTATTGTGTTCTAATTGTAAGGGGGGGGGGAGGTCTCTATAATCTTATAATCAGAACACACAATAAAGGTTCGTAGTCAATCAAATGTCTAGACTCCTAGCGAAAGAAAAAGATTAAAAGTATACCTATATAATTTGGTACGAGTGGGTCACATTTAATCACCACTATCGTATTTAACAATCTTCACATTTCTTTTAAAAATATAATATCTATTAATTAATTTACAAATAGTGAGATTAACATTTTCAAAAATAATAATATTTTAAAAAGTATCTACACCTTAATTCTGAGATGAAGAATGTAGGAGGTATTGTTAACTATAATAAGTAAACAATAAGCAAGCAGTCTATTAAGCCGACTTGGCGATTTAGAAGATTGAGACGTTCTTCTAAGAATATAATAAAGGGGTAAGTAATAATCTTTTCTTTTACTTATAACATTTTTTTAAATACAAACATTGTTGTGGCACAAAGGAACCAAAAGTTAGACACGTGGATCTCAACTAAAAACGTGGTTTAAGATACGAGCCTAAGCCATAAAAAAAAACTTAAATATTTCTAACACTTATTTACAGGAAATAAGAAAATAATAATATATGTAATATTTATTTTAAAAATAAATTCATACATTTTATATTATTATATTTAATAAATACAGTCAGCATTGTTCCTGTTCTATAAAAAAAAGCATTGAGTTTATTTCTCAAGTAATGATGTTATCAATTAATTAAGCAACAATGATCGTCTTATTTTATTTAGACGATATTAACGTTATCTAAAAAGACATCGAGCTTTATAATTTCCTAAGATTGCATGTATGTAATGGATTATAAGTTTACAGCGTTTTCATATATTTCTTTATGAGATTAAAATTCACCTAAACTCTGAAGAAGCGTGAAAAAAGGCTTCATCGATTCTTTTTAGTACGATCGGATACCATTTACGGGGCGGCTGACACGTTTCTACTTACATAGATTTAGTTTAATTTCAAAACCCTGATATAAATATATAATAATTAGTATTATATGGCTTATATCGCTAAAACAAAGTTTTACTTGGCTTTTGTGAAAGTCCGTCTAGGTAGGTCACATATTCTACAGCGAAACAGTAAAACGTAGTATGGTTGCAAAGGTGAGTAAGCCAATGTAGCTACAATAAGAAGGGCGATATCATCTCAGTTCACAAGGTTCGTGGCGCATTAGTGATTTAAGAAATGGTTACTATTTTTCAAGGTGGCAATGACCAAGGTGGTGTCCACTTACCATCAGGTGGTCCATTTACCCGTTCGCCTATATCATATAAAAAAAACTGCACCGTGTAAGTATGATTTGTTGTATTTGATAATTTATTATTATCTATTAAAGTAATTTTCGATGGTGCTATAAATAAAAAGCTGCGATATAAACTGTTCATAGCAGACATTAAGTAATATTATTTATTCATATATGCTCAAAAGAGGAATTTTGGATCGTCGTGTTGCAGTAATGAATTAAATATAAAGCTACCACAGGTTCGGAATGTAGATTCTATCGAGAAAATTCGGCAAGAAACTGAGCAGCTATTTTTTTGTTTTTTCCACCAATTGTTTGTTATGTGTAATAAAATAGAAAATACTTTAATTTTTTATTTATCCTGCATGAAAATCAACAAACCCTAGTTCCACGTTTTATTATCTAGGTATATAGTCATACGTTTTGTAATAAGTCTTATTTATCAATGAGATTTAAAATTATTAATAGAACAATAACGGTTTGGATTTATTATAGAAGTGAATATCATGCCTCAGGAAGGATGTATAGACATTGCAAAGTCGGAAACCAAGTGTTATAAGTTTATACAATGAATGTCGCTGTTTCTTTCAAAGTGAGAAACAATAATGTTAAAAAAATCGAACACAATTAACAATAATTATTCTCGTACTAGCAATACCAGCCTGTGTTGCATGGTATAGAAGTTGACGAGGCTCAGCGCCATCTTGCGGCGTGCAAAACGAAGTGGTAAATAGTTCTCCATGAAACATATATGCAATCTTTCATGGTAACTAGTCAAACGGTCGATTTAATTTAATATAAGATATATTTACGGACAGTATTTTTTATGTATGAATTAGATAACAACCTTAAAAAACATTAATATTCCTAGAAAAAATATCGAAGATTATAAAATGCATATATATCTATGTTATTATATAACTACATTTTGTTGTTAAATAGTGAAGTTTAGTTTAGTTTAGATTATCATACAGCGTATTGCGTTGGTATGAAAGCGAACGCGTCCGACTGCCTCGTTGACCTCCACTGGTTTCGCTTTCATCTGAAGGTCACACTGAATCAGAGCTAACTCGTGCCGCTGAGCGCTAACCCGTTCTTATCGCCAGCGAATGTTTGTGTATTGACTTATAATTTTTGTTCTCCTATTCAATAGTTGATGAGAATATGCGATTATATTTCTTATGAAAGTAAAAAGTACATTATAATTGTTATTATTTTATTCATTCCGTGTTAACATATCTTTAATTAAGTACAGACAAGACAAAAGAAACATCACAATTAAAAATATATTAAGCCGACTACAAAAATAGCAGAATATAACATTACTTTTAAGGTTTACACAATATATAATCTCCATTTATAAAGTCGTTTTAAGATCAATTACTATGTTTACTATACCCTAACACAAGTAGCTAAACAAAAGCTGTGAATATTTTTCTGATTCGCTGCGCTAGTGCCGGAAGTACAGCCAGATATGATTCCAGTTGGCAGTAAGGCATTTATAGTTACACGAAGAAACGTTACCTAATAATGTTCATGGAATTATTTAAAACAAAATTGGAAATTTAAAGCTGGTTACATATTGTAATAGTACTTATATGTCAAATAGTACTTGACTTTTATAAATATCGAAAATAAGTATTAACGTTAAATTTTACAAAACATGTTATTCATGTTAAAGTTATTTAAAGCTGTTGTGTATGAAATAAATTCATTTGGTATTTAATTAATTTCCGGTCACACAGTCCACGATCCTTGATAACATAATTCACGCGGCGAGTAGGCGGGCGGAATCTTTGATGTGATTTTCAAGAAATAACCAATCAACAGAATATCTTCCATGTATCAGTTGCTACCACTTACAATTGTTTCGATCTAAACGGGTTCGAACAATTCGTTCTTTTACAGGCCATCATTGATATAGCAAAATATTTGGAACTAGAAAAAAAAATGGTGATGAAACGATTAAATTTAGAAATAAAGATGTTAACCTCTAAATTGTTTTAAATAGTTCTACCAATGTTTTAACTAATGGTAAGTGGTCACCACTGTCCATAGACATTGGCGCTGTAAGAAACATTAACCTTTTCTTACATCGCCAATGCGTCACCAACCTTGGTCCTTGAGCCTGCAGTTATACTGGCGCACTTACCCTTCAAGCTGGAACACAACAATACTGAGTATTGCTGTTTGGCGGTAGAATATCTGATGAGATACCAAAACAAATGTAAGCAAATTAAAAGCAATTTACGTACTTTATACGTAAAAATTGTTTTTATCAGTTAAGACTTTCACTTGAGATTTTGTTTTTTATCAAGTGTTTTGTGAAGTAAATACAAAGTACATACGAAAACAAGATTGATTTTAGCATCATTTATTTATCGAAGAGGTAATAATTAATAAGCGGGCTGATATAAGTTGGACAAAGTGAGTTGGTAGGTGTTTGAGAAAATATAGATAATCTTGGAAAAAGCTAGAAGAAGGACGCTCGCAAGAAAGGGTCTTATCTAAATAAATACTTACATATTATTAACCTGTAGATTATAACTTATCATAAGAGCTACTAAGAGAACTTTGTTTTATTTTAAGAGGTAATGGAATTAAGAAATTTGTAATATATATTAAATATTGTAAATAAATAGTGGAGAATATTGCATAAGGTCAAACACGGTTAGTAAAGATGAACGTCGGATTAAAAAAAACAATATTGTTTTTTAATGTGTTGAGACTTGTTTTGTGTATTTTTTATTTTTTAATTTCGGCATAACTAAAATAATATATTGTGTATATAAAGAACAAGGCCGGTGACCTTGTTAAATGGTCATTGATATTTGTCCAAGGTGAATTTGACAAACCGAGCAAATTAAAGGGTCATCGAATTCTATTAAACTGACACAATAAGCGATCATTGCCGATCCTTTGTTTTTTCCTCGTCTTAATGGATGTATGTTAACATAGGATAAGAATTCGTTGTTATTGTTAAACTTGCCTGTTCGTTGTTAGAATTTAAGTAATAAAATCGAAGTTATCACTACGGGGCAAAGCGCCCCCCCCCCTCTGTTGGTAAGGTTCGGAATTTATTCTACCAAGCTGCTCCAATGCGTTTTGATCGATACACACGTAGCAGAACTTCAATGAAATTAGACTCATGCATAAAAAATTTGCAAATGAAACAATCCTCTAAATACAGATTATATATATATATATATATATATATATATATATATATATATATATATATATACAAAAATTAAATGTATATATATATACATTTAATACTCAAAAATTAAATGTATATATATATATATATATATATATATATATATATATATATATACATTTAATTTTTGAGTATTTGTCAATTTGGATCTTATCTGAATTTATATTTTAAGATCAAATTCATTTTTATCCACTGTACGCGTCGATATCAAAATAATCTGTATTTAGAGGATTGTTTCATTTGCAATTTTTTTATATTATATATATATTTTTTTTTTATATATATCGCCAGTACCAGAACAGCACGTTGCAATTTAATTTGTAAACTGTTAGCATTCATCACGATAAAAACAGCTGCTATAATTCGAGATTTAAAACTGCATAAAATTTAAAGATTATTTTTATTTTAATAAAAACTGAAATATAATTAATTTAATTTTAGAACAGCATGAATACCGTATCGACGATTATGGTACAAAAGCGCCATCTAGTATTATATGCGAACAAATCTCTGCATACTAGTATGTGCATACTGAGTGCAGAGCTGCAAAGGTAACGACCCCTCGTACTTGAGACGTCGGAGGTCAGTGTCGCTGACGCCATTACGTTTTGCAATTATAACTTAGGCGAGACTGGAACGTGGTCAAGCGCGTATAGGGTTGCCACGTAATAAATATTTAAAATAGAACCTCTAAGCTTTTAAGATAGACAAGGCTTGGCTTGCATTTCTTGATTTAGAATGTAAGGAAATAAGGAATCTAAAATAAATTTTTATAGAGTATTAACGATAATAATTTGCGTGTTTTGTTTTATTTAATCTATAGATGTAATAAAACCGTAACTGATCGCTGTCTGTACATGGAAGGTATATGAGTAAATCTATTACCTTTATAAACGCAATATACTGGTGGTAGGGCTTTGTGCAAGCTCGTCTGGGTAGGTACCACCCACTCATCAGATATTCTACCGCAAAACAGCAATACTTGATATTGTTGTGTTCCGGTTTGAAGGGTGAGTGAGCCAGTATAATTACAGGCACAAGGGACATAAAATCTTAGTTCCCAAGGTTGGTGGCGCATTGGCTATAAGCGATGGTTGACATTTCTTACAATGCCAATGTCTAAGGGCTTTGGTGACCACTTACCATCAGGTGGCCCATATGCTCGTCCTATTCTATAAAAAAAAAAAGAAAAAAAAAATAGAACTCAAAACAATGATTGTTAGAATTTTGTATGTTTGCCTTTTGATCTGTTTCTGCTTTTGTGCGCGCTAATCTTAGAAACGGATAATCTGATTTGAGTGCAATTTTCACAAATGAATTGTAACAAAATTCACTCATAATTTATAATTGTTTTATTTTAGTCGGTTTATAAATAAAAAAGTTATATCAATTTAAAAAATCACGTAGAACATTTGTTAGATAAAAATGCTAAAAAATAATTGTTCTGTTGAATTGATTGAAACTTTATCTACCTACAAATAATTGTCTATAAAATTATGATGGTTGAAAGTTTATAGGAACAAACGCGTAATGTGTTTTTTTAGGGTTAAAAAAGGGTAGGCTTATTAAAAAAAAATTACATATTACGAATTTAAAGATATATATATATATAATACGTTCTTTTTTGTTTTTCGATTATATTAAACTAGCCCTTGCCTGCTACTTCACTCGCGCGTAAGTATAGGTAAAGGATAAGTTGTTATGTGGAAGTCTATGATTTTAAAGTAAGAGGCATGAAATGTCATTCTGGTTAGAAAAAAGTAAATTGACAGATACAGATGCCCCTGTCATCCATGTCGTTGTTAATACTGTAAATGACCATGAGCACATTTTTTATTCTAAAATAATCAGATTAAACAAAACTATTTAACAGTAACAGCCAGAGAAATTCCCACTGCTGGGCTAATGCCTCCTCTCATTTTTTTAAGGAGAAGGTTTGGAGCTTATTCCACCACGCTGCTTCGATGCGGTTTGGTGGAATATACATGAATTTCAGTTAAATACATGCTGCTTTCTTCACGATTCACTTTTCACCGCAACCATTTAACACATGGGGAAAATGTATTCCTTTTGAAAGCTATTCGGTTTGTTTTTGATTTGTTTTCGGTTTGTAAATAATAAGTAATTATTTTTTAAATACACGCAAATAAAACTAAAAGTCTTGTATATACTGATATACTGCAAGTCTGCTGTTAGTGATTTATTTAAGATATACGTGAGTGAAACCGCCGAACAGCTAGTTGAATCATATAAAATTATTTTTGAACGGAATCTGTGCGCGATAAGCCCTCAACACTCAATATATTAACGGTTTGCCCCAATATCAGCTCTAATGACGTATGTAACATGTTATTCAGCATGAATTTTTCATTATTATTGCAACAGTCACCAGGTGCAATAACAACGTCGATATACAAAATACATGAAATATTTAAATATCAAACGCAGTTGAGAGTGACTGTAGCTGTTTAATGCAGTAAGCGACAAGATTCTGCATATCATTTGTGTTCGACTACGTCCAAACCTTAATAGGGCAATGTTTTTCTCATATGTATCCGTAGCCTGGTTAGAATTAGTTTACAGCGCTTTTTTTAAGGTTGATGCTAGGATTTGTATGAACTCTGGTCCCACCTCCAATAGGGACGTGTAATACATCGTTGGATTGCTATTTTTAAGCTAAACAAAAGTTAATATGGCGCCAAGTTCCAAATCTGTTTAGAGTTATGCTTTTTTAAACATGGCGGTTTAAGTAATAGCCAAATAATGCTTTTTAATAATCGTTTCCTAATTGGTACGTAGGATTCGCCAGGCATTGAAGTTGTATATGATTTAATAAATTAATTTGATCCATTAGTCTTTTTGGGCATAATGAGCGTATACGCGAAACACGTAATTTCAGAACGCTTATAGATGATTAGCTACCAAACTAGATTTGCCGAGTAATTCTTGTTTCAATGAACAAATGCTATCGATATCAAATTATGACAACGTTATCACTTTATTGCTTACGATAAAGGTATTTTTGTTAAGACTTATTCTCAAATTTTAGTCCGTTCTTTGCTTAATAATTTAACTTACCGCAGTTAAATACATCTACCGTTTTCACACCTAACGGAAACATGATTAACAAATACAACTGATTCGTACAACTTTGTTTGTCTTGGTGCAATAACCGTTTGTTTTCATTTGACGAACGGACTATACTATATATATTACTAGATATTATAAAGTAATTATATGTCTTATAAATAAGAGCTTTTAATAGGTTTTTTACGAGTTATTTACATATCATTTTTACTTGAACACGGTGTAGCCAAAATAAGGGGGTTTCAGCAGGTTTTTTTGTTATATTTAGTAGGCAGTCAGGCAAGTGCCAACTGATCGTAAGTGGTCACCACCCCCATAAACATGGGCATTGTAAGAAATATTAACCATCCCTTAAATCTATAATATGCCAACAAACTAGGGAACTATCACGAGATATCCCTTGTATCTGTAGTTAAGATGGCGCAATCACCCTTCAAACCAGAACACATAATTATTAGGTATTGCTGTCTGGCGGTAGTGAATATCTAATAAGTGGGTGGTACCTATCCATACGGGCTTGCACAAAGCCATATAGCCATTACCATTTGTTATAATTTGACAAATGGTTTATATAATGGCTTATATAATATGCCTATAAACAAGAGTGAAATTGATATTCGTTATATATATTTTTTATGAATAAATCTCAATAATAATTACGCTTTTCTGATCAATTAGTAAAGTAGAAACTTAAATTTGAAAATATACTTTTGGCACAGATACGATCGTATGGAAGATTGTGTCTAATTAAATTAATTTTAAATGAATTCTTTGCATTTCATGTTATGGTTGCTAATACTGAATTTGTCCTTGTTGATGACCAGATAACCCCAAGTTGGCTGGTCAAGCGATACGTAAATAAAAATGATTTGATTCGGAAGAAAAAACAAGAATCGCGACTGATGGTGATTGGCCTTGCCATCCCAAGGAGGTTGCAAGGGGACGCGTTCCTTGACCCACATTGAGATGAAACACATGCGTTAACTTTTACATGTTACATTTATTCTACTAATATTTTAAATGGGAAAGTTTGTTTTTTTCTTACTCAATCAGGAAAAAACGGCTGGAAGGATTTTCTAAGGAATTTGGAACAGCGCACGCTTAAGCACCGACTTAAAACCTATGTTACCTGACACCTGTTACTCGTTACACGCGGAAAAAGCCATGGGCGGAAGCTACTTTTAATAAAGCCTTCTAATTTATCAACGAATTTATTTAATCGTTATTCAACATTAAGTAGGTATTATCTTTAAAATTTGGAGTACCTTAATAACTGCATACAAAAACTATAGTATATATAACTTAGTATACTTAGACTATAGTCTACTGTCGACGTCCCACGTATGTCTCGTTGCAAGCAACCTTCTTATTGAATTTCAATCTTATTGAATTATTAATTAAATCAAATTAATAATAAATGATTCTATTTATTTACTAGCTGTGCCCGCGGTTTTACCCACGTATAACTTAAAGAAATCACAAAGAGCAGACTTTTAATATTTCAGTATATATAACATTTTTAGTTTTATTTTCGTTTAATATCAGTATTTATTGGTTTTCGCCGCACCCGGATCTAGATAGGGCAACATACAATTGACCATTAGAAAAACATCATTCCCTGAAGTCTATTCCCACATACTAGAATGTCTTTCCCTGTGCTTTATTTAATATGACTGCAAACGATAAATTTACCGGAAATTGTGTCCTTTTAAAACTAAAACGTAAATCTGTTTTTTTTAATAAGTACTTATTATCAACTAACCGACTACATGGTTCATATTTCGCCCAGAGAATCGGAATTGCAATTCACAAGAGAAATGCAGCTAGCATTCTTGCCACCATTCCACACGGTCACGCTTGGTACAGTAACTATTTTTAATTTTTATTTGTATATACTTAAGGCTTTTTACTTCACTTGTCAAACTAACCGACTAAATATAAATATAACAAAACCATTACAAAATACCTATACTACCTAACTTATAAACTTTAAGATATTTTTAATTGATTTTTTTTACAAAATAAACTTTGACTCTGTGAAACCAGGACGTGGATAGTGAAACTTTTCAATGGCTGCTAATATACCTCTCGAGAGGCTCATTTGCTATGTTTTAATGAGCAAAGTGGGTTTTTAAATTTTTAACTAAAATTTATCATCTAACTAATAGGGATCGATTTTATGTATATTAAATTTATTAGTTTTATTGCCAACGAAATTTTTGTGTTTTAATGTTAGGGAATTCAAAGTAGTAGGCAATAACCGGCGAGTTTTCATAATGTATACCATAGATTATTTTAGATTTCGATCGATGATGTCATGTCAATTCAAGGTCAAACTTGTTTATTTGTCTTAGGCCTCGTAGCGTTAAATAGCATTCGCCAACAACACTAATTCTGTCAGTATTATTATTAGTTTTCATTGAGATTAAAGAGAGAGACATTATTTTCCAAATTCTAGAGCATGTACCTTCATTTGATAAATAAAATTATTGTTACGTACACTAAATTTCCTATAGAAAGTGTCTTGCAAAACGTATACAGCAAGTGTTGTATAAGTAATCAATATATAATAACTATCACAAACATGAATTAGAATTTTATTTGCAAAAGCACAAAGTTATATATTATATATAGAGTACAAGGACGGTAAATAAATGCATTCTTAATATTTGAAAATGAATTGTAAAAATAATTTTGAATTTAGAAATTGATAAAAAGTGCATGAAACTATACATTAAGAACGAACATTAAAGATGGAAGGCGAAAATCAGAACCAAAAACTGTAGATTGTGTTTTTAGAGCGTGAGCTACACATGGATGGAATAATACCAGAGTAGGTAAGCCACCTAAATTTAAATCAGGACCAACTGCTAAGCATGGTTAATTTCTTAAGTCATAAAATTATTTTATGCAGAGATTTTGCAGATTAATTACTTCTGACACGTCAGGATTATATATTGTATTTTTTTTATTGTGTTAGGTAGGAAGATCAACAAGAGGGCCACCCGATGGTAAGCGGTCACCACCGCCCATACACTTTGGCATTGTAAGAAATATTAACTATACTTTACATCGCCAATGTGCCAGCAACATTGAGAACTAAAATGTTTTCAGATTATTATCTTTAAATTAAAAATTGGTGGTGGAAGCCTTAACTGTATTTTTAAACATTATTTCAATTACACCCAAATGTAACCATTAGTATTTACCATTCTGACTGTTGGGCTTAATATTTGCTGGTGAATATTTTTTATATATGTATATTATACGTGTCGTTTCGTGTTCGGAACCTCAACGTAAGATAAACTTAGTAGGCGTAATAATATATAATAAAGTTCTAATAGATGTTACTATCTATTTTAATCGTGCATTTGCATTTTTCGAAAACAAGATTTACGAAACTATTAAAACAATTTGAGAAACGTAGATTTTTTTTTTATATTCGCCGGGAGGGCAAATGACTCTACTCCACCTGATGGTAAGTGGTAGTAGAGTCCAAACGCGACGACGGCCATTACAGACGGGAAAAACGTTCTGCACTAGCCGCCTTCGCCTTGCCGGCCCGCAAGATGCCTCTTCACGCCTCGTTTGAAGGAACCCGGGTTGTAAGAGGAGGGGAACACGTGAGCTGGTAAGGAATTCCATTTTTTGGAAGTGCGACAAAGAAAGGAGTTGCCAAATTTCTTTGTTCGCGATGGAATTGATGTCACAGTTAGGCGGTGACATCGAGAACCAGCTCGCGTGGACTTAAGAAGAAAGGGGGAAGCAGGAATTAGAGAGAATAATTCCTCCTATTATATTCCTTCCTACAGTCGATAGAAAGCGCTCAGTGCTGCTATCTCACGACGCAATTGTAAAGGTTCAAGGGTGTTTGTGACCTTTACGTCGCCAATAATGCGTACGGCACGTCGCTGCAACCGGTCCAAGGCCTCCAGTAGGTAGTTAGCGGAGCCATCCCAAAGGTGCGAGCAATATTCCACGCAAGACCGTACCTGTGTTTTGTACAGCAGGCACAGTTGTTGTGGCGTGAAAAAACGCCGCACCTTGTTCAGAACTCCCAGTTTCCGTGAAGCTGTTTTTATAACAGCCTCGATGTAATCCCTTGGACTAAGGTCGCAGCGAACGTCAATCCCCAGCATGGCGATTTTGCTTTGCATCACCAGTGGAGTACCACACAGGGAGGGAAGAGGGGAAAATGTTCACTTTTTCGCTATGAGAGCGCATACCTGTGTTTTCTTGGCATTAAACTCAACAAGATTATCAGAGCCACATTTGGCGATGAGCTCTAACGTCCTATCGAGTTCAATGACAAGATCTTCCGCCTCTCCTCAATTTCCGTTAGCCCAGCCACTGCGCGTCCGTGATATCCACCATGCACTGTACTATCGTCTGCATAGCAATGTATGTTCCCAAGAGAGAGCATATCATTGATATGCAAAAGAAAGAGTTTGGGAGATAGCACAGATCCCTGGGGGACCCCAGCATTCACTACATAGAATTGTGAAGCGCAACCATCTACTAAAACACGAAGGCTACGCTTGTGTAGGAAGCTCGCAATCCAGGTGCATAGCTGAGCAGGCAGACCATATGCCGGTAGCTTGGAGAGAAGACTTCTGTGCCAGACCCTGTCGAAAGCCTTGGAGATATCGAGGCTGACAGCCAACGATTCTCCATGCTTGTCGATAGCTTCACCCCGGAGGTGTGTTACGTACGCTAGAAGATCACCTGTGGACCGTTTTGGTCGAAACCCGTACTGACGATCATTAATTAGACTGATATTCTTGGTAATGGATCAGTTGGTTGTTTAGAATCCGTTCCATCACCTTACAAAGTACTGAGGTGATAGCTATTGGCCGATAATTTGCCAGGTCAGACTGATCCCCTTTTTTTGGAACCGTATGCACATTAGCTCTTCTCCAAGCCTCCGGCACACATCCCGAAGAGAGAGAAAGTTGGAACAGGCGCGTTAACACAGGAGACAGCTTCGCTGTGCACTTCTTCAGCACTATGGCTGGTATTCCATCGGGACCGCTAGCTTTCCGTACATCAAGTGATTGCTCCGCTCCACACGCTCCGCACGCACATCACGTTGCCTGATTTTGATGTCATATCGTCATGTGTGGGGCAGTCCTTCCAGCATGGTCAGTTATGAGGGATTTCAACCATGATTCGTGGTGAGCATTAAAATCCCCCAAAAACACCAATTCCGCGTTAGGATACTGCTCTTGCGCAGCATCTGCCACCCGACTAAGATGGTCAAATAATCGGCTTGTCTCCAAGTCACCATTGTGGGATCTGTAGAGGCACACGTAGACTCGACTCTGACGAACCAGGTCTACATGTACCACCAACATGGAGAAAGAGGGGTCCATCAAGCAGCGCAGTCGGTGACAGCAAACATCCGTCCTGACGAACAAGCATACTCCGGCTTTCGCTTTGAAGGATTCTTCAAGCGTGTAGCCGGGATAATTAAGGTAGCTGTATCGGCAGGACGGAGTATTTGTGTCTCCGTGAGAAACAACATTGCTGGCCGTGCTGTCTCGAGATGGTGGTGGACAGCGTTGACGTTAGCGTGGAGTCCACGGATGTTAGAGAACTCGACCTCAAACAGCGAGGGTATGGTGGGGGTGTGCACCGCTGTACGACCGTTATTTCTGTTTTGTTGCGCTACCATTTTGGAAAATAAATGGAAAAGAGACGTGAAGCGAGCGACGTATTGCCACGATAGGGATGGGCAAAGTGTGGAGGCGTGATTCCCCAAGTGGTTGCCAAAAGGAAAAATACACTGACCCGCTGGACGGAAATACCTCCGAACCCCCCCGGAAGTGGCCGCCGGGACCCCACCTTCCGTTCACCAACCGGCACGACGGTCCACCCCGAGATTATGCGTGGCCTGGTGGGGCAGCCTCGCGAGCTGGTTAGGCACGCTCGGACCCCTGTACTATGCCACGGGCGGCCAGCTGAACAGCCGTTTCTTCGGGTCTCCCTGTCCGGCAGGTCAATACAGTTTCCCCCGGCATTGGTTCAACAGCCGTCTCCACTGGACCAACACCCATCGCGGCAATACTCGCTCGGGCACTGGCTGTACGCTGGCTGACCTCGAAACACGGCTGCAAGCCACTTCACTAGTTTTTCACCATGCGTACGGTGGTAACAAGCCAGGCAGATGTTAAACATCCTACCACCAGATGAGCAGTTGGTCGCTCAGATATCCCTTAGTCGCCTCTTACGACACCCATAAGAACGAGAGGGGCAGTGAAATGTATTCTTTCTCCGTCACTACACGGATATATAATATAGAATTGTTGAAACTATTCTTTATGTGACGATGTTTCTTAATGTATATGGCTAATAGCCTGATAAAAATAAATAAATACAATGTCAGAAACCTTAACGCAAATGCCAATAACTGATAATCGAATGAACGATGCGTGAACGAATTGAACAAAGACAAGCTTTCATTATTATCACAAAAATAATATAATACTTTACAAAATTCAGATATTATGAAGTAATTATATTTAATCTACGAAATAACATTTCTTCATAGTATTTTTTGTCAATCAAACTGATGTTAAGAACAAAATCACTTGAGGTTTAATATGAATCATGCATATGAAACTCAGTTGAAGATGATCCATGATGATGATGAACATCCTCTTATTACGAGATATCCGTACCTCAGCGCCTTATAACAACTAAAATCTTTCATTTATAAATATTATATCAATATTTAAAATTATCTTGCAGAAGAAAGAAATAGAAACGATCACAATTTTTTTTATAAAATGATCATGCAATAATTCTTAGGTCTAGGGCTACGTAGAAGTACAAACACGTTCTACGTCTACTGGCCGAGTTAGGAAACAGCTATGAAACTGTCGTTTTCTACAATTCTATGAAGATCGGATCGGAAGCGAGCGCGTTGCGGTCGCCTGACGTCACCACGCAAAAGTTAACCAACCAGTTTTTGTACCAGCCCCAATTTAACGTTTGATTCCTTATGCATAACTTGAGCGCTGTGCCCTAAGGTCGTCTGTGATTCAAGGACAGCGATGTTAATAGGTTATTCTCATACTTCGAACATTTATAAAAAATTAATTTCGACTTTATTTGTATTAAAATACTTTTTAAATTTAATGAAAACAAACCTTGATTAATATTATAAATACGAAAGTGAGTTTTTTATTACGCTTTCACGCCTTAACTTCTCAACTGATGATCGTAAAATTTTGCATTTATGTCGTCAGTAGTACAAAAAAGAATCTCCTACCACCCGGGCGAAGACGAGGGTGGAAACTACTATTATAATAATCTCAAATTCATTGAATAAATATTTAAATATATTAAAAAAAAACACTCGAGTCAAAATGTAGTTTTGAAGCTATTTGTGTACATATAAAACTTTAGGTTAACCAAAAATTTCCAACTTTTTTTTATTTATGTAGTAAAATATATTATTTGTAAGTAAATTTTTTATACAGATAAGTTTTTAAGAACAGTCAAATACTTAGTCAATTGTAAACGACAGGCTTATAACATAGTTCCGATTCTGCTGAGAATAACAATAGGCGATAAAGCATGTTTTTTTTTTTTTATGAAATTTGAAGTTATTGTATAACAAAGCAGCTATACATAATATTTATTTTGTTTCTTAGAAAATATTTTGGGGTTTTGAAAACGTTATTGCTATTTTTGAATACTAAGGCATACTAAATAATATAATATAAATTACATATATATATATATATATATACATATATATATATATATGTAATATATATTATATATATATATATATGTATTGTTTATTTATCTATAAAATAAAATGTTTCTTTTTGAATGTCTAATCTCCAGAATGTAGGACAAAAATGGTACGTATTTTTTATAGTTAAATTCTGAATAATAGTAATTAAATCAATAAACTTAACTGCGTAATTAATTCTGAAAATGAGAAATTACTCATTTTATGAACCTATGTAGAAAAGTGGCTTTGTTATTTGACTTTGAAATTTTAGAATTTTAGTAATCTTAACATAATACCTACTTCTTTTACTGAGTCTGATATATTGAATCTTACCATATGTCAATATCTATTTTTTTTTGATAGCGTGACATAATTTTTTATGGGTAGTAAAACATTATCCCCAATAAAAAAAAAACAACAAAAAGCATCGATTAAATTTGTTCGCGGTGTTAAGATTTGGTTTGATTTGAGTTTATTTATAACTGAAAGTTTATAATTATGTCGATTGAAATATTTTTGTAGAATATAATTGGCAACAAGCTTTAAGATATTTAATCGCTTCCGACGAAATGATCAAACCACGAAAGTAGGTAATAATATGGAGATTACAACTTGAAACATAAGGGTAACCATGTCGTTATGAATACTGCACTAGCTATACATACCGGCTTTTGATACAGGTTAGAAGTTGACTCCGTGACATTTTTTTAAATAATGTAATATAAATAAATATTCCGACATTGTCACTATTAAGCCACACATGTCATATAATATCCGTGCAGTGACTGAGAAAGAATACAATTCACTGCTCCTCTTTCTCCACGGGTGTCGTAAGCGACTTAGATATATACGGATACCCGAGAGAAAATCTGCTTATCTGGTGGTAGGGTGTTAATCATGCCTTGTTAACATCGTAGGCAAGGTGAAAAGCTGTCAGCCAGCGTGTAGCCAGAGCCGAGCGAGCGTTGCCACGATTTGTGTTGGTTTAGTGAAGGCACAGCCGGTGGAAATTGTATTGACCTACCGAACAGGGCGAACCAAAGTAACAACTGTTACGCTGGCCGCCCGTGGTACAGTATAAGGGCCTGAGCGTGCCTAACTAGCTGGCGAGGCTGCTTTACCATGCCACGCATAATCTCGGTGTAGACCCTCGTGCCGGTTGGTCACCAGAAGGTGGATTCACGGCTGTTACTTACGGGGAGCTATTCCATTCGGCGGAATAGTGTATTTTCCCATTAGGCAGCTTCTTTGGGAAACACACCTCCACACTTCGACTTTCAAATATCCGTGAACTTCACGCTAACCTAACCTTTTTTTTTTTTTTTTTTTTTCGAGGAGGAAAGGCATTTACGTCTGCCGCCCGGACACGACCGGGACGGGTATGTGGGACTCACGGGGCAGAAGGCCATCGTCCTACCCACTAAAACCTCCTCGTTTCCTTCTCGCCGCATGGTGGCGGGGTTACGGGAACGCGTTAGCACACAACCGCGACCCCACCTGCGGCCGTCGCTTTGGGTGAGCGACCCACCTGTTGTTTTTTATTGAGGTTTTCTCCTCTCGACCCGGCCGGTGAAGGCAAGGCCCTCGGTCCCACCACAGGCTGGCGCCTGGATGGGGAAACGAGTTCGAGAAGGCGGTGACCGAAGTCTGTCCGCCCAGCATCGACACCGAAACTGGACGAACCCGCCTCTCCCTCCTCCTCTACTCCTCTACTCCTGTCTCCGGCAGCCCGAAAGGACTCCGGAGACCAACTCCTCCTCTCTCTCTCTCCGGCGGCCCAAAAGGACCCCGGAGTCCTCCTATTTGCCACGGAGCCGCTCGCTGGTCAACTCTGCGCAACAGAGAAGTCCCAGGAGCGGCCCGCGACACTTCCGCCGCGTCAGTCTCAGCCGCGATCGACAAGCATTCCGGAAAAACATCGGATTGCTGGTCGACCCCGTTGCCCAGGGTGCACCACGTGGAGGTGACTGACATGCACCCCACGCTAACCTAACCTAACCTAACCTAACCTCAATGTTACTATGAGTACTAGGTAGTACTTCCACCACCTAGAAAAGCATTCATCACAAGCAGGTGCTTGTGATGAATGCTTTGTTTCTAGGTGGTGGAAGAAACTGCAATTTTATCATTAAAGGAGACAGTAGAAAGTATGTATTGGATATATATTTTTTATTGATATAAGTTTGAAGAAAAAACATACCTACATTGTGTTATATTTAATTTTAATTCTGAATATTTTATGAAACTATGCGGACATCAATCGGACAAAAAAATAAGAAATATTATGAAGAAAAAGTATGAGTTATTTTCAAGTTTTTTTTAATATTTTCGACCATAACGATTTGTGAAGTACAAACAACTTTTTCTTTCTAAATCTTCAATAAATGCGAATCACTGTAGTAAAGGACTCGAAGTAGGTCGTCTCCCACATACGGGAGTAGAGTCGCAGCAGAGTGGACTTGACAGCACAACCACAAATGAAGATAGAGATTTTACAAATCGAAAGTTGTATAAAGATGCAAAAATCTCGTGAGTAGCAGACCCGAAATTTGGTTTAGCTTCAGTCTTTTAAAAATATAACACATTGTGGTCACATTGTAAAGTTATTTGTAACTAAAGTAATAAAACCACGGTTACTCATAGGTCATTGGTGCCCACGCAGAACGCTTTGTTGGTTTCTGACAGACAATTTAATGATTAAAAATAATATAAAAATTCTTCTCGATGACCCTTAATGCGAACGAATTCGTAAAACATTTTTCTTCTCGATTATAATGTATTACTGTATCGATCATGTTATACTTTTTTATCTCTTCGAATTGGTATATCGATACGTTTTTTACAAGTATATTTTATAGAAGGAACAAATTAACAAACGATATACGGCCTTCCTTATAAAATTTTAGCGACTTTTCTGTTAAACATTGATTTATCTCTTTTTGTCTTTATTGATTTGACATTCGAAAAAAGAAGATCCAGTATTATTTAACTAATCACCCGTCGAACAATGCTTAAAACTAAGCCTGATTATTTTATTATTTAGTTATTATTACTATTTGTAAACAAAACCTGGTTAAGCATTGGTTAGGTTTGTAAAATTCTGTAAAACCTGATAGTGAAACCTGTAAGCGGTCATCACGATACATAGACATTGACACTGCCCTGATATATTAACCATCCTCCACATCGTCAGCGCGCCAGCAGCCTTGCGCGCTAATTTATTATATATCCTTGCTTAGTTACACTGGCTCACTCACCCTTCATACACGAAAATTATAAGTATTGCAGTTTTACGGTAGAATATGTGATGGTACGGCGAGCCTACACGAAATCCTACCACAAAATTCATGTCTTCATTAATTGTGATTAATTTTCCATTTCTTTGATTAAACTAATAAGATTTAAGACTTAACTAGCGAAGTTTATTCTAAAATATCAATTCAATAAATTGTTATAATAGATATGCAAATATATATAAAAAAATAGACAAAATATCCGATCAATTTTAATTATATTTACTGTAAGCAATAATTATTTTACCATTTAAAAAGTAATATGCACGTAAATTGCTTAATTTAAATTTCTGATGCTTGATCTTTTATTATTTAAGACCACACAGATTGACTTTTAACCACCTTCAAATAACATTATTTAGACCACTAGTCGACATTGTAATACCGCTTGCGTATTGGAATAATATTATAAAAATCCGGTATACACGATCAGAAATTGAAATTTTGGTTCTGCAAGGTTTTATTAATAACGGCTTCAGGTGTTACCATAACTGGTATAGCTTCTACTAAATTTTTACTTATATAAATATATACCTGTGTCCAGTGTTTTTGTATTTTTGATAAACCTTTCTTTTATATAATGTAATAATAATATAAGTGTCATTCCTCTGTGTCTGTAACAAGTAATTAAAAAATCAAAGACAATTATTATTATTAATATTCATAAATAAAAAATATTATTATACAGATTATATTCAAATTTAAAAATAAACTTCAGTACAATGGTCGTTAATGTGATATATCACTTATAAGTAAAAAAAAAATAGCATTACATAGCTTATTTACTATATAACATAACGCAACGACCCACGATGGTAGAACGGTAATGTTTAAAGCACGTGAAACCGCGCGGAGTAACTAGTATCATAACAAAATATGTTACATGACACTGGCCCAGGGGCCTGGCCAGTCGAGGGGCCATACCCTGTCGAAAAGAATACAATTTTACTCTAACGGCTTAAAAGGGGGAGGGGGGGGGCACAAATCTTAAAGTACCTAGTGTCCTTGGTTCTCTGATAATTGAATAAAAATATGAATGTTGTTTATTATAACGTTTTATAGGCGATGATTCACTAAAATATTTGGCTTAAAATTTATAAAAAATTAAATCGTTTTGCCGTATTTCCTGCAGATCTCTGAAGGTTACGTATAAGTCATGTCTACAGACCACACGAGATCAAGACAGCCGACAATATTTGTGGAATAGAACCTCAATTAAAATAATTTAATGATACATTATAATATAAGGATTTATCGTATGATTTAAAATTAAACATAATTTATTGAATATCAATATTTTTTTAATTTCTGAAAATAAAGAAAAATAGCAAATATTTATTTAATCGTTTTTTTTAAATTTATTTATTTCCTGCATGGCTTTGAATTAAAACATCGTGAGTCTGCGTGCGTCGGATAACATTCTGGCACATGGTTGTATACCGGCCAGCAGTGAAGCCGTGTGAAGTGTCTGTATGTGATGGTAGAAGTTGAAAGCCATCCCAGCTTTCCCAGTAAAATACTGGTATGCCAGGCAAATGCACTTAGTGGAAAACTAATAAAAGTTTTTTTTTGATCATGTAGCATATGAGCAATTTCAAACAACTTCTAAAGTTGGAAAAATAACTGAATCATATACCTACGTACATTAAATGTTAAAACAATACATATAAAATTAACTTAAACAAAAATAAAATCCATAAAAAGTTAACGTTAACAACTAAGTAAATAATACAAATTTAAACAATAAAATGTATTTATTTGAACTACATATTCACACTTTTTAATCTGTGGATGCATTAACTGTCGTTCATATTCTTACTTTAGTTCAATTAAATGCCCATAGTGTCAATTTTAACATGATTCAAAGAATAATAATATTTAAAAAAAACAATCATAAATCTAAGCTATAAACAAAATAAATCATTTATTTATTCTTATAAGTCATTTAAGAATATGTTATATGAGCCTTAACTAATAATCACGGTTATCTTTTTTTCAAACGCGATGTTGCATGGCGGCTTGCAACAGTGCAGTGATTATTGCCTCGGGTTAGTTAGCCGCCTCACGTTAACTTGGGCTATGATTAATTGACTTCCATATTAGGTCCTGCCTACATACTGTATTAGAACAACGGATTTTGTTAAAATTAAATAAACCAATATGTGAGTGAATAGGTTGAGTGCTAGTAAATTATAAAGGTATCGTCTATTTTATACAGTTTAGAGTCGAAAGGTTATATATTTTGTAAAAAGTTATATAATGTCATATGTAAAGTATTATTGTTATAAATATTGTTGTTTATAATTAACTTTATAAATTCGTATTTTACTTTTACTGTACTCCTAGTGTTATATTAATATTATACAAAAAAAAACTGAAACGTTGCAATTTGTTTTTAAAAAGCAATTTGTTTTTTTTTTTTTTGCAAACGTATTTAAATAAATTAAAACAAAGTTAAACTTAAATACAAACAAAAACAAAACTCGAGCAACATTCCGTAGAATACAATAGAGGCTATATATAATCTGTGTTCCTTTGTAAAATAAAATTGTTATTATAGGTAATAGTCCGAAAGTTGCCTTAAGTCTACTTTTAGCATATTCAGATGTAGATATTGTATCGAGCACTTCGTACTTTGTAAGTATTCCGTACCAACCACAGCCTGGACCCTGAAACACACGTGTTCACACTAATAAAGGGAACGACTGCGCTTTTACGTTATTGTTAAACTACACTTTGTATATTTAGTGTGATGTTAATGTTTACATTTTAAATAAACTTGAATGAACCTAAAATTGAAATATAGAACATATTTTACTCATTGTTAAGTTTAAGATATGATTTTCAAAATTAGGACCAATACTATTTATAGGTATTTCTAATGTAGGAGACATTTTTTTCTGTAATGCCTAATTAAAATTACTTAACCAATATACTTAAAATTCATACAAGAAGATGCAGTGTTTGCAGGGCAAGCGTGCAGAGCGTTGTTATTTTACTTGTAATATTTTATTATATATTATTCAAGTACATGAGTTGAACAAAGGAGTGTAAATGTAAACAAACTGTAACTCGAGCCAAACGTTCTAAGTAAATTTTTAGACAAAAGGTGAACTTGCCTTTAGCGAAAACCGTGTTTGCAGTGTTATTATAGAAGCCTCAACCCTTCAGCATATTCAAAGATAATAACTGCTACCCCGCACTATCTTCGTTCTAAATTCAACATGCATACAAAAGTACTGCTATGTAATCAAAATTTACGTGTATTTTTGCATAATTAAACTAGTTACTTAGGTATATTAAAATTAATTTATATTTAAACTTTAAATTTTAATTATAATTTATATTCAAAATAGGAATAAGGCATACTAAAAGGGCAGTACATGTATTTAAATGTTTGAAGTAGTTTCAATATAAACATCCGGACTCCGGTCGTGGGTAAAATTGAAATAAAGGTCTCTTTTTGTTATTATAAATATAATCGAAGAGAACGTAATTGATGGCTAAATAAAGTATGGTAACATTTAACGAAGATTACGAGCTTATTCCACCATGCGGTTGTTTGCTAATAGTGGAAACAAATGTGACAAAAATTTCACCCAACTCATGCAGATTTCTTTCGCCGCCGAGCTCGAGATGAATTATAAACACAAATTAGGTAAGTGTTTTCCCGCGATTGAATCCGTAATATTGGGTTTATATTCACTGATTTTTCTAACCACTCGACCATTTCGGGTCTAGCTCGGCGGCTATGTTTGCTCATAATCAATAAATATACAAAATTAAAAGTCAATTAATTCTTAATATATTTTATTAATTGGTTATTGCTATATTTTTATAACCATATCTTATTTTTTATTAAAATTTTATTGAGCAATGCTACAGGCCCATTTAAAATAATATCTTTATTTTTACTATACTCTTTTTAATATATTAAATATTTGTCAGTAGTAAATTTCCTTTTTTATCTTTCTATAATCAATTAACGTGGTACATAGATTGAAAAAGGACCACCCCTAAATAGCAATGATAATAATAGTCAAACAATAGATAAAGACAAATTATGCTGACCGCATGGGTGTAAAAGAGATGCAAAAATAGTTCCTACAAACATTATGGGTGGTCGAACACGTTTTTTTTTCTTCGCGATTTATACTCGTACAATCGGTTTGGGAAAATCAATGTTAATGTCAGTTTTTTTTTTACAGATATTTAAACAAAAATCATTAAATGTATTGCTTAAGCCATCTACAAAATTCGCCACATGCTCGGTTTTCCTTTTACGGATAAGGTATAGAAATGGGATTTATTTCATCACTTCAAGGTTTATGTATGTAGAAATGATAGAATTTCATTTTTTTATTGAATACCTATTCTATACAAGGACGAGCATATGGGACACCTGATGTTAAGTGGTCACCAAAACCTATAGATATTGGCATTGTAAGAAATGTTGACCATAGCTTATATCGCCAATGCCTAACCAACCTTGGGACCTAAGATGTTATGTCCCTTGTACCTGTAATTACACTGGCTCACTCACCCTTCAAACCAGAACACAACAATACCAAGTACTGCTGTTTTGCGGTACAATGTCTGATGAACCTACCCAGACGATATTACACAAAGCCCTACCAGTATCATCCAACACGTGCGAATGTCAACGCGATTTTTCTTCATCATCGATCACAAGGTGAATGAAAGCTGAGCGGTGCCGGTGCGAATTATAACCGGGATCTCCAGCTAAAATATCCATATTATTTGAGCTACACTCTACTCTTAACTGATCTATGATCAAATAGAAATAATATTCTAAATTGTCAAACGAAAATAAGTTTGTTATACGCTAAATTCATCTTAAAAACATTTAAGAAATGTATATAAATATTTTAAGTAGTATTTTTATTATACAAGTAACATAATAAAGAAAATATTGAAGTATTATCTCATTAACAGTATTAGACTTCAGGAGTGACGTTTATAAGTGTGATACATTTTGATATATGTTTCAAAACAATATTAATATAAAGTTCTAATACATTGTAATAAACTTTTGTTTTGCACATATATACATACATATTTCAAATAAATTCAGGTTTTTTTAAGGATCACGAATTCCACAATAATGTTTCTGGTTGGAAAAAGATATAATTCTTTGTATTCCAGGTCAACTACAGAAAATAAATTTACAATAATTCTATCTTTAAAATCATTTTATTGCTTTTTAACTATTTTAATAATTATATAAAAACACGGCTGGTTATGTTTAAATCTGTTAACATTTTTATATATTTAGTATTAATTTTTAATAATTACATGAAAATAATTTTGACATCAACCTTGTTGTTGGCTTCTATAAAATTACTTTTTTTAAGTTTCCTGATTTCATAGCATACTAGTTTTTACTAGCCTTGGATATAAAAGAGTAGCCTAGTTCCTTGGGATCCATGTTTACCAACATAGTTTCTTATAATCCGTTCAGTGGTTGAGGTATAAAAGCATAACTGGCAGATAACGGTCAGAATTACTTTTACATTTATTTTAAAATTTAACATTATTTTAAAATTTATTTACTTTAAAATTTAACATTATTTTAAAGTTCAAATGATTAGTTCAAAACATTGCATATTTTTAATATTTATCTTTCGAATATATGACATTGGTATTGCCATTTAACATTGAATGTTTAATTAGGAAACGACTCACTATAATGGGTAGGTACATAAGAATTAATTTTACCGAAATTCTCAGAAGATATCGGCATCGCGTGTCAATCATAGTCGCGGCCCAACATAAGTGAACCTTTATATTATATGACATTCGCGCGTAGTCGCGGCGCAGACATCGGGTAGACAGAGCGCTTTCACGGCTTCGTTTTCGAGCGCCTGCACGGTTACCGGTAACTTTCAGGTTTCCTTTGTTTACATCCTCACGTATCGCACTAAAATAAAAGTTGTTTTGTAATATTATGGTACCGTATAATGTTTACACGTATGCACGCAACATTTCGATAGGTATTTACATATTTTTAACTTAATAGTGTTTTCTGGTATATTTAGGTTTTTTTAATAATTACTTGCTATAGTTATATGTCACTTTGAATAGTATACGTATCGTATATACGTATTTACTAAACTGTACTGTGAATACAGTACACGTATACAGCGCAAAAGAATAATGTTGATTTTACTATACACAATACTTGAATATACGTAAATTATTATTATATCGTTCATAGGAACAGTTCGTATTCATATTTTTATTGTTGTGTCGTGAGCGATCTACAGCGGAACCTACTATTACAAATGAAGGTACAAGATGTTTAAGCCTATTTTTATTACGTATACGGAGGCACATTTATTTGCACCATATGATATTTATGTATGTTCCAATACACGTCACAATATGTTACCCGCTCTTAGCAAAATTCAACTCAGATATAATATATATTGAAGTTAAATTAATGAACACGATGAATAAAAAATATAAGTATAAACAAAACTTTGATCAACGCTTTAGCGATTTTATTTATATAACTTCAACAATCAATATAATTCTGCCGCAGGCGTTGTTAACCATATTATCAGGTTTCAGTTTGCTTGTGTTGGAAAAAGAATATAGCTAAAGTGAATATTAATATTATAAAGAGTATTTTACTATTAGTGGACAAAAAACGTTTGTCCCGCCGTTGTTTTTTTCAAAACGAGCGATGTCACTAACTAATACCGATGTACGTAATTAACGATAACACGAATCGACCTAAAATTCTGTAAGCATTGTGCTTGTAAAATATGCCATTAGTAAGTCAATTTGCTTGTAATATTTTTCACATAGAAAGCGATTTTTAATGGCTTAGAGGTAAAAAAATCGTATTGAGCGGCACCTTTAATATACGTAAAGATAACCGACAAAGGAACCGAAATACAACTCTCTGTTGAACACTCTGTTCAATTCCATTGTTTAGTTGTGTATTGTAAGTTTAAAAGTCGAACGCTTAGTTTAATTATTCATAAATTTTAAACAAATAACAAAATATAAATGACAGTAGGAATCTATATTTATATAATTGGTTGTTCTCACTGCCTATCAATTATCAACGCCCAACAAAACCATTAAGGTTAGAATGCTGAAATTGGGATCATACCTATTATGAAATTTACTATTTTATAATGTAAGCATCCACTAAGAAAATATTTTTAAAAATTTCCAACTATAAGAAATGGGAGGTAGTGTTTTTTTCCATACGAAATCGTGACTCGGGACGGCAAGCCAGTAAATCATAATTACACCAACGTGACATATATTTATTTTGATCCGACATTGATACATACTATATACTATATTGTTAAAACTTATATAATCAATATATCATAAAAAAATAATATTTCAACTATTTATCCGGTTTTAAAACTAGCTGACATTGCTTCGTCCGATAGTAAATAAGTATATATTTATTGGGTATTATTAATCAAATCAACTTTTTTGCAACATACTTTTAACAGTACTTTTGAATAGTCAAAAGCTCACCGTTTAAGAATGTGATTTCTAACTATCGTCAAAAAACATTTCATTTTTTTTAATATGCAAATTTGTATATAATTAGCATAATTGCATATAATTAGGTAATTTCTGCACGAGCTACATCATTCAGTAAATCCATGCATTCTGTTTCAGAATATACATATATACGCTTTTTTATAGAATTATTTTTAATAACTAATTTTGAAATCTGCTTCATAAGAGAAATTGATAAGTCCATCCAATTTATTAATAACATTTAAAAAAGTTTCAAAGATTCAATATGAAATCACTTCGGTCACATAATTAGATATATATTTATTTAATTGAAAAAGAAAACACGATTGTGATAGTTCTTTTTTATATTAAAATCTTCTATGTATAGGGAAAAAATTACGTATTATATGTTCGAATGCACACGTTCGTTTTTCACTATGCAAGCGCGAAAGCTTTCTATTCAATCATCTATCGTATTCAACGCTTTTGTATAAGATTGTCTTGCTAACAATTTTAGAGTGGGACGAAAACACTTTGTAAATGAGACAGCAGCAATAGTTCCCACAACGATTACGTTCACCTGAGGTGAGATAGTTTCGTCAAAATATTTTATCGACTTCAAATATCGATGATAATACTAATATTATAAGATTTAGTAATGTTGTCTTTCATTTGTTTGTTAGATTCAAGCATAAACTACAAATGCTATTTTATACTCACTGTTTTTAAAGTAAATTGACGAGGCACATTATAAATTAAAATATAATTTCAATATAATGATGGTGTTTTATCTTTAAATTAAAATATGACCAAATGGGGATTATACCTTACCAAATAAAAAAAGAATTTTCCAAATCGGTTCAAAATTTAAGGAGTTCTGAGGTAACAAACATATTATAAAAAAAATATGACTACCTTCTTGTTTTTTTAAGTTGTTTATAATATGCCTTTTACTAAAGATTTTTCTTCTAAGATACATAATAGACAGGAGATATTAATTTTCATTCAAATAGGAAAAGAATGTAAGTATATCGATAAATATAACTAGTAAGTCGTAGCGTTGTACAACACTCAAAAGAATGCACCTTGACAGCACTAAGGGAAATAGTTTTTTTTAATCACATCAGACTTCACAATATATCATCCCTTTATTTACTCACTGCTACATATTCGCGCACACAGCTTTGTCTGGTGTTTGATAGATCTTAGGGCAAAGGGGGTCTTGATTATGGATGATAATTTCTAAAGAACTGACACGCAACGAGTGTGCAAAGTTCGAATCTATATAAAGAGACAAACGCCTTATTTTGTCTTGGGGCTGCTCTTAGTAATAATACTTAAATGTGTTGTAATATTAGGCGACTAAGATAATTATTTCGGGACAAACATTAATTTGTCTTGACAGAAAAAAAAGCGTATAAATCAGTCACCATTTAAATTGGTAACACAATACAGCATTTCGGCAAAAGGCGTGGCCAGCGATAAGATTTTATTTCTTTGAGAATCGCAGGGGGTCAGTCTTTTGTGATGGTAATGGAGGAACGGACTATAGAATTAGGATGCGGTAGTGCAATCGATACTGACTGGTCGATGTGACCTCCTTTGTTATATCTGACCCCGTGACAGGTTGCATTGTGGTTGACATGTTGGGATGGATACGGGTTTGCAAGTGAGAACATAATTTTAATTGAAATGGGTCAAGGATATCAGGTTCCAAGACAGGTCAATGTACTTTTAATGTTTATTATTAACCAATGGACATGTCAAATTTTATATTAGAAAAATATTAATAATCATATTTTCTTTATATGAAATACAATAAGTAATTGTACGTTTTAGTAATTTTTCAGATAATCAATGAAGTATATTATGAGTTTAGCTAAAATTAAAAATTATTTATATGTCTTGACATAATTTTCTTATCACTACTGTATATTTTAATACCAAGTCCCCCGGTCGCGTCTTTTTGTCTGAACGCTATAAAGTCAAAAACTACCGAACGGGGTACGGTTTTTACCAATGGACGGTTTCATGAGAGATTCATTCAGAGAGTTTAGGTGTATAATTCATTAAGAAGTGAAAATTGGCTGAACATATATGACGAATAATATAGACATAAATGTTGAACGTATCGGAAAAATCACGCCGATCTAACGTGTGCCGCGTAAACCATTAGAGTTATATGTATTACGATTTAAATATTTTATGCGGACTATTTTATTACAATTTTTTTTTACCGTTTTTATTCTGCCCGTGTAAAACCGGGACTATTAACTGGTAATCTAATAACAATGTTCATTTCAACATGACTTTCTGTCAGGTTTAAATTTAGAATATAAGTTATATTCTATGATATTTTGCAAACAAATTAAAACAATTGAAATTTAAGCCGTTAGAAATGAACTTTTAAAAGAAAATACAAGCCTTTTCTAATTTACTCAATTGTCTTAGTTGGTTACCGAGGCGGTCTTTGTCCATTATTGTTTGTCATTGAAGTAGAATTTAGAGTTCTTTAAAATTTGAGAAAGAAAGTACCATTAATGAATAAACAAAGATTTGTTACAACATAAATATTTCGACAAAAATGAGACATTTATAAAATAATGTTATCCTTCAATATACTGTTTGAAATATTATTTATTTAATATAGCACCTAATATTTTTAGTCCTAAATTTTTAAGAAAGTACATTATTAAAAAATGAATACTTAACAACAATATTACTAAAAAAATATTTATATGAGCAAAATATACTAAATAATAAACATAGGACTATACACAAGATAATCGGTAAGGAAATTTAAATTTTAAATACTCGGTTTAAACACGTGCTTTCATAAACTCTTAACAACCAATGTGCAATAAACATCACGTCTAACAAAATTCTACAGAATTCGTAAGAGTAGTGCAGCGTGCATTTGGCGCCTACTAAGATAAATAGCTTTTTTTTTTAAACATTGTTAAACTTAAATTCCTTATAAAAGTACACGCCATATTGAGTCTTTCGTTAATAACTAGAAGTATTATAATGGTCTATATCTTATTCTGTTAAGGATAAAATCTGAGTTAATCGCTTTCAACTAATGTGTTTTATTTTTATCTGTATGTATTGGTAATAAGGTATATAATTGGATGTACAATATTGATGTCCTGGCAGCAGGATAATAATAATTTGTGTTTTTTTTTTGTTATTCGAGATGTCTGTGTGCGATGGATGCACCAATGATTTCGTATGTGTGCTTGTCTAGTCGTGTAGCAGCTGTGCCTATTATTTCGACATTGTGTGCAAGTATTATTTAGGCCGACTGAATAGATTTGATCCTTGACATGGTATAGGACCATCTTTCATACTTGAATAAAATAACGATGTTTATTTTAATTATGATTATATAATTAAAAATGTACTGATAAATGTACGTAAATGGTATCGAATTAACCTAGTTCATAAATTAGTCCGATTTTGGATATAATTTACGGGGTTGCGTGTTTCATTGAAATTTGGTCTCGCTAAAAATATAGTTGACGGCGGCTTAAAAGACGCAGCGAAATGTGTTTTTATTTTGTATCAGTAATTATGCAAAGTAAACCGATAAAGCGATTCCGCTAAGTCACGATTAAGTCGTTGCAATGAGTTTTTTATGAAGTAAAAGAAATCGATGCAAATGACGGTGTTCGTCTTTCTTACGACATGAATTAGTGATTAATGAAGACACATTATATCAAAATACAAGTTAAATATAGGCGGTTCTTAAAAACAAAAGCCATATAATTAGGTTTTAACCTTTTAATGAAATCTTTAAGGTTAAATGTGTTTTTCTTCTAAACGTGATGCTATGAAGGTCGCAATGCATATACTTAATAAACAGCAGAGGTCGAAACATAATATAATATGTTATTAATTTAATAATGTACTAAAATGTATACTTATTTTTAGCATTATTGAAATTTGTTAGTTTATATATAAAATATTATAATTTAAAAGTATTTTTACGCTGCCACCATTTTCGAACAACTACCAAAACTATACAATCTAAGTACAATAACACAGAAACATTTTTTGCATCGTTGGCGAAGCCATTCCCAAGAACATGTGGACCGCTATGTTGCTAGATCAAATACACCATCCTGCCGGCATTGTAGCTTTATCAATACTTTCGAAAAAAAATCTTGCATACTTCTCTCTCATTCTTATATAACAGAAATCCTAATGCAAGAAAGAGAGAGAAAAGAAACGTCGTCCAACATAATTACTTCCAAAATGAATAGAAACTAAACAATGTGTTTCGAAAAGAATAAACTGTCGCTTCGCCAAGTCTTGCTCAGGATAATTGCTAATTTGTATACTGAGCTTAATTTTGTTCAAGTATTTGTTATTTTCGTTAGCTTTATTATTGTATTTTGAGTAGATATTTAAGTATTTTTTCTATGCCTGCCATTAAAAATAATTTAAGTTAAATATATATGAATGAAAAATGGAAAACACAGATGATTTTGTTAACAAATTTATGAATTTTATATTAATTTTTAATATGATAATTTAATTGATTATATTGAAATGAAATGGTGTATGTATGATTGTTTTATATATTAATCGTATTTTGCGGTTGATTCTGATTACATTATAAGATGATGCTAAAAATAAATTATTCATAATGGGGAACTATACAAAATAATTATTAATAAAAAAAGTTCTTTGAATAGAATGCTTAGCATTCTATACAAAGAACATATACTATGTATGTATTTTGTTCACCATGGGTTTGCAATTGACAGGTATTGACAGAAACTCCGTGACAACACACCAATGAGCATATCTACGTACGGTTGGACTATTTCCTAAAATAATTAAATCGTATCCATGTCGTATCGTCAATCTTCAATAAATGACAAACGATCAGTATTTTTGATTTGAAATTAATATTTTTATTTCGTTTTTTAAACCAGATTAAATCAGTCACCTTCAACTTAACCTTTACGAGTGTATGGATGTTTGTTTTTTACTTTATTTAAACTATATAAAACTTATAGCATAAAAAATTATAAATGGCAGAATTATGTCATAAATGTTTTATTGATCATATGTTCACATGAAGATATGATGCCGTATCGTATAGTGCTATTGAACTGAATATAAAATTGTTTACAGTCTTGTGATGAGAACGCGTCTCGTTTGGTGTCAACGCGTTTTATTTGTTATTTGAGATTCGAAATAAAACCTTAAGTCCAATAAAAAAATTAGCAAGCGCTAAATAAGTAGTTATAAAAATCTTTAGGTCATTATTATATATTTCAAATATTATAATTAAATTGCTCTGATGCATATATGTAAATTAATATTTATAATTAAAAAATTTAATTATAAATATTAATATTTAAAAAAAATTAATATTAATATTTTAATATATATTTCATTTTTATTATCACTTAAATTGTAACTAAAATGAAAGCAATGCTATATATTAGTTATATATTGTAATAGTATATATTTTACTTGGTAGGGCTTCGTGCAGGTTCACGCTACGCAATACTATGCCTGTTACATTGCCTTACTCACCCTTCAAACCGGAACACAACAATATTAAGTGTTGGTTGGCGATAGAATATTTTTTAAGTGGGTGGTAGCTGCCCGGATGGGTGCCCTCCAAACAGTTGCTTGCTAGCATAATTATTTTTATTTTCAGAAGAGTCCAAATCAAATCACCCTAGATAGTACTAACATAGAATATTATAAATGGCCTAAGCATCAGTCAGTCTGTTCAATAAATTTTGTATTAGATGTATTGCCTGAATGTCGAATGGCCGCTGGTGAACGCCGCCATAATTGTAAGGGCTGTTACTACTAGTTGGCTGTGATACATATAATATCTAATTTTGACAGCATACGTTTAGCTGTGACTGATATCATCGTGACAAATAAAAATAAGCCCAATTCGCGCTTGTATAAACGTTTTACAATCGTAGACATCCTGTCGTAATCGCGCTTTCTGCGTCGTCTATCAATCGACAATATCAATATTTCTTTAACTACAACACGATTGTTACTTTGTTATAATTTCACTTATCTAATATGATAAAAAATATCAATATTCCGACAAGTATTTATAAATAATATTAATCCTTAATCTTTAAAAATAAAAAAAGTCTGTCAGTTATATATATATATTTATAGGAAACTATCTCGTGTAAAAAAAGATATACTACTAGATATACAGCGATGTAATTTAATCAATAGGCTGTTATGCTTATTTATATGCTATAGGTATGGTTGTTGTCCTTCAATAACCCTTTAACATGATTTCCATCGAGCTATTCTTGAAAGTCGGTTTATTCATATCAATTATTGTGTTCTTGTTTTATTTTCGTTTTATATAATTTAACAATTGCTGTATTACAGAAACAAGTCAGCAATGAAAACATATCGGGGAAGGTTCTTGTTAGGATTGCACCTTTTGTCTATCGGCTGTTCCGGTACGGTTTGGTGGACACACATGTGGCAAAATTTAACGACATAAACAGGCGTCATAATAATGCTGCTCGTCGGCACCAAATATGAAATGAATTATAAGAACAAATTAAAAATATGAAAAAATCAAATGTGGTCGAGCGGATTGAAACCTGGAATTTTTGATTTCTATGTGTTCTACCAAATAGACCCTCTGTGTTACTTTAAAAGTCGTTTTGCATAAATTAAAACCAATAAACGAAGAAGCATGACGACGCTTAAGAACATGATATTTATATACCAATGTTAACGTCGTAAAAATATAGTTAGTAGTTTATCGTTCGTAAACTGTTTCGTGCAGTAGTGTCCCTTGGTTAATAACTTATAATCACGAAAGGACTTAATTGATGCTACTAGTTACTTAGCTAATAGAATTAAAGTTTATTTAAATACGGTATTGTTGATTTTAGCATTTTTCATTCAATTTGTTGATGTAAGCTGAAAAATACTGGAAGTTAAATGTATTTTTACTCGACTAAATAATATGTATAAATCATAATTTAACAAATTTGGTATCATTAGGTGTATTGGGTGTATTGAAAAGAAACATTATTGAATTAAGCCAAATTGAGTAACAAATTACATGGCTTAATTAGGACACGTATCAGATATCAGTATATCAGTATATCAGTGTTTAAGCTATAAAGATGATAAATAAATCTATATAAATCTGTATTTATTTTGTATAGGTATGTGGACGGCCTGATGGGCTACCTGATGGTAAATAGGTATTGGCCCCGTAAGAAATATTAATCATTGCGCCACCAACATTAAGATCTAAGACGCTTTGTCCCTTCTGCCGATAGTTACGCTAACTCATTCACCAACTTTCAACCGAAACACAACAATACTAACTAACAAAATATGTTTGGAAAAGATCAGTATAAGTGATTAGGCCGCCTTTGCATAATTTATGTCCTACCTGTTATTTTATATGTTTGTAAATTGTGTGCAATAAAGACTTATTAAATAAATAAATATATATTACACAGAATAATTTGCATAAAGCCCTACGGTGGTAGTAAAATATAAAAATATCTCCTGGTGTTAAGAGTTATCCCTGCCATAGCTTTACGAAGTGCGTAAAGTATAAACCACACCTTACAGTTACCATGGAATCTAAGAAGTCCTGTCTAAGATTTCCTTTGTGGTTATAATTATACTGGTTCACTGGTGGTTGGGCTTTGATTGGTGGTAGAGCTTTGACTGGTGGTAGGGCTTTGATTGGTAGCAGGGCTTTCACTGGTGAAAGAAGAAGAAGAAGAAGAATGTCTATGGGCTCGTCCGCCTACGTATTTTATATAAAAACTGTTTCACTAATCTTTTTTAAATAAATTCCGCAGTCTATAATTGAATTGCCACCAAGAAGGCTTCAATTAGTTATTAAACCTACCTCTGTTAAAGTTAAAATGCTTAGATTAAATGATTACTGGATCTCGTACAGGAACTGAGTGTATGTAATTGATATAAATTTGTATTTAAAAGAAAAAGAGAAACTAGTTTCTAGCCGGCTGTTTTCGGTAAAGTCCACATTCTGAACCGGTGGGAAGTACTTGTAAAAATAAATTTGAATAATAATATTTTGATTTTCTTTCGTACTGACACATAATAATAAAGAGCATTAATGGTTGACGAAAGAATAAATTATGAGTGAGATAAACAAACAGGTATGACCGTTTTCGGTTTGCAACTCAACCACAATCGAAAAAAGTTTAGTAAAAATAATATAGTCTTAGAGAATTTGCAAGAAAATGAGACATATCCAACATCCTACCCTCCCATTTTTTAAATTATCCTACTTCTGTTTTTTAATAATATAATTTCATTGAGAAAACAACAGGTGACGCTGATAGTTTTCAACTTCTCCGAGAGACTATAATTACTTTTATATTTTCCTTTTCAATTCTCAGGTATCTTGAAACAATATGAAATGCGCTAAACTACATCTTCAAGACAGATCTAAGATAAAGACAAACAAGACGAATAATGAGAAGCCTAGGAGATTCTGTCAGAAACGTATGGTTAATCCGGAACACGAAGAAGACCCTCGTTGGACTGATGTTTATGAAAGGTTTTATTTTTAGTACTAGTTGTATTGTCTCCCCAGGCTCTTATATCATTTGTTGTTTTTTTTTGAGCTTATTTTCAAAGGTATAGTATAAAGGATGATGCCAGGATTTGTATGAACTCTGGTCCCACCGCCAATAGTGACGTGTAATACATCGTTGTATAGGTATTTTTAAGCTAAAAAAAATTACTATAGTGCTAAGTTCCAAATCTTAATCCGTTGAGAGTTATACATTACTTAACACATCAGTTTAACAATAATCAAAATAATATTTTACCCCAATACAATGCATTCTGTGAATGAATACTAGTATATTTAGTTGATGGTAGGGCTTGGTGCAAGCTCGTCTGGGTAGGTACCTCCCACTCATCAGAAATTCTACTGCAAAACAGCAGTAATTGGTATTTTTGTGTTCCGGTTTAGTTAACCAGTGTAATTTCAAGGACATAACATCTTAGTTCCCAAGGTTGGTGACACATTGGCGATATATTACATCGCCAATGTCAAATTATTAAAAAAAATATTAGTTACTACCTTTTTATCGCTATCATCAGAGTCATACGTAGCTTTTTCTATATAATATACGATATATAATAAAAATATAAAATAATTTAAAAATAAGCTATTTTAAGTTGATTTTATTTATTTAGGTTTTTGTTTGTAAAAAAAAATCACATATTTTTATTCCTACACTGGAGCCATAGCAACTTTTGTTCAGCTCAATAGTACCTATCCAACGATGTATTACATGTAGAGCTATTTATATTTGTGTGTATGAACATGTCTGTTTGTCCTGAGTCTGGGTGTAATTATATATATAAATAAGTATGTATTTACAAAAGAAAAGTAGTTTATGTAGTATATCAGTTGTCTGGTTTCCACAGCACAAGCTTTGTAGAAGCTTAATTTGGCCGTGCGTGAAAAATGTGCCAGGATATTATTATTATTATCCTCCTTTATTTAATGAATTAATATTATGTGCTTTGTTATCCGCGTATAACTATAATTACTCTATTTCATGTTCGGTTTTAAACTAATTTTATAATAAATGTATATATTTTGCTTCCACTTTGCTCCGAAACATTTGTTCACTGCAAATAATAATATGTTAGTAATATTTTTCAAATGTATTCAACCCATGTAATGTAGCATACAATAATAAACATAAGATTGTATATGTATTATTGTAATATGAGGATTTTTAGAGTAAGGAATTTAATGAGAATAATTATTTAATTAAAATAGTATATACTTTCAGATTCTATTGTAATGATCACGAGAACTGTGATTTAAATGAAACAAATGACAGCGTAGGAACTCACCAAAACCGGGAGGATTTGTTCCTTACAGTCCAAAACTTACAGTTTCAAGGGGATGTCGATCAAAGTAGGAGATCTAGAACTTACTTTAAATACAAAAAATTACCCGACAGCCAAAAGCATCGAATGTTTATAAAACAAATTATTGATGATTCATATCAAACTGATGTGGCGCGGTCTTCAATTCTCAGCGATTACGCCGAGAACTACACGAAATATTTTTCGAATAACGACCAATCAAGACCGTCATCTAGTAAATCTAGTATTATTTTGTACTACTCAAATAACAAATGTAAAGAAAATAAATCGACGCAAGTTGACTTGAGAAATGGTCAACAGAAGAAAAAAATAAAATTTGAGAAGGTAAAAAATTTTAAAAAGCGTGTCGTCAAATCAGCTGCTAATGAAGATCTTAAGCACACACAATGTGAAAATAACGATGATGATACAAAAATCGTATATCACAGATGTGGAAAAAGAAAAAGTCTTACAATTTCAAGGGCAGAAAGTCCGGCTACAGTTCAGGTTATTCGAGTGGATGTTGTCTGTAATTACAGTTGTAGCTCTACAATGTCTGATTACGATGAAAGTAAAAAAGAACATAGCACTCTTGACACAGAACAGGACGATAAGGAAACTGAAATAGTGAAATCAAAAAGATCTCATTTACCTAAAAAATATGTTTTAACTAATACCATCAAAACCTTAGACGAGACTGTTACAGGCGGAAAAGTCACATTGTTGTGTAAGACCTTTAAACTGGCTGATCGCACAAAAACATCCTTGGACAGAAAACCGAACGATTCATTTACTACTGTAAGACCAAATACGAGTAAAGTAATTAAAAAGTAAAAAATAAATAATATGTACATCCATATATAACTTTTCTTTTCGTTTTTTTCTTTAAATTTAATTGAAGCTTTTTTCTAAGAAAGTACACAATGTTTTCTTTAATAAAGTAACTGACTCACTTTACGCTTCATTATTTAAATTTCATATGAATCCATTAATTTGCACAGATTCAAATATAACGGAAAACTAAATTAAATTATTAAGACAAAATATTTGTGTAAGTTATAAAAATATTAAAACCTTTTGATTTTTCAATGGACACATATCATGAATTATCGAATTTATAGCTTATATTGCTTTAAGCTTTTCATGACATGTCATTTTATTGATATGAAATAGTATTTCTAAAGCTTATAATATATTCTTAAGAGATTTTATGATAAGCTTAGTTCATATATTTAATTGATAAAGGCGTAACGTGTCGAGTACATGAGCAAGACCGGGACCAGCAGAAACGGCAATGATTAACGATCGGAACGGAAACGTTTCTGAATATTAATTTGTAGTGGAGGTCACCAGAGCCCTGGCAAATGTGACACGGCCGCAACGAAAGGATTGGTACGCCATGGAGCACCCCACCCGATGGGGTGTGTGTGCCGAATTTATAGGTGTGAGAGATGGAACTTCAGGGTAGCTAAAGGGTGAGGTGGACTTCGGACCCCCCTCACTTGGAGGGCTGTAAACCCCCCAATTTGCCCTAGTCCGGCACCCCCGCCCGAGGCTCCCCGTCCGTTCCTGTCCAAGCGATAAGAGGGTAGAGGGGTGAGCGTCAAATGGACGTTTTACGCATAATTTAGAACAGTAAATGGATTCGAACGCTCTCCAAACAGCATACCTACCATGGAAACATTAATAGCAGTAGTTCTATAATGTTAGAAGAATATGATATTGTAATTGCCCTTAGTAAATTTAAACTTAAATAAACATTAGCTGATTTAAATATTAAATACTAATGTGTGTATAAAGTAACTCATCACGAATAATTTCAAGTACAATTAAGTCTTGCATAATTTAAAATTATAATATTTGAACATTTATTAAAAAACGTTGGTGATACTAAATTAAATGAATTAACTTTTAAAACCCTAATAAAAAATGTATAGCAATTAAAATAACTCTCGGGTTTTTGCTTAAGGTATGATAGCTGGTTTCATGTTATAAATATATTTTACATTAAATATCTAAATAAATATAATCTGAAAAAAGAACATTTTTTTTCTTATGAAAATAAATAATTCTATAAATAGTTTATATTAAGTTTCCTTAAAATTTCGATTGGGTACATATTTAAATATAATCTTTCCAATATACAAATTATCATAAACAAGTATAAAAATATTATATTAAAACTAAAAGTTAAGGATTAAAATAGAAATGGCTATTTAAGTTACAATATTGATACAAAAGTTTCATATAATACAGTCCTATCTACAAGAATTGGAAACCGTGATGGAATAAGTTCCAAATCTATCCCTGAAAAGGAAGAAAGGTCTGAGCTCAGCAGTGGGTCATTTACACTGCTACTTTATTTACTTTAAATACTTGATAGTTGTGTGACTAAAGCCTATGTAACTTGTTACATTTTCTTAGTTTATAAAAAAATGTTATTACTTCACAATTTTTACTTATTTTCAATATGCCGTTTTTAATCAAAATAAATAATACATATTTTTTTTAACTTTATAACCGTAATATAACCGTATCATTTATACTGCTATTCATGTGAAACGTTTACGTGTGGATTTCATTAGTTTGACAAAAATGAAAAAGAATAAAAATTACTTCCAGTAGAGCCAATGTTCTTGAAGTAAATAGATTAAGACGAGCCTTAAAGTGATTAGAATGCCTGAATTTTGACCGAAGATTCAAACCTGGGCAAGCACCACTGAATTATCATTTGATTAATTTGTGTTTATAAATCTCAGCGTTGTTGAAAAACATCGTAAACCTGTATGTGTCAAAAATGAAATGAAATGAAATGTTTCACGTGTGTAATAGTATTAAAGCAAATAAATCTCAAAAAGAGAAGACCTTAGCCCAGTAGTGGGATATTTATAGGCTGTTAGTTTACTTTACTTTTAAGCGTCAATTATAAATGTTTTTGTGACATAAGATTTTAAATTATTGATAAGCTAACTTAAAACATAACTATAAGCCTACTTACTTACATATTTATACACATACGATATAAACAGACTTCAGGTTTGGCGATATGCAGTGAAATCGACCTTGTGGTATACACGTGACGCGAAGTTTAGTTATCCACTGAATTTTTTAAGAGTTTTACCCTTTTCAATTACTCGTTGAGAGAGGGTTGCTTCACTGTCCAAGCATGGTTGACATTCCTTTTTGCGATGTTTAATTATTAACGGAAATTTCTTAATTTAGGTACAATTGAAAAATCTAATTGTTTCGTTTGCTATTTCATGATTCCACTTAATAATAATACAAATATTAGTCTCCTTTAAACTAAATTATTTTCGTCTAATTTTCACCCGTGTCTCCTGCCCGCGTGTTGGAGAAGGGCCTATGTCCTTTCTTTAGGTTCAAACTTGCTTCATACCAAATCTTATCGAAATCGGTTCAGTGATTAATTCGTGAAAGTGTGATAGACAACAGATAAACGGGCTAGCATATTATCTTATTGTGCAATACGTACATTTGTTATCATTCTTGTAATAATCCAAATTCACCTTAATAAATATTTAAAAAAAAAACATTAAAATCTAATAGGATTGAAATCAATTATTAACAATTTAGATTTATCTCTTGGTCGTATTTTTATGTCAATGTACAAATATTTAAATATAAAATCTCTTTGGTTTTGCTGCCAGTAATTCACACTTAACTTAGTGATCCAAGTATAATAAATAAATAAATAAAAAAACGATATTATTATATCTACATGACTTCTAATGGGGTTAACGAACTTATATGTTAAGCAAAACCCACGCCGTGTCCGCGTGACTAAGTGCTAATCGTCATAAAATAGCCGATTAAAGTAAATAAACAAATTCTCAAGCTTTATTTGAAATTAAACTCGTCTATAGAGAAATACTATATGTATACTCCACAACCCGACTTTCATCCCTTTAAGTAATTTTTTAATAATACTAGCAGCCCGTTCCGTCTCCGTACGATAATTTTAACCAATGAGGGATAAACATTCGCCAGCCGATCTATTCGCCCTTACTGTACTGTACTTGCCTTTCGATCTGCAGGTGTGTGTTGTGTATAAACATGTCTATTTGTCATGTGTCTGTGTGTAATTATCTATACAAGTATGTATTTACAAAGAAAAAGTAGTATATGTAGTACATCAGTGTGGTTTCCATATTACGAGCTCTGCTTAGTTTGGGATCAGATAGCCTTGTGTGAATAATGTCCCAGCATATTATTATTATTATCGTACAACACACCCGATATATTTCTTTCTTTGTCTTTTTTAAAACTTTGTTATATTTTTTATATTTCATTGCAAGGAATATAAAATGAAATTTATCATAACTTTAAATACTAATTAATGTGTCCGTTAAAATAAACGACAACTCTTATTTTTTCATCTATTTATACAAAAAAATATTTGCAATGAGACAGAATAAATATATGCTGGCGCTTCCGTAGACATTTTTTAGTTTTTTCGTAACTGTTATAGTTTTGGCAGTGTTCTCAGAATTTTCTAGACCGACAATGATCTTTAGTGAATAGAAAGTTAAGTGTTATTATTATATGATATTGTTATGTTATTGTTATAAATATTAAAATTGTTATTTAAATTACAAGATTGTTATATAAGTTTCACATAATATACATATCCACTATTCCGAACTGGAAAACATGATGAAATAAGACCAAATCTTTTTCCTCAACTACGTCAGTATACGATGAAGTCAACGAGAACATTCTTAAAAACCTAACTTAACTAAAAAAATATATGCAACATGTTAATGTCTAACCTAAAAGCTTAAACTAAAATAATATGAAAGTTCTGAATTAATTGGACCGGTAGTTTTTGCTTGAAACCGGAAAAAACAGATGAACAAACGGTAGATGAATATATCCATATATCCAATATGGGTTCAGACTTAATTTATTTATTTTTTGTTTTTTTAATGATTTAATAAATGTATATAAAACGCACACCTGGTAGACCTGAATAGTATTGACATCGTAAAATATCATAAAAAAATGGTCTGCCAGTATATTTCCTATGCGTTGTCAATTAATATCGCTTCAAAATTGTTAAAAGGTTTTTTATATGCTTTGCTCATGTCTAAAATTTTGAAAGTTAGAAGCCTGAAATCTCATATACAAGCTTCTGTTTAGAAAAAAAATATGTATTTTAGCTTTTTACAAAATCCACCTAATAGGGTGGAGTAGGGGTTGAAAGTTTATAAGGGGGAGCCCGTCATTTTTGAAGTAAGAAGAATGTTTTTAATACGTATTTTACTTTCGTTTACCAGGAGTCATAACGAATCGAGTGGAACGCAAATATCTTTGTTTCCAGCTTGATTTTGACCATATGACTCAGAGGCAGATATGAGCTTAGTAGTAGTAATTAACTGGACTCGAAATCGAAATCGACTCTGAAATCGATTCGTTTTCATCTGAATTTTAATCGTATATGACATATGAGCATTGAGCAAATCATATATACAAAAATACTCGCAGCTCCTAACCATATTATTTTTATTATTGAATATTTTTTCCTAATAAAGAATGAGAAAAACATATTCCTTTCGGGAAAGAAAGAAATTATAGTGACGTGCTCCATTAGGATAGAGGACAACTGAAATTGTTTTTGTGTGCTAAAATTCTTAAGAAAAAAGAACGTTTAATTAAGTTAAGTCGTAGTATTTTGGATGCTCTGATAAAATATAAAAAAAAAAACATTAAAAATAGTTTCCGGTCGGACAGGTTTTTTTTAATTGATTATATTTAAGCAAAGGATACATTTGTTAACACAAGTGTGGACTTGCAACTATACATACAAATATTGTTAAGGGGTGAATAGTTAAACAGTCTTCTGTTAAACGACTTTAATAAGTAAGCCGTTAATTATTATATTTTTATTAAAGTAAATGACATTTTTTATACAAATTAATTCTTTTTGTGTGTGTGTTGAGTATCCATCATTGTTAACAGATAATATATATTATAGCAATCTTATTATGCTATTTTATTATCTATGATGATTAAGACTTGGGCAGTTGGGTTTTGTATAGTTAGCTGGGTACTTCAATGCATGAGTACAGAAACATTTCCTTTATTTACTAGCAATAACGTCCACATTATCTGTATCGTAAATTATGGTTAGCAACGGTTACTTTGTTTCATCATATAGTAAAAAACCTATCAACTTATTGATATAATGTAAAAATATATTAAAGTAGATTAAAATACCATAAAATCTACATTAATTAAATTAGTTTCCGCACGCGGCTTCACTAGTGCGTGAGGGGGGTTAATGAGCTAAATATCTAGGTACTGGCTTAAGCAAACAAAGTAATTTTCACATTTATAATATTAATTAGGATTTTAAATTTATACGTATTTAACTGCCTACTAATATACATACCTGTATATGTATAGGTCACATCGACTTATTTTTTAAGACCACTTTTGAATATTACAATTTTAATTAATTTTTAGTGTTAATTATTCCAAAAGCGGTTATTGTTTCATTTGCTTATAAATATAACTCAGTCACGGTTAATATTAGATATATTACAAAGTATGTGATATCGACACAATTAAGGGCAACATCGGTTTTCAGAAATCTAAGCTTAAAGGAGATACATATTAATATGAGAATTTAAGCCCGGCTCGAGCGTCGCAAGGTTTCTGTACCCACCCCAGTAGCGAAGTCCGAGTACTTGCGTCTATGTGTGCGTGACCGCCCTAAGTGTGCACAAATTTCATAATAGGTGTACGCTGTACTCCGCTCAAATTTTACATCTCACATCTTACATGTACAGGTTGATTAAAATTTGTTTATTTTACATATTTAGAAAATCATATGATTATGATATTCCAACAATATCTATTTCTATATATCAATATATATTTTCATATATATATATTTTATTCAACTAGTGATTTCTTATCTCCATAACCATTATTAAGATTAGAATGAGTTCATTTGTTACCAAATATTTAGGAAGTATATTTAAAGTCTTGGTCTGATTTAGTTACACTTTCAGTTTTTAGTAGCCAAACTATTCCAGGACTTTTTAGTGGTGTTTGTACACATGGATCATATGAAAAAAAAAAACGAATTTTATTTCTATAAATATATATTTTTTTTAATATAAACGCAATATATATTTTTTTTCATGTGCTTGCAAGTGGAATTTTAATTGTATAATTAATAACGATGTCTTCCATTTGATATTGGCCGTTATTTTGAATACAAGTCAAGTGTAAGAAACTTGAATTGCGTGTTTAGCGCCTGAATATGTACGGAGGACTAAAGAAATAAAAACAATCGTAGACTGTCATGCTATTTCTCGCCTCGTTGATATAACTTGTTACGGAATATTATTGATTTAATATTATTGAGTTGTTCCCGTTAAATTAAAATGTTTAACTAAATGATATAAAACATTGTTGAAATATAAAACTAAATAATCACATTTATTTTTATTCTATCTCAATACTTTATCCTAAATAATATGATAAATCGAATTGTTTTCAAATTACAAAACGCGTCACACATTTGTGACGTCATAATGTTGATATGATATGAATCGGGTATCCTAACTAATTATTTATAATAATAAAAATGAAAGTGAGTTTGTCTATTTGTTGCGCTTTAACGCCTTGGCTACTTTATTATGCATACATGTTGTCAGGTGTATAAAAAAGGACGTACCTATTATCTGATTCCCCCTCTTCAACCCACGAACTTAGTTTTATTATAATTTCTAGATGAACTATCTCGATGTTCTGAATATTATTTATCTTAAGAATCTCTAGAAACATCGCAACAATACTTATATAATATAATATTTCTGTTAACGAAATTTGTATTCATAATATTTTTTGTAACATCCTGTACTGCTACTTACGGACATGCGTGCTATACGTATAGTTAAGCTGTGGGTATTATTAATTTATCTGTAGCGGAGAACTAACCATCACCACCCACCTCCCTACGAGGCACCTCTGTTTAAACATTTCCAAATGAGTATGCAGAAGACTGTACCTAACATGGCCATACGTGGTAACACCCGGGCCCTCTAAATTACTCGCTTTAATTAAAAGCCCAGCAATTCTGTACATGACAAGTATTTCACGGCCGCTCCGGTCTCCGATAGTGCTAACTGAATTTCTCTTTAATGATGCGTACAACGGTTTACTTCAGAGATTTTGATATTATTAGTCTCTGTTCTTTATATAAACTTGCAAGTATCTGTATTTTATTCTTGTTTAATTCTTACTTATTTACTTCTACTAAATAATTCTTTTGAATATTAATAATATTTAATAAAATTTATAGAATTTTGAAATACATATTTCATAATAAGTTATTTTTTATAATATTATATGTATCTTAATAATCCTTAAATATGTTTTCCAAGTACTTACATCTTTTCTCGAGCCCGTTATTGATATAAATCAATTATTTTTAATTCTCGATCCATTGAAATATTATAATAAACTTTAAGGCATTTTAAAACGAAGTGATTTTACTAAACGTTAATTTTAACCGACGTAAACAAAAGTACTCGGTAAAGGGATAGGGTATACCTCAAATTTAATGCAATTAAAAGTTGAAAATTTCATACCTAAAGGTAAGAAAATAGGGAATTATTTATTGTTAAGCAAATGAATTTTGTAGTACAATAATAGTAAGTGTAATAGTTTTAGTTAAAATGTGTGTAATCGATGGCTCGTTGGCCCAATAACGACAACGAGGCTCGCGAGAATAGACTACCGACCCACTGAATGAAACGAAAAGTCAACGGCCGGGAAATTGTTCGCAACAAACAACCTTAATAACTTGGGTAAACCATTCATAGAGCATCTTGATCAAGGCAGCGCGAGGGTATTTCATTGTATGGAGTTTAATATCCGACGTGTAAGCCAGTGGACAAGTACAAATTTTGGATCGCACGAACTAGAAATTGTATAAAATGTGGCAGAGCACATTTCCATCGCCAAGGGAATTTGCACAAGGAGGAACAAGGAAGAAGGGGGCACCCCTTTCTCTGGGGGTAAGGGAGGCGTCCATCCGCCCTACATACGTAGGGTAGGCTGTTTACAGCGAGCCGGGCACGCACGCCGCACTGTTCTACGTTCTACAGATTCAGGGCTGCGTACCGGACACGCAGGGCTGACTCCTGCTAACTCTAAGAGAAAACCTATTTTTAAAATTTATACCCTCTTACACTGGTATAAACATGCATTTTCATATAACGAAAACTTATTACATTTTATAGATTTATTAGTAAAGTATATTGAAACAGATAAAAAAATTACGTCAAGCTTTTACTCGCATTTTATATAAATTTATCTCATTTTAGAATAAAGCAGCTGGTACGATGATGATAGTAGTGATTAAAAAGGTAACTATTATTGATCTTTTATAAAAAAAAAGTTAGTAAACGATATATTCTAATGCATATTTAAACAATTCCTTCATTGTATCACAAAACTCAAAAGGCGGCCATCACGAAATTCGAACTATATTTAAATTATATAAAATTTAAAATATTTAAATTCTATGGTTTGAATTAACCCTAGCGCCTAGTCGGGCTAGATGACGCAGGCGAGAGGTGGGGTTGAGTGGGTGGTGGGTCTCCCCTCCCCCCCTTTGGCCGAACGCGGCCGGTAACACGAGTGCGTCTATGCGAGGCATGTATCTTGGACGGGCAGATATAACAGAGAAGTAGCCCCCAGAACCCGGCTTCGAGTTGCGCGACGAGTGTTTGCTCTACTTCGTTTGTTATGTAAAAATAATTGTAGCACTTATTGAATTTAATATGTACAGTTTATAGTATTTTACGAAATTATGAATGAAAAGCGATGCGATGATTGAATGAAAATATTGTAAGGCAAATGGTGTAAGAACCCAGTTCTGATATAAAATAAAAAGTTAAACTTATTCGACAATGTTTTAATTCGTCCATATAACATAAAAAACAAAAAATGAAATTGTAAACTTTACTTTATTACACTTACTATGCATAAGTGATTATCTATGAGTAAGTTGATAAAACATATTAGTTATATTTTTTTGTATATAATGTATTTGAATTTGACTCGTGCATACCCCTATTATGTGGAACTATTATTATGCTGGCAATAGTAATGGTCTATGTGATTATGTGTGAGTATCAATAATCAAATGATAAATCATTTTAGTTATATTATTTCGTAAAAAAATATAATATAATGAACATGAATTTGACTTGTGCATATCTGTGGAACTATTTCTATTCTGAAGATTGAAGTACTAGGCTATACTTTTATAATTTAGATGAATGTAAGAAAAGATATCACTAATTTTCTAATATGAATTTTAAGTAAACAAACCTTCAAGTAATTCAATGGTTGTTAAGATAATTAGGCAAAGAATAGACTGTAAAAAGTATTATTGAAAGTAATTGTATAGTATTATAATTAAAATAAGAAACTCAATTGATTTCACAGTCAATAGCGTCTTTAACCTTAATTTTTGATTTTCAATTAATTTTAACTTTGATTTGACAAAATAAATCTGATTGTGTTACAATATCAAAATATTATGTTTATTTGTACACTTAGCTCATCATTTTTATATACTAAGAAGAGTATTTTTTGCGACATATCTTTTGATAAGAAAAAAAAATTTAATTGAGTAGAGCATACTTCATTTGGATCAAAGCTATTTTACATGTGCACGGACTTTGCTGCCCGCCCTACGTATTGGTAGGTAGGGTCGGAGAGTAGGTATCCAACGAAACTGAATATATTTCGTAAGGCTCGTGTGTATTCTTGAAAAAGAAGGACTTTCCATTTCTCTGACAACGTTACGAGTGAAACTTATTCGATTTCTTGAATTTTGTTATCATTTAATAGCTGACATTGGTTTTCTCATTTCCTCCAAATAAACTGCAATTTACTTTAATCGAATATTTTCAAGCCTGTTAAATGTTGTTTTTTTTACAACAACAAGTTAATAATCGCCCTTACAAATACTAAAATAGAGGATTCATATTTTTATATTTACAAAAGTCTAAAGAGATTCAAATTATCAAATAATTTATTATTCATTAAATTAATACAGTTGATTTTATGCCGTATGTAAGTGCGTCACTGTGTTAATTTAAAAAAGTAAATATATAATTATATTACTTAAATACATTAATTATGCTTTTATTATACGTAATACGTAACAGAAATCGACTAGCTTTATCTAAGTTTTATGGTAACTTATTTACCAAACTATGTAAGTTGTTACTCTTTTATAAAACAATTTCTTAGACCAACCCAATTTGTTTCTTTGATTAATGGCGCTTTATTATTTTATAAATTGTCAATTCATGTAATTCAAATAAAATATTTTAAATTGAAAAAGAATAACGAAAATTTTGCTTTCCGTGTAAAATATTTGCAACATCGTTTTGACTTTATATATTATATTAAAAATAGAAATGTAAATAAATTATAAAATAATTTAAATTTTAGATATATCTCCGACCGTATCTTACTTATTTGTCATATTCTATATTTAATATTTTTATTTACAAGATAAATTTTGGTAATAATAAATCATTGTTATCATGAATAAATACCTTTGAAATGATTGAGTAAAAGCTTTTTTTCTAAGTATAGCAGATTCATTTCTATTAATATTTTTATTTTTTTAATTCAGCATGAATTAAATTCAATAATAATAATAATGTCCTCCAGATTGATTTCGGCCACGGCGGCCAATCTCAAGAGAGATTAGCCAACTACGCAGGAGATATTATAGAGCACAAGTGTGTGCGCAAACACAGGTGCACTCTCTATTCCCTAACTCTCATAATCCGATGGGACGGCAATCCGACACGACCAGAAAGAGTTCAGGCGCCGGACCAACGGCTATACGCGCTTTCCGAGGCACGGGAGTGTACACACTTCCAACTTCCAGACTCCGGGCTGATACTGAAAATTTTCTGACAGAAAAACCCAATAACTTTTTATTGGCCCGACCTGGGAATTAAACCCAGGACCTGAGGGTCTGCGACCCTATATCAAGCCACTAGACCAACGAGGCAGTAAATTTAATACAGAGGTGACATTAAGTTATATAGCTCCAAGTCTCGTTTCTATCATACGGAAATCTTTAGTTTTTAATGGATGATTTGTGAGATGTTCTTATAAAATTGGATAAAATAGGATGAAACAATAGGTAAAATGGATATATTGGAATACATAAACTTTGCCCTTTTTTTAAACAATTAATTTAGATTTAATTTTTAAGTAGCTTTGTATTAGGTCAAAAAGAGTGTATACGGAGTTTCTTGATGGTTCTTCTCGGTAGGATTAACGCTCCGAATCGGTGATAATTGCTTTATAATTATTATAGCTTCCTAAAATGACTATTCAAAAGTAGGCTTTTCTTGAATAAAGTATATTTTGATTTTATGCCGATGCCATTTCGAGTGCGTATGTTTCAAGTAAAGTTTTGAGTATCGCTGTGATTAAAAAGTTTTTAAATTATGTTTAATTTACAAAATATTACAAGAGTTGCAGCACTAATAATGTTCAAACATTCTTAGTGTATATTATACTAGTTTCCGCTTGTGAATTCGCCCGCGTGTGGGCAGGAGCAGGTCCTAAGTAACCTATATCCTCTTCTGTAACTGACGTGTTTGTAAAATTTCACGATAATCGAAAGAGGCTGTATAATGTAAAGAAGTTTTAATTGTAATTCTAGTTTATATTATGTTAGATATAATGTATTTTATTTTGACTTCCTAACTAGTAAATAGATTTGTTGTTTTAATTTACTTACTTAAGTTAAATTATTCAAAATATGGTTTGATGTTATGTTTAATGCATATATGTATGAACTTTTTGAATCCGAAATTGCAACTGGTTTTGTATTAATGACGTTCTTACAAATCCTTTAAATATGTAAGACGGTACACACACGGACGCAGTATTTTGTAAAATGTATTTATAAATAAAATAAATAAATTTGTGAAATAAATATCGTCGAATAATGGCACAAGAAACGCCATCTATCTTTGTACCAAAGCACTTTTTACAATCGAGTGCTATAGAGTTGTTCTAAGCTTTTTGTTATATATATAAAGTTTAAAATCGTATGAGCTGAAAACATAAATCTATTTTAAATTTATTATCATCTCTTTTAAATTCAAGAGAAAAAACTCGGAGCAGGTAAGTTCGTAGTTACTTCGTTAAGTTTAAAAAAAATACTATAATGTATTTTAAAGCGTATTTTTTTATAGTTTTCTAAGAATAGATTTAGTCGTAGATTTGATAGATCGTTTAAGTTTTTGTGTTGAAATATAATTGCAATTAAAATATTATTGTTATTTATATGTAGGCGGATCTCATAAAATAATTAAGTTTTAAATTATCTTTATAATTATATGAGGAATCTAAGTAATCATTAAGAATGAGCACATACCTAAAAGAAAGATGAATACTTTTTAAAATCCTCAAACATCTTTGGTTTTATTTAAATTATTAAACATACACATACATACGTATACAAAATATTAACAGTATATTTTATTTTAACAGTATAATAATCTTAAACAAAAAAAAAATTAATAATTTAGAACTCCACACAGTTATATTTATAGGCTCATAGTTCTTACCGACGATTAGGGTGAAGGGTGCAGATGACAGGGTTTGGATTTTAAAGTATGGTTAAGATAAAAACATTTCGAGCATATCAGTTTGTTCCATAAAGAGTAATAACGAGGCGTCCGCAATAAACATCGCTGGAGCGTGCGTTCCAAAAGGCAAATCTGTAAATTCAATTAAGGGGCGCGCATTTTTCGGACATAGGCGTCCGGGGCGAGCGAGCCAGCCCTTCCGCCGCGGGCTAGCGCCCCCGCATTGGAAAATTTTCTCTCGAAAATTGAAGATATTTCGTGCCTTCCTCCCCGGGGGCGACTCGTTTCTCGACACTTATGGTCGACGTCCTCCGGGTGTGCAGGAGGCTTTTTACATAAAGTCCACACGTATAGGTATCGATCGCGGGCGGCCGGACAGGGTGTACGCAGATGACGGCCCCGGCCCCCAAACGCCCTCACTTCCCCCTTTCATTATGTAAGTGCGTAACGCGTGCTCGCGCGGACCTGATTAGGGAGCCTCTTTTTTAACTGACCCCCTCATTTGGAGGCGATTAAACTTGGTTTTAGAGTGTCCTGCAACAATTAAGTTCAAGCAACTACGGTATAAACTTTGAATATTGCGTGGCTTGGCGTGATGTTGGCTTACAGTTAGATCCACCTTATAAAAAAGATGTTTGGCTTACGAAGAGGGCATAAAATATATAAAAAAATATTTGCTTATAAATATTTTACGAGCTGGTTACAACTGCTTCACATTATAGTTCAATAAATTTACAAATAATAAAAAAATAATTAAAAGAAAAGTAGATACACTATTGCAATTGCTATTAATTTATTTAAAATCCCGGCAGATCTTGATTTCTGCCGAAGCACCCCTAAATGAGTCCGAAACTTCTTTGGAAGCGATGAAAAAGGGTAGATCTGCATTAAGTATTCCAAAAGACGAATTGTACAAGAAAAGCAAAATCTTGTTTAAAACTGAAAATTTCCAGCTTAAATATTGAACATTTCCAATAAACGAACAAGAAAGAATTTTTCAATAAAGATGGTAGCCGTATTCTATATGAAGAATATTTTACTCTGCACTGAATAAAAATAATAGAAACAGTCTGATAATCTCCTTCTATCAGGTCTTTTCATAGTAAAGTTTATTTAGGCTAAACTATCCTATTGAAGACATATTTGATACCGAGATGTCCATATAGCATTTACATATATCATTCGTAGAATATTCAATTAACGAAATACTTAATTATACTATCGTGTTTATTGGTTTATTCAAATATATAAAATTAACAATATTGATAGTCGATAGTATTAAATATGAAAGGTGGCGTTTCGTGTGTATTAATTATTAAATTATATGTTAAGAAAATAACCGTAATATATTATGTATGACCCGTTTCCTGAATATACAATCATTAACGTCACCACTATGGGTTGAGCAGGCAGCTTCTCCGGTCCGCGTTCAAGTCGTATCGATGAACAGTTTCTTATCAGAATCTAAACAATATACAAAAAATCATCCCCAGCTCATTCACGAAGTTCAAATATTAGGTACTAAGAAAGCTACTTTCAAAATAAGTTTTACGAATTTCAATTTAGCGTTTCTTGTTACTGTTCAGAAATTGTTATCCTAACTAATATTATAAAGGCGAAAGTAAGTTTGTTTGTTTCATATGCGTTCACGTATTAACTACTCAACCAATCGCAATTAAATTTTCGATAATACATTGTAAGGGGTAAAGTAAGCTACAGTTCGAGTTGAAGTAGTTTTATAAAATAGCATTTTTATGATTTCCAAAAAAAATTAGCACTAACTATATAAACAATTGTAGCAATAGCATCCCACAATATTCCTATTTTTACGTTGGAAAATGAGGATTTTATCTTCAATGTCCCAAGCTTAGCACCGCTAATATTATCTTATAGTTGACGAATATTTTGTACCTTATGCACTGTCTAGCATATATTTTAATATTAATCTAGCTTTAGATGTAGTAGGTAAGTTAGGGTGTTAGGGCGTTTTGTAGTTTTTGTGTTTCGCGTTTATAAAATATTATAAACGCGAAATTTTGTGAATTGTTTTTGTTTTTACCAATACGTTTTTACGATAGAGAGGAAGTGACGTATTGGTAAAAACTCGTGAATTTCAACAAAAGATTGCCGGTTCAATTTATACGAGCATCACTGAGTTTTCATATGCTTAACTTGTGTTAATATAATAATATCGTGCTCAGCGGCGAAAGACGGAGGAAAACGGAATCACCGTGAGGAAACTTGCTTGTGTTGAATGAATATCTGCTGCTACCTGTGTATCCATCAACTTGCATTGGAGGAGCAACGTGGTGGAATAAGCTTCAACCCTTATCATCTAAAGGAGAGGAGATATTAGCCCAACAGCGGGAATTTTACTAGATCTTAATAAAATTTTATATAAGTTTTTAATTTAAAGCATAATTAATGCAAATTAATAATTTTTAAATATATGGTCGACAGCGACATCTATGCATATTTTTCAAAACTATGTCAAACTAAGCAATGTTTGTTGTTGTCACTTTGCATTAATTTGCATTGCTCTTCAATAGATGGCGCTGTAACTACGTATTAAGTCTGTAAGTGGTTCTAGATGGCGCCTTACGCTTCGTCCGATTATTACATCCGCTAAAAAATTAACCACCCCATTCCATTATGTTCATCTATACTAATATTATAAATGCGAAAGTAACTCTGTATGTCTGCTACGCTTTTACAGCTAAACCACTGAACCAATGTTAATAAAATTTAGTATGAAGCAAGCTCGAAGCCCCAAAAAGGATGTCGATACTTATACTTAATACCTGACCCAAAACACGCGTGCGAAGCCGCGGTTGAAAATTAGTATGTCTATATTTTATAAACTCTTCGATTTTATAAAATTGATTCATGTTGTATGAAATTTTATAAGACCATAGAGAGTAGGTAGATAATTTTAATTTTTCATTTAACAATTTTTTTTTATTTGGCAGGAATGTTAGTCAATGGGTTGCCTGATGGCAAGGGATATCCATGGAAACGGACTTAAAAAATAATATTACTGATGATATTATAAATAATAAAAGTATATATCTCGAGATTCACTTGCTCTCTCTGCGTACTGTTTCAGAATATCACTACTAAGTTACAATATTAAGTTTATAATATTTTTAAGAGATGCATATTATTTTATTATAAAAAGTACCTATGATATAAATTTATATATATTTTCTGAAATAAATATTTATTATCATTTATGAATTCAGCCAAAAATAAAATAATTAAAATTGCGTTCATTGGGTCCATGGTCGTCCAATACAAAAAAAAACATAAAAGATATTTCTAAGAAACTGGTCCACACTTCAAGTGACCCAAGAGCTGGCGCTTATTTAGCCCAAAGGCTGAGTCTAGCGGTGCAGAGAGGCAATAGTGTCAAAGTCTTGGGTACAATGCCACAGGACGAAGACGGCGTGATTTTGCTTTAAATTTTGTAATGCGTATTTTGTTCTTTTTATTTTAATCTTGTATTTTATAAAAATGTCTGTACATAATTAAAAAGATAAATAAATAATATCATAAAATTAAAATACATCTTTTGTATCTCTCATTTATTTTAACATCTTTTTTACATTTATCGCCAATAATCAGGCGCTCTCAAAAACCTTATATTCCAAGATCTCAGGCACCCCAGACTACTTATTTTCTGATGGGCAAAATATGTTCAGCAGTGTAGTATTAGTGTGTACAGTGAACGTATACATACCCTACTTGGGTTGACGTCCAATTCTCAGGAACTAGGCCCTACAGATACGTAAAAATTGTACATACTTTACTTAAAGTCTGAGGACTGATTCTTACGTATGTTGTGTTTACGTTTGGAAATATTGTAAACAATTTGAAATGAATACAGCGAGATACCTTCTGTCGCCAAAAATTGTTGTCAGACACTTTAAATATCGAAAAAAACTTACTTACAGTCTGACACTTGATCAATCATAGGGCCAAACATACTCTAAGCGTATTTAAAGTGCCACCGTAAGAGCGAAAGACCGTTATACGTACGCGTGAATGTGAGCGAGATAACTATACGTATAGAGTGCATATTATATATAAAAAATTGATCGGCAATGGTACCCTATAAACTTTAAACATTAAACTATATATACTTCGTTTAAATTACTATCTTAGGAGTTACGGCGTAGTTAAAACTCTTGCGCAAGCAAAAATATTATGGTGGTGGGCAACGGTGCCGCGAGACGTAGCCGGCGCAAAGATTTCGTATATTCCATTCTTATATAGCATGATTACTTAGTGGTTGTATGGCTTTGTGTAAGTCCGTCTGGAAAAGTACTACCCACTTATCACATATTCTATCGCCAAACATCAATATTTAGTATTTTTGTCTGAAAAGCGAATGAGCCAGTGTAACTACAGACACAAGGGACAATTTACTTCTCAAAGTTGATGGTCAATTTGCCTGGTGATGGTTAATATTTTTTATATTTCTTAGTGGTGGTGACAAGTTTCATATAATAATTAAAATAAATAAACAATGGGCCAACTTTTTGAAGAGGTCTGGCTGTCATAATGTGGGACAAACGTACGATGAGTCACCACTTACACATAGTTGACAGAAACAATAATATATAATAATATTAATAAGTGCCTGAAAAAATACTCAGGACGTGTTGCATGCTTTGTGCTTCACCCTTAGCACTTTAGTGTATAGGCGTATAGATCGATTTATAAATGTTTATATGTCATTGATTAAAAATGCACTGGATAAATTCAACGACGATATAAAATAAAGTCTGGACGGGTAGCTAGTATCTACTACGTACTAGGCTAGGTACTAGTACGGGTAGTTATGTAAGTTCCATGTGAATCCGATTAGTAATATACATATGAATTATAAAAAAACAATGTTAATATATTCTGCGGTGAGGAACAACATCGCATGATTTTTTTATATTATGGGTGCAAATGGGCAAAAGTTTCATCCGATGGAAAGTGACTACCACTGTCCATGGACACCTGCAACACTGGAGAGCTTACAGGCGCGTTGTAGGTCTTTAAGGAATCAATACGCTCTTTTCTATGTCATATAGGTTGTTGTCGCGCTGTTGCGAATTTCTAGACATCGAGGTGGTAAAGATGGAATATTGAATTCTGGCCCGATGTCCGTTGGTGAAATTCAGCAGTAGTAACTAAAACATTGCTTATCTCTGATAGGAAATCCCTAGTTTTTGTCCACTAAGTGATGTTGTGGTCGAGGATGGTAATCACGCTAGGCCTAGAATGTGAGTGATACTCAAGGATTGCTGAAATGTTAAAATTTTCTTCTGATACGACCTTCACGATGTAACGCTGCAATGGTTCGAAATAGAGACGCGATCCACAGTTATTGAAAGCCGCCTTCGCCGTCCATGTGCCGAGATCAGCATGCCACGAGAGATACATCAGTACAAATCCAAAGAGGCGATTTTCAATCGCTACAGCAACCACTTTCTCCACTGTTTGGAAAATGCAGCAGTGATTTTGTTACACAAAAATTTATGATTTTTCAGATGAGCATTGGTTTTTGAGGTATTGTACTAGATACCTAGGTAAGAGGTGTCGCTTATCATGCTGCTGTCACTGATATGACCAATGTGCTCCTTGCACTGCTTTTTCTTACGTACAATTATACATAACAGGCGAGATTACATTACAACAGAGGGCCCTGTTTCAAGAAACAAACGAAACTTGGGAGTCTTATCATCAGTCAGAATTTTCGCATTGAAGCATTGTCATTTCGTGTACCCCCGTTAAAGATTTGAATAATTATATACATATCATCTGGGAGTCTTATTAAGCTTTAGTGTCTACTATATCGACCAAAATATTCTATCGATCATGAGATGACAACCACAACACCACAACTCAACAATTACACGCATTCGAATTACAAAAATGATTTCGAAATATGTTATAGAAATTCAAGCACAGGAAATAATTCTAGGCTTGGATACAGTTACTAACTATAAATGATGCCTTGAGTATTAAGTAAGGAACAATGAAATCTATATAGCTTATTCCAATCGCAGGATTAAAAATAAGCAAACCTTGGATTTACATATCACATGTAATTTGCTAAAAGCTTTGTTATATTGTTTAATACAATAAACAGTTCTTGATTAATATATATTTATTTACAATATAAAACTCTTCGATTAACTACTTATTCATATTACAACTTAGCCGAAATTCAAACAAGCATTGAATTTTTGTCACGAATCCATAATGAATACTATAGAACAGATTATTATAAATTTTTAGATGTTGACTAATTATGACATGTCAATTCAAAGTTGCTTATTGATCTTTACCCTATTAAAATAGTCTAAAGATGGATGAAGTTTATAACGGCGAATGAATATAATTTAAAAGCAAAAAGATAGCTCAAACAATTGTTACTTGAAATTAAGTTATCGACTTTTTGTTCGATAGAAATTTAAAACTGGAAACAGCTTTAGCATAAATTATTATATAAAAAGGATATTTAACATTAATGCATTTACAATTTAGATTGAAGATGTCCGTTATAAGTATAGAAGAAACTTCATTACACAACCATAATTTATGGTATTATTCGATTAACGATCTCACCCGAAGATCAGTTCAAATTCAGACAAGCACCAATGAATTTCCAAACACTTAAATCGATTTAAGTGAGTCGGGTGATAAAAAAAACATTCTAAGAAAATTATACGTCGGTCGACATCATAACACATGTGTTTCGTACACTCTGAAAGTACGTGGTAAACTGGAAAGTTCCAAACCTTCCTTATGATATAAGGGTAGCCTATGCCCAATAATAGGTTATAACAGGACAAAATTTTACAGGCTATTGTTATAAGTAAAATACAGGATGATTTGTAAATCCTTTTTTTTTCATTTACATCATATTTTGTTTGATGAGTGAATTGTTTCCGATTTTATAGATTATTTTTGATTATTTTGGATTATTTTGTCCTTGTATATATGTACCATTTGTTTAACTATCAGTTCGCAGCCTAAACTATAAAGAAAGAGAAATGAAAGTCCTTTGTTTTGTATAGCAGAAATGCAGAGTCACCATAAGAAGGATTTTGCTCCATATTCTTCAACTTCATAAAAATACACCCGTTATAAACGGTCGCATTACCCGTTATAAAGAAGTCGACAATCAGTTCGGACTCACTAATTCATATTTATATTCCGCGATAACTTTGAAGATATGGATCGATGAACCGATATGGATAATTATTGATTTATTTGCCTGGTTATCGATTGAAAAACCCTCTATTACTGGAATGATGCTGGAAAACGGATTGTCACTCTTTTTGTGTATATTATTCGATATCTTTCTCTATTGTCAATCGATTTAAGGTCCTTAATAAATTGATTATACTGTGAAAAATGTCCTGTATACAAATGAATGTTATATATTTCACTCCTATGGCTCATAGTTAATATAAAAAGAACTATAACACTTTTACTTCTAAATGTAAATTCATATTTCTTATTTATATACTCGTATCAAGACAAATAAATATGGCCATATTATATAATATATTGTAACTATAAAATCAACCTGTTCTGCTGAAAATGTATTCATTCTTTTTTTTAAGTTTTCGTGGGCGAAGGTGCGTGTATTAAGGTAAGATATTTATATATTTATTCGATACTAAGCTTTTTTATTGTATGTTTATTTATCACCATCACTTGTACCATTCATTCTTTATATATATTTTTGGCAACTACAACAAGTATTCCTAGAAGGGTTAACGAGCCAGTGCTACTAAAGGTATATATATAAATAACATTTTAGTTCCTAAGGGTGTATTGGTGTTGAAAGTAATAGTACTTGCTACGCCGACCTCTATGGGCGGTAGTGACCACTCACCGTCTGGTAGCCCATATACCTTTTTTTTTAACGCTGGAAAAACGCGTTACGCGTTTCCGGCACGGGAACAGTGGGGGGGGGGGATTATGTGGGGCTCGCCGGTGTCCACGACGCTGAGTGCGCCCCGAAAATTGGAATACCCACCAAAAAACTAGCGATACCCTTTCCGTCTTACCGAGGATCGCCACGGGATCGCTTTCGCATGCTACCGTGACGTAGCCCATATACCTGTTTGACTACCTATATACCTTTACCTATATTATAAAAAATAGAGAAAATATTTGGGAACAAATAAATTACATACATAAATAGTCTGATGAAATCAAGATACATCCCTTTGGCTTCACCGCAAAACAGCTTCCAGGTATAATTTTTTTCTGACAATCAGTTATTATCTGCGAAATCACAAGAGATATAATATCGAAGGTTTGTTTGACATTTTAGATACACAATGAAAACAAGAGAAAACTGTTAGTTGATACATATACAGCTGGGAGGCCATCCCATTTACGATATTTAATCCGTTTTGTTATATCTCTATTGTCAGTGATTACCCACGCAAGCTCGCTTCACGAGACCACAATCACACGGCTTCTTTTCTCATACTAGCTGCCCGCCACGACTTCGTACGGATAAAATAAGAATTTTATCCCGTGCATTTTTTAATCAATAAGGTAAACATTAACCAATCGATCTATTCGCCCATACAGTAATGTGATAAGGATATATATAATATATATATGCATAAAGCTTAGTGTTTTTCATGCAATTCCTTACCACTTACCATCAGGTGGCTCATATGCTCGTTCGCCTACTTCTATATTTCTGTTCTGTCTACGACTTCCATGTGTAATTGGTGGCTCATTGTACATTCGTCTTCATTGTACATGAGACAGCTTCTTGAAATAATTGGGCCGTTATTAGTTTTCTTTTTAATATTGATAAATGGTCACCAACCACCCATAGACATTGCACTTAGATCGACTTTAGACTAAATTAAGACTTTAGACTAATATATCTTGTGCCTGTAGTTACACTGACTCATTCGCCCTTCAAACCAGAATACGATAATACTAAATATTGTTTGGTACTAGAAAATGCGAAAAACATGGTACATACGAAATCTTTGCACCGGCTACTTCGCCACCGCATCGTTGGCCACTACCATAACAATGAATGTCCAAGGAAAATGAATAAAATGAAAAAATATACCTTGGTTTACATTATTGCTATCATCGTAGGGATATCTAATTTTTTTTAAATAAAATTTAGTCTATGTTACTCGCGGATAATGTAGCTTTTTCCGTTGAAGAATGAGATTTTAAAATCGGATTAGTAGTTTTTGAGTTTATTCATTACAAAAATCATACAAAAAGCAAATCAAATCTCTTTATAATATTAATATAGATTAGTGTAATACTTAATAATAGTGTGTTATTTTTTATTTAGAAAGATATTAGATTAAAATATATGAGAGCCTAGATGGTTTAATTCAAACCCGAGCTACTAATTAATTTGCAAGTGCTTAATTAGTGTTTATAATACATATGGTGCTTGCATGAGTAGGACGTGAATCTGCCATTTGTATCAACCAATTAGCATTTGACCAGTTTATAAATGGATAATTAACTCCTGACCTTCTCTTTAAACGGAGAGCACGTTTTAGCCCAGCCGTGGGACATTTACAGATTATAACTTATGAAAAAATTAAGTATCCATTCTTAAACCTTTAAAACAAATAACAAAGTTAGATAATCAGATTAAATGTAAAGCAATGATAAGAAAAAATAAAAGCTACAGAAACAGATAACTTGTATTCTAGTGCAAAACCAAATTTTTTTTTTTTTTTTTTTTTTTTTATAGAAAAGGAAGGCGGACGAGCATATGGGCCACCTGATGGTAAGTGGTCACCAACGCTCTTAGACATTGGCATTGTAAGAAATGTCAACCATCGCTTACATATCCAATGCGCCACCAACCTTGGGAACTAAGATTTTATGTCCCTTGTGCCTGTAATTACACTGGCTCACTCACCCTTCAAACCGGAACACAACAATATCAAGTATTGCTGTTTTGCGGTAGAATATCTGATGAGTGGGTGGTACCTACCCAGACGAGCTTGCACAAAGCCCTACCACCAGCAAATTTTAATCAATTGATGCACGAGATTGAATTTTAGGGTTTTTGTACGTGGGTATCAGTGTTCGTGGTTTCTATTCATAGAACGGGTACAAAATATTTTAAAATAGGAAAGCTGACGGGCAAATGGTTCACCTGTGGTAAGATGTCACCACCACCAATGGGCATTGGCACTGTAATAAAATATGAAATACTAGTTTTCAGCCGCGGCTTAACCCCCTTGTTAGGGGGTGAGTATGGAAGCCATTTATTCATAACGCCTAACAATTATAAGTTTACGTTAGATTAGTTAATATAGTAATATTAAAGTCGTTATGAGTCAAACTACGAGTACGTAGTTTGACTCATAACGACTTTCCACGCAAACTGTTAGCTATTCGTCGTGAAAGGCAAACCAATGTAAAATAAACTGCAAAGCGGGGAACACAGTAGCGACCTTGACTTTTGTTTTGCTACGGAAGACTAGGTGGCGCTGGGAGTACTTTAGACCGCGCTATCGTTGTTTCCAGTTAGAACCTTATAATATTCTTCCTTATTTCACTCCACACTGCTTGTAGTCAGCAATTAATTACTAAAATCGTGTCAGGAATTTTTGATTTCGCACGAGTTTTAAATAACTCTATGCGATATAAAATGCCTATCATATAACGTGTTATTTCCAGTATTTACTAAATTGTAGAAGTAATAACACACGTAATGTAAAGTAGTAAAAAGAAAATGAACATAATAATAATATAAAGTAAGTATAATGTCGTTCGCCACTTATTATAATATTAATAACTTATAAAAATATAAATGAATGCGAGCTCGTTAATAAGTAAATAACTCTTTTTATTTCATAAATATAGTGTATGTAATTGATACAAATTTGTATTTTTGTAAAATAAAAAGAGTAACTACTGAGTTTCAAGCAGTTCTTCTTGGTAGAATCCACATTACGAATCGGTGGTAGCTCTTGACGATTCATAATTTCTTGTAAAAGTATTTCAATAAAATATTATTTGATTTATTTTCATGCTTATGAATTTTAAATGAATATAATTCAAGCTCTTAAAGGTACAAATCAAATATATTGCCTACAGAGAAAAATAAATTATACAAAATGTGAAACAGTTTAAAGTCCTTAAGCACCTTTCCTTTGACAATGTTTGGTTGACGCTGATCACAGATATCTTGAAACTAGCTTCTAGAGAAACTTTATAGGGATCCGTTTCGTGGCTGAGGGCCGTCGCTGTGGCGAACTTGCGCGTCCTGTCTGTGTTGGAGCAGACGGTGGCCCAGAGTGGCGTGGCGTTGTCGATATTGCCTACGCATTCAACGCGTTGCCCTGGGACGCTATTGCGCCCGTCTTTTATTCCTGAAAAATGTAAAATACATTTTTAAGTTTATGTTTTTCTTGAAAAATGCAAATAAAAAAAACGAAAACATATTTTATTTATTGGATTTATATTGAAATATAGTAATATTTGAATATCGACAAACCTTATGCTGTTTAATATCTGTTGATACGATTAAATTTGGGTTTGCTGTTATCGATTACATTGTTTATCATTGGACTTTCAGCTTCATATATTATGTAACACACAAAATACAAATACTTGGAAACATTTAATGTGCTCAATAATATTCATACGCAATATATTAAGATCCCACAGTTGCACAATTTCCCCCACAAGTTTTCAATTGAATTAAAGTCGGGACTTCTTGGCGGAAAATCTATTCGATTCAAGTCCCTACACCACTTAAATAATTTTGAACTATCCTGGAGTTATGAACAGAACTGCTATCCTGTATGAAACGGATTGTTAGACTTCCATAAACAGATTGTTCCACCTCCAGTAAGATAGGCAATCACGGGCAGAAGAACAAAATACTATTTCGTCACATATAATTCAAATCCTAAACGCGTGATCAAAAAGCGGTCACTTGCAATATCTGTTACAGAGGACACCTTTTGAGTCAATAGAACAATTTTGTGTTTCGTTTCATCATTAATGCGAAATGTATAAACGTATTGATAAGCATTCAAATAAGTGTTATTTAAAATAAAAAAATAAAATATTATTGTTTTTGAATTATAAGAACTTCGCACCAAAAAAATAACATCGTATTTAACAACTACTTTCCTTACTTTTTTGGTAATATTGTCTGTAACTTTACATAATATGACGCTATACCTCATAAGAGCGTCACATATAAATAATACTCATATTACAAATTGGATCTGTCAATTCAATTCGTAATATAAATACATCAAAATGTTGTATAAGAGTGATTGGTTAAACGAGACTCTCTTTTTCTTTCGAATGTCAAGTCAATTATGATAAGATCAAGAGAGAAATAATTGTTTAAGTAATTTACTAAACGATATTTCTAAAAATATACCATTTTACTAAGTAAAACTCGATTACTACAGTCTTATCCATTATTCGTAGCCTTCTGATCCGCAAGTAACAAACCAATTGTTGCTTGTCAGTTATCTATCGCGGACAGTTATATCTCCTTATAACGAATTGTTTCTTGACCATATTATTCGTGTCAATGTGTCAAGTACGTTGGTATGGGGGTGGGGTACGTTTTAGGTATCTTGCGTCCTTTTCTGTTCCCTGGAAACGTGTATGTAAAATTTCATGACGATCAGTTGACTAGTCGAGGCATGTTATGACGTGACGTGATTAGTAAGGATATCCACGAAGTTGATTATATAGATACACAGAGCCCCAGTTACAATATAATATATTGAATACAATGTCACATTTATGTAGTAAATCTGCGCTGTCTTACGTTACTGGTGAGTTTCGTGTTAAAGATAAATTATTTTCCAACATCGTATCGTAATAATATCACACTTCATCTTTATTTAATGAATAGCGTATATAGGTTCGTACGCCGTTTAAAATATGCAACACGTATTCATTCCGACCTCTTCAATATTATAAAATGAAACATTTTTATTTGTTATATAAAGTAGTTACAATAAATTCGATAACTAAACTATAAATCATTATAAGCATTCCAATTATTTGGGAAAATGGGATTAACCACTACAGCAATGTAGCATATGACATCGTTTAATATTTTGATTTATTACAATTGCTTAAAATACATATTTGCTTATTTCGGGGACGGTCTAGTGTTGTTGGGTGTATAAAATAATCACTTTCAAACTCATTTAGCAATATATTTCTTAAAGCGACAAAGCCTAGCAGCCTTACCTATAAACATTGTTTAGCAGGTGATTAGTTATACAACTGACTGATTAGTTGACTGCCTCATTGTTCCAGTTGCTTGATATAAGGCCGCAAATCTCGAGGTCCTGGATTCATACCCCAGGTAAAGATTCTTAGTAGCAGCCTGGAGTCTGGATGTAGGAAGTGTGTACACTTCCGTGCCTCGGAAAGTAAAACCGTTGGTCCTGCGCCTGAGCTCTATTCAGTCGTTTGCTGTCCCATCGGATTGTGAGAGGGAAAAGAGTATGCACCTGTGTTTGCGCCTACACTTGTGCACTTTAATAATAATAATAATAACGAATGAATGGCTCAGTCGTGGTGTGCTCTTCCCTGAGGCAGAAGGCTTTATTATAGCAATACAAGATCAGGTTATTAAGACACGCAACTATCAAAAAAATAAAATAAAAAAATTCCACCTTACCGACAAACATGTGTAGGCGATGCAATAGTTCTTCTCAAGCCATACAACATATTATTGGTGCATGCAAAACAATAGTTCAAACTGACCACAATCGCCTATATAATACATCAAAAACTAGCTTTAAAACATAAGGCCCCTCAGAATCGTAAAGGTTATTTATAAATATAATCCTCAAGCAGTTTTTTTTTATATTTGCCGGGAGGGCAAATGACTCTACTCCACCTGATGGTAAGTGGTAGTAGAGTCCAAACGCGACGACGGCTAGTACAGACGGGAAAAACGTTTTGCACTAGACGCCTTCGCCTTGCCGGCCCGCAAGATGCCTCTTCACGCCTCGTTTGAAGGAACCCGGGTTGTAAGAGGAGGGGAACACGTCAGCTGGTAAGGAATTCCATTTTTTGGTAGTGCGACAAAGAAAGGAGTTGCCAAATTTCTTTGTTCGCGATGGAATTGATGTCACAGTTAGGCGGTGACATCGAGAACCAGCTCGCGTGGACTTAAGAAGGAAGGGGGAAGCAGGAATTAGAGAGGATAATTCCTCAGAGCACTCGCCGTGATACAGTCCATAGAAAGCACTCAGTGCTGCTATCTCACGACGCAATTGTAAAGGTTCAAGGGCGTTTGTGACTTTTACGTCGCCAATAATGGGTACGGCACGTCGCTGCAACCGGTCCAAGGCCTCCAGTAGGTACTTAGCGGAGCCAACCCAAAGGTGCGAGCAATATTCCACGCAAGACCGTACCTTTAGAAAACCAAACCTTTAGACTATATTTTGATAGAGCTGTCTTCACCGATAGAACCTTACAATAGACCGGATATCACTGTTATAGACAAACTAAATAAAACTGAATACATAATAGATATTGCTATAACAATTACTAATAATTTACAAAACACTATTTCTGAAAAATAAGCAAAATACACAGAATTAAAAGATGAAATAACCAGAAATTGGCATCTACAAAAAGTTATTATAGTAAGGATAGTTCTTTCTACTACAGGTTATTCCACAGCAACCAGTCACTGAAAGTTCTTGACTTACCTCCACATACGCTTATAGCTTTTAATTATATATAAAAGCTGCAATATTGAACACATGTAGGTAAGAAAATTTATGCAGTCAGACAAAGGTCACATTACATTGCCAAACATACAGATTATTTAAAATTTTCAATTAGGATCCACACATATAATAATAATAATAATCTCCAGACCGATTTCGGCCACGGCGGCCAATCTCAAGAGAGATTAGCCAACTACGCAGGAGATATTATAGTGCACAAGTGTGTGCGCAAACACAGGTGTACTCCCTATTCCCTAACTCTCATAATTTAATGGGACGGCAATCCGACGCGACCGGAAAGAGTTCACTATAATACGTCCTGCGCAGTTGGCTAATCTCTCATAAGATTGGCCACCGTGGCCGAAATCGGTCAGGAGGACATCATCAGTTATACAACTCTGTCTTCTTCTAGAAGAGTGAAATCAGTGTTTAACCACCACTAACCTTAATAATACTAGTAGTAACCGTTTACATAAATAGATTAGAAATAAAATATTGCTCTGTCAAAGGCTTTATATTTTATTACCACAGTATTAATAAATACCTATCCATAATACGAACCAAAGGAAAACCGCGATAGCAATTCAATTCTTCCAATAAAGTGTAGAGGTTACACAGGATAACATTCGTTTTCTGAATATAAGTAAATCTGTAGTGTGTGTCTATGACATATCGAGCTGTATTACTAGTTAAAAATAATTTGTGTCTTTGAACTTTGGTTCAACAATGTATAGAATATTCGTCATTATTAGCATTGTTCAATTAAATATTCTAGGCTAATCACAGATGTTTGTTCTATTACAAAATACCCTACGATCAGGTTAGTTTGCTAAAAATAGCTAATGATTATAATTAAGGGAGTTTATGATTTGGTAATGTAATTTAAGTGACAACATCGAATATATGAAATTCATAACTAAATATTTATTTTAATTTTTAAATATAAAAATATAAACAAAACTATCTTATTATGTCTAATGCCTCTTAATGAATTAATATTTTTCGCAATTTTATAGTTATGACGATGCTTGAATTCATGAAACATGAAGTCCATGTTTGTCACGTCAATAGGCTAAATTTAAAGCGGGTGAAACTGAGAAGCGCATCTACCAAAGTAATATTATTGTAATACTAAACTGCTAATACTACATGACATAATCACTGAGGAAAGAAATTTACTGCTCATTCCCGAGGGAATTCCCCTTTTGGTTGTGATGCTGCCTGATAATAAAAACATGCAAACATGCATCACATAAAAATAAAAATCTATATCACAATAGGAAGCTAAATAGATAATAAAAATAATAATATTAATATATGCTAATAGGATAATATAACAGTTACAATAAATAAATCGATATGGTCTTAACAATCGTAAAAACCTTAATTATATAAGACGTTGTTTCAATAAAACTCTTTTTTTATTTGTATCAAAATCTCTCTATCTCATGTTTATTATACGATTGAGCAGTTATACATTTTATTTTGGTTTCAAAATGGTAGTAATGTTTCATGCCATGAAACATGCCGAACGTTCTATAAATTTTTGCTCGATTCTTTTGATGTGTTGAGAAAGCAATGTTTATGTATCGATACTATTTGAGAATCGTTTGTCTAAACTCACGTAGTATCTAGACAGAAAATAACATTTTTTAAAGAATTTTATTTCCACAAAATACATCGAACTGTCAACATTCACCAAGTTAGCTTTGAAATATGTTTGAGGGACCAATATTTGTAACAGTATTTATATATATTCTTAGTTTATTTTCTACGAAAATGAGAGACACGGCATAGCTTGTACCGTCAATAACGGTGTGCCTAGTGCGACTTATTTTATTTATTTGATAGCGTTCACGATAACTGCGATTTGTATGGACTGTATCGTAAAGATTATTGGAATTCCATACTAACTAACGTTCTCCGTGTAAAAACTCGCAAACTCCCATTAAGCACATAGTTTACTTTTGGGTTTTCCTTCACACTGGGATTTGTTCAAAATTTAAATAGTAAAATTATTTTAAGATTGTTATAAGACAGTCTTATCTATTTTAATTGACAAAATGTCCTTAATGTACTACTACAGGGAAAAGATACTAGAACTATTCATTTCGTGCTCAATGGTTAAGAAAAAAAATCAAACAAACACACACAAACACATGCATACAATTCATTAAAATTGTATGCATGTGTTTGAAAAAAATATTTTTATCATCAAACCCGCAGTCGAAAAGCGTGGAATAATATTATATATATAAAAATATTATATAGTCAATGTTACAGGACGCCTAATAGAAGTTAATCATAGAAAAAATATATGTTTATTTAAATAATTTACAATTAAATTTGACCAATAAATAAATGTGGAATAAAATCAATGAAAAGATAGGGTTTCGTTACTAAAATAAATTTATGTATATATTATAATACATAAGCCGCGATAGCCTAGTGGTTAGAACGCGTGAATCTTAACCGATGATCGTGGGTTCGAACCCGGGCAAGCACCACTGAATTTTCATGTGCTTAATTTGTGTTTATAATTAATCTTCTACTTGACGGTGAAGGAAAACATCGCGAGAAATTCTGCCGTATGTGTATTGTATCAACCCGCATCGGAGCAGCATCCAAACCTTCTCCTCAAAAGGGAGAGGAGGCCTTAGCCCAGCAGTGGGACATTAACAGGCTATTACTGATTATAATACATTATATACATACATCTTCTGGGTGGGTACCACCCGCTCATCAGATATTCTACCGCAAAACAGCAGTACTTGGTATTGTTGTGTTCCGGTTTGAAGGTTGAGTGAGCTAGTGTAATTACAGGCACAAGGGACCTAACATTTTAGGTCCCAAGGTTGGTGGCACATTGGCGATTTAAGCGATGGTTAACATTTCTTACAATTCTAATATCTACGGGCGTTGGTGACCACTTACCATCAGGTGGCCCATATGCTACCTATATTATAAAAAAACCGCAGAATATAGTAAACGCACTACGCACATACAAGCTTTTTTACGTTACAAGTGAATTATTATTTTCAAAATAACTAAAATTTATATGGATGAGACTGTATGGAATATTTTATGCTTGTAACAAAAGAGATAGTTTTCACCGTGTTTGCGGATAGTTCTACTTTGCGTAAACATGTTTTGTTTTATGAAAAAAGTTAGATTATAAGTGTGGTTTTCATAACTAATTTCCGAGTTTGTTTATGAAGTAATAACATCAAATGGCCCAGAGATTGTCAGCTTCTATTTTCAGTATATTACTCACAGTAAATGTCAATTTGGAACGCCAAGATTAACGTATTTGTTTACGTTAATCTTGTTGTAATCTGCGTATAATAATGGATATATTGAATAACATTTTTTTTCGGTTTCACAAAGACCTACCACGAGTTATATCACAATAGTGTCGTCCTCGATAGTGGAAAATTACTTGTAAATAGCTCAATTAGAATAGAATAGTACTAATAAGCACTTACTAGTCGATGTAAATACTACATACCCGCGCTGAATTCACACGCCTATAATTATAAAGGTTTAACTTTGTGTTATTTCTTTAAATGAAACGATGTATCCAAATGTATCCGGAATTCTGGGTCGACCCCGGGCGAGTAATGCTATCTTTTCATGTGCTTAATTAGTGTTTATGAAATTACAAAAGCCGTGGGCCGTGGCTGAGGAGTGTCACAGACAAAAAGAGGCCTATACCCAACCCAATATAGTGGATGAACCCGCATTGGAGCAATGGAACCCAAGCAATGGAGCAGGGCCTTTGCCCAGCAGTTGGATATTTTCAGTTATTACTTTAATAAATTTTGAACGAAGCAATCTATTTGAGTGTACAATGCTGCCTAGACCATTTTATCTTCATTCACCACCTATACTGTTGTCCCATACATTGGGTTCCTCGAATACGATACGAATACGTACGTCCTACGTCTTATTATCTGTAAATATCTCATATTTATCTTTAATATATTTGAAAGATATTTTTTATTAACGTTACTGTTCATTCTTTCTTTTTGACGGCTAGTATGCCAACGCGAACTTTTCTGTAGACATTTTAATGTCATGCGTTCAAATGTATGCGCATATAACATATCCTTCCCATTTTCAATTTCGCAGCGTTCGCTTGGAATGTTATGCACAATAATATGTCCTGCGACATTAGTAGTCTATTAAGAGGATTGCCGCCGTAGTGTATACCTTCAAAATTACCAATATTGTTTTTTTTATAGAATAGGAAGGCGGACGAGCATATGGGCCACCTGATGGTAAGTGGTCACCAACGCCGATAGACATTGGCATTGTAAGAAATGTTAACCATCGCTTACATCAAAAATGCGCTACCAACCTTGGGAACTAAGATGTTATGTCACTTGTGCCTGTAATTACGCTAACTCACTCACCATTCAAACTGGAACACAAAATTACCAAGTACTGCTTTTTTGTGGTAAAATATCTGATTAATAGCTGGTACCAACCCAGACGAGCTTGCACAAAGCTCTACCACCAGTGAATGCTTATTCCTATATCTAAAAACAGCACTGGGCTAGCTTTATTAGTTTCAAAATATTTATATAATATTATAATGTCTTTAACTCAAGTTGTTGCCCTTTCTATTTAGGTTAGTTAGCTTTTTAATGCTTAAAATGATGTTAGCCAGAATTTCGGGCTCGTTGATATGAAAATAAATAAAAAATATGAACCTTATTTTTCCTCGAAGCTCTCATTCGTAACTCATTCGATTATAATGTAATACATGCATGTTACTATGAGAATTTTTTCATTGCGTGATCGTGTAAACTCTGTTAGTTTTATTATTTTAAAAGGATGTATAAGAAGGTTGACTACTTAGCTTGATGAGAATTTTAAAGCCATAAACAAAGCGGACACAAATTAATGTAACATACGTTTAACTTTAGCACCACCCTTATGCATTAGTTTTTTTTTTACAATTAATAGGCCGGCGTTTGACCGTTGACTTGCCTGATGTTAAGCATCGACACGGTCTAAGATGTAGCACGCTTACCTAAAAGAAACCTGTTTACTCTGGATTTGAAGACACCAACATTGTACCTATCAGGAAATACGGACTCAGGCAAAGCATTCCATAATTTCGCAGTGCGAATGATGAATGTAGATTCAAAGCGCTTCGTACGTAGGCGGGAAATTTCCACTGTGTACCTACGGCGCTTTTGTCGCGTTTGCCTGGCCGTTCGATAGTAAAAGGGGGCGGGAGGAATCAGTTCGTGTAATTCCTGAACACATTATCCGAAATGTATCCGATAGAAGACTGAGAGTGATGCAACCACACGTCGATGTTCAAGACTTTGAAGCCTAGACTCGACAAATGTGTCGTCTCCTATCAGCCTTCTGGTACGCCTCTCAATCAACTCTAGAGCCTGAAGGTGGTTCTTGGTAGAGCCATCCCAAAGGTGAGAGCAGTACTCGATACATGACCTCACTTGTGCCTTATTTAAGCTGAGCAGTTGTTCTGGAGTAAAGTAACGTCTCACTTTGGAGAGGATACCAAGTTTTTGAGCGGCTATTTTGGCTTTGGACTCAATAAAAGAGCCGAAATTTAGAGTCGACGTGAGAGTAATGCCAAGAAGGTCAAGATGGTCAGTTATAGGTATAGACACATTTCGGAAACAGGGAGGTAGCTGGATTTCCCTCTTTTTGGCGGAAAACAAACACGCTTGCGTCTTGGATGCATTGAACATGACCAAATTGGCATCGCCCTAATCGGACACTGCCTTAAGGGTCACGCTCAGGTGCTCTACCATGGCCTCTCTCTGAGCCAGGATTTGGGCCTCACTAGCTCACGCGTTGGACTTGTAGCTCTCAACGACTGTGCAATCATCTGCGTACCCTGCGTAAATAGTGTCGCCGAGAGCACTGACCCCCTGAGGAACCCCGGCATTTATAGCCATTTGATCTGACGAGTGGCCATCAACCACTACTCGTAACGATCGATTCCTCAGGAAGCATGAAATCCACGCACACACACGAAGCTTGCTGATAAGGCCATCATGCCAAACCCTATCAAAGGCCTTCGAGATATTCAGAGAAACAGCAAGTGCCTCCCCGTGTTTCTCGATGGCCTCACTCCAGATGTGTGACGTACACCAGAAGATCACCATAGGACCGGTTTCGGCGACACCCGTACTGCCGGTCACTTAGAATGTCTTTGGCTTCCAGGTAAGTCAGGAGCCTAGTATTTAGGATACGTTCCATTGTCTTGCATAAAATGGACGTAACCGAGATGGGTCTGTAATTGGCAGGTTTAGCACGACTATCCTTTTTGGGCACGGGCTGCATGTTAGTAAGCTTCCAGGACTTAGGCACTTGACCAGTTTCAAGAGAGAGGCGAAACAGACGTGTCAGGATAGGAGACAGTTCAGGCGCACAGTTCCTCAGTACAATTGCTGGAACAACATCAGGTCCGCTAGCCTTGTTCACGTCTAGACTGCGTAGCATTTTGCGAACTTCTTTTTGCCGAATGCTTATATCACTCATAAGAGTGTCGGCGCTAGGTGTTGCTGGAGGTGTCGCGCCACCAGCGTCAAGACGTGAAGACTCCGCAAATAGAGACGCAAACAGATTTGCTTTCTCTTCAGCGGTGTGAGCAAGCGTGTCGTTAGGCTTCTGAAGGGGAGGCAGTGAGGGCCGACAAAAGTTCGCTTCAGCCGATTTAGCTAGGGACCAATACGCTTTGCTACCCGAGAGGTACGAAGCCAGTTTGTTTCCTATTCGACTAATGTGATCGAAGCATAGCTTTGTTGCATGACTTGGCGGCTTTATTAAAGGCTCTTTTTTTTGGCGTATATCCACGCTTTGCGGTTACCAGCATCAAGCTTGAAGCATCAAGCCAGGTATGCTTGATGCTTCAACGCTTCAGCGTTTCCGCATTCAGGTCCGAACAAAGGTTGAGCTTTAGTGGAGAGTGGCACGTCTGAAAACGGAATAAAATATTCCATAGCCAGCCGTAGCAAATCTGTCACACTTTGCACGCTAATCACACACAAATTCAGTGGGTTTGAAAGTAGGTAAGCAACACTGAATTTTCAAATCAGCTACATAATCGGTCAAGATTAACATGTTCTAGCTACTCAGCTTTCTCGACTGTATTATTTAAATTCAGAAATATCTTAAAAACAATAGAGCAACTGTTATGTATAAGAAAAAAAATAAGTTTACAAAATAACGCGTAGTCTTGGGTGTCCGCGTGGCAAAGAGATGCTGCTCCACCGTCATAAAAAACTATGATTTTTAAACGTATGTTAGCTAGTAGTCGTGTCATATAAAATGCAGCAACTAATCAACCGATTTAAATAAAAATAATTTAATGAAAATCGAAAACTTAATTTGCTTTAATTCGTTATGACGTTCATATAAATTTTGAAACATATGAATCTAACATCGGAATAGTTTACGACTGTGCAATAAACTTAACAGGTAAAGTTTTTAATTAGATAGAGAACAAAGTTCTAAAGCGCTAACTGAAAAATCGCTCACACAGTAGTTAGATAATGAGTTGAAATCCAAATCCGGATTGAACTTTCAGTGAGAAGCGAGTACTGATAGTTTAATATTCTAGCCATTAGGGAGAGGAGAAAACGGCTGATTATTATTTGCTGAGAGCAGAAATTACTATTTTACTTCACTAATTAATTATTCTAAAAATAATGATGATGAACCGATTTTCATTTAGTTACATTTTGTTTGAAAGATTTCTTACTCAGGAGTCTTTTGAAGAAAATTGATTCAGCTTTTTAATAGTTTTGGGGGCGGAAGAGGGGATGAATAAACGATAGTAAGCGAATATATATCCGAGTGGGTGGTGGTATCAAATGGAAGGATTTGATTTTTGTATTACAAAATTGACTGTTTGAAGAGAAGGAGGGGGTTATGGGGAATTTACTAATTTGGGGAATTTTTTAAATATATTTAATTGAGTCGGAGGTCTTTTTTAATTTTAAATTTAAGTTTTTTTTTCATTAGAATGGACTTTTCACTTCACCTGAACAAATTAACTAAATAAAATAATTTAGCTTCAGTGTAAGTAACTTTTAACTTACAAAAGCTATTATTGTTGATAGTATTTCTGCTCAATGCGCATGAAAACAGAAATAATTAACAGTAAAAGGAAAGGCTAGGACAGAGGTGTTCTTGGCGGTCTCGTATGCTGTGTTACAAGGGGTCTAGGAGTAGTTCAATAATTCAATGTTAATCAGTTTAGTACACAGAACAGGTTAACCAAGTTTAGTAGCTGTGGTGTAACATAGCTTAGCCCCAGACCCAGATGTTTATTTTGAAGATGTTTATAATGCATACAATTGCAAATCTAAAATAGCAAATCAGGTTGGAGGAGTGAGTGAACCAGTGTAATTATAGGCACAAGGGACATGAGATCGTAGTTCTGATTCGTAGTAGATCGAGTTGGTGGCCCATTGGCGATGTAAGGAATGGTTATTGTTTTTAGTAGCGCCTAGCGCAAGTAGCCCGTTTGCCAGCGTAGGACGATAAATGTAAAATAAACGAATATAAAATCATAATTATATCTTATTTATTTCAATACTTACAAAATTAGTTCCTTGAAATGTATACTAAATACATAAAATCTTATTAATAGAGACTTATTATTTAAAATAAAGTTTTTTTTTAAAGTTTAACATCAATTAATTTTATGTTATTAAATGATTTATTATAAATATTATTTTCACTGGTCATTTATGCCAAGCACATATTTTCGGCGTTTGTTTTGCTACGGAAGACTAGATGGCGCTGGGGGTTCTTTAGATCGCGCTACCGTTGAACCTTAAGAGAATTATCCCCCATATTTCACTCCACACTGCCTGTAGTCAGCAATCATTTACAAAAAAAGTGTCAGTTTTAAATAACTCTATGCGATAAATGTCAGTCAAATAACGTATGTTATTTCCAGTATTTACTAAACTAAAGAAGTAATAACATACGTAATGTAACGTAACTACGTTAAAACGAAACTAGGTTTAAAAGAAAATAAAGTAATAATATAATTTAAGTATAATATCGTTCGCCACGTAGTATAATATTAACTTAGTTATACGTGAGCTTACTAAAAAGTAAATAACAGTTTTTATTTTATATCATGCTTATGAATTTTGAATGAATACTAATGAAAAATAAACTCTTAATGGTACAAATCAAATATATTTTCTACAGAGAGAAATAAGTTAAACAAGATGAGAACAATTTAAATTTCTTAAGCACTTTTCGTTCGATCATGTTTAGTTAAAGCTGGTCACAGATATCTGCACCTTCCGACTTACGCAGGTAGTGACCAGTCACGGTTGTTTTGGAGAATACCTGTGTAAGATCCGACGCGAATCGACGGCGATGTGTCACCACTGTGCTGCGGACCGGGACACCGCTCAGTATACGTTGGAGGTGTGTCGTGAAGGTCCTGGTCTGTGAAGTCGGACAAGACCTGTCCCTGCGAGCAATCGTGTCGGCGATGCTTCGCAGGGAATCGGCGTGGAGGGCTGTAGCCTCCTTTTGTCAGACCGTCATGGTCCAGAAGGAGACGGCGGAGCGAGAAGGGGAAAGGGGCGATCCTGCTCGCGCGGAGACGATGACGGGCCCTCCCATAGCCCGGGGCTTAAAAGATAGGGCGTAACCCTGGGGCCATGGATGCGTGAGGTAGGGGCCTCACGTGTCCTATTTCAGACGGCCCTGAGGAGGACGGCAGCCGGGATGGCCTCGCGCTGCCGTACGCACTAGCGAGCGATGCGTTATATAAACACGATCCCGCAGCCTCTCCGGTCCGTGCTGAGGATGGCCATCGCAGTGGTTTTAGTGGGTAAGAATCCCTCATAACTCGGTTCCACCCCCATAAGACCCGGGTACCTTTCTGAAGGTTTCCACTGCGAGAAAAAAAAAAATGGTCACAGATGCCTTGGAACGAGCTCCTAGAGAAACTCGACAGGGATCCGTTTCTGCGCGTGTCGGCCCCAACCTGGCTGAGTGTCAGTTCGTCTTCCGGCAGGGCCATTCAACTGTCGACACGAACTTGCGCGTCAGGTCTCTGTTGAAACAGGCGGTGGCCCAGATTGGTTTGGCGTTGTCGATAAATCTCGATATCTTTTAAGCATTCAATACGTTGTCCTGGGACGCTATTAGAGGAGCGCTTTTATACAATCGTGTGCCCCTTACCTACAGGCGATCGTTGGTGGTTAATTGCGCGACAAATACGTCTCGTATATGGAGCAAGACAGCACGAGGATCTGGAGAGAGGTATGCTGTGGAGTGTCGCAGGGGTCAGTTTGGGGTCTCTGTTGTGGAACCTTGCCTACGAAGCTGTCCTGAGCCTTCCTCTTGGTAAAGGGATCAGCGTCGTTTGTTATGCGCACGTCACATTGGTGCTGGTATTGGGGGAAAATTTAGTGATAACTAAAGAGCTCGCTGAGCTCAAGATGAACATCGTCATCGCTAAGATATGCGGGCTTTTTTATAGTGTATCATAAGGATGCCACGGAGCGGGAGCGTGCGGAGAGTGCCTCCCTTGTCCCGCTTCGCTGAAGAAGACCGGGGAGAAAACGTAGGTGCTATGCGCATCTTTTCCTCCCACCGTGTGTGTCGCCGGGGCTGTCGTAGGGTCTCTGTACCCCGAGAACCTCCTAGGATTTGGTGGCAAAGGCGGGCCAACCGTCGGGACGGCACGGTAGTATGCGCAAGCGATCCCGTGACGTCCCCCGACGAGATAGCGTGGGTACAGCTGGATTTTAGTGGGTATTCCGGCGCCTTCAGCGCTGGTGAGTCCCACATACCACACCTCAGATGGGGGAAACACGTAAATTAATTTTTCCAGGGAAAAAAAGAGCTTGGTTTTCCATAAAATTTGATAACTTTTTACAGTCCAAGTAAATGTACTCGTCTTGGCGTCACTTTAAATGAAAATGTTTTTGGTGGGATTATTTTATTCTTTTTACGTAATGCGTAAAATATTATTGAACAAATTACCATTCTGTACCTTAAATACTATGCATGTAGGTACTGATGTACATTATCATTTATTAACATTCTTGACCACTTCAAATCAATCTATCACTACAAATCTATTGATTGTAGTTACTCTATATCTTCTCATTTTATATTAAGAAGAGAAAGCTTTGTACCCATTTTTAAAGAATTAAAATATCACATTTCACGGTTGATGGCACGTTGACGATCTAAGAGATAGTTAATATTACTAACAGTGCCTACGTCAATTTGCAGTGGTGATCACTTAAAATCAGGCAGTCAATTTGTCAGTCTGCGTACTTATTTTAAACAATGATAAAAAAATTGCGTATTAATTATAACAAGTATTGTTTTCAGATGAATTTTATAATAGTGAGCTTTATAATTATTCAAACCAGTAGTTTTAGAAATAATACGAGATATATAATTGGACGCTTTAAAAAATTCTCGTAACGTGTTGTACGATGCACTTAGCACAGTACAGGCGAATAGATTGGAGGTAAATATGCATATATCACTTTTGTTTAAAATTAGTACGAAATGAAACCCTGATTTACCCGTGTGAGATCGTGACACGTAACTAGTACTTAGTCTGAACGTTTTTACCATGAACTGACCTTATTTAATGTTTTGTGACATAGTTACATGTAGAATAGCGTCTCCTTAATTCAACAATGCAAACATTATGCGACTACAGTGCATTGAATCAACATTATATCAATGACACTAAGCAATCACAAACAGAATACGAAATATTTGATGAAATGAAATTAAAAGTAAATGGGATATAACCGTAAGTAATAATAATACATCGTATTTTAGAAAGTGCCCCATTTCGTTGAAGCATTTGTCAAAATTTCAAGAATATCTATTTGGCCTATCCGTCAATAAGTATTGTATAAATTAAGAAATGTATGTGAATAGACAGCAATATATCTAACATGGGGTTACACATATTTTAAGCTATGATTTACACATAATTTTAAAAGTAAAATTTTTTGCATAAAAATTAGAATTCCTCATTTTATTATGTTTCCCTTTGAGCGTTATTGTGGTCCGATTGTTAAAATATTATGGAAAGTTAGTTTAAAAATTTAAGCTGTATTTCAAAAGGAAGGTTCCTTATTAAGTTATATAACATAATAATGGCGTCCAACTAAGGTTAGTACCATAACAGCCTGTGAATGTCCCACTGCTGGGCTAAAGGCCTCCTCTCCTTTTTTTTTGAGGAGAAGGTTTGGAGCTTATTCCACCACGCTGCTCCACCATCGTTATTAATATGGTTAAAGCTAGAAGCATATAATTAAGTGCATATATTAAAATCCATATTAAGATAATTAGTAAGTGATAACATGTTTCAGTATTTTATTCGATACGTAAAAAAAACCTTCACGATATTGATCACCACCAGGCGAGATGCAGCAAATTAAGCACATGAAAAATAAGCGACATTTGCTGAGACTTAAACTAGCTATATTCGGTTAGGATGTATGTTTTTCACCCGTTGATATATTTAATTAATAGAAATTCGCGTTTTCAATTGATACTTAAATTGATTTACTATTATATTTCAACAACAATATAACGATAGTTCAATTTATATTACTGACAATACGATCGTGATAACAATCAAAAATAAAAGAACCCAAGCGTATTAATGTTTTTTTTTAACTTAAAATAATTTATTTACAGTAAATTAATTCGTATAATCGGTTTATGTTTTAAAAATTACTTGACATTACAAAAGCCATCCAGTTTTCACTATGTTAATAACTCTGTTGTTTGAAAGGGGCTTAACCTAAACACTAACGAACATGTGTTCGTTATTTAGCAGTACTTAATGTTATTTTCAAACATACCGGTCTTTTTAAGCCATGTGTGGCTACGACATATATATTTGTAAATATTTTTATGATTTTATCAAAGTTCTCATTGAAATTCTGCCACACGTGTATTCTACCAACCCGCATTGGAGCAGCGTGGTGGAATAATCTCCAAACATTCTCCTCAAAAAACAAGGCCTTAACCCAGCAGTGGGACATTAAAAGGCTGTTACTGTATAATTAGTTGTATATATCACTTAAAACTAAAAACAAATAAACTTAAACGCAATATTAATAAATACTGGCAGAGTAAAATTATTTTAACATGTTATAAAGATTTTGTATTATGAGATTTAAACGGTGGCCTAAAAATACTGTACGAATATTTGTTTTGAAAATATTTTTAAAGCCGTTTCGTACAGAATTAAATACCAAAATAATTAGCGGATTGAAGTTTCAATTCAGTCGAAGAAAATAAAATTTAAACAACAATAATTTTCTATGTAAACCGCTCTGCAGCAAATGTCGAGAACACTTAGAATTAAAAAATCAAGACTGGCATCTACGCTAAGCAATTTAAGCAATTACTGAAGCATTCCTTCCTCAAACGTGGGATTACGTACAAGGTTTTTTTTAAATTGATTTATTTAATTTCTACATAAATATTGCAAGATATTAAATATAATTAAATGCATTAATATCAGATCACTCATCATGTCGTGTGTTCATCGAGATGTATCGCTAATTTCAAATTACACCTTAACTACCAGAAAACACATGTTTTACTTTAAGGCTTCATTCATGCAAGTTAGCGTAATCAAATAAAAATCGCATATGAGCTTACTAGTACCGTATCGCTACCGCGTCAGCATATTGCATAAGATATTATTATGCCGTTTGCTGTCAAGGCATACGGGCCAGTCTTATCCTCGAGATGCGCGCCAATAAATGTTTTAAAATAAAACACAACTGAGTACCACACAAGTGCTTACAGTAGCCCAATAAAATTTACTTCAAGAACTTTGCAAAAGGAAACTTCAGAGTTAGACCATTGACCGAAAAGTTTATGGAAACGCGTCTACGGTGAGACAACCATATTACGAAAAGACCAGTAGATGGCATGACACAAAGGGAGACTGAGCTTGAGTTTGACACGGGAGGCTGTGGCCGATTGCGTCTAACGTCAATTATATCAGTAGGTACTAAAAATGTATACATTATATCATATGGTATACAAATTTATTAAGAAAATTAATTGAATTTACTTTTCGTATCAAATTCGATGATAATCAATTCCTTATTCTACTCTAATTGATGCTTTTGTCACAGCTGTTCCGATACATTTTTTAGTATTTTTTACCGTGTAATCCAATTTGATAAGATATATTGTATAGAATATATTTCACAATGTGTAGTATCCAAATTTGAATATATATATACATATATATATATATATATATATATATATATATATATATATATATTGCTGTGTATACCTACGCCCATCGTCATATATATATATATATATATATATATATATATATATATATATATATATATATATATGTGTATTTGTATATGACTAAATGGTAAAATGATTGTTCTCGACTGCTAAGCCTAAGTTAAAAGTTACCACCTTATTATCGTACTGTTCTTAGTACGAATTCCGTGATTATGTAAGGCCCTCAATAATAATAATTCCGTAATTGTTGCCTTTTTTTCTGACTAATTATAGATGTACTAATTATTAACCTTTATGAAGTTATTAACAAAAACATTGTCTTTTACAGTCAGAAGGTGAGTTATTTTATCAATATAAATTTCTTTTAATATTAACAATTCGCTGTTTCTCGTTTTCATTTTGTCATTTATCTTTTAGCATTACAGCCATTATTGCTTACTTATTATTAATCACTATATTTAGTTTTTTAAAGTATTTGGAAAAAAGTTAACTTTTCTACCTCGTTTCCTATACGTGCTTGTAATATTTTATGAAGCTCAATGTCGTAGTAGTAGTTAGTAGTTGTAGTAGCAAATATTTTTTTATTTGGTTTACAAACAATCTCACTAAAACATAAATATAAAAATAACTTAGTTTAATAATAATATTAATATTTTTATTCATTATAAAAAAAAACATGTAATTGTAATAACTAAATAATTCAAAATTACGCTGAAATGTTTATTTAAGAATAGAAAACCACGAATCAACGCGTAAATCGTAATTCGTATAAGAATTCCCTTATCCTCGGCAATACAGGAAAATTAGAAAAGGAAAAGCTAATTGAAGCTTAAGACCGTTTCAGGTGCAATACATTCACCACCAACGCTTCAATGGAAATAAAGTCTATAGTAAAATTGCTTGCTACAAAACCTTAAATGTAAATAAATACTTTACTGAAAGAGTCCAGGCGCAGGAACAACGGCTTTACATGCTTTTCTAGGCACGGGAGTGTACACACTTCAAACTTCTAGACTCCGGGCTTCTACTGAGAATTTTTTGGCAGAAAACCCGAATAACTTTTTTTGGGCTCGACCAGAGATTTGAACTCAGGACCTCGGGGTCTGCGGAATTACATATCTGGCCACAAGACCAACGAGTCAGTCAAATGCCTAACAATACTTATACCTCGTAAACACTATTACGTTTGATATTATTTACAAGTAAAAAATACAGTGAAAGATAAAAGAAGAGCAGGACTGTATTTAATACTTTTTACGCCTTTGTTATGTTTGTTTTATTGCGACTTGTTATGCAGGGTAGCAATTCTACTAAGAAATTGTCACTTTATAATAGTCGAATCGAAACGTTATCGTTGCCGTGTAACCGTTTTCCTATTCTACTAACGCAGTTATCTATCCAGTTGCGGTTCTGTCGAAGTTTGCTCGGAATAGAATCGTTATAAATTAAAAGAATTAGTACTGGAGGTATTATACTATTTTTTGTGTCATAATATAATATAACCTGGTGTTTTCTTTAACAAAATACCCGCTACTGGATTTATTTTCTAATTACTTCGCATGTACGAGTATAATTATAAACGGCCTTACTTATAAACGTTGCTTTACGGCTATTTCATTATTGATCTGTCATTCGAAATAAGAAGACGTAGCATTACTTAACTAATCACCCGCTAAACAACGTTTATGAATAAGACCGATGGAGTTTATTAACAGCAACTTTATATGAATAACTATACGAAACACCGCAATCGAAATACGTCTTTAATTACAATCAGTTAAATAAAAATGCTTGTCCTACTTCTTAGTATTTGAGGGTTGGTAAGTATTTTTGAATATATTAATAATTTACTCAGTTGGTTTTGACCTTCAATTTTTTTTAAATTCCTTAAATGCCATGTAACGTACCCCTATTTCGTGACCATAATTATATTTAAATCAGACGTTAGATGATCACTAACCTTAAACAACTTATATGGGCTTTGAATTTTCGTAAGTTCTTTTAACAGATTTATTTGAGTAAAGTCACGTGGTCATCGATCGCTAAGGCGATGAAAATAATGACAGATGAATTGTTTAAAGGTTCCTCGCATTTTGGCAACGGTGCGCGGTAGGAGGCGCGGAGTCACATTAGAGCAGGGGCTAGCGGGAGAGTTGGTGCGGCGCGCGCGGGGTCGATAAGCAGTGTTGTTCGTTCGGTTGAGGCGGGTAGTCGTACTCCAACCTCCCTCCGAGTTCAACATCGCGGCGCGCGCCAAGCACTGCTCGCTGATAAGCCATTCTGGTGACACACTAACCAACGCCGTCTTCGACGCTGGGCGCGCCGGCAATCACCTTCCAGTAAGTTTAAAAATTTCTTAGACAGCTTACAAACTGTGCGACATTGAAACTATTGAAGGGTCAACTATACTGGACTATAACTTTTGTAAGTAGCGAATCGAAGATTTTAAAATTTTATTTAATTTTTTTGCGTCGCGTTTGAGGTCGCAGATCGCGAATGTTGTTTAAGTAGGTGACCCAACAAACCGTGTCGGCATTGTGAGATTAAACCATTGTGTCAATCTTAGGGAATACACAAGTATTTCGTTTGCAGCAGCGCGCCGCATATTTACTGAAACTATGCGCAAAATGCGTAAAATTGAAGTTAATTTTATTTTAACTGATAGACTTTTACTGTCCTCGAAAGAAGTTATGTCTTCCTCTCTTAGTTATATACATATAACTACTATTATTTTTAAACCTTTGTACGTGCTACGAAAATATTTAATCTAGAGTCAGGAAATTCTGGCGTAGCATGATATTGTATTAGCGTTATCTACAAAACTTTCGTGCTTAGTATTTTAATTTGAATCGATAAAACTCAATTGCTACAGCGAATACTATAAATAAGTACTTATCATAAAATTATATCATGATTAAATGTAGATTTACGTTTTCAATTTTTAATTTTCGTATCTTATTCAAAAACGCGTCAAAATTATACTAAAACGCTTGAAAAACTAACAAGATCAAAGATTTTTCATGTGTTAGAAAGTTTGAGAACTATGAGGTATTTATTTTGGGAAGAATTTCATTAAATAATATAGGAATTATAATTGAGGAAGATAAAACTAAATAAAAATATTTTCTAACACAGTTAATTTCTTATTAAATAAAAATAAGAAGTTAACTGTATTTAAAATTTAAAGCTTTTCAAAGCAATTTACTTATATATAAAAAAGTATATTTAATGAAACCGCTACGGCATCACTATCATCATAATGTAAGGATAGTTAAAATATGTCGCCTTAAAGCAATGATAAATTAATTTAAAACGCAGTACTTAGCAACTCAAGCTGCCTTTTTATTACTTCGTGTGAAATTTATAATTAAATTTGTTCTTGGTAAACTTCTCTTTGTATTCTTAATTTCAACATTTTATATATATATACATTCAGAACTTGAAGTTCATATTTACTTCAAGCTAAAACCCAACTCATTTATTTTAAAACATATTTTCATTTAAGAAAGCTGATTATTTCTTTATGAGAACATAACATTAATTTTAAATGGTATTTAAATGGATTGATAATGGTTCTATAATACATTTGGCATCTAGGTAGGTAAAAGGCTTTTATTATGTGCCAGTACTTTATTGTTACAAACAATGAAGTATAAATAATATTCCATAAAAGTTTGGCAAAGGTATAGTTCATTCCATTTACATCTGGCTAGCGCTACTTGTCTCCAATGTTGGACCAACTGTTGGACGTAACATCCAGTCTGGTCTTTTACTTTCTTTTTTCTTTTTCCAACCCTGAGATTCGTCATTTTTACATTTATCTTCGTCTATTCTAGCCAGTTAGTTTGATTTTGCTTCTCAAAATTGAGATGTATTTTTTTAAACTAATAATTATAAGTGGTAATTCCCGCGTTGATAACTTGATACTGCGTAACCCAATGCTTTTATTTTATTTCCTTTGTTGTTCTTTGGGAATATAATTTTACAATTGTCATCAAATTTGTCTAGAAGTGTTTGTTTCTTTGCCGGCTTTACGGATTTTGTTAGATAGCTTTCTCAGTATTCACTAACTCTTCAGGGACTTCCTCAAATAGGAATAAATCATCAGCAAAGTGAAGGCGTTTAATTTTGTTTCATTATTTTAGTGTTCGGTAGTCTCTCTCTAATATCCATCATATCATATGAAGGAACACCTCCTGTAACTGATTTTTGGAATTTTACTTATTTCTGCACTTATTCCTTTTGTTATTAACTTTTCGCAAGCACAGTTAAATTTTAATGACAATGATATCATGTAATAAACACAAACTACACGTTCTTTAAAAAAATGATCTTATTATTTGGCAGTTAAGTTTGAATCACCAAAAATCGATTACAAAGTTTATTGTTTATTCTCTTTACACTTAATGCAAAATAAGTGGCTTTTTAGTGGTCTTTACGTTTAGATGCGCGCTTTATTACTCGCTACGTTTCTTAATATTACAATGCCAGCAGAGAGCGGTGCCAAAACTTTTACAATTGTTTCAGTTCTGTTCATACTTTACAGACGAAGCAGCACCGCCACCGTGGCGGTGGCGGTGCTGCTTCTTTCACGGCGTACTTTGTACATATATAATTGTAATTAATGATTTTAATGTATATATTTATCACTTCATATCTCGTAACGGATGCCAATATATGGGAAGATATTTAATTTTTTCTCAGTTTAGAATTTGATCTTTAGGCCTTATAGGCCTAGAGATACATAATCATTTTATCCAAACCTTATAATGACATATGTACGTTTAAGCATCCGTACTTTATTACCTATTAAACCCATATTCACTAACATTGTATGAATTAAAAACTAGATCATGGTGGATATTTAATTAATTCAAGCCTTATTTAATATTTTAATAGAAAATAAACGTCTTGAATATTAAGTAGGATCGGTTTGACGAAAGAGGCTTAACGTTGCTTAGCACAAGTTCGTATTTTTTAAACACAGATGATGCCTCGTAAATAATCTCATAGATGGTCTCGATATTTCTGAGGTATGGCTTTGTTCAATCCTATACACTGGACTATCAATCATTAAACTTACTTTCAGCTACCTTAAATTAGGAAATGGTTCGCCAACATGTCTCATGACTCGATGGAAGTATGCTTTTCTAATCATACATCGCTTGGATTTAAAGAAGCTTATATATTATGATGAAATACTTATTTTGTAATAAAAAATATAATACAGATTTTTTTTTTATGTTTCATAACGAGATTCTGTACTGGATTTGTTATTTATGTTTATGTTGTAAGCAAATCTGGATCTTTTTTGTCATGTTTAATATATTTATATGGGTATTTCATTGAAAATTAAATTACATTTTGTTTTTTACGATCTTATATAAGTGACTGACATATGATCCTCCGTTGTGGTGTTGTGAAAAAAAAAAAAAGAACTATTCATGCAATATATTATTTTTTTTATATATATATATATATATATATATATATATATATATATATATATATATATTACTATCCAAGTCAATGTTGAAATTTTAGTGTCTGGTATAGAATAACAAATTTTTTAGATTTTAGCATCTCTAGAGGCTATTTAAAAAAACTACTAAAGTTACGACAAAACATTTGGAAAAAAGAAAGTGTAAATTTTGTTGGATCCTTTGACTGAACCTCTACCGATTATATAGGAGAACATGTAATTCACGCTTGTCATGTCGATAGTCTAAATTTAAAGCAGGTAAAACTGCTAAGCTCAAGTACTTATATGATAATAATATAATATCTGCTTATTGCCGTCCACTGCTGCCATGCAAGCCTCCCCCATAGAACGCCAACGATCCCGATCTTGGGCAGCCCGCATCTATCTCGTACCTGCCACCTTTTTCAAAACGTTGGTCCACCTAGCCGCAGAATGTCCTACACGTTTGCCTAAGGGTGGTCTCCACTTTAACACGTATCGGCTTCATCGGCCATCAATGCGTCTAAGAACATGACCAGCCCACTTCAGCGTGCTAATTCTACGCATGATGTCGGTGACTTTAGTTCTCTGGCGAATGTTCTCATTTCGGATTCTTTCTGCCAGAGAAACTCCAAGCATCGCACGTTCCATAACTCGCTGAGCGACCTTGAACCTGTGGACCAGTCCTACGGTGAGTGTCCACGTTTCGGCACCGTAAGTCATAACAGACAGGACGCAATGATTATATACCCTGGTCTTAAGTGATTCTGGGATCGACGATTCAAAAATATGACGCAACCTCCCGAATGCTGCCCAGCCCAAACGTATTCTTCTTTTGGCCTCCTCCTCAAAGTTGTGCCGGTCAAGTTGTATAGTTTGACCCAAGTAGTTATATAATTATAGGACTAAAACCATTTCTGGAACGCGCTTCATCTTCTGATATAAGTTTCATGTACATTGTTTTAGTATTCTTTTCAGCCAGTCATTACAAAATAACGACCATTTATTATAGGAAGAAGGAAAGAAATCTTCATTTCTTTGGAGGTACTAGGATTCTACTTTCCTGAATAAACTTGCCATAGTTATATTTATCTAAACGAAATATATATAATCTAGCTATTTTCTAAAAGATGCTTAAAACTTGAAATGAAGATCTTAGAAAGTTTTAAGACGAAGCGTTGATGACCTATGTCACAGATATCTAAAAGTTGTAAAAAGTATCTTCAACTTTTTTTGTGTTATAAAATAAAATTCGTTTTGTAGAAACTATGCGAGTGAATGGAAGAAAAAATAACTGCATTTTTCATTTTGAGATGCCTAAAAGAGTTACTTCTCGCAGTCTTTTCATTAAGTTTTATTTTGTTATCCGACGCTATTCAGTGATATTTTTCAATTACTTAGTCTTCGAAATAGCTAATAATATTTAATATATTTTGAAGAATATTTGAGTACGGGTGATAATAACAAGTCTTCTTATCTCGGAAGCAATATTTAAAAAAAAAAAAAAAAACAAGAATAAAAAACGTTTCATACAAAATGGAATTGCGCTTATTAGGTTTATCCATTTTTAATAATTTCTAAAAAATAAAAGATATGGCTTAAACCAACGGGAACGTAATGGATGTTCCCGTTGGTTTTAATCGAAGATCGATTCAATTTCGGACAAGCACGTGCTCGTCGTTGAACGAGAATATCGCGAGAAAATTTGCATATGTTGAATAAACTTCTGATATATATGTGTATCTACCAACTCGCATTAAAACAGCGTGGTGGAGAAGATCCAAACAATCTTCGTCTTAAGAAGGAAGGAAGGCCTCAGTCCACTGATGTGGCCAGTTATACTTACTGCTAGTAAACCTTGCAGCTTAAATTGTGAAGTACGAAAAGTTACATTATTACAATTACACTACGTCATAAATTAATTAGAGCATTATTAGGGGCTGGGCAAAGTGCATTCGTTGAAGCAGTTTCGGACTTCGCTTAAAAGCTGAATTATCCAATTTAATACGTCAGGTGTGGATGAAATCGGATAATCTGTTGTACTATTTTCTGTACAAAATTATATGAGCATATTATGAAAACGACGACGTTGTCAGAAAGATTTTACTTAACAATATTTACAAGAATCTTAATGGAGAATATAAGAATAAAAGATAATAATAAATACAGTTTACTTCTTTAGAAGCAAATAACGGTTAAGATTTTCATACTATTGGAAAATAGCTTTATTATGAAAGTATGGTGAGGAATAGGAATTGTAACAGGAGCTACATCATCGCTAATTGTAATAGTCATATCTGAGGGTAGCTGCACACGATGTTCGATTCTATGGATTAGTCACACACCACAACTCAAGGCTCTGCCAATGGTGCACGACGATCTCGTCGGTATCGCTGCAGGTGTGGCGCATGTGATGATAATTAGTAACAATAATTGACATGACATGCTCATCTATGTTTATACGTACGATTTTAGACCGTAGCGTACGAGCTCTATCGCAACTTTGAAGTTACCGTCTCGCAGTAAATCTGACACACCGCTACGGTCTTACCTACGTTTTCTGAGACGTTTTCTCGCAGTGCATCGATGCGGGTTGATTTAACTCAAAATAATTCTCTCTGATCTCGATAGCATCAGAGCTAATAGAAGTATATTTATAATTACATCTCCTAAACAAATAAATGGTATAATGGTAAAACAGCTTAGGTCCAATGTAAGTCCTTCCACTAATTACTAAAATTACGATTAAGTAAATGCTATTTTATTTATTTTCTTAAAAAATCTACTTTCGAATAATTTAAGGAAAATGGTAATTTTTCTAATAGCTAGTAGATATCAAAAGTTTATTTTTAAGTACACGTAATACATTTTAATATTACACTAAAAAAAATATGAAGTAAATCGAGTAATTATACTAGCGAACGAGGGTCAGGGTTAGTACTCATATACTATGTATTATATGTCAATGATCAATTATATGTCTTAATCCCTTGATCGATTCTACTTGTTCAAACAGTTATCGCCTATCGCCTATAAATCATAGTGCCCTTGAGAAACTATGAGCTTCTATTATTTGTAAGTGTAATACTAAACAAACTATGTTTTTCGAACTTAAGAATTATAAACAAATGTCATCTACTTTCAGTATAAATTATTATTAATACGATAAATTTTACTAATAATTAATTCTAAACAAGAAATGTTTGTGATATATAAAACATGTACCTATATAACTCGCCGATATAGAGCCGATATGGCATAGTGGTAAGAAAGCGTGAATCTTAACCGATGATCGTGGGTTTAAACCCGGGCAAGCACCACTGAATTTTTATGTGCTTAATTTGTGTTTATAATTCATCTCGTGCTTGACGGTGAAACAAAATATCGTGAGGAAATCTGCATGTGTCTAATTGCATTGAAATTATGCCACATGTGTAGAATACCAACGCGCATTGGAGCAGCGTAGTGGAATAAGCTCCAAACCTTCTCCTCAAAAGGGAGAGATGGCCTTAGCCCAGCAGTGGGACATTAACAGGGCGTTTCTGTTATATAACTCGCATCGCTATTAAATTTAATTAATACCTATTTTGTTTTTGATTAACTACGCGCTAAAAAAAATCAAATAGTATAAGATAGATTGCATTAAAGCGCGACAAACGCTAGCTATCTGTAATGAAAGCTGTGCAGCTTAATAAACTTTAGGGTAATAAGGTGCAAATTAGGCGTAAGACTAAGGTCACTGCTTAAGAGCAGTGTATGCTTAATGTGCTACACCTATTATGAAAAGATTTTAAGAAAAATACTTAAATTGATATAGTATTGAATTTTTATATTAGTAGAAAGTGCATAATTGTTAATTAAATTAACAAGGTGATAATCATATAAATGTATAATATGAACTTCGTAATAAAAGAACTATCCAAAAGTAATAAAACGATTGTCTTAAGGGTTTCTCATCTTCAATTCTTTTAGCCAGGTCGTCTCGTTATTTGGTAGATTTATAAAATAACGACTATGAAACAAAACCGTGTAACAAGAGTATATAAAGTATGTTAACACATTACTACATATAATTATAAAGTAATTAGGTAGATTATTCATATAATCATCCTCAGATTTCGAGGGTCCTCGGTTCATACCCCGGGTTGGGTCATTAAAGAGTAACTAATTTTTTCTATTGAGAAATTATCCGTAGCGCCCTGGAAATTGGTAGTTTAGATTCCCGTGCCTCGAAAAGTACTTAAAGCCGTTGGTCGTTCGCGTGAACTCTTTCTAGTCGTATTGGATTTCCATAACATCAGATTTTAGGAGCGAGAGAATAGATAGTGTATTTGTGTTTTCGCTCATATATTAAACATATGCATTTGATTGCCTCGTTGGGATAGTGGTTTGATGTAAGGCCGCAGGCCAATAAAAAGTTATTGAGTTTTTCTGTCAGAAAATTTTCAGTAGCGGAGTTTGGAAGTTCAAAGTGTGTACACTCACGTGCCTCGGAAAACATGTAAAGCCGTTGGTACTGCGCCTGAATTCTTTCCGGTCGTGCCGGATTGCCGAATATAAACGAATATTACAATTACGAATAACCAAAAAAATGTACATAAATAAAGAATATAATAGCCTGTTGATGTGCCACGACTCAGGGAGAGGAGGCCTCAGCTCAGCAGTGGGACATTTACAGGCTGTTACTGTTACTGTGCCACGCCTGGGCCTTATCCTACTCACCTTTTGAGGAGAAAGCTTAGACCTCATTCTACCTCGCTGCACCAATGCGGGTTGGTGCGCCACACATGTGGCAAATTTCCATCCAACACGACAACAATCCATAAAAATTCAATGTTACTTGCCCAGGTTTGAACCTGGGACTTCCGGTTAAGATTCACGTCGCCGAACTTTTGAGCCTTAGGCCCTGATAGTACGATAGTTAATACATAGTTAATTATTTCAGCCTTTATATGTAACGTCAACGTCAAAAAAAAACAACTGATACTTTTCACAGATATTTATTTTAAAGGTATTTATTTTAAAGGTATATAAAAATATCGTCCTACAACCGCTTTCAATATTAAATTAAAAAAGTTAAAGTTTTTCCACATATACACCTCGCCTTATTTCACGGAATTACATCGTGATAAAAGCTTAGCAAATACAGAATACTCAGTATAAGCAAGAAACATAATACATAGAAGTATATACGTATTTGAACGTATAATCACGTTAAACGTGATGATTATGAGTTTATTTTCTATTAATTCTTACATATCTAAATCCATGAGCTAAAACTAATAAGGACAAGAAAAGACAAATGAGTTTTCAAAAACATTGGCAATCAAACAGCTGACGACATCCTCGATCGATCACAAGCTGTAATTACTGTAAATGCCAAATCCGCTTGTGTAAACGTTCCTATAATGTTATATGTAACCATTTACAATTAAAAATATTTTTGTTAATACAAAGTACCAAATATAATGGTAATAAAATATAATTTTAACATTCCATTAATTGATTTTTATATTGTATTGAATAGAACTCAAACGAGTACATTTTTGTATCATAGAAGCGTTTTTAGTATATCCCTCGCTTATATAAAAATCTTACGGCGATACTGACTAAAACTAATTTGTCTTTTTCTATTATAAACGATTTGGCATTTAAAAGAAGAAGACGCGTTGTTATTCAAATAATTATATTATATAAACAACATTTATAGGTTAGAGCGTAGCAGTGGCAATTGACAAGTGTCAATTAAATATCAATTTCACACAGCGTGTATAGAACTATCAATCTTTATTAATACCGCGTCACATATTAATATATATTTGAATTATTATCGTAATTGTAAAATATAAGTAAAATAGCATTTTATAAATGTCTCACAGCGGGGCTAAAACCTTTCTGATTCAAGAAAAGTCTAGGTCCATTTCTAGTTTGTAAACCCGTGGCAGATGTTCATCTACCACGTGTACGTTTCCTCCTTCTTTCTTTAGGAGATGAATTATAAACACAAATTAAACATATAAAACTACAGACGTGCTTGCCTTTTTGAACTTGGAACTTCGGTTAAGACTCAACGTTCTAACCAATGAGAAATGAAACCACGTAAAGTTAATTTAGATTAAAGATGTGACGTAGATAGAAAGAGAAAAAAAGCTACAAATATTTAAAAGATAGAAGTGAAACTCCTTAAAACATATAGCTCTCTTACTCTTTTTATCAACATTACATGTTTACTGTTATCATTCTCTCTCATGTGTGCTCACACTTAAAATTTTACTTCCCATTGTCGTCCACCTATCGATGATCAAATGGCCGCCTGAGAAGTTTTACATAAAAATAATAATAATTGAACATTTAATTACTTAATATATACATACATACGATTTTCTCGCATTAATATTAGGCAAGAATGTTTTTATTTTCATTTATTTTTACTGTAAATATTAATACCTATAATATGTCTTTACTTTTATTTATTTTTGGCCTTACTTTAGTAATGAGTAATGTCTATACAACCATTTCTGTAACGCTGTTGATTACAAGTAAAAATAAAATAAATAAATGCATATGAGTTATAGTAGTTTCTGTGTAAGTTATATATATTTTACCTTGCATATCCAGCGCATGAATTATAGGAGGTACGCGTTCCACGTAATTTTATTTCCGTCAAGCAATTTCCTTTTTCGATCAGCCTAGTTTCAAATAAAAAGAGTTTTAAAATTTTAGAATATTGTAACCTATTTTAGCCATATAATATGTAAAGTAATAATATATGTTTCTCACATAAGTAAAACTATTATTTTTGTCAAAATATCTAAATATTATTTTTTTCTACTTTTTACAATGGAAATATTTCAACCGCTTGTACTATATTTATATTTAATTTTGTTATAATTTTAAAATTTAAGAAAATACTTATATAAAATTTAAATATGAAAATATAATATAAATAACTATTGTTTATTATATAAGAATTTAATATAATAATCTAAAAATGAATTAAAATATAATAAGTAATTATGACATAAGATTTAAAAACAATATCGAACGTATACTAATTTAAAAATATACCAAATGTTACGTTGGTCTAGTGACTAGCTTAAGAGGCTACAAAACTCTAGGACCGAGGTTGAAATACCGAGTTGTGCCAATATATACCGAGTGAGTATCAATGTTGAGTTGTTCAGTTGGAAAATTCGCAATAGCATCCCAAAGTTTGGATGTTGACAGTGCTTACGCTCCCTTGTCTCACCAGAGCACGTAAAGCAGTTAATCCTGCGGTCGTGTCAGATTTGCCGATAGAGAGTGCACTTGTGTTTGCGCATACACTTGTGCACTGTAATATGTATTTGGAAGTTAGTTGATCTCTCTTGATAGTGGCGTGCCCTAAATCGGTCAACCCGATATATATTTTCTCAATCATTAAAAATAAATAAACAGCAATATCGACGCGATCGAAGCGATCTTTACGCCCGCTGAGATATGTTACTGTACGAATCATCTGACTTTTTTTTCTTTTTATGTGTTATATAAATGTTGTTTAATAACTCTAAACCTACTCTTTCAAAATTAATTACTAAATGTAAAATACAATTCTTATTATTAATATATATTAATGATAAATCAATTTAATTTATAAGACATCGCTTGCAAAACAAAAACCAAAAAAGTTTTTGTTTTAACCATAGTTATGATATCGCTGATTACTATCTTTATTTTTATTTTATTTTTATTATATTTGGGAAACACACAGTATACACTACATACATCACATAATAAATTAACTCGTTCACACACCAATCAAGTTTCCACTTAAAACTAATTCATGTATGACAGTAAACAAGCAATTTTGTAAGTTATAAATAATAATGAAGATTTAAACAGTTAACAACAGCAAAACAATAATAAATATATATATAATAAAAATTAAATAAATATATCATATGCGTACCACCACCACCGCCAGTATTTGAATTTTGACACCAACGGCGTTGACATAATAGGCTTATCGCAATATATACATATAAATATGATATCACGAAAGTATGGCCTATCATAACATAAAAGTTCAATATTAATTGGATTTCTAGCATGAGTGTGAATCCGGAAAAAATAAAATAAAAAATAAACTACGACGTCATAGTAATCATAATATATTTTATGAAAAAGGAGCCCATTTGTAGCGCTTTTACTGATTCATACGGTCTATAATTACTTTGCATTGCTACGTTTAGCTAACCACAAACTGAATTTTCATATGCTTGTGTTTATAATTAATTCCGTGCTCGGCACTGAGGGAAAAGATCACGAGGGAAACATTATGTGTATTCACCAAAACGCATTAAAAAAGCGTAGTGTAATATACTCAAAGCCTTTTTATAGTTTTGTTACTTTACTACTTTTGATTTACAGCCATCGACCAAATACTCAATTCCGTACTATGTGTGTACTGTAAAAGATAAATAAATTATCATAAAATTTATTTTTAAAGTACCAATAAACATGAATGTTAAATTACAAAAAAAAGGAGAAAAATATTGCTTTTATTATTAAATTTCTATAGAAAATAGCTTATAATTAGACGTTTTCTAAATTTTCAATGACTCATGTCATTGTGGCCAAGAGTATCTTAGAAATCATGCGGGCGAATACGCGGGCGAAAACTAAATAGTCTATAAAATTTAATAACTTATCTCACAAATTCTGTGGTAGAGATAGATATTTATATACTTTTTTACAAAATTGAATAGAATATGTTTTTTTGTACACCAAAAGAGTTACAAAAACATATAAGAAACATTAAAATATATATAATAAAAACTATAAATGTACACAAGGCGGTCTTATGTAAATCTACGCAGATCCAATGTTAAGTAATTCGCAAGAATCTTTAACGCCGGCGCCGTACACGACATCCCAGGACCGATAGATACACAACATTTACCGAGGAATTCTCGTATAATTTCTCATTTGCAGTCTTGGCTTACCTTTCAATACCTTACAACTCAATTAGTTTACTATAACGGTGTTACTTCAATTTTAATAAAACCTTAAATATTTATTATATAAATAAAAATTATAAATAGCTACTGCACAAATCGTGAACGCGTGGAATGGTGGCAAGAATGCTAGCAGCATTTCCCCTTTGAATCGCAATTCCGATCCTCTGAGTGAAAAATGACAAATAAGACGAGTTGTTATATTTTTATTGAAACATTTTGCACTATTACTCCAATTAATTTTATTTCATTAATATGAATAATCAAGAATAAATTACAAAAAAGTCTAAATTGAAATTAATATTCATTGTATCCTCTCGCATAAAACTGTCCGTGGTTAGTACTCACTGTTTGCTTTACAAGAGCGCGTGATGGATTTCAAACACTACTTTTCTCTTTTTCATGGATTCTCATTTATGTTTTACTGAAATAAATTCATAGAGGCATTTCTATGTATATTCATAATCTGTGCCATAGGTTACTGCGTGCCATCGAAAAACATTTGCATAGTTCCTTTTTTGTCCTTTGAACATGTTTTATACCTAATCATCGTAATTTTAATTGCAAATGAACTTAAGTTACTTTAATTGAGTACTGAAATAGTTTGATACGTTCTAAATTCAAATGAAATTCGTTTTACGATCTCATTTCTGTATTTTTAACTTTCAATTAAAAATAACAATAAGTTATGTAGTTTCGCGCATCGACTTTGTTGCCATTTATCGCGAACCAATTTTTAACATATTATTATGAGTTTCTTAATATTGTTTTCGCCCATATCTATCAATCACACATACTTTGTTCTTGTAATGCAAAGATTTATCATTAAATGCAAATGAGTAAAAATATGGATAAAATTACTTATCAAAAATACTAGTAGTTCGAGCTTTAATGAAAAAAATAAGTATCTCGTTGATTAAAATATTTCAAAGCTTATATCACGTTCACTTAGGCATGGCAGGCTAGCTTTTCTCCCGACACATGCAGGCTGCTTCACAGACGAGTACGATGTAAAATAAAAACACAAATATTCCTTGAAAACAACATGGTGCTGGTCTGGAGTAGAACCACGACCTTCATTCAAGTCACGTTTTTCTTTTCTATTAATATTTAAGCCACTATTCATGATTCTAAGAAATATTTACAACCATTCATACGTACATAGACACAAGGACACGAACTAAAAATACAAATTATATGGAAAAAGCAACACGTTCCAAAGCAAACAAAAACTTGGTATGAAATTATACTTTTTCGAAAAAAAAATCTGCTATAAATTATTTAAAAGCTTTGAGCAGACCATTCGAATTGAGTACTGTATAATCTTTTTGGCTCTACGACATACCTTTTCTGTCGCTTGAAAAACGCGTTACGCGTTTTCCCCAGAGGAACAGTGGGTGTATGTGGGACTCCCCGGTGAGGCGCCGAATGCGCCCCACACTCTTAATACCCATTAAAAAACCAGCGGTACCGTCTTAACAGGGGCGCCACGGGATCGCTTGTGCATGCTACCGTCGCCACATTCCGAACCGGTGGTAGCGCTTGACGATTCATAATTATGTACTTTTAAAATAAGAAAAATTCTATTTGGGATATTTTTATTCGATTTGAATAAATATTTGCGACGGTACGTCGTATGATATGAATAATTGGCGGTTGGCGTGGGTGGTAGATTCCCACCCAGGACAGACATTTGTGTGCATGAATATGTCTGTTTGTCCTGACCCTGGGTGTAATTATCTATATAAGTATGTATTTACAAAAGAAAAGTAGTATATGTAGTATATCAGTTGTCTGGTTTCCATAGAACAAACTCTGCTTAATTTGGGATCAGATCGCCATATGTGAATAATGTCACAGATTTTATTTTATTTTAATGTCATTAATTATGTACCAATTAATTAAATTGTTGTAACATTAATTCAAAATGGCAATTCAATTATAATATCACTGGATGGGTGGCTTCACTGACCTTTGTAACAGCATTTTATAAGGGCATAAATTTTATTTGTTTTTTTTTTATCCCGCTTTTAAGGCAAAAAGCAATCATATTATATGTTTATGGATAGCAATAGCTAGTTGATTAAATGTAACTATTTATTAACATTAAATACGTTAACTATTTAATTATAAATTACGTAAGTAAAAAATTTAAATAAGGCTGTAAATGTCCTACTATAAGCAAAGGTCTACTCCCCTCTCGAAGAAAAGATTTTCTCAAGATATTTTCATTGACTACTGGCGTGAGATGATTTTTTTTTTTGTAATATAGTACAGGTAGACGGAAGACCAAATGGGTCACCTTACAATAAGTGGTCGCAAACACCTATGAACATCAGTATTGTAATAAATGTTAACCATCACTTACATCATCTATGCTCCACCAACCTTGGAAACTAAGATGTTATGTCCCTTGTGCCTGTAATTAGACTGGCTCCAGTGTATTAGCAAACTAGTTCCAGCCCGCAGTTTCCCCCGAGTGCGCGGGGTTTGTTCGTTAAACTATGTCCTTTTATGTACCCCTAACGACGTGTATGCAATATTAATGATGATCGGTTGTGTAGATAATAAACAACGTAAACATATAAACTTCCCTTCGCATTTATAATATCCGTTACAATATTAAGTACATTGCACAAACTCATTGGTGCTAGACCGGGTTTGACCCCCAATCTTCAGTTATGATCCTCGTGTTCTAGCCACTGGGCCGGGATAACTATCCGTTTATCATTTCTATATGGCTAACTGGCCTAACTTCGACTAAGTAAATTTATTTGATGATTATTTATTTCTGTTCCGCAGCCATAAATTCTAATAAGTACGTCAGTCGATCAGTCTTATTTCTCATCGATTACAAATGATCCTTCGTTTACTATTTAAAGGGACAAATATTTTAAGACGCGAGGAAATTATTTTTGTTTAACATTTGTTTATATAATAACCTGTTTTTTGTTTTTATAAATTTATTGAACTTATGGATAGCACACCTTGCGAATGAAACAATCACCTCCTGGCTATTTCTTTGTTCTACTGAAAATTTGTACATAACTACAAGATATGACAATAAAACAAACCACTGAGTTTCTTTTCGGTTCTTCTTAGGTCAGAGTATATTATTTTATGAATCGGTGGTGGTTTTTAATATGACAATCAATAATTATGGGTAATATTTTATATTGATTAAAGGTTTTTAATTGGATTTGTACAGGAACTCATACATTTTAAATTTTTGTTTTTATTTCCATCGAATTAAAAATTTATCCATTATAAGCCAAATGACTCGCGTGACGATGTCGTTTTTGCTTTGTTATCTTTACTAATCTACGTTTTATACTTTTATGAAGTTTGATGATATTGCAGAAAATCGCTATTTAAAAAATCTAAAGCGATGAAGAGTACATTCATTACTTTGATAAAAAAATTGAGAATTGAAATTTAGTCAACAAAAATCTTTTTTTTTTTTTTTTTTTTTTATATCGCCGGGAGGGCAAATGACTCTACTCCACCTGATGGTAAGTGGTAGTAGAGTCCAAACGCGACGACGGCCAGTACAGACGGGAAAAACGTTCTGCACTAGCCGCCTTCGCCTTGCCGGCCCGCAAGATGCCTCTTCACGCCTCGTTTGAAGGAACCCGGGTTGTAAGAGGAGGGGAATACGTGAGCTGGTAAGGAATTCCATTTTTTGGAAGTGCGACAAAGAAAGGAGTTGCCAAATTTCTTTGTTCGCGATGGAATTGATGTCACAGTTAGGCGGTGACATCGAGAACCAGCCCGCGTGGACTTAAGAAGGAAGGGGGAAGCAGGAATTAGAGAGAATAATTCCTCAGAGCACTCGCCGTGATACAGTCGATAGAAAGCGCTCAGTGCTGCTATCTCACGACGCAATTGTAAAGGTTCAAGGGTGTTTGTGACCTTTACGTCGCCAATAATGCGTACGGCACGTCGCTGCAACCGGTCCAAGGCCTCAAGTAGGTACTTAGCGGAGCCATCCCAAAGGTGCGAGCAATATTCCACGCAAGACCGTACCTGTGTTTTGTACAGCAGGCACAGTTGTTGTGGCGTGAAAAAGCGCCGCACCTTGTTCAGAACTCCGAGTTTCCGTGAAGCTGTTTTTATAACAGCCTCGATGTAATCCCTTGGACTAAGGTCGCAGCGAACGTCAATCCCCAGCATGGCGATTTTGCTTTGCATCACCAGCGGAGTACCACAGAGGGAGGGAAGAGGGGAAAATGTTGACTTTTTCGCCGTGAGAGCGCATACCTGTGTTTTCTTGGCATTAAACTCAACAAGATTATCAGAGCCCCATTTGGCGATGAGATCTAACGTCCTATCGAGTTCAATGACAAGATTCTCCCGCCTCTCCTCAGTTTCCGCCCGCCCAGCCACTGCGCGTCCGTGGTATCCACCATGCACTGTACTATCATCTGCATAGCAATGTATGTTCCCAAGGGAGAGCATATCATTGATATGCAAAAGAAAGAGCGTGGGAGATAGCACAGATCCCTGGGGGACCCCAGCATTCACTACATAGAATTGTGAAGCGCAACCATCTACTAAAACACGAAGGCTACGCTTGTGTAGGAAGCTGGCAATCCAGGTGCATAGCTGAGCAGGCAGACCATATGCCGGTAGCTTGGAGAGAAGACTTCTGTGCCAGACCCTGTCGAAAGCCTTGGAGATATCGAGGCTGACAGCCAACGATTCTCCATGCTTGTCGATAGCTTCACCCCAGAGGTGTGTTACGTACGCTAGAAGATCACCTGTGGACCGTTTTGGTCGAAAACCGTACTGACGATCATTAATTAGACAGTGATCTTCTAGGTAATGGATCAGTTGGTTGTTTAAAATCCGTTCCATCACCTTACAAAGTACTGAGGTGATAGCTATTGGCCGATAATTTGCCGGGTCAGACCGATCCCCTTTTTTGGGAACCGCTTGCACATTAGCTCTTCTCCAAGCCTCCGGCACACTTCCCGAAGAGAGAGAAAGTTGGAACAGGCGCGTTAACACAGGAGACAGCTCCGCTGCGCACTTCTTCAGCACTATGGCTGGTATTCCATCGGGACCGCTAGCTTTCCGTACATCAAGTGATTGCAGCTCCGCACGCACATCACGTTGCCTGATTTTAATGTCAGGCATCGTATGGCCACATGCAGGTATTGTAGGTGGCAGTGCACTACAATCATCGATGACGGAATTGTCGGCAAAGAGTTTAGCCAGGAGATCAGCTTGCTCTTGCGGACTGTGAGCTAGCGATCCGTCCGGATTTCTGAGCGGTGGCAGCGAAGGTTGGCAGAAATTGTTTTGCACAGACTTGGTCAGACGCCAGAAGCTACGGGAGCCCCTAGGATGCGAAACAAGGTCATGACCAATCTGTACAATGCGCTGTGCATCCGCTCTCGTGTATGCCTTTCTACAGGACTTGGAATTTTTATTATAGTTTGCTTTCAGTGAGTCAATGTTAGATGCCCCGCTAATACAGCCGTTGATCCACTTGCGATATGCCGCCTGCTTAGATGATACAGCATCGGCACATTCACGAGTGAACCAACGGTTACGCGTACTCCTACTGACGAGATCTGAGCTAGGAATGTAGTATTCCATTCCCAGCATGATCTCGCCAGCAACAGCAGCGGCACTAGCTGTCGGGTCATTCCCACTGAAGCAACGTTCCATCCAAGGGACCGACGCATAGTAATCGCGCATACCGTCCCAATCCGCCGACTTATAGTGCCAAACGCGACGTTTGCATACCGCTAGTGGCGGCAGCTTGGCCTGTGGCACTCTGGTAGAAATAAGGCTGTGATCCGAAGAGCCAAGAGGAGCCTGAACCACAACCTGATATTCCACCGGGTGAGAAGTCAGCAGAAGGTCCAGTAGAGAAGGTGCTTGCCCATCAATGTCTGGGATCCTGGTGGGCTGATCAACCAGTTGGGTCAAGTCATGTGTGAGAGCAAAAGCATGAGCAGTCCTTCCAGCATGGTCAGTTTTGAGGGATTTCAACCAGGATTCGTGGTGAGCATTAAAATCCCCCAAAAACACCAATTCCGCGTTAGGAAATTGCTCTTGCGCAGCATCTGCCACCCGACTAAGATGGTCAAATAATCGGCTTGTCTCCAAGTCACCATTGTGGGATCTGTAGAGGCACACGTAGACTCGGCTCTGACGAACCAGGTCCACACGTACCACCAACATGGAGAAGGAGGGGTCCTCCAAGCAGCGCAGTCGGTGACAGCAAACATCCGTCCTGACGAACAAGCATACTCCGGCTTTCGCTTTGAAGGATTCTTCAAGCGTGTAGCCGGGATAATTAAGGTAGCTGGTATCGGCAGGACGGAGTATTTGTGTCTCCGTGAGAAACAACATTGCTGGCCGTGCTGTCTCGAGATGGTGGTGGACAGCGTTGAGGTTAGTGTGGAGTCCTCGGATGTTAGAGAACTCGACCTCAAACAGCGAGGGTATGGTGGGGGTGAGCACCGCTGTACGACCGTTATTTCTTTTTTGTTGCGCCATTTGGGAGAAATTAAATGGAAAAGAGACGTGAAGCGAGCGATGTATTGCCACGATAGGGATGGGCAAAGTGTGGAGGCGTGTTTCCCCAAGTGGTTGCCAAAAGGAAAAATACACTGACCCGCCGGACGGAAGGGCCCCCGAACCCCCCCGGAAGTGGCCGCCGGGACCCCACCTACCGGTCACCAACCGGCACGACGGTCCACCCCGAGATTATGCGTGGCCTGGTGGGGCAGCCTCACGAGCTGGTTAGGCACGCTCGGGCCCCTGTACTATGCCACGGGCGGCCAGCGGAACAGCCGTTTCTTCGGGTCTCCCTGACCGGCAGGTCAATACAGTTTCCCCCGGCATTGGTTCAACAGCCGTCTCCAACCGGACCAACACCCATCGCGGCAATACTCGCTCGGGCTCTGGCTGTACGCTGGCTGACCTCGAAACGCGGCTGCAAGCCACTTCACGAGTTTTTCACCATGCGTACGGTGGTAACAAGCCAGGCGGATGTTAGCATCCTACCACCAGGTGAGCAGATGGTCGCTCAGATATCCCTTAGTCGCCTCTTACGACACCCATGGGAAAGAGAGGGGCAGTGAAATGTATTCTTTCTCCGTCACTGCACGGATAAATCTATATGAACAATTAAAAAAAAGAAAATTATTTTAAAGTCGGATTATTTAAAACAATATAAAATTCCATGTTTTGTGTAGACAAAGGCAAAAAGCAATTTGTGCTGTGGCTAAGGAAGCTGTTTTACTTGAAGTATATTACATATTGTTTAAGTTTCTTTATTGTGTATTCTGCTCTTAGTAATGTGAAAACGTTAAAAGACAATTCAATTTAATATTTAGAATCAAGTATACCATGTCATATAGAAAATAATCGTAAGGAAATAGCACAAGCCCCGCTTTAGTGGGGGGTGTAATGAGTATAAATACACGTGATATACGTGTATTTATTTTTCGTAGAAAGCACGATTTCTAAACAGAAAATTAATCAGATTATACCTTTATTTAAAGACAATATTTTGAAAATTTCAATATACTTTGTACTAAAAAAATACACGTGATTTTGGGTACGGGAGGGGTTCGTCTAAAACCTCACCAAATATAAACGGGGGGTAAGGGGTTAAAAAGTTGCTAAAAAACTGATTGATGGACGACCCCTAACCGGAAGTTTTAATCTCAATTGTAATTGCAGAAATCCTATGAAATTATAATAGGGATTAATTATAAATGACAAATAGTTTTAATTAAAGTATGGAAAAGTGGGCGTTTGCAAGTGTTAGCAAGTAAGTGTTAGCTGCAAACGTTAATCTATTAACTGAACATTGGTATGTTCTATAGCATTGCATTATATTAAAAAGCAACTGATACGATTTTGATAAAGAAAAAAACGTGATTATTTCGAAATTGCTATTAAATAATGGAAATCAGTTGTAACGTTGCGTAGACAGAATCATGTTAAGATACGTTGATGAACAATTTATTAAACATGGTTTTATGTGATTTTTAGTAATAGAATAAAGCTAAAAATCATACAGATTCTTCCAAATGTTTTCGAGCAATCGGTGAATAAAAAGAGACAGATTGAATGGTCTACTTTTTTTAAAGTCAGTTAGAAACATGTTGCTCTTACATTTAATTGAATAGTGTCCTTTATACAGGACAACTTGTGGAGTTGCTGAAAAGCACGTCGCGAACAATGAAAGCAAAAACCAAGATCACATTTCCTATATTGGAAGCGGCAGCAGTCTATTACAAAGGCTTTGACTTCAGAACTCAAGCTGACCATAGTTTCAAAGGCGAACGGAACAAAATGTTAAACTCGGCGGAAACTGTCATTTTTACTAAGTTTTTTTAACTTGTGAGTTAGTTGCTTTACCGTTAAAATTGCTTTTAAAACTATATTATTATATTTTATAGACAAAATTTATTTTGTATTCTGGTTTTTATTATATGGCTTATTATTTCAAATGACGAATAGCTTAATGTATAAAAGAAAATAAGTATTTTTGCATTTATTTCGTGAAAGGTAACATGTTAGAAATCTAAACCCTTATAAGTTAACTACATATAAATAATCTATAGCATTAGATTAAGATAAAATATATATGAGAAATTCGAAAAGCGTGCTTACATGGTTATACGAAGGTTAGATAATAATAGAGACACACATTATCTTGACGTGTATTGTTGTCGCTAATAACCCTATAATTTTAATGGTCTTAACAAAAATATCTATTAAGTATGTCGTATAGCTTTGTTGAAACTCATCTGAGTATTTCTAGCCACACTTAAAAATATTTTTAGAACTAAACAGTTAATACCTTGTTGAGCTATGTTCGTTGGACGGAGAGTTACTTTAATTGCAAGTATAAAAGACATTTAGGGGCGCATTACGATATAAATAATCTATACAAATAAATAAAAGTACCTGTCTGTGATTTCAAAATAACTGCTTTGCCAAAACCAACACAATCATTTTTTTATTTTTGTATGTCTCTCTGTTTGTTTGTCTGGGCTAATCATTAAAACGACTAAAAATTACCAAATGAAATAATTAAATTATTATTAGAAGTATTTCAAGGTTCCGTTTAGACTTATTTCATCAAAATCTTTAATACTTTAATGTTAACTATTCCTTAGTTTAAGGGATTAAAAAATATATTGTATAGTTTTATCCTTATTTATAGTTTCATTATTTAAGAACGGTTGTAATTTTTTGTATTACTTACTGCTGCTTTATCCATTGGCAACTATATATTCACTAGTAAGTCATGCCAATAATTTTGTTGTCCTAACAAATGGAAATACTACACCTAATATAGTATATAAGGCGCCATTACAATAATTCAAGAATAATAATAATACTAAAATCATAAATACGAAAGGTTGTGAATATTAGTTATTTCTTTACGATTTATCACGGCATAAAATTTGTATAAAATAATTAAAACGTTTTGGTCTTTTTATCTCGTTTCACTGTATTTATTTACGCGGGCATAAAGTTTTTAGCAAAGTGTTTAATATTTTTGTTGTTTTCAATGTCAATATGGCTTATGACTATTCTTATTTGGAACCCATATTTGTCCTATTGCGTCCGTCTTATAAATAACAGTATTTACGAATAAAAAACATTCTCGGTATCTATCACTTGAAACGAAACTATACATTTATTGCTTAAAACAATATGTGTGAAACTATGAGACATTTAGTTTTAGTTGGAGTGCAATAAAGATTTTATCTATCTATCCATATGTCTATATGCCTGCTAAATTTAACCAAATAAACATGTAATATTATCGAAAAATAATATTAATTGTTGCAAGAAATAGAATAGACAGAGAAAGAAATAGCTAGAGAAAAGTTTTTCGGTACCTACTTTCATATCCGTAATTCAATAATGAGTCAAAAAGTAAATTTCATTACAAATAACACAGATTGTATTGTGTCAATGTTGGACGTGATTGGGAAGCTGGATTTATTATAGGCTGGAAAATTAATGAGATTAAAGCCTTTATTTGAAATCCGCGTTGGCAACGATGAAGGCAGAGCCAAATGAAAATAGCGAAAATTATGTTTATAAACTAAATTATAAATTCAGTGTTTTTATAAACTCTTTCACCACAAGGAGAAAATACAACATTTTTTGATCTGTAGTTAACTCAACCAATAGTTCAAAATAGTAACGAATGGTCAAAATTTGGCAAAATGTGTTTTTGGTCAAAAGTATTTCCAATGGTACACCTGGGTTAGTGTAGATTTATGCCAAGGAAACGGTTAAATGGTTAGTCGATCAAATGAACATATCTAAAAACTCCCACCACAAGGTAGGTATTGTACCTATATAAAGTTTCAATGATTAAATCTTTAATTAGCAAACTCTAGTTCACAACCTATCACACTATCTAACCTCAAATTATTTCTTGCCTTTTAGGAATCAAGCTCGCTTGGTTGCAAAGATGCTTTAGAATCTCTAGATCTAATCTCTTTAGATTTCTACGGCAGTTTGACCTTATTCTGTTAAAAAAGACGTTTCGTTTACTCGTATTATGGCTAGTGTTGACTTCCTGGTTATGGTTTCAAATCCCAAGTCGGGCAAATAAAATGGAATTAGAAGTGTATATACTCCTGTCCCTCGGAAAGCATGTACAGTCGTTAGTCCTGCGCCTGAACTCTTTCCGGTCGTGTTGATTTGCCGTTCCATCGGATTATGAGAGTTAGGGAATAGAGGGTGGACCTGTGTTTGTGCACCTATGTTGCGCACACACTTGTGCATAGTATATCCTGAGTAGTTACATTTGTCTCTTGAGATTGGCCACCGTGGCCGAAATTAGTCCGGAGCATATAACGATTATTTTATGGCTAGTGTTGTCACATAGAAAAATATTCCCCCTCAAAAAACATAGCTATTTTTAGAAAATGATTTCTCATTCCACTGGCAATATAATAGAAAATGGTTAAATTTGACTAGTTAAAATATATATTGGAAAACGTAATAGCCCTTTAACCATTAGTTGACAAGTTGACTATGGTTAATTTAATAAATTGTTATACGTGTTTGACTACGGATCAAAAAATCGGCCCTGAGTGTAGTTTTATATGACGATAATATTTTATGGTTTAAACAATGCAGAAAATACCTTATAAATGCATTGAAAAATATATTGAAGATACTAGCAAAGATATAATCAAATATCATCGATATGCACTGCTGGTGCTTTTACTGGTGCATTGTATTAAATAAAGATTTGTTTATATTTAAAAAATCATATTTCAATTATGTACGAGTATTTTTATGGGATTCGAGAAGTATAATGGTAATCAACCTGTCTAATAAAGTACATTATAATAATTAAAAAAAAACGTTAGTGTAGCGATGGTAAACTGTTGGTAAGGCAAGAGGCCTTGCCGGCTTTATAAAAATAATTATAGGAGATACTTACTTAATCTACCACGGTACTCTACTATGGGTTTGTGGATATTAAATGTTGCATATTTAGGTTTCCTCACGATGTTTTCAAGAAGAATTATCTTATTGGAGTAATACCTGGATTTATTTCTTGTATCTCAGAAATGGCTCAAACGATTTGGATACAATTTTTAAGTTTATCTATATAATCGTTTTTCCTGAAAAAAAAACGCTATTTTCCCAAAAATACACAAAAAGTAAATACTTTAAATTAATTAAATTATCCAATCCATAATTTTGTCATACATATACATAAATGTAATTAATATATATAATTATACTCATGCTACTAAATAAAATTACTATGCATTATTACATATGTTCGTACATACATTCATTATACTAGTGACAGTTTAATTAATTATTCATTAAGTTTAGCCGTTTATTTACTCAGCTGTCCGTCTTGAGCTTTGAGCTTGAACAAATAAGGTTTTAATCTTGTACGTTTTGGTATAAAAATGTTGATAAGTTTATTGGAAAGATTTTGTTTATTATGTCATCGGTCCGCCGTATGTTTACACTTCCTCGTTCAAAATATAAGTTAGCATAAGGTGAAAGTTCTACATAAATAGGATAAGGATTCTTTGTTACAACTATTAAAAAAAAAAAACAAAAAATTGACCTTCTAATTACAGAGTACTTCTAGAGTTAACAATAATAATATCCTCCAGATCGATTTTGGCCTCGGCGGCCAATCTCAAGTGATATTAGCCAACTACGCAGGAGATATTATGTGCACAAGTGTTTGCGCAAACACAGGGGCACTTTCTATTCCATAACTCTCATAATCCGACATGACAGGAAAGAGTTCAGGCGCAAGACCAATGGCTTTACGTGCTTTCCGAGGCACGGGAGTCTACACACTTCCAACTTCCAGACTCCGGGCTGCTACTGAGAAATTTCTGACAGAAAAACCCAATAACTTTTTATTGGCCTGACTTGGGAATTGATCCCAGGACCTCCGGGTCTGCGGCCTTACATCAAGCCACTAGAACAACGAGGCAGTCGAAGTCGAAATTCTAGAGGTAGTAAAGTTAAATAAACAGTATGATAAGGATATACATTGGTTTTAGAATGACCTATTGGTTATTTATATCAAATGATTTCACATTCAACTTAGCGTCACAACTTATTAACATAGAATTAGTTAAAATTATTCAGCTTGCATCATTATTGTTATCAGGTAAGGTAATTGAATAACTATTGTTTCATAATTATCTGCGTATCAAAATGTTATATCAGATATTACATCTGATATTCATATGATCTTATATTGTATACAAAATGAAATTAATTTAACTGTTCATGTATAAATTAATATGGAGACCCGAAATAGCATAATGAATATAACACGTGGATATTAACAAAAGCATACAGGTTCAAATCCGGGTTAGAACCTCTGAGTTGTCATGAACTTTATTTATATTTATAATTTACATCGTGCTTGATAGTGAAGACAATTTTTATGGGTATAATGAGTACTGTTAACAGGCAATACATTATTTCAGAGATCATCAATAGTTTTCGCAGTGCAGGCCAAATAATGACTTTTATATGAAAAAAAGATAGAACTTGGGTTACATTATTGCAATTTTCGAAGGTATTTCTATTTTTTTTAAATAAAATATAGTCATGCTACGCACTGATTTCTATATGTGAAAGAATTTTTAAAGTAGCCTTAGTAGCAGACAAAAATACAAAAATTAAATTTTACCTCTTTATAAAATTATTATAGATAAATAATTATATTTTGCTATAGGAAAAGTTACCCAACAATAGGGACGTCCTGTTCTTATTTGTAATTTCTGTTTTACTTTGTGTGTCCTTCTACATTTTTTTTACTTCTATTTTCGATAAAAATGGAGCATATATTTTAAGTTAAACCTTTAGCAATACATCGGTGAAAACCGAATTAAATTCTGTGCAGTAATTTTTGCGTGATGCGGGTACAAAGATCTTTAATGTACAGACATCGGCCTGTTAGAATTTTATTATAATTATAGATAAGGGCAAGTGTGATTAAAAACACGTGCACCCTCGTTCTTATAGTCCGATAGAACAACAAACAGATATGTTTTTTTACGGTACAGCACGGTAATTCCAATTTTCGAAGACCAGTCTGTTACTGAAAATTACTGTCAAACTTATATTAAAAGTCGAGACGATAAAAGCCCAAGGGCTCACAATAACACCTACGTATATCAGATTGCTAGGCAGCCGGTATTTCTTTATGCTATTAGAGCTTTTATATAAGTGACATTGAGACTTAATGTGAAAAAAATATAGGATTGTTAAAATGTTTTCTCTGTAATATTTGCTCTTCACGTGAGCTCGTATTTTCGCTTTAACTAGTATCACAAATGATTGATATAGCACAACAACATTTCTAAATTGATAGAATATGTAATCTGGAGACAAATATCAAAACTAAGAGCAATATATTGAAATTAGAATTTTAATATTATACATATACTAACTTATATAACTAACTTCAAGTGATTATAAGTTATTTTTTAATGACATTTGCAATAATTTGCAAAGTTAATTATTTCATAAAATAAATCAAAATCAAATCGTAAAATTATTCTGATAGCTATATTGAAAGATCTATGTATTGTTAATATTTAATTACAAAAGTTCAAATATTAAATGTGTATATTGATATAAGTATGTATATTATTCATAATAATATATGATAATTCATATACGATATCGTTCAGTGATATCGTCTATTGCGGCCATTCTCAAGGTGCAACCTCTATTCCCTCGTTCTCGTAATCCGATAGAACGACATAACCGGGAATAGCTCAGGAGCAGTAGCTACAGCATTGCGTGCTTTCCATGGAATGCGAGTTTACATTTCAAATCGATACTGATATATTTATAATTATGACAAAAACTCGAATACTCTGATAGATGATTGATTTAAATACAAATACTGAAATTATGACCACGTGGTATAGTGCGACCATTTTAGTCAAACCTTGAATCACGATGTGAAAAATGAACGATCAATCCTGTCGTCAGTAATTAGTGATTCATTTTATTTTAGACCAAGATCACAATAGTGCATAATATTTATGCATTCCAAATCAATTTACTATCGTATCTTATGTTATGGCCGTTTAAACCTAATGGTTTAGGAAAAAAATAAAATACATCTAAATGAAAAGTCAACCTTTTGTAAAATGTTAGTCAATTTAAATTGGGTGAAGTTCTCTTCATCACGACACTCGACGAGCTCGACAGCGTCGCACAAAATAAAAGACAATATTCGGTTTTAGTAACGGAACTCCCTAAAAATCCGTTTTTAACAGAATAACATGAATATGCTTTTATACTGTATTTTTATGAAACGGTTCGTTACACGTACAGTATGGTTAGTTATTGACAAAGCTAGAAAATAAATGAGGCGAATTAATAATTAAGCTAGCAGAATTATCTATTCATTGCTTTTTGGTTCTCCTCAATTTGTGAACCTAAAAAAATTTTCTTCACTATTTATTTAAAGCAGTTAGACAATAAAGTTAAACGAAGTTGTTAGGAACAATATAGTAAAAATCTAAATGCGGATTCAGTTGTAGCAAAGATCGATCCCAAAATGACAAACCCTCAATTTTAAAAGTTAATTCCCTAATTATTATCATACCGCTTCAAACGCACAACCTATGTCGTAAGCATATCATTTCTCCTTCTTAAATCCCACATAATTGGAGTATTAATAATTTAAAATGTAGTGAAATAATATTAAAGCTGAAGTGAAATAATATTGTTCGTTATGAGTAAAGTTATATTATCTAACAATTGGACAAAAGTCTCCGTATTTTAATGAACTTCAAATACTCTCCATATTTGGAACTCATTCCTTAACCTTGATATTTGTGGGTTATTAAAAGTATATATGGCGTATTTCTTTCGATAGTGCATAATATTGATAAGCGCATAGGAACTGTTGCCCTACTTATCAACTGAAGTTTCATATTATTCATCTGAAATGGGTCCACCCGCCCGCCACCTATGTCATGTAACTATATTTAACAATCTCTTGTTTTATTTATACATACTTTAGACGCTCTGATTTATACTTGAAATCATAATATATATTATCTTATTGCTTTTTTTTTATAGTATAGGAAGGCGGACGAGCATATGGGCCACCTGATGGTAAGTGGTCACCAAACGCCCTTAGACATTGGCAATGTAAGAAATGTTAACCATCGCTTACATCACCAATGCGCCACCAACCTTGGGAACTAAGATGTTATGTCCCTTGTGCCTGTAATTACACTGGCTCACTCACCCTTCAAACCGGAACACAACAATACCAAGTACTGCTGTTTTGCGGTAGAATATCTGATGAGTGGTTGGTACCTACCCAGACGAGCTTGCACAAAGCTCTACCACCAGTAATATAAAAACGTTTTATTACTAATATAAAAACGTTTCAATGTTGTATCAGTTTTTGTTAGTTTTATTATAATATAATAAAACTAACAAAATAATAATATTTATAATAGATTGCATCATTCGATCTTGTTTAACATGGCAAGCCACAAAAGACTTAGGTCAGACAATCTTACTCTAATAAATAGAAATAGGTAACAATATGACGTGCTATAATTGTACTCTTCTAATGTATATGTAATGTATTCAGGGCGTTACTATAAAGTAATAAACAAATTTGCTATGAGATCATATCAAAAACCCGGAAAGATAAAGCAAATCTCGGATTACACCTGCAAAAACCGAGGCAAAAGCCACTAGTAACGCAAACCGAGCTATCATCTTTAAGCCATGTAGTCTCAAAGCCCACACCTACACGTTAAAGTATATTCAATAAAGTTTACGAAATAATATGAATATAGCTAAGTAAAGTAACTCATCGCGATATATATAGTATAAATGTATATATTTTAATGTATAATTCGCAATAACGAACATTAAATAAATAGATATACAATATAAGAGTTTAATTTTTTGTTTACAGAATTACTAGCTCAAACTTTATTGATGTTATTATTTTTTTTTAATTAATGTCTAATTAACCCTCTAGTACTGTATGACTACTTACGCTATATATATAAATAATAATAATACGCATTGTTAAATTTTATAGATTACCTTTATTTTTGTATAATAATTTACTGCTTTGACTGACCGCAGTTATGTGTGTTAAATAAATAAATAAGATATCTCGGTAAATTCGATACAAGATTGTGTATTTTACTAATATTGTAACTTGTAACTTGTTTTCGGACAATGTTCACAATGCCTATACTATAATAATATACTTCAATGTTAAAGATTAATAGCCATCACTTGAAACTGTTTTAGGTTAAGTTTTAGCATGAAAGAATTCGTTTGTGGGTCGACACAGTTACATAATATTACAAACATGAAGGGTTCACGATAATCTGAAATTTGTATAAAATTGTACTTAACAAAGTAGCAACAGCTTGTTAATTTTCCACAGCTGGGCTATGGTCTCATCTTATTAAGAAGTTTTAGAAATTAATCAGTCATGTGGTAGGTTTTTATATGACATATGCATGTTTCATCACCATGCTTTCACTATTTTACTTTACTATAACTTAATGTATTTTTATAAAATACATCACTATCAAATTCAATATTTCACATCTGCCGGGCGTCCCGTATCTGCCGCATATTTTTTTGGATGGTATCTGGAGCTCATTTTTGGTTTATAATGCATAGCTTATATTTTTACGTAACTGACTTTAACGTTAAATCGTTATCGTTTAGCTAATGAGTGTATATGTTCAAAGCATTAAATTTTCATTATCATGCTGCTATCGTAAATTAAATGCTTAACTAGTCTGTAAAAACTGACACATAAGAAAATACGGATGTGTGCATTAGCTGATACATGAACACGCCTTGAAAATTCTATGAGCTTTAACCACTCAATAAATAATTAACAAAAAATCAATCGCTTCATCTCCTGTCGCATTTTGTTAAGCTATACTCACGATTTTCAATAAACATCTCTTATATTATATTATTTTAATTTTGAAGATTCCTGCTCAGAGAACATTCTTACCGTAGATTACGCTATTATAGTTTCACTAAGATTTGAAACAATGGTAAACAATGTCTAAGAAAATAATGTTTTTATTATTAATAAGCAAACTCCACATTCAATTTTCTATTCTTTAATAAAATAGTAAGAAATATATAATTTATTATTTAAACGTATGACATTTTCATTTTAACGAGCTTGTAAAATAATACTTTTTATCCGTACAAGCAGTGCATCTTCAAGACATTCCCTTGGTAGATTTATTTATTCTCTTATATTATTAACATCCATTTTTATATACAAGTAACTACAGCTGGGTATGCTTTGTAATATATTTTTTTGTTAAACCATTGTCTATATGACTTTTGCGCTACCTTTTTAAGTTGATACTTTCTCGTTACTTTTCGCGTAGATCTCGCACCCAGAGTGCGGAGAAAAGTGTCACGGTGCCCTGCCCTTATCTATTAAAACGTAAAAAAATCTTTAAAAAATATCATGAAATAAATTTTGCAAATATAACCTAGTTCTTTGTTGTATGCAATATGTTGACGTCAAGAAGAAGGGAATATTTACAAAACTTTTCTTATTTATTACTTCAATTATTTTTAATTATTAAGCGAATTTTAATGATTTATATAATGTAAATTAATATATTTTAATTTTATTGTTTTCGTATCAAACACATTTTTTTAAAGCAAGTCAAATGAAACAACTTGACAACTCAGTTATCCGAGTAAATACAATACATTAGAACAGTGCATCATCTCACAATATAATTTCAATAAGAGTTCGAAATCTTTTCCTCGTTTCCTCGTAAGTAAATCACTTCCTTCTTTAGACTCAAAAATATGACTCCTTGAATTAACAGCTCATTTATTTGGTATTAATTTCAACAATGAACTTAGTATTTATTAAAAAATAAAACAAAAACTTCATAAATCCCGAATAGAATTCAAAAAATATTTCTTTAAAATTAAAATTAGAAACTACACGTTTGGCAATATTATTATTTTGAAAAGTTACTTTCTATAGTGTTATTCTCTAAGAACTGACACAATTACTCACCTGTGAATTGCCAAAATTGCCATTGAGAATCGAACATGTGTTGTGCCGCATATCAATTTCTGTCATTTCATGACCGTTTTCTGTGGTGAGTTTCGAGTTCGTGCTTTTACAATAACCCTACTGATATTTGAACCACAGTATATATATTTTTTTTAATATCCAATCCAAAGAATATTGTTAAGAAAATTTAGAATTTGATTAGATTAAATTTTGATTATTGAATATTATTGATCATAAAATATTGCTTGCGTCTGCGTTGCATCGAAATGTGAATGAAAACTTCTGTCTCTGGTAAATAAAAGACAATAGACAAATTAAACAATTGTCGAAAACAAAGGAAATTCTCTATCAAAACACAATAACAGAAGGATTGCTGTCGAAATTGCAACATAATTAAATTAATAATAATAAGAATTATTAATTAAAAATATAATATTTTTAATTAGTCTTAAAACTGAACCGAAAAAGTGAGTATGTGAAAATTTATTTATTTGTATAATTGTAATAAATTAACTCATATTCTCATATCATATAGCTATCTAGCAGGCTTTAATTAGAATATGATATAATACCTTTTTAATCCAAAACACGTATGACTTTAATAGCAATTCTATTTCTTAATGGACAAACACACGCAATATTTACACTTTATAATAAAATAATAGTATAATTAATAGCTTAATAAAGATTACTATTATTTTGCAAAATTGGGAGAAAATACTAAAACAAAACTATCCTGCCGATTCGAATTTCGTTCCCACGGGAACATGCTACTAGTGTTATTGCAAACATTTCATTCGATTATAATTTTTACAGAAAATATTTTGAATTTTGATTTCTATATAATATACTTATCTAAGTCAAATGTCAACGATGCGTATGTAAATAAATTAAAAAAAACATACTAAGCTATAAAATGAAATAAAAAGTCTAATAAATACCATTTAAAAAAATGACATAGGTCGAAATCAAAATTAAATCTTGTAAACGTCGTAATTAAATATATACTACAGACACACGAGGGAATATAGCATCAGTATTAAATGAATATAAGGTACACGCTATCCAGCCATCGCACGCACGTTATTACACTCAAATTTTAGCTTTACAATAAGTTTAAAAACAGCTTCATATGACTTAACTATATAGTATAACGCGACTTAAGCTTGAACAAACTAAGCTCCTGTGAAACAAAATTTAAATGTAATTTAAATATATATTAAAAAGTTAACTTCCTCCTAAATAAGGGAGATAGATTATGAGGCTGTAAAATCTGGAATGGAGATCTCGAGGTCGAACAATTTTACACTAACATGCTTCGAAAAACGCATGAAGCCATTGGTCCAGCGTCTGATCTCTTTACGGTTTTGTCAGATTGCTATTCGATCCGATTGTGTTAACAAATAACGAGTGCAGCTAAGTTTGCGGACTTTTTTTATTTCAATATTTAATTTTCAAAATACTTTTCATCTTAGTCCTACGAAAACTTTTAGCTCTAGACTTTTAGCTCTAAGTTTAGTATTAAAAATATGTTACGAATTATAATAAGTTTTTTTATCCTGTATTTAATTTAAATGAGTCTAATTAAATAGATTTATACTCTACTATACTCGTATATTGATTTCATTTTAAAGGCTTCAATGTCTTCCTATTATCTCTTTTGACTTTATTACACTTGAAACAAAAGCTGCATTTTGGACCCGACAAGAGCGTCGCCTCTTTGTGTCTGAAAACTGCCAACTGTCATTATGTTCACCCGAATAATAATCGATGCAGGGGACATCAAAGGAATTAAGCATGTATCTTTGTACGTATGAAGCTAAGATAATAAATATGCTGAAGTCGAGTCTTTGGGAGTTTCGTAGGATTAATGCTTAATTGACTTACCTATAGAATGATAGTTCATTGATATCTGTGCTTTTTAATAGAAAAGATAAATTGACGAGCATATGGGCCACCTGATGGTAAGCCACTAACGCTCATAGACATTGGTATTGTGAGAAATGTTAACCATCGTTTATATCGCCAATACGCCACCAACCTTGGGAACTAAGATTTTATGTACCTTATACCTGTAATTACACTGACTTACTCATCCTTCCAACCGGAACAATACCATGTACTGCTGTTTTTCGATAGACTATCTGATGAGTGAGTGGTACGTAGGTACCACTCACTCATCAGATAGTCTAGCTCGTCTGGGTAGCCAGACGAGCTTGCAAAAAGCCCTACGGTGGTAGGCCTTTTTGCAAGATAAGATGATAGCTTGTGTTATAAGGCCGATAGTGAACTTACAGAATCCATTCGTATGAATGCATTTAAATTCGTACTTTACTATCATACCATGGTCATTCTGTCGTGTTTGCTATTCATACCGCTGTCGCCTATTTGAAATGTAGATTCTACAGAAAAACCAGAACGAGCTCTGTTAAGGTTTACAAACATTCCTATTGTCGAGCTCAAACGAAAAATGTAACTTTTTAGACATGTAAACTAATTTTATAATATAATAGATCTTATAATTCTCTCCGGCAATGGAGTTTCTTCAAAGGAATATCTTACCATGACATGCCATTGCAAAAGTTACTAAATTACGTCAATTCGAGAATAGTTGAAGTTTGTGAGATGTAATTGACACTTCACTGTTGAGAATATGGTGACGAATAAGTATTTTAAAAAACGTAATCTAAATAAACAAATCAAAAAATTAATAATAAAATTTCACTTATTTCAACAACATTAAATCATCTAGAAATCAAAATAATCTATACTAATATTATAAAGAGGTAAATTTTGTGAGGTTGTAGGGGGTAATCTCTGGATCGACTGAACCGATTTTGAAAATTCTTTTACCAATAGATAGCCACATTATTTGTAAGTGTCCATATGCTATATATTGATTAACTCGAAATTACTTTACTTTAAAAAAGTCAGCGACAGGATATGTCTAACTTTTATATTTGTCACAAAAAGTAGTTTTTTATATTAAAAAAATAATTTAAATCGTTAGGTCTTGTTTATTAGTTATATTATCAATAATTATGAATTCTTATCAAAATAAGTACATTTATCGTCTCAAGTGTTTAAAATAAGAGACTTTTCCCTTTTACTGCATATAATTTGGACAAATGGTTAAAGAGATAATACGATATAAGTATGACAGCGACCGCGTCGTAATCTATTGAGTGATATTTCTAATAGATGTTTTTTTTTTTCATATACAACACGTAAATCTATTTAGAAATAAATTGCTTTATCACCAAGGATTTTTTTTTATCTAAATAACTTTTTTTACGAAAATGCTAGGCAGAAGTTTAAGAGATAATTTAAAATATCAAATATCTTTTGGCAGTCAGGTAACCGAACCACACTCATAATTTCATCACAAAGAAAAATGTCTACCGCCCAACGAAGTGGGCACGGGTCAGCAAGTATTATATAAGCATAAAACTTTGAAATAGTGCAATATAGCTTGCAGTCAAAATATTGCTGTTAAGTCAAAACTTTCTACGCTATATATAATCAGCCAGGTTCTTAATCAACTTTCCGTCGAATCTTTCAGAAAGCGGCCCTAAGTCGGCTTTAAGCCCCGATCATATAAGGGCACAATATATCAGTTTCTTAATTTTTAGTTTATATAGTAAAATAAGCAAATGTGCAAGTAAAAAAAAAGAAATAATTGTTAGTTAAAAATATAAATAATAAACAATACGGAATATAATTTATTGAAAGTACGAAATCCTTTAAGCAGAAATATAACGTACAATGAGTCTTGTTCTTGGTATTCAAATTAAATAGGAGACTTGCTTAAAGGGTTAACTGGAGCTAAAACGTTTTGTTCATTTGAATTTGGACTTTTGGTTTTGACGTTGCAAGTAAACGAAGGAGATTAAAGTTAGAATAATTGAATTCCTGCAATGTAATTCGACAAATGGGTTCAACTATCAGTTCTCAATAAGCATTTCGCTTCGATTCTGAAACATCCCCATTAATAATGCTTGGATGAAATATTGCCAACATTTGCATCCAACGCGTAATCGATGATCTATACGCTAATACGTGGTGACGATAGACAACTTTTTGCCTTTTTAATTATTTACGATGGGTGGAAGTGTGTTATGGTTATTTGCATATTGAATAATATATAAACGTCCATACATTCAAAAATGTTAATTTATTCTAAGCTACGGGAGAGTCTTTTAGTTTATGTTAAACTAGCTGACCCGTGCCTACTTCGTTGAGCGGTAAACAGTTTTACTTGTGATGACATTATGATTGTGGTTGGGTTAGTACTGAGTTCTCTGATTGATTTCCTGACTGTCAAAAGTCGCGCTTACCACGAAATCCGACTACCACGAAAAAGTCTTTTTAATTTTCGGGTAATATATAGCCTATGGCACTCACAAATAATCCAGAGATTACCCCCTACAACGTCACAAACTTTACCTTTTTATGATATTTAGTATAAATAATAATAAAGAGATAATTACATATTTGTACAATATTATTATGTATTTTTTTTTTTTTTACAAAAACTTAAAAATGAAATTCGAATAAAGACCGGCTGATATGGTGACAGAAATGTTTATAGAATTTTCATTGTTGGATTCCAATTTCAATTCTCTAGGCAAAAATGTTACAAAAAACAGGTATCATTCATTATTTAGAATTACGTTGCAATAATTGCACTAACAACAATATAATATATAAACATTGCCAAATTTCGCCGTTTACATCACCAATGCGAGACTTAAGACTCAATGCTCAATCACATGTGACGTACTATAAAAGGATCTCTCCCTGAGAACGCATTTGATCGTTTCATTGGATGAATTGTAGCTGCAGAGACATGACCAACATATAAATGTATTCCATACACAAAACTATACCTATATCACAGCGATTTCCAGCTGTAAATATAGATAAAAATAGAAAATATTATCTTATCATTATTATAATTGTCTTGCCTTGCGTTTCATTTTTATGTACTAACTCTCATGGTGATCGGTGAAACTTTAAAGAAGTTAATGCACTATCATCTATCGGTGATTTACGACAAACTAGATACTATAAAAAACTTCTCAGTGAAAAAATACATACACTTTCAGCCTAAATGATCAAACGTTAACCAGCATCCCTTTTCATATATAATATAAAATAAATAATATAAAAAAAAATATAATTTTTTGAATGTTCCCTAAACTTGTGATATCGGCTCACGTTCATTAATCTCCTACAGATTGTCTTCCGACAAAGAAAATATTATACAATATATTGTATACCTCTGAATAAATATTTCTATTTCGTTTTACTTATCATAGATCATAGAATGCTATGAAAATCCTATCAAAAGATTTCCTGGACCGCATTATCTCGTCTTATTCTATATTATTATTCCCTTTACGGCAAATAGAAAGTTTACTTTGTCATATTCATTTTTCAGAATTAAATGTATAATATTTATTTAAAAGGAAGTTGGACCGAGCGTGTAAATTTAAAGGAAAATTTTAAATGGAATAAATACGATATACTAGTTTGTTGTTGATATAAGGACGTAACTGCATTATGTAAATTATATTTTAAAAAATTAAGTCATTATTCAATGTTAATCTTTGTTTCTAAAATGTTAGTGTTCGAAAAAGATAATGACAGCTTTACCTATCTTATACCTATCCACTAGACCGACGAGGCAGTCACCTATCATTACTGCAGACGTGATATCGATAACAAGATATATCGGCTTATACAGTTCATATAAAAATCGTCTATTAATTTACGATCCCTGTGTTTAATAGCCGATAGCCTCACTGGTATAGTGGCCAAGCTTCAAAAAAAACGTCGTGCCAAATCATTTTTATTGAGTTTTCCTTTAGAACAATTTTCTGAAAACTGGTGTTATTTACACCTGTGATTTTAGAGCCTTTAATAGGGAATATAAAGCAAAATTGCTAATATTTAACTTAATTTTGTATCAGCAAATCTAGTTCAAAATTAAAAATAAAATATTTTATGTAAACTACATTATATTTTCAAGAGTTGTGTCTGATAAAAAACATAAAATTTTCTCAATATGGAAAATCACAAAATGTCCTGTAATTATTTCATATTTCTAATTTATACTCGTAATGCATCTATCCAGTTTTTGTCTCATTAACTTTAGGCCATTGAGATATGAGACTGCACATAAAACATATATCTAATAAAACAATTATTGTATTTGATATAAACATACTTAATAACTCAATAAGCTGTATTTTTATTATTAGACGCAAACGATCAATATCGGCTCAGGCCTTTATTTTAAATATAAAATGCATGATCAAGCTTAACTAATTGATTCCAAACGGACGGCCTGGGCTGTTCTTAGAAATTTAAATCTTACCTCTTAGCTACAAAGTATACCGTTAATGCAATGTGTTCAAAGGAACCCCAAAGGAGTTTTTAAGCAGCTTTTAAGCTTAGAAATTGTGCAGGTCGTGAATTACAGGCGTAGTTTTAGAATGATGTAATATATGTGTTTATAAATCTTGCTTTGAATAAAGAGGTTAAATAATTAAGTTTGTATACTGTTATCGACATACATGGGGTCGTAGACTTATACAAGCGATATTATATCAATTAAAATGTGGATTCGTATTATTTTATTTTCACTTAGAAGTTAAGATTTAGTAGTAAACAATTATATATCAACTTGAAATGTAAATGTACATACATACATAGCCATACATATGCCACTGCTCGTCTAAGTTATCCTTTCCTCTCAAGATTTGTAGCTTATCCCATCACACCGCACCAATGCGAGTAATGAATACACATATGGCAGAATTTCATCGACCGCATGCAGGTTTCTTTACGATCTTTCACCGCTGAAGATGTAATGAATTATCTGTGGTGCTTACCGCAATCTTCGATTGAGTATCCCATTCCAATTAGACCACTTTCAAGCATGTTCAAAAATACTTATAGACTGCCAACTGTATTTTGATTTTTAAACAATTTTAATATTGATGCAATTTGATTCATGTTGAGTTAACTCAGTAACCTACATTCCATGTCATGGTTGGATCGCAGTGAACATTTTATTGGAATTAAACACATTGTCAGTCCTGTTCACATTTTAAACTTTTTAATTAAAAACTGTTAATAAACTTAATAATATTTTAATAAGTGCAGTAAGTATTCAACTAAACACACAAATGTTAAAAATGTCGTTAATTGAGTTTATTCCGTTTAACCAAAAACTTATTATTTCGATTGATAATGAACTTGCATATAAGATATATTGATATAATACATGTATTATTTTTAAGAATTTTTTATTACATTTTTATTTATTGAAATAGGTATAAGCCGACTGTCAGATGGGCCTGGCTCACTTACACTTCCATCGGAACCCGATAATAATGACCACCAACCACGTAGTAATTTTTACAAATTTTTACGTATATACATAAAAATTCTTATTTAATCTAATTTAAGTCACTGTTCGCGTAATAAGACACATTAGAAGGTAGCCTGCCCAGCTAAACCTAAACTAGCGGTTTAACGTCCCAACGGCAACCTATGTTAACAGGTAGAATACATTTTTAAACCGCCTCAGCGTCTACATTTCCTTCCGTGCGCGCATTGGGGATACGTTATAAACATAGAACATAATACCATCACGTTACAGCTCATGTCTACTTACCGTCTCTATTTGGCGACAACTTATAATTTCTAAAAACAAAGAGTAATCAGTAAAATATTAAATTACTATCGTTTCTATGGAATAATTCCTTAGTGAGAATTAATTCGATGCCAAATTATGGACGATAATTGATCGTAGATAATAATTTTATCAAAAAATAAAAAATAGAAGTTATGACGTCGATACTTTATCCTTTATTGTATAGCACAAAGAGAAAAAAAATACAAAACATAGAAATAGCCCAAATAAAAAAAACATACAATTTTGGCGACCTTATCGCTACATAGCGATTTCTTCCAGAAAACCAACGGTGAAAGTAGTAACTCATTGGATATGAGGTAGGTGGTGCTGTAATAATAAATAAAATAAAATTAATCTATAATATAATATCATTCACACGCTCAAAAATGCCAGTCAAGTACGACTATCGTTTAAACGACGTTGTTCTAGGGCGGCAATCTACTATCAAAGACTTAGGAGTCTTGATGAGTGATAACCTGAGCTTTACCGACCACGTTTACAATATTACTAAAACGGCATACAAATCCCTAGGTTTTGTTTTGACGCAGTCAAAAAACCTTGAAAGTGTTGCTGCGGTCAAAATTTTGTACAACTGTTTCGTCAGAAGCACGTTAGAAAGTATCTCAGTTATTTGGAGCCCACATGAGGTAAAAAACAAACTCATGGTGGAGAAACTCTAAAAGAAATTCTTGAAGTGGCTTTACCACAAGCAATACGGATTCTTCTTAGGGTATCCTTATTTTTTATCCTAGTTTATTTGTACAAGGAATGACAGGATACGACTCCCTCGAAGTGCGACGACATATGGCCTTGCTAAGCTATTTCTTCCAGTTACTCAGGGGTACCATTTTCAATCACTCAGTGTTAGAGCTAATATCGTTGAGCGTTCCTGACAAATACACTCGCGCTCTTCGACACAAGCTATTTGCGGTGCCCGGCTGTCGATTGGTACTGGTGAGCGAGTCACCTTTGATACGCGCGTTGACTTTGCTCAATGATGTCCTGGCCTGGAATCCAAGCCTCGACTTGTTTAACTCATCACCAGCTGTATTTCGCAAAACGGCAGCGGAATACATACAAACAGTAATAATTAAGTGAATAAGTGTATTAATTAAATAAAAGCTTTAGGTTCAACCAGTAAAAAAAAAACAAATGTCTGAATAAATAATTAAAACAAACTAATAAATAAATGTATATATAAAATACACATATTATATATCAATAAATAAATTATATTATCAAAACATATAAGATTACAAGTATATAATATAAATACATACTATATACAATAATAACGAATAAAAAAGATAAGTCCTCAAACATAACAAGAAAGACAAAGAATAAAATGAAAAATACAAAAACACTAAAATAAAATAAATTATTGGTGATGAGGCATTTGAGACAAAAAGTGATCTTTTACAAGTTTTTTAAAAATATCTATGGATGGTGGCCTCCCGAATATTTAATGGAAGGTCGTTCCATAGCTTAATGGCATGAATTTTAAAATAATAATTATTAAAAGATTACTTATGTTCGGGCACCAATTTTAAAATCCATCTCTTAACAGAACTATATATAAGATTTTTTTTTCTTTTTCAATTGTAATTATTTGATATGACTGATATTTTTGATTTTCAAATCAAATCAAATCAACAGCCAATCATTGTCCTCTGCTGAACATAGGCCTCTCCCAAGGTGCGCCAAAGCTCCCTGTCCTCCGCCTTCCGCATCCAGTTGGTGCCCGCCACCTTTTTAAGGTCATCGGTCCACCTGGCTGGAGGCCGCACTACGCTGCGCCTACCGATTCGCGGTCTCCACTCTAGGACTCGTCTGCTCCAACGGCCATCAGTCCTACGACATACGAGACCAGCCCACTGCCACTTCAGCCTGCTGATTTTGCAAGCTATGTCGGTGACTCCGGTTCTTTTCCGCATAATCTCATTTCTGATCTTATCCTTCAAAGATACTCTTAGCATAGCTCGCTCCATAGCACGCTGAGCGACTTTGAATTTGTGGAATCAAAATCACACCAGTCATAAATCATGCCATATATATATATGTTGTAATATATCGAATAGATTTACTTTTTTAAATGCAGAATCCCACAACTTTCGATGAATTATAATAATAATATCCTGGGACACACGCAGCCATCTGATCCCAAATTAAGCTTGTACAGAGCTTGCACTATGGAAACCAGACAACTGATATACTACATATACTATTTTTTTTTTGTAAATACATACTTATATAGATAATTACACCCGGACTCAGGACACAGAGACATGTTCATGCAGACAAATATCTGTCCTGGGTGGGAATCGAACCTACAACCTTTGGCGTGAAAGGCAAGGATTTACCAACCACGCCAACCGGCTCAACTAAACACAAATTTAGGATTTATTTTAACTTAAAGCGGATTTGAATTCTTGACCTCTATTTAAAATTTAAGATAACGTTGGAAGAATTTATATTATTAAAAGCGTTCTTCACTAGATAAGATTTCTTCGTGAATTTTTTAATATGCACAAGCATCTAAGTGGCATTTTAACTATAAAGAAATCCAGATAAATATTTTTTTAAACATAAATAAATCTGAAGCAGCCATCAAACCAAAAAAAAATTAGAACCCTTGTTTTTTACGAAAACATATAATGTGTATACTGTACTATTTGTAATGTATATATTTTGAAAATACACACCAGACATGATATGTGCTACGAGTCTACTGTGAGCACTGATTGTAAGCAATACACAAAGCAAGATGATGTATAAAATTAAACAGCAACCAAAATGTAGAATTAATTTTACAAAAAATATTTTACTTCGTATGCGAGTTCTAGTATATAGGAAGGTCATAACGAAGTCAGTTTCCAATTAACCACTTTCGTCGATTTCCCAGCATGTGTGCTGGAGCGCTGTCTTGTCAGAACAATTTTGCACATCACTTTTATTGAAATCAAACGTATTGTTAACTTGTCATTATTTCGAGTTCCTATACAGTCACTCAACTCCCAAAACAGTTATTTCTTGATAAAACTCTTTTCAATGTCATTTTATGTTTTTAATTAAGGCTTGTATTTAAGATACTTATTGTTTTGTTTGTCTTTCAATGTGGTTTTTTTGGGTCACTCATTATCTTTGATTCAATAAATTATAATAAATTGTTTTTAAAATGAAATGATCCGAATAAAATAAAGTACAACGACCACAGTCAAAACATTCAGATATAAAGCAAGCAATAATGATCGTCATTACAAAAACCTTTCTGCTGCTTTGGAATTGTTCGAAAATATGTGAAAGGAATAAATAATTCTTTTACAACAATGATTTCGTATTTTGAATGATGTAAATACGACTTCACGTCCAATTTTAACGTAAAATGCATTGATGCGTCATTTATAATAGTACAATTATCGAATTTTAAATACAATTTTATCATATGTATGTTGAACAAAAGATAATTATGTTTTAATGTTAACATTTCACAGGAAAAGTTTCACAGACGATTCAGTGAATGCAAACAAATAAAATATCAGTTTATTTTTCGGTTTTTTCAAACCATACTAGAATTATTTTAAAACAAAGAGTATTTCATAATAATAGCGCAGAAATGCATATCACTTATGCCCAAATTGTATGCGTTCCCTCGTTCTCCTTGCGAGAGCGTGCTATGTGTTCTGTTGTTACTAATCTCTCTGTGTATTGTGTATCTATTAAAGATTCCTGCTCACGTTCACATTCATGTTAGTTATCTCGCTACTATTTCGTTCCGAGGTTTACGCTTGCATGCTGCCTAGATGCCATGATGCCTATTTCACTTTCCGGTCCATTAACTATCTCTAGTCTGTGTTCGGAGTGAGTCTCTTAGACGGGATATTAATCAGCATTTTAAGACTACTTTAACTATTGCTCAATGTGTACCTTTTATGGCATTTCCAACAAATGTTTACGTTTAAGAAAATAAAAGTGTATTATGTAACTAAAAGAGCAACATAGTCACAAATGGTGACCAAGCTCTAAAATAAAATTTAAAAAAAAAAAACTATCTCTAATCAAAAAAATATTAAAGAAGGATAAAATAAACAAACACACTTTCTCAATTATAATATTCGTAAAGGTACCATTTATTTAAATTACAATTATAAAAAAAGATTATGACATTATTTTCTTACTAATTATTCATCCTTGTATCATTATTATATTTATATTAGAAAGATCCTGTAATTTATTAACGAATGAATTTTATTGATTATATTTAAAATTCTGTTAATATAACAAATGGTATCATATATTTATATTCCGCATTTGTTTTTTCTATTCTATAACTGATTTTAAAACTTATAATTTTGTTGAAATACTTTACAAAAAATAAGGATATTGACTTTATTATTGAAAAAGCATTCCCAATTCGTTGTCTTAAAATCACTAACTGCAAACGAAAATTTAATTGTTGAGGCTTGAAAAAACATACTTAGCTCATTTTCCCTTAGGGCGTCCCCTATTCAAACGGAAACCTAAATAAGCGAATCAATTATTTAGTAATCGTATTAACTTTTATCATTCTGTAGAACAGTATTCATTCTATATTTGATGTTTGAAATAATAAGTATGATATAATTAATAATAATATGATTACATTAAAATATGAAGTGCTTGTGAAACTATTTACGTTATAAAATTCTAGTGTCTGTATAATGATGGAAAATACGGCTGGTAATTGGCGTAGTACTGACATTTTGTCTAAGAACTTTTACTTTCAGCTATAATCCTTTGACAAAATCTTATCTTAAAAATATTTTGACTATTTATAATAAATATGATTTTCTTGTAATTCTTATGATTATTTCTAATTTTAATTAAGAAGTTTGATCTTCTTTTTTAAGAGTCCCTATATGGAGAAGATATGCCGATGATGATGCTGGGAAGTGGAAAGTTGAAATCATAAAAAATATTAACAAAAACTATTAGTCTGAATGCTTATAAAAATAAAAAAAATGTAACAACTTTCATATCCTATATGAAAATTCAATTCTCATATAGGATATGAAAATTGTTACATTTCATTCATACATATAAGAGCTGAGGTAGCCCAAACAAACCCAGACAAGCACCAATGTATTTTCACATGTTTAATTTGTGCTTATTATTCAGCTCGTGCACCGCAGTGAAGTAAACCTACACGTGTCGGATTACAATCTGCCACATGTTTATCCATATTGGAGCAGCTTAGTTAAATAAGCTCCAAACCTACTCCTCAAAGGGAGAAGAGGCGTTAGCCCATCTTTGGGATATACGGTCTACAGCTTCTATAACTTTTATATAACTAATTTGACTAAGTTGTAAAACGCTTAACATCTCTGCAACAATTATTCAATCATAGCAAACTGCTAGGGACATGCATTCGCTCAGTTTAGCGATGACGCCTCCAATTTCAGGGATCTATCTTTATTTACATCCTATATGTAGATTTATTGAGTTACTAGTTTTGAACTCACTTACTCTTACTTACTCTATATATCATACTATATAGATACTGACAAGTGACAGTCTCTTGTCAGTTCGCCTCGGTAGAATCTGCATTCCGAACTAGTGGTCACTCAATATAATAATGTAAGATGACGCTTCAAATTGTGGGCCTCTATTCCTAGGGTGTTCCCAGGGTACATATAACCTCTTAGCTGTCGAGCATGGTGTTAATTACGCTGAGCAACGAGAGATCTCCGCCGACTTTAGCCACTAGGGAATATCTTTGAGACCCACACGGCACACTCGTGGCAGCAGAGTGACACCTAGCTATCTGGTGATTACCGAAACGAAATGGAAGTATATTTTGATTTTTATTGATTGGTTCTTAAGTATAGCTTTTTGCAAGCCGAGATAACCAATGGATCTCAAACAAAGCACACTGGTTTAAATCTAGATAAGCATCACCAAGTTTTGATATTTGTGTTTACAACTAATTTCGTGCTCGACGGTGAACGAGAACGTTGTTAGGAAATCTTCAAGTGTGGGATGAAATTTTGCCATATATGCCACCAAGGCGTACTGGAAGAACGTGATGGAAAAACATCAAACCTTGTCTATAACAGAGGGAGGATTTTGCCCAGCAGTACTTTATTTTTATATATTATGATAGTGTATTGTCTGTCAAACACTATGTAGTATGTTTACACACTTAGTCGAAGAGAAAATTGTGGCTACGAGCGCTTTCTAAGCTTACTCGGAATAAGAGACATTCAAATGTCGACAAAAATATATTCGAATAAAATAAGTGGGTCATGCAGTAAAGTTTACCACTAATCAGCGGTTTTGCTTAAACCTAGAAAGAACAAACAAAATTAACTTTTTATTGTATTATTGTCATACTGATACTTGAAAGGTGATCGGGTGAATTGTAAAATAGTAAAAATAATATGTAATAATATTATTTATCAAACTAATTTATCTATTTTCATTTTAATAAAAATTTTAGTAGTATATGTGAATACTGCGCTTAATAAATAAGGAAAATATTTCTTAAAATAGAAGCACCCATAGGTAAAGGTCCGTTGTCTTTTACCAACAATAACTAGAGCTAGGTATGAAAACCACAATAGGTCTTGACCTATAACAGCCTTGGCTGTTTATCGAAGCTTTAATCTTTTTTTCAACTATCAAAGAGTTTAGAACATTGTTTTATTGTAAATGAAACGTAAATTACTTGTCACACAAATTACACTGTGTCTACAACAGTTCATAAATAATTAAACCTGCCTTTTTAGCATCATAATGCACACTTACGTTATTAATAAACTGATAAGAAAAATAAAAAAGATATAAAAATAATTAGGTAGACGAACAGTTTCTCTCGTGCTACGACTTTGTGGGTTGAACCACAATCACCCAATCACTGGTTATTCTAGCGCCAGCATCAATTCTATATATTGCTGAGTTCTAATTTGAAGCGTCAGTGAGCCAGTGTAATTACAGGCACAAGGGATATAACATCGTATACCCTGATTGACTGCACATTGATGGTGTTAATAGGTTTACGTCTATGGTGAAGGTAACTCTAACATCCGGTGACTTACTTGATGCGTAAGCTGCCATCACTTAATTTGAAAAATAAAACTCTTGTCACTGGTGGTATGTCCCTCGTTCCTGTAATTACACGGTAGCTTTAATTCATATTCGCTATGGTAGTGTCATAAATAAATTACTTGCAATTTATGGAATCCGTTATGATTGAATAAATTTTCCTTTGATGATTGGCATGATTTGTCAGTTAACTGGTCAAAGGAATGTCTGATATCTAATAAACTTTGATCCCAACTATGGTAATTAATGTATCACTATGTTCAGAGCACAGCAATCTGGAATATCAAGCAATTGAAAAGTTAGCGAGATATCGATGGAGTAAAGTTTCTGCCATAATGTTTTATTTACATGCATTGTTATGTCGTGGTTACATTTTAAAATTTGCTTTTGACCAAGCATTAATCTTTATATATTTATTTAGGTTGTAACCTCGATCAAACCTTTTTTTGTGTTTTGACAGTTTTGAATTTTCAATTGGCGATCATTAAACGATAAGAAGGCTTCGTGAAATTTTTAGTAGCAGTTGTGAGCTCAACTATTCTGCCTTCCTATGCCAAAAGAACAAAAGGGCGACAGAAATACATGTATCTTTACTGTATTGTCAAATTACCGGTAAGTGAACTTACCAGAATTGTAGCGAGTATAATACAGTATCAATACCAACGGTACGGTACTATTGCAACGTACCAGAGCAAGAAGTACTTATTCGCTATCTGTTGCACTCAGGCTCAAATGAATTCCTTTTGGAGTTCAGAGAGAAACGTTGTTCTGTTCTTCTTGACTTTTATATGTAATTGTTCAGGGAGTAATGTCACTCACTCACAGAAATAGCACATCACACCGCGTTTCTCTCGGGTCGGATGAAGTAGAAATAGCCTGTTAGATAAACGTCTCTATTGATACTGCCGAGCAATAATAAGCAATTATAATCGTAATAATATATCGCTTTTCAATTTTAACCGAAGGCTTGAGAATCAATCTTGTTCAATAATATAAATAATACTTTCTAAATAATGATATAATAATTTCTGAAATAAAGTAGTAAAAGTACTTTTAATTAATAAATTACCGAAAATTTTATTATTTTCTAAATTTGTTAATATGTACGTACATATACATACAATGTCTTACATGGCAGGTTATAATTATACAAAAAAAAATTAGAAAAAATATTCTCGATAAGCATCTTTTGCGACATATACTAATAATATAAATGCAAAAGTGAGTTTATTAGTTTGTTACTCTTTCACGCCTTAACTACTCAACAGATCCTCATTTTTTCATCCAAATTTTGTATGCACGTTGTCAGGGGTACTGAAAAGGAAAATGGCTAACACCTCCCACTGCCCCCCTCACGCGGGCGAATTCACGGATGGAAACTTGTCTGTTTTGAAAAGATCAGAAAGTAAAGTTTTGCACTCTTAACTAACCAATATAATATTTACCGCTTATAAGTCATTTCTTAATTTAACTAATTTATATAATTTAACTAATTTATTTATTAGTCAAATTAATAATTTATAAAACATTTTCTAAAGAAATGAAATGAAAAGTATAATTTTTTGCCAAAAGTAGTTTTTTGAAAGAATATCATTTGTTTTTTATCAAATTACGATATTTAGATAAATATAAAACAGCATACAATTTCGTTCGACGTAAAATACATAATATTAAAAATTATTATACAAGAAGCGAATGATGTAATAGAAAGAAACAGTTGGTTATTTGTGTTGGCTCAACAGGTCGCTACAGGCGCCTACTTGAAAATGAGAGCACGTGTGCTTTTTACAGTACATCATGCACTGCGGTTAACATTTAGTGGTGGAGTGAGTACCGTCACGTTACAGCTGCTTAAAGTTAATCTGTATAATGCAACATTTCTAGTAAAACAGTAATTAATAATATAAAAATAAGGAATAAATCCGCATAACAAACCTCATTCGTTTTATCGTGGTGCTCTAAATATTCTTTTTTATTTTTCTTATAAACATTTTTGTTTGAATTCTGTCACGTAAAAAAAAAATTTCAAACACTCATTGTAAATCGTCCAACATCCATACTTTATTCAAAAGCCAAAGCATAAGTAATAATTTATTTAAAGAAACAGGGAATAGATTTAAATTCTCGTTTAGGATTTACTGCTACGAGGAAATACTGCTAGCATTCTTGCCACCATTGCATGAAGTCATGACTTCATGCAATGGTGGTAAAGAATGCTAGCTAAAGAATGAAGTCATGACTTCGTGCAACTATTGCAAAAACGAAATTAATTTGCTAATCATGATTCTACTAATCACAAAAATAAAGAATAAAGTATGGATGTTGGACGATTTACAATGAGTGTTTGAATTTTTTTTTTACGTTCTTTTCCAACGTTATTTCTCTTACTTATTTTTAATATTTTTATTACTATTTTTTTAACTATTATAATTTTCAGTTAAAATATGAAATCTATATTACGACTTAAAGTTATATTGAATATGAAAAAAGCAATCAATCAAGAGGCTTTAGAACAATAGACTTATTAATTGGGAGCTAAATACAAATTAACACAAATAATCAAATAAAACAAAACAAGATCTAGCAACCTAAAAGGTTTTCTAAATTAGAAATAAAAATGTTTCATTCGTCATATATACATATAATGTAAATTTCATTTAAAATAAATGTAGCATATCTTTATTCAAATATAAAAAATAATTATTACCATTTATTCAGCTCAAAAAAAAAAAGACGGTTTCGTAGAATTCTATATAAACATCATACAACACCCTAACCGTTAACTTCTGTGTTCATTTGCCGTCGGAACTCCAAATAAACTGGGTCGAATTCAACACGTCATTGAGCAAGTTGCTACGGCTGTCAAGTAAAGTTACATTACAGAAGCAATATTTTAATAACGCTATGAAAACAAAGAAAATAACTTTTTTATTGCCACATACTAAACAAATAATGAAAATTAAAGTTCACGTATCATGTTGTGTGGTAAAAGAAACAAAGCACTAGGTGCTTTTCATCGGAAATCACGTAAAATCAACAAAGTATTGATTATATTTTACAATAACAGAGAAAATAAAAGAAACACAAATTATCTAATTATTAATCATCTATTAATTAATTAAACGAAATCTTAGTCGAACCGGTAAATATACACTATACATATTACATATTTATAGTTTTATTTTTTGGAAACAAATGTCTCTCAAACATGTTTTTTATTAAAACATTTTATTATAATTAGTTACAACGGAAGTTTTACATCACTTCTTCGTCAAGAATGCTTAGCTCTCTTTAGCGGGGCGTTATAATCGTACATGGCTGAGTTCCTGTAAATTCCTTTTAATCCAGCCATTGTGAGTACCTTCTTATGAAAAGTTTCAACGCAAACAAACATATTTCTTTTTTTCGTATAAAATACAAAGAAGTATTAAAATATGTGTCAAGCAAAGCATTTAAAAACGAGGAATAGAGGTAAAATGCAGTTAAAACTGAGTAGAAACTAACGTTTATACTATTAATTAAAAACTATTATTTTAATAATATTTACTTGGCTGAGTATAATTATACAAGACCAACTCGTCAACTTCGTTCGTTTCGTTGTCGGTTCATTGTACTTTTGATTAAATTTACCATACCACCATAGCTACGCAACAGACGGACAATATAGTAAGTTACTGCCTGACATCTGATGGACATAAAATCTATCATTTTTATGTTGTTCTCTTTATAGTTCACTAGCAAATCGTTCCAATGTCGCACGTGTTGTATTAGTAGTAAGTATAGTATTTTTCTTTAAACAATATATGTCCGGAACTTTTTCATAATAATTATTTATACTTTTCATTTTTTTAAGTGGATAAATAAACCCATTGGAAGATAAGGATTAAATAAATATTAAAATACATAGTATCGAAGCAAGCAATTACACGTCCAACGTGTTGCGCAACCTTTAATTTAACCTCACCCGTTAGTTTGTTCAGCTCAAACGTAGCGACTGTATTCTAAAGAATTATAAACAAGTTTCATTCACCCAAGCAATTTATTTAAAATTACAACAGATACAGCAGGAAATATAGTATAAATTGAATTTCTTTCGTGGATTAAATAAAAGCTTGTTTATAAAAAAATAACATAGTTAATTTCTGATATATTTTTCGAATATTTTGTAAAATTAAAAAAGTTACTACTAATAAGCATAAGCCGAGATGGCCTAGTGGTTAGAACGCGTGAATCTTAAACGACGATCGTGGGTTCAAAACTCGGGCAAGCACCACTGAATTATCTATTATGTGCTTAATTTGTGATTATAATTCATCTCGTGCTTGACGGTGAAGGAAAACATCGTGAGGAAACCTGCATGTGTCTAATTTCATTGAAATTAGACATGTGTATTCCACCAACCCGCATTGTAGTAGCGTGGTGGAATAAGCTCCAAACCCTCTCCTCAAAAGGGAGAGGAGGCCTTAGCTCAGCAGTGGGACATTTACAGGCTGTTACTGTTACTGTAATAAGCAGTATTTTAAATGGTAAAAGTAAATTGTAGTTGCGTGTAAGCATTTGTATAAATGCAAGAGTTTAAAATTATTCGTATTAGTATCTTTTAATAAAATCAATGTATACACATACCACAAGAGCATTTCACCTTCACTTAGTTCCAATTCGTCACATTATCACTATGAGGGCATATGGTCTATACAACAAGTTTAATGGAATACGCTTTTCATTATTCTAATCAACTAATAATATTTTTTTTTATCTTTTATTTTCCCTGGGAGCTGTCATCGAATTGACTTTGTCAATTTACAAGCAAAACACACAGTAATTATACTAAATCGAAACAACTTAACATATAATGTTTGTAAAACTACTGTTCCTTATTGCAAAATTAAAACGGTCGTGTTAATAAAAAGTAAACACTTTTCATTTATTATTCAAAATATACTAATAAAATAATTGAATAATATTAAAATTTTTAAATAATAGTCCAGTCAAACGATTAAAATTAATAAACAATAAGGTATTAAATATATAAAAAAGAAAAAAATAGATTTAAATTTATCATGCATAGTGTTATGGGAATTGAAGGCTTTATTATTATAATTATAAGTGATTAATTAGTAATAGAAAACTTAATACACCATGAGTACAAACATTTAAACCGAACAAAGCTAAAAGGAATGTTTTTCTGACATAACCTAGTTTCAGGCACACTAAAAGTGTTCGTCACGAAAAATTTTCAACCCGTGAGCAGAGTAGAATACTGCAAAGAAGGACTTGACGAAAAAGTTCAAAGAAAAGTAGAGCGTAAAATATTACATAAAAATGGCTACTCAACTTTCATGAGTTCAAAACGAATAGATGTTATTAAGAATGAATGGATTCGCCATTTATTATTTATTTTATCATATTCTTTAAAAGAAACTATATTAGCTCCATTACAGATTTATCATAACTTTAAATACAAACTCGAAACACAAAGTTTGATTACTAAAAGATGTATATTTTTTTAAGCCCCACATCGTAGCAAATATTTGTGTAAATGAAAACGGCTATAATAAAATATATAAAAAACAAGTTTTACAAAACAGTAAGTAAATAAACATGTGACTGAAAAAAGTAAAAATATGTAAACAAAATTTACATACTCTATACCTTTCTAAACTGATACTTTATTCATTTAAAACTATTTTTTATCTGAATGACGATAAATACTTGTATTCTTTTTTGATTCAGCTATCAAGGACAGGTGTTCAAACTTAAATAAAAAATATCTAAAGATTGGTTATTTTAATCAATTAAATACCTCGTCAATAAAAGTTGCTACAGAATTTGAATTTAACCGAAAGGTCTATTGAGATCACGTAGTAGTGAAAGTTTTATCTTACTAAAGAGGTATTGTAATCTGAAAGTTAATTAATATTAAATTAGATTTTTCAACTTTGCTGGTAAATTAAACGTAAACATATAATTTTGAAAGACAATTTAGCTAAAACTAACTCTATATAATTATTGAAACAATGTCAAATGAATAAATGATGTGTCCGAAACCACTCTAAGTGTAAGCAAAATTACTTTATTTAATACATTTTTTTCCTTAGACTCAATTGTTCTTTATTGCTAATTTTACAACTTATTTATACATACCTTCACACATTATTTCACATACATTCACAAATTATTTATTAATACAAAACAATAGCATCAATAATAAATTAAATAAAAAAAATTAAAACAAAGCCATGTTATGTTGCCATGGTTACTCCTGCTGAATCCTTATAAAATATAAAGTTCACTGTCTTTGTCTCATCAAAAGTCCAAATATAAAGCGAGTGAAACTTTGAAGCGCAACAACTTATATAATAATATTATATACCAAAACTTTCTCTAAAACGCACTTCATCTTCTGGTATAATTTTACAGTAAGGCTTTACAAAAAATCTTTCATGTTTTATTATAGATGGTTTATGTCTATTTATATAAATTATTTATTACTCAATGAATCCTCATAACAGCACTAAAGAGATATCTGATAATAATTTAAGTTATCAACTGCTTAAAAAAAAGTCAATAACGTTTTAAAGAATGAAGTCGGACTGGTTCTCCGCTTCTGGTGGTTTTTTTTCTATTATTTGAAGTAACGACGTCTGTTTTTGTCGTACCTTCATGCTTTTATTTCTTGGCAGAGTCACGTTTTAAATCTTAGGACTATTTAAGTTTACAAAATTTAATGGACTCAACGAAGACGACTAATTTGTTGATCCGGAGTGTTGTGTGCCAGTTGTGTTCCTAAATGAGGACATTGGTCTCATTATGACTAGAATTGGTCATTTTGATTTTCATTTTTATATTAAAATAAAATATGAAAAAAGTGGTGAGTAGGTTGTCTCGATCATTTCTGCTCTAAATTTTAACCGTGCACTGCCACCGTCAGAAACTCAGTTGTAAGCTTTCTCGTGCCTCTAATTACACTAGTCCACTCACCTTTCTAAGTGAGGCACAGGAACACCTAGCTTCTTTCTTACCTCAATAAAAGAATATCTCACGACTAGATATTAAATATCTACATATCATATCATATCATATCGTCCACCTAAATACAGACATAGTCATAAAATTGCGTCTTAGGTCTAGTGGCTAGGTCATAAGACCGTAGATACCGCAGACCTTAACCCTGGGTTTGACTTATATATATTAATCATCAGAAATGAGATTATCCGGAAAAGAACTGGAGTCACCGACATAGCTTGCAAAATTAGCAGGCTGAAGTAGCAGTGGGCTGGTCACGTATGTCGTAGGACCGATGGCCGTTGGAGCAGACGAGTCCTAGAGTGGAGACCGCGAATCGGCAAGCGCAGCGTAGGGCGCCCTCCAGCCAGGTGGACCGACGACCTTAAGAAGGTGGCGGCCATCAACTGGATGCGGAAGGCGGAGGACAGGGAGCTTTGGCGCACCTTGGGAGAGGCCTATGTTCAGCAGTGGACAACGATTGGCTGTTGATTGATATATTAAGTTTTTTTGTCGAGAAGTTCCCACTAGTAGCCCTGATTTTGGCAGATGGCAGTGATTACACCTCTGTGCCTTCAAAAACACATAAAGCCGTTGACCCTGCGCGATGTGCGTGATGTGCTGTGTCGTCCCATCGGATAATGAGAGCGGGGCAATTAAAATTGAATCTGTGATTGCATACTTATGCACCACCAACACAGTTATCAATCGACCCACTTACATTTTTTGTAAAAAAGCTATCGTATGGTTTTAAACTACCACATATTTATATTTTTAAGATTGATAATGAAAAAATGCAATTGTAGGGTTGTACAAAAACAGAAATAGTGTGCAAAAAATAGGTTTTTAGGTAAATATGTGACAAAACACGAAAACACAAAATTTTACGCAATTTTATTTTTTTGTGTAAAAAACGATTATGCCGTTTGTTTTTAAATTTGGGTGTCTAAATCTTACTTTAATAGGGAGTGTTTCCTCCTCTTGACCTAATCACTGCCTGCATACGCCTAAGTTACCTGATTAGCTTTTTAATGTCTTCCTGTGGGGTCCGTTACCATTCTTCAGTTAGGGCAGCTTCCAGTTGATTCAGGGTTTCTGGAATTGGATTTCGTGCTCGAATCGTACGTTTTAGCTGGTCCCAGAGGTGTTCTATCGGGTTTAAGTCCGGACTATTGGCTGGCCACTGCATAACTGGAATTTCGACTTCCCTGAGATAGTCTTTAACAATTCTAGCGACGTGAGGTCGTGCGTTGTCGTGCATAAGTTGGAAATTATCCCCAATATATCCAGCGTAAGGCATCACATGAGGCTCCAGAATGTCCGTTATGTAAGTTTCAGCATTAACAGCACGATTACGGAAAAAAACCAGCTCTGTGCGTCCCATCAAAGAAATACCTCCCCAAAACATTGTAGAGCCTCCACCAAATTGGACTGTTTCTCGAATGCAACATTGAGAGTAGCATTCTCCTGGCCTTCGCATGACGTTACGTCGTCCATCAGAGCCTACTAGAGACATTCGGCTTTCATCACTGAACAATACTGTCTCCCAATGGTCCAGTGTCCAATCGACGTGCTGCCTAGCAAATTGTAGTCTTGCTTGTCGATGGGATGCTGTGAGTTTTGGTCCTGTTGCTGGCTTGTGAGGGGTTAAGTTTTGCTCTCGAAGTCTTCTTCTTACAGTATTTTCACTCACAGACACTCCACGACTTTCTCGGAGTCTACCTTGAACGTCAACAGCCGAAAGATGTCGGTTTCTTAAAGACGTCAAACCAATAAAACAGTCATCGGTCGGGTTCGTGACACGCCCCCAGCCAGATCTTGGTCTCCGGCGATACTCCCCAGTCTCCAAGTAGCGTTTGTACACTCTTCGCACCGCTGAACGACTTAATTTTAGTGTTCTAGCCACATTTCGCTGACTTAACCCCTCATGAATAAGAGCTACGACTTGAGCAGCTTCTGCTTCAGTAGTATCCATTTTTTATGTTTAAACTTATTAAAATTATTGTTTCAACAAAGTTTCATACACTTAATCAATAATAAACATCGAACCGAGATGACTCCGCGTTAATAACTGGAAATAAACTAACCATGCACTTTGTGCACAAAGTAACGTTTTCTTATCAATACTTTAAAAATATTCCAAATATCATCAATAACACTTACAACTCCTCCAAATCAATATCAAGTGGGTAATAAAATGTTAAATGTATGTCCCATAAGTAAAATAATCCACCTAGGTCGTCGCATAGTTAAGATAACAACTTTGTAAGTAAAAAAATACGGGTGTGTCGATTTTTTTGGCGGCCAGTGTATTAATAATGGCTGCCGTGGGCGAAATATTTAACTTTGACTTTAACGTTTAAGATATATTAAATTATATATAAAAGTAAAGTAAAAATAAAATCTGAAATAGGCAATCGACCTACATAAATTTTTATCTATTTTCAGCTCTTCCATGTCTGAAACGATTTTCGAAGTTGCACTGATTCGACCATTTTTATGGAATATAAATTTATTGAAAGCATATTTAGAATCCAGAAATATTTATACGTCGTTAACCTATTAAAAAAGGTTATTAACATCAACTGATAACTAAGGATATAAGGCTGAAGACGTAAAACATTTTAAATACAATTACATAATGTATAGTTTGTATAGTTACCAAAATATTCCGTTGTCAATAATAATAAAATGCTTTACTGTATGGAAATATTCTACTATTGCCTGTATCTCATGACTGATCGAGATTCTGATGTAGTTTTTGTTAGTTTTTTCTAATGTGTGCAAACCAACTCTTTATAACAGTTAATTTCGTAATCGTTTATACTTCATATAAAAACTTATAATAAAACATAAAAACTATTTTTATTCTCTCGCGCAGGACGTAAAGTTTTCTAGCATACTACTAATTCTAGTGCAGTAATTAATATCACAAGTAATATTACAATATAAATTTCCCCGATTTTTTGCGAGTCTTGTTGAGTTGGATGCTACTCTTATAAATAATATATAAATTTGAAATTAATTAAAAAATCTGAAGCATAAAATATTAACTAATATTATAAATGTGAAAGTGAGTTTCTTTGTTTGTAACAAACATGTAACGACTCAGCCCATTATCGTGAAATTTTTCATCGACGTCACAAAAAAGGACGTAGGGTTTCTAATACCTGACGTGGGCTTCAACCCGCCCCCGGTTAAAGAATTTATATATAGGGGATTCTAACTTTTTTCGATAGTAACTAGATATAGACTACTTCGGAATTCATAAAGTTTCTAATACGACATTAATATCTCTGATGAAGCTCAATCTATAAGTTTTATTATAGATTGAGCTTTCTGATTGAGCACTTTGGAGGCTCTCAACGTCGTATTTTAGAACACACCAAACCACAGTTATCATAATCATTAACTCAGGTAAGAAAAACCTCTTAACCAATATATTGATTGGAGATGCCAAATAGAAAACGGCCTTTAGAAAAATCTCAATATTAGCTTTGAAAACTCGAAAGATCTGTGTGTTTTCATAGGGAGAAATTATTATAAATGTTCAATCGTTAATTTTGCGATGACGCATTATTCTAAATTAATTTGAACAGTGTATTTCCGTAAGCGACTGACGAAGAGAATTAACATTATACATATTTATATGGTATACTTATTTCTTAGAGTTCAAGAATCTTTAATTACTGGCCAATTTTAACTTAGTTTGGATGACATGCACTGACGTCGCTTTTGAATGAAATGAAAATGCCATTAAATTATTTCATTGAATTAAATTCTCCATCGTCGACTTGATTACGAAACAATCTTCGTATTTCGAAACCAAAATGAACGTAAACGAAACTTAATTCAATTTTTATGGAGCACAGTCGTGATCTTCACAATAACTCGTTGGTAATTTACACGTGATAGTCGAATTGTACGGGCAATATGTTATGTTAGGAGGTAAATTAGTTTAATCCTCAGGAGGGCTGGTTGCCTATAAACTTTCAACACATTACCAGATAATATATATGTATATACTGTCATTGGAAACAAAATTTGGTCGGCTGCAAATACGATTACTCTCAAATAAAGTTTCGATAGTACGAAACTGATGGCCCTTCGATATTTTCGAATAAAATTTTCCGTTTAACTAGATTTTCGAGTAAGGAGCGGGAGAAGCCGTGGGTCATAATTATACATTCAGCATAATAAATGTTTTTTTAAATTCAAATTTTAAATTTCTAATCGTAAGGTTGGAAAAACGTCTAACTATCGATAGGACTTCATTATTTCGAAAACGTGCGTATTTCAAAAAGTAAGGTTGTATATCTTTATTTTAGTATATGAGAATAACAGAGTATCTATCTGTTTATCTATGTAATCGTGATTGTTTATATCATTATAATAACCGGTAATGTATATTCGATATCCTGTATCCTGATGTACGTACGGTATGTTATGCACTCGTAATTGACATTAGTCGTGACCCTATAGTACGTCAACGTGGAGTGTAAGTATTAGAAAAGATTCTTAATAGTCTATTAATTTTACAATGAATTTTAAATGAAACAAAATGATTAAATACATATAATTATATTTGTTTATCGACAAAGAAGAAGCATGCGCTGCAATCAATAATAAGGTTAACAAATTCCTACCGAAATTTAAGATTATAATAAGAGTAGTATAAGATTGTGTAAATGACTTCTTGAAGGAATTTTAGGTGCATAATCTGTGTTTACAATTCATCTCCCAGACTTTCCAAGTTTGCGCCAAAGAACGTGAAAAGTCGCATGCTTTGCACGAGACTCTGAATAAATCAATCCCGCATTGACGCTCTGCGGCGAATTCAGCTTGAAAGTAAATATTTTCATTTTATAAAAACAAAGTTCACTTACTGTAAGGAAATTTTTATTTTATATGTACCTTAACTACTTGTACTTTAACTACTTGTTAATACAAATTTGAACGAGAATAGAGAGTTTACGCCCCATGCAAAAAATTAAGGTCATTACGTTTCTACATATATATTTTTAGAGTTACACCATTTTTATGTTCAATTCATGTATTATTGAATGAAGGTTTTTTATGAGACTGAATTGAACCCAGGACCTTCGAGTCTGCGGCATACATCATGCCACTAGACCAACGAGGCAGTCAAATAATTTATAGTAACAATAAAAAGTTACCAAGAATTAGCTCCTGTGGTGCTCCAGCTGCGATATTATAAGGCGATTAAATTGATGAAATTTGATTTCTTGCTTCAAAAGAAATATAATAAGTTGTATGTTGTATTAAATAGTATATTGTACCGTTCATATCCACTGCTGAATCTTCAGAAACTTAAACGCTGTTCGTATCCGCTACGTGGCATATCTATTGATTAGATCTTAGTGCTCAGAGAATACATAGGCTTCAGAAATTTGTTAAATGTATGCAGATGCATTGTTTGTTTACAATATTTTTCCATGTGCATATCGTAACAATTGTTGCTGAAGCAAATTATGCGAGATTTGAACTCACGATCCTCGCTTAAGACCCACGTGTTCCATTCATTGAATAATGCATATCCTTAAAAATCGTATTCAGTATTTATATATTGAGTAGTCGATCAGTATCTCAATGTCAGACTATATGAATTCAGTGAATCTCTATGTAATACACGATATTGTATTTTGCATATGTAATGTATACTTGTCAAATTTAAATCGAATAAACTTCTGTTTAAAAACTACAATAGTTACCTACCTTAAGTATATTTAATATTCTTATAATAATGGATATATTCATTCGCTATATTTAATTATTGATTAAGCATATCGACGATGTGTAATATAGTTTTAATTAATTGTAATTTTAATTAAAATCCTGTCCCAGGATAATATTGTAATTTTATAATATGTGCAACCAATATAATCATAAATACGTAGCTAAACAACGTCGACGTTAACTGATGCGGTTGCTTTATCGACAAATGCAAAGCAACAAGCGTAGTAGCGCTTGTTGCTTTGCATGAAACCTCGTTGAGCGCTACATATTTGCCGCATTTCATGTGCACCTAAAGGCTGCAAGCAAAGCGTTGCAGTCTAGGATTACGAACATGTTCTCAGTGAGACCAGAAATTCACAGTATTAAATTGCTATTATACGAAGATACTAGTATAACATAATAGGTATTATTTTGATATTCAACCACCAAATCGAATAAACCAAATCAAATCGTTATAGAATGTTGATTATATTTCTAGTGAAATTTATTTTCTAGTGAATATGTAATAAATAGAAAGTAAAGGATTACACGGAACATAGATTCATCTAGCAAATCATTCAATTTAAAAGGTGGTTATAAAGCAAAATTGCTAATCGAAATCTGAAATTTTGCCGGTGTTAGGCACGCTCTTTACAAAAGGTGTTTGAGCGCTTTTGTATCTTTTAAAATACCATCTTTTACCTTTACCTACTTATCTTTACGTTTTAAAATAATATATTTTGATAGATAATAAAATAGGAATATGATTTTTACCATATTTTTTGTTTGTGCATTTTATGCATAAATATAAAGATCAGACTTAGCGATGTGAAGACAGAGTATGCGACGTGTGATTTCCAATTAGAGAAGGATTCATTTTCTAAATTCAAAACGCACATTAGATGGAAATGTGATTTTCCTCTTCCTGGCTTTGTTGGTAAAGTCCCATTACTGACTTCGAGAATATTTCAGTTTTTGTATCTGTTTAAAGCTGAACTCTCTTAAACTCATAAAGAATTTGCTGAATATACTCCATGTTGTCTAACTACTCCTTCCCCTCACGTCTTTCTTGTAAAATTCCAAGTGTAAGTCGCAATTTATTTTATGAATCCGTAAATCACCCGTTTGACATAGTCTGTGAATTCATTGTTTCATCCTGTATTTTTTGTTTCATGAAATACACTCACTGTCTGTTTACAAGATGCTCAGCGAGATTTAGTTCCCTCACGTGGATTTGAAATAATAATATGCCACACAGCCACGGCCGGATTGATATTGGGAGTTTTGATTTAAATTAATTTTTATTAAAACTCTTATAATTGCAATATCTATCTTTGTTGAAGTATTTTCAAATGTTTTTTATGACTTTCACAGTATTGACATAGTCAACGCTGATATGTACTTTAGAGAATTCTATGAAAGTGGTGAATTAATAAAAGCCCAACGTTTATTTAATTCTGAGTAATGTAATTTCTTTTCACTTTCCTAGTTATTGTCTTTCCATTGAAATGTAACGTCTTGCTGCCACGTACACGCTGGACTAATATATAATAAATGTATATATATATACTGGTGGTAGGGCTTTGTGCAAGCTCGTCTGGGTAGGTACCACCCACTCATCAGATTAGATATTCTACCGCAAAACAGCAATACTTGATATTGTTGTGTTCCGGTTTGAAGGGTGAGTGAGCCAGTGTAATTACAGGCACAAGGGACATAAAATCTTAGTTTCCAAGGTTGGTGGCGCATTGGCTATAAGCGATGGTTGACATTTCTTAGAATGCCAATGTCTAAGGGCGTTTGGTGACCACTTACCATCAGGTGGCCCATATGCTCGTCCGCCTTCCTATTCTATAAAAAAAAAAAATAACAAATCAACATACTATAACGATTGGAAAGAAAACTTAAAAAAAATTAAGAATCTATATTTCAACGACCATGAAATATTATAATACGATTGTAAACTTATTCTTCTTGTGAAGTATGACATATGGTAACAAAATCCAAATTGTCAATAACCTAAGTAACTCAGCTTCTAATAAAATTATATCATTATAAAAATAAAATCTTCACGAATAATCACATATTTTTATTATAATCTATTTCTTTAAAAGATGTCCACTGACTTTAAATACGCTTTAATAAATCAATTAGCGCAACGGTTTTGTCCATTTTCGTCAAGTTCCTTTTTATTTTTCTTGTTTCGCATTATTGTGTCCATTGAAAATATCGAGGTAAAGATTTTTCTCCTAAATATCAAATTAATTTTTATTATATATTATATTTCTTACTTTATTTTGTATTATAACCTTCTCCTCAAAAGGGAGAGGAGGCCTTAGCCCAGCAGTGGGAGTTTAACAGGCTGTTACTGATGTATTATACTTTCCAAACATTTGTAGCTCATTAAATTAAATGTTCTTGAAAAGTTAAGACAGTAAGAACAACGAGAAGGTATTATCTATGTAAAGAGCGATCAATGAAAATAAAAGCACCTCTTCAATATTTAATTAGAGATAGAAAATATTTTGTTGGAAATATGAGTAGACATTTTTTGCTTTAAACATGAAGATGGACTTATACATATATAAGTCCATCTTCATGTGGCCCATAGGCCACCTGATGGTATAAATGGGCACCATCGCCCAAAGACGTGCTTGCACAAAGCCACCATTCCATAAGACTAGTAAGTAATGCTAAATAGTAAATAATGAATAATTTTTTTTTCCGGATCCACACATTAACTGCTAAAAGTGGCGAACATTTTGGTGAATGATTCGGTCATGTTTCATACCAACAACTATTCGAGTTCGGATCCAAGCGATTCAAATTAATCCAGTTTTTTTTTTCATATATTTTCATTTATTAAGAACCGGGGTTGTAAGAGAACATACACGTGAGCTAGTAAAGAATTCCATTTTTTGGAAGTGTGACAAAGAAAGGAGTTACCAAATTTGTTTGTGCGCAATGGAATTGATGTCACAGTTAGTTAATTAAAGTCCTATGTCGCTTTATTTTTAAGTTACAACTTCAAAATTTTAAAAGTAAAAAGGATACTAAAATATTTGCTCATGTGTGCTTCTAATGCTGAAGTTCAAATTCCTTTTTAAATCGACATCCAGGGCTCTAATCTAAATGCCATATGAATGATTTTATCCATCCGTTTAGTAAAAAAAATCTACTTAGTAGTTTCTTATTATATATATTTAAGTTGCCGCTTTAAGTTGAACTAGTCTGCTGTTCTTCAAAATGAAAGCTACGATGAAAAATATTTCATTAAAGATACGCTAACTTGCTGAAAGGTATATATAATAATGAATAAGAGCCTCCGCCATTTTTTAAACTTGTAACAATTGAATTTTAAATAAGTGTGTTTCAATTTCACGCTGCTGCGAGTCGCCAATACACTTTTGCCCCTAAGAATCAGCATTGGCATTATAATCTTTTGTTTTTAATTATTATTAAAACGAAAATACAATGGCTGTTTATAATATTGTTATAATTTTCTACTTTAAATAAAGTATTATAAAATTATTTTTTTTAAATTTAAATAAACATAAATATGATAAACACGCTGTCTCTTAAGGGAAGGTTTGAGGCGTATTCTATCAAGATGCTTTAATGAGAGTCGGTGAATACTCATGTCGGAAAACTTTACCAAACACATGCAGGTTTCCTTTGTGTTAGGTTCAGGTTTCAGGTGTGCTAAAACTTCAATGCTAAAACACGATGAGTTATAAATATAAATTAAGCACATGAACGCTCAGTGGTGCTTGTCCGTTTTGAACAGATTATTTATTCTTTGCCATCTTGGACTCGCAAATATTATATGTACTCATAGGAAATTTTTATTTGCCTATATTTCGGTTTCTCGTAATAACTAAAACATTTGAGATTATTTCACATTAAGATATATTCGATATCCACATATGCTTTTTCATATTACTAGATATATTTAAATTAACGTTGACCTGGTCAAACCTTGCCAAAATCTATGAATAAATTAAGATATATTATTTTCACAAATTAATCATTATTCAAATAAACCGTATAGTGCTTTCATATACATAAAGTAACCGCTTTAAGTTGGATTACTTTTGAGTTACTTTAAGAGCTTAAAAAAAATCGAAGTTATGGCATATCTATAAGAAAACGCCAGAAAAACGGAGTTGGGTAAGAATTATTATCACTTCCTTAATTTTTTTTTCACGCAGTGGAATCCTTCAGAAAAGTACCCAGCTCACATGGGAGGTAAATGCGTTATTTAGGATTCTTACCCACTAAAACCACTGCGATGGCCGTCCTCAGCACAGATCGGAGAGGCTGCGGGATCGTGTTGATATAACGCATCCGCGGCCTCTCCCGTGCTTTGCTCCACTCGTGGCTCGGCGGAGCTCTCCTCAGGGGGCAAAGGTAATCCCGCCTTCCCCCGCACTCCTCGCTACGTGCGTACGGCAGCGCGAGGCCATCCCGGCACCGTCCTCCTCAGGGCCATCGGAAATAAGACACGCGAGGCCCCCATCTCACGCATCCACGGCCCCAGGTTTACGCCCTATCTTTTAAGCTCCGGGCGTCGGGGCTGTGGGAGAGCCGAGACGACGCTGACGTCGTCTCCGCCGAGCAGGATCGGCCCTTTCCCGTTCCCACTCCACCGTCTCCTTCTGGACCATGACGGTCTCACAGAAGAAGACATGATTGCTCGCAGAGACAGGTCTTGACCGACCAGAATCTTCCTCTCCGCATTCCACGCGGGGCACGCCTCCAGCGTATGCTGAGCGGTGTCCCGTTCCGCACCGAAGTGGTGGCACATCGTATTGTTACTTCCTAGGCTAACTTCACACAGACGGGACTTGTTACGCTGATTATATTAGTTATACATCAGTGTAAAAATACGTCAGAGGGTTAAACCACTAATTTTACCAGTACAAAATAATGAAATTAAAATTAAATTACCACGGTTTTATGTCAAACTTATAATTGGACTTTCAAACAAACCAGAATCTCGGTATCTATTTATCCTGCTAAGGGCACAAGTGTAATAGATACCGAGGTCGATGAACTAGCTTCTAGATAAACGAGGCAGTCAGCTAAATATATAATTTGTTAATATATTATATGCTTACAGATACCAATGTCGAATTTGGTAAGCCGCGAAATCTACAGAGCTTATCCAATTAATTGTGTAATTACTTTAAATGTAATTTATAGTATAGTTGTTGTTGGTTTATCTATTCTAATAATTATATGCCAAAAGAAAAGTATTAAATAAACAAGTAAATTAAGTATACAAAGACTTAGAAGTTCATTAGCTCGAATAAGAAGTTCATTGTTTTAGAACTGTGAAAGATTATCATTTACGAAAAAGGCCAGAAGAAAACACAAAGTATTATTAAGTATTGCTTGCAGGAAGAATAAATGTTAAGCATTGGGGATACCCAAACACAAGGGCCTTCACGTAACATTAACAAAAAGTAAAATAAAAACAGATATTTCAAAGAGGTATGTTTGCTTAATTTATTTCTTTGTAATAAAAATTATGAAACATATGTATCATTTTTATGCTTTTGTGTACAAAGGTTATCTACATAGACAAATAAAACGTTAATCAATAACACGAATCCTAAGCCAGCTTGAGATTTACAAAATAAATTTACTTTAAATTTACTCTTTTGTTATATTTTAAATATATTAAATTTTGGAATAGTTCTCCGTAATGGTATGGTTATGATAACTAAATTCCAAAAATACAACTATCTTAGTTTTATCATATTTTCCAATTTGAAATAGGTTAAGCCGATTACAAAATAAAAAAGAAGTCCAACTCGTGGCCGGAGGGCTTGCACCGTCACGCGTACAATACATCAAACGGTTACAAATACACAGGCGGACAACAAAGTTATGCTGTATGGGTTTCATTTATTTTATTTTGAGGCCCTCGGCCTCCGCTTTGACAAACATATGGGCAACATAACAAACGTAAATAAATCGTGTAAATCTTGGACATTTGACTGGAAAAAGGGGTGACTGACCTATGCCTCAAACGTAACAAGCTTTCGTTATTATTTGTTTTATTTGACAATCAATAAGTAAGTGTGATACTGCTATGATTGAATAGAGGATTTTAAGTTTGAGCTTAAGTTTATAATCCGTTAAAAACAGTCTAAGTAAGACGACTTAACGTTAGTAATTAAATTTGTCTAATGTAAAATAATAATGTAATATATATAATAATGTATGTAACGACTGCCTCGTTGTTCTAATGGCTAGATTTAAGGCCGCAGACCCGGTGGTCCTGGGTTCAAATCCCGGGTCGGGACAGTAAAAGAAGTTATAGAGATATTCTGTCAAAAATTCTCAGTAGCAGCCCGGAGTCTAGGAGTTGGAAGTGTGTACATCATCATCATCATCACCAGCCGAAAGACGTCCACTGCTGGACAAAGGCCTCCCCCAAGGATTTCCACGTTGGCCGATCTTGCGCTGCCCGCATCCAACGGCTTCCCGCGACTCGTTCTAAGTCGTCGGTCCACCTTGTAGGGGGCCTGCCCACGCTGCGTCTTCCGGTTCGTGGTCGCCACTCGAGAACCTTTCTGCCCCAGCGGCCGTCGGTTCTGCGAGCAATGTGCCCCGCCCACTGCCACTTCAATTTAGCAATTCTTCGGGCTATGTCGGTTACTTTGGTTCGCCTGCGGATTTCATCATTTCTGATTCGATCTCGCAGAGAAACTCCGAGCATAGCCCTCACCATTGCCCTTTGAGTGACCTTGAGCCTTCTTATGAGGCCGAAGACTTTCGACTTGAGACATTGCGGTATTTGGGATGAGAAGATATCGTGTAGCTTCCCGAACGCTGCCCAGCCGAGTTGAATTCGACGATTGACCTCTTTCCCGAAGTTGGACCTACCTAGTTGGATGGTCTGACCTAGGTAGACATAGTTGTCTACTACTTCGAGTGCAGAATTTCCAACCTTGACTTGAGCGGGTGCAACATAGATGTTCGACATGATTTTCGTCTTGTCCATGTTCATTTTTAGACCCACTTGTTGCGAAACCCTGCTGAGGTCATCGAGCATAGTGCCGAGGTCTTCCAAGGTCTCAGCCATAATTACAATGTCATCGGCAAATCGAAGATGAGTGATGTACTCGCCGTTGATATTGATGCCAAGTCCGTTCCAGTCCAGAAGCTTGAAAACATCTTCCAATGCAGCGGTAAACAGTTTCGGAGATATCACGTCTCCCTGTCTTACACCTCTCTGCAGTTGGATAGGTTTTGAGTTCTGATCCTGGAGTCGGATCGACATGGTGGCGTTCTCGTACAAGCACTTTAACACCCTGATATACCGATAATCAATTTGGCACCTTTGAAGAGAATTCAGCACGGCCCAGGTTTCGATCGAATCAAAGGCTTTCTCATAGTCCACAAACGCTAAGCAAAGTGGCTGGTTATACTCCTCAGTCTTCTGTATAACTTGCCGCAGTGGTCTATGGTGCTAAAGCCTTTCCGGAATACGGCTTGTTCGGGTGGCTGGAAGTCGTCAAGCCTTTGCTCGAGACGATTCGTAATGACTCTCGAAAACAACTTGTAAACATGACTCAGTAGTGAGATGGGCCTGTAATTCTTCAGAAGGGTTTTATCACCCTTCTTAAAGAAAAGTACCACCACACCTCTGTGCCATGCTTTTGGCGTTTGACCTTTGGCAATGACGGAGTTAAAAAGCCTCTGAAGAGCCCTGAGGATCGGTGTACCACCCGCCTTCAGAAGCTCGGCTGTAATACCATCATCACAAGGTGCCTTGTTGTTTTTGAGTTGTCCGAGAGCCATTCTAATCTCGAAAAGACTGACGTCCTGAAAATCTTCAGTGTAGTGTCGGGTTAGTCTTGCTCTGGGATCTGCAGCATGACTACTGACAGGTGATTGAGCTGTCGTGTACAGCTGACCGTAGAACTTCTCTATTATGCCATCCTCAGTTTTCAGCCTTGTCAGTTGACTCTGACCAACAGACAGATCTCTGGCGAACATTTTAGAGCCTTTGTTCCGCTCGATGGCCTCTTTAATGCGCATTGTATTAAATTGGCGAGTGTCGCGAGTTAGAGACTTTGAAATCTGTCTGTTGATCAGCCGATAGCCGGCAGCATCAGCTGGGGACGTCAGAATCATTTTCCGTCTTTCCTCCATAAGCCGTAGGGTAGAGGCAGAGATCTTTTTGGTTCCTTTTGTACGGCTGGTCTTGAATTTCGTCCACACGCTTTAATATCCTATACTATAAATGTGAAATTTTGTATATTTACATGTTTGTTATTCATTTGTGAAAAATGGCTGGGCGGATTTAAATAAAATTTGGAATAGAGAGCTTCTACTTAACGTCCCTTACCTACACGGGCGTTGCGATTCAAAGCTAGTTTAACATATTATTTTCTATACATTTGCAAAAATGTCATATAATTTCAATATCTTTCTATATCCTATTACACAATACATCTCCAATATATTTCTTACAATTAATTTAATTTAAATCAATACATCAATACAACATTTGAAATATGTTCACGTCGTAATATCTACTGCAATGAAATGAAGGACAATATGTCTGGAAATATTCAAGCCACATCATAGAAATAGAATTCATACATATATATTATGAATTCATATTCGTATTAATGTTTGCGTTTCATATATATTTATTTTAACATTTTTCCACTGATATTATTATCAATTTCTATGTTTGCAACTTTTGCAGTTCTTTTTAACAAATTCATTACAATATCAGATATTCTACCGCAAAACGACGAGTGAGCCAGTGTAATTACAGGCACAAGGGACATAAAATCTTAGTTCCCAAGGTTGGTGGCGCATTGGCTATAAGCGATGGTTGACATTTCTTACAATGCCAATGTCTAAGGGCGTTTGGTGACCACTTACCATCAGGTGGCCCATATACTCGTCCACCTTCTTATTCTATAAAAAAAAAATATTAAGAGTATCTCAAATTAAGTTATAATTATGTAATTAATGGAATTTTGTCATAAGATTGTATGCATGATTAGGAAACTAACGTAGATAATTTGATTTTAATAATAATTTCTATGTGATTTGCTCACATGACACTATTAACATTTATAATTAGTTATCAAGGATTATATTTGTCATTATATTCAACTATAATGTGATTTTGATCACTCTGATTTTCAGAAACCGTCTAAAATTAAAAAAAATGAAAACGCAAACATTTGCAGCAAGGCAAAAGCAGGCATTGAAGTATGCAATAATACATTTTCGTATTTCTTTTATAATTTAATAAATTGCATTTGGAGTACACGAAGCCAGACACGGCAGACCACATTGAACAATTCAGTTCAATTAAAGACATTGTGTAAAATCACATGAATAGTTTGCCTTCTGCATCAAACAACATGCTGTACCAACTGCTTATATCTGCTTCTTGAAATGATGTTCATTTTTCTTATAAAAAACGAAGATACTCGTATTCTGATAACGAACTATTTGAATACTTTTAAAAAGTCAAGGCTCGTGGAAGAAATGTAACGGTAAAACCTCACTCATACATAGCTGAATCAAATTAAAACATCTAGTATCGATCTGAAATTTAATCTACCTTTATAAAAAAATTAGCATATATTCGTAATTAGCTGAAATGCTCATCAGCAGCCTGCTGTGAACAATAAGCCTATCAAAAAACAATATGTAGATCAATGCGTATTCTATAAAGTGATCGTATAAAAAATATAGATAATAATCAAGAATTTCATCATTTTTGCAGGGGGTTGGGCTTTCTTACGGTAGTATGCGAAAGCAATCCCGTGGCGCTCCTCGTCAAGACGGAAATGGTACCGCTGGTTTTTTAGTGGGTATTCCTATGTTTGGGGCGTACTCGGCGCCTTGGACACCGAGCGAGCCCCACATACCCCCCCACTGTTCCCACGGGGGAAACGCATAACGCATTTTTCCAGCGTTAAAAAAAGGGGACTGGGCTTTGTGCAAGCTCGTCTGGGTAAGTATCACCCATCAGATATTCTACCGCAAAACAGCAGTACTTGGTATTGTGGTGTTCCGGTTTGAAGAGTCAGTGAGCCAACGTAATTGCAGACACAAGGGCGTTGATGACCGCTTAACATTACTATACAAATCATAATCGCGTGGAATGGTGGCAAGAATGCTAGGAGACCAACTGCATTAGATTAGAGGGATATTTTATATTTTCCTATTATATAGTGTGTTTTTTTTTTAGTTTAAGCGCACTAAACTCTTCTTCCTCTAGTCCGATTTGAGTTGTTAATTTAATTATATAAAGAGGTAAGCGTGATAGGTTACAAATACGTACCATATATTTAACTTTAACAGTCTTATCCAATATTTAAATTCAACAAGAGAATTTTAAATTGTTAGACGACGTTCTGGCTTTATTAGATTATTAGTTTTCTTTTGCGACTTTGTCCGCATTTTAGGCGAGGAAGCAGGTCTTAGGTATAAAAAAGTATGTATTTAGTCTATTTCCTGACTTAAGTCCAAGCTTGTGTTATACCAAACTTCATCAAAATCGTTTCAGAAGTTTTGCTTTTATAATGTTATTCAGAGGCATAGTCGTGGAAACTTAACAGAATCAGAATAATATAAATGGGAAAGTTTGCTTAAATTACTTTCCCATTTATAATATTAGTCTAGATGATGATTTACAAGATTTTATAATATAAATAAAATACATGAAATCATCATATCATGAAGTTTCAATAAATATACAGAAAATTGTATTTTTCCCCGAATATAAATAATGGTTTGGTTACAAATACGTGTCGTATGTACATAATGTGGTTTTAGTTTGTGTCGCTCATACAAACTCGCTGCTCCCTCGAGCCCACACCATTGGCACACACAAAGTTAAATCGACAATTCTAGCATATGTACGTGCGTACGAACATATATCAAGAATAAAAGTGGAATTCGAGGATCATGACTAACATCGCAGTTTGGCTTATACGCATTTTGCTGAATGTCATTCAGCACATGCAGGTATCGTTACATTAGCTTCCTTTGCGTCTGATCACGAGAAAAATTTTAAACACTAATTATGCAACGAAAACGAAAACTTGATGGAAATTGCCCGGTTCCGAAACTGCGCTCGTCCTTTAAGATCAACATGTTCGATCACAGATCACAGCGCCATTGGATCTCATTACGATCACTCTTAAAGTTTCATCTTATTAAACAGGACGCAATACTCAATACTATCGAACGGATCTTAATGTGGTTTTCACCAATGGACGAAGTGATTCACGAGGAATGTTTTAGTATATAGTTCATTGTTTTTTGTAAATTGGTTGAATTATGACGATGGTTGTTGAAGTATTCACAAAAAATCAGGCTGACTGGGAGAGCTTTACTGACTTAAGACACTTGTGTGAAGTCGGAACGGATAGTTAGTGAATTTAATAAATTACAACGAAATCGAACTAATTATTATCGTTTTAATAAACCTTATGAAATTTCAGGATTATTATAAGGCGATTAAATAAAATAATTGACAATACAAAGGATAACGAACAAACGCATTGTGAATTGAAAATTTATCCGATTCTATTAATTAAAAGCGAGGAGTATTCAATGCAAAGATTAATTAATTGCTTTTGCTATCTTTGTGAGACCTGGTGTTAAATTAGATTTCTCGCCTCAAACCTTAAACCCAAAGGTTAAATCCGTATGCGTTGGAAACTGATTAACGTTTGTAAGATACGAATATCAAACTTATCATATGTACGTCTTTTAAGTTATTAAAACATAATCAATACTATGTATCGATTATTATAGAACTTAAAAAAAGCGTAAAAATATGGACAGGACTGTAACAGGACAATCCTAATACATATTACAAATGCTTTTATAAGCTTCCGTACATAGAAAGAACCAGTCTCTTCATACAACATATCTTAGCCCAAACTTCTTCCCTCTCCCAAGAACTGTTGTGCACATATAAATGGTTAAAGGATGCCGTTAGTCAAGTCATTTATAGAGGCATATACTCATCTATCGAAGTAATAAAGTCCTTACATCAATGTCTTTACAGCGACGTTGCAATCTCTAAGAAACAGTCTAAGATCCTATACTTAACACTTACACAGGCAGAGAAAGAATTTCTGCAAAAGCAAGTGTATGAATATCGTGAAGTGGAAAATATATTTAGAATACATGAGGCACATGGATTAAATTACGAGACGATCTTCCTTATAAAATAAGCGACATATAGAAAAAAAATTCAATTGCACGACAGCAAGCAGTGGTTGCAATAACGCGTCACACGAAAAACTTCGTATATTACACCGACGACAATGACGACAACAAACGAGGAGATTCTGGACTATAACCTTAGAATAATCCAAATAGAGATGACCCGATCATGGACAGAACACCATCCAGACCATCCTAGAAATCTAGGATCTAGTAGAAAAGACTATTTATATAATTTTATAAAGAGCTAGCGGTTAAGCTATTTTAATCAATAGAAATAAATGTCAACGCTTATTATAGAACGTGTTTTAAATGTATTTATAGCAAAATATATATATGCTATTATAACTTTCCTCAGAGACACTATTATCTAGTCTTGACGTTATCGTCTTAACAATAGTTGAGTTAGTCGATACATGTAACCTTCTATAGGATTAGGTTAATACAATATTGATCAGTAAAAAGACTAGAATTTAGATTTAAAAATCTTCACGATATAAAAAGTTATTTTCTGGTATTATCCTAAATTATGCTATGTATGATATATGTACAATATATTATAGAGCTATATAAATTAGCCTAGATGGCCTACTGGTTAGAACGCGTGAATCTTAACCTATGATCGTGGGTTCAAGCCCGGGCAAGCACCACTGAATTTTCTCGTGATTAATTTGTGTTTATAATTCATCTCGTGCTTGACGGTGAAGGAAAACATCGTGAGGAAACCTACATGTCTCTAATTTCATTGAAATTATGCCACATGTGTATTCTACCAAGTCGCATTGGAGCAGCGTGGTGGAATAAGCTCCAAACCTTCTCCTCATAAGGAAGATAAGGCCTTAGCCCAGCTGTGGGATATTAATAGTTTGTTACTGATATAAATTAGTATATACATTAATTTAGATTTTTGAATATTCTACGTGTCTACCTCTTATTTAACTCTCTTTTAATTCTTTTTCTTTATTAAGTGTGTTAGAAAATCTTCAAGGAGTAAGCGTCCCTTACACGATAAGTTCTTTTTTGACATTATTGTAGGTATTTTGTATCTGGTATGTATAGCAAGGTATTAAGCAAGTTTAACTATATTCTCGACTTCATAGGCCATTTGAAGTTAATTCGATCGTAAATCGTTGCTGTTTGTCAACTGAACTGAACTTACTCTTAGCTTCTATCTATACTATAATTATATATTGCAATGTGCTGTCCGCATATATTATATATTTCGAATCAAATTTTCAATTTTTGAATTTCATTGAAATGTCATCATCGAAATTATTATTTATTCAAATATTTGTAGTTAATGAATTTATTCCTGTGACATAACAATTCAAAAATGTCGATATCGACTTTTTCTTTAAATTTAACTTAATATTTCCTACACGTTATTGCGATATATATTGTTGTGTTACACCTATTTATACGTGTGGGTTAATCCCTGAACTAAATTTCAAAACAGTTTCATTCAAATATTTGTGAAAGCTTGTTTATCTAAAGTTTCTATTTTTATAAAAAAACATTTGAGTCATTTGTTATTTTGTCCAATTTCTTTTTTAAATTGGTGTAATTATATATAATTACACTAATATATTTAGTACGTATAATTTAGTAAGTTAAAAAAATATATTTTTTTTATATTGATGGTTTTTACAATATGCATAAAATGAGGACAATTATTTTTTGCATTTATTTCCTACTTGCATATTCCTAACTTAAATATTGCGAAATAAAAATGATTGGATAAGTAATTTCAAAACCAAAAGGAGTATAGAGAAATAGAACAACTGGGTTTAATTTTATTATTTTATTTAAAAAAGTTATGTTAAATGACAGTAACGGTAAGAATTCTGTTCAAAATCTTACCCTCCTCTAAAGGGGCTTCCCCCTTAACTAAACCGAACTAAGGGGGAGCTGATCCCACCACTCTTTGTTATGTGTTATCAATATTTCATTTGATTCAAGCTTGTTTTTCTGCGGTGATATTCTTCACCACCGATCTAGAATTGAATTATACATACCAATAGATAAGGCCAATTAGCAAAAATTTACCGGATTTTTAATTATGATCTGCAGTTAAAATTCATGAGGTTCATCGACTGTACTATATCGGCTATCAAATGATTCTAAACTTATGATCTTCTTTTATTGATAAGTATATGATAAAATTTAAACTTTTGCTTACTACGAAATCTATATATATAAAAGTGGAAATCGTTTGTAGGTTTTCACGTTTGAGGTGTATTGGAAAATGCTTTTACTCTTAGGCGTGTATGTAAACTTCGTCCGAGGCTTTTTATTTAATTTTCGAAGCTGACAATTTATGAGTGCGGCTAAATACGCTTAAATAAATAAATAAATACTACTATAAATCTTTGCTTTTCAATGCTTGTTAGTTTTTATACAAGCAATAAAGTTTCAAAGTATTAAGATTTTCAAAGTTTAAAACGTTTGAAAAGCGGTGCAAACATCCACTTAAATTAGTTTTATTCACAACGTACTCGTATATAAAACGAGTAAATGACCTCACGTTTTTGGTATTATAAAATTAAAATATAGAATTTCTCCATTTCTAACATAGTGTACTAAATTAATAAATTCTACTTAGTGGTAGGGCTTTGTTCAAGCTGGTCTGTGCAGGCACCACGTTCTCATTACATATTCTACCACCAAACAGCAATAAGTATTTTTGTGTTCTGGTTTGAAGTGTGAGTGAGCCAGTGTAATAACAGGCAAAATGACATTACATCTTAGTTGCCAAGGTTGGTGGCGCAATGACGATATAAGAAATGGAAAATATTTCTTACATTGCCAATGTCTATGGGCGATGGTGACAAATTACCATCAAATGGAGCATATCATATGCTCCATTTGATGGTTATTTGACGTCAGCCTACCTATACTATAAAAAAACCCATTCGCCATATGTAGCATGATCACATGCAAGTCATGCCAAATATATTGTTCAGTTCAAGTCAATTCGTGTCTGAGTGTGTCTTCTGTGATATCCTCCTGAGTTTCGGCCACGACGGCCTTTCTCGAAGACCGTCTAGTTCTTATACAACTGTTTGCGAAAACACAACTACACAATCTATACTCTTATTCTCATACTCTGAAGGAATGGCAAATCTGACAAGTCAACGGTTAGAGCGCGGAGTACACTGAACAAAGACTAACAACTTCAAGACTCCAGGTTGTTAATGAGAATTTATTGACAGAAAAACTCAATGAATAATTATTAGCTTAACCAGGGGTTTGAATCCAGGACCTCGAGACCTGTGATCTTAGAAGCTTGACAGACATGGCAGACAATTTGTCTGCCGTGTCATACTACAAGCATTATTAAATCAAGAAACCTATTAAAATTATTAATTATCTAATCACAGAATTCATTTGATTTAATTATTTTTATATCATGGATTGCACCCGTTATGTCGTTTTAGTAATAATATTAATAATGATTTATTCAACGTAATGCTACTGGTTAGCGCAGTGGTTACTGCAAACTAGTTTGTACGTTAAAGATCGCGGGTGCAATGCCAGCTCATGATAAATATTTATTTACATCATATAAGTCTTCTGGTTACCTTGTTTTTTTTTTATAAAATAGGAAGGCGGACGAGCATATGGCCACCTGTAGGTAAGTGGTCACCAACGCCCATTAGACATTTGCATTGTAAGAAATGTCAACCATCACTTACATATCCAATGCGCCACCAACCTTGAGAACTAAGATTTTATTTCCTTTGTGCCTGTAATTACATTGGCCCACTCACCCTTCAAACCGGAACACAAAAATATCAAGTACTGCTGTTTTGCGGTAGAATATCTGATGAGTGGGTGGTACCTACCCAGACGAGCTTGCACAACGCCGTACCACCAATAATTATTATGTGATCTATTAGAAGGTGTCACTTTTATCTATAATTATTATTATACCAGTTAACTGTAGGCAATGTAATATATAAATGCTATATTTTGCGATGTAATTATGGGTGCACGATACTTATCTACCCAGACATATGTAAAAACAATCTTCCCACCAATTAAATGTATGTGATTGTATGATCTTTTTTACTTTCTTATTTTCTTTTTTATTTTCAGATATGCAAAGGCTTCGAGATGTGGACTGGGCGGCTCTCCGCCGCGATGGCCACAACATCTTCACCAAACTCATTCGGACGCGAGATCCACGTTCGGGGGATGGCGAAGAAGTCACCGTGCCAACCAGACAGCGTCTTTCTGTAAGTGTTTTAAAAAAATTAAACATCACATTATACATGACAAGTATAGTTTTAAAGCAAAGTTAATATTGCAAATCGTTATAAATAAATTAGATAGTAGTCGTTAGACTCTTAACGAGAGATTTGATAACAGACACTTTCATCACTAAATAATTTCTTAAGACTTTCTTAAAACATATATATGTAATATTATATAAAAAAAGAATATATCATAGTATACCATGGTATGTATTTTAGGAATATTCTTATAAGATTTTGATAATTAAACCACGTTGGATAAACAATTTAAAACAAATTCAACTTACTTCGCGTAAAACTGTTTGATTTAAGTAATAATTATGATATAAAAAAAAATGACTGGTATCATTTTTTAACATATAGCTATGCAATTTAACTACGCAAGTCTTTCACACAATTAATTAAAATGTAAAAACATTTTTAAAAACGAGCTCTATTCAAATGCTCTAAAAAAGAGACCATAAATTTTAAAGTAAAGCAGCCCATCGTTTTGTTACATATATTATAAGAATAATAATGTCCTCCAGACCGATTTCGGCCACGGCGGTTAGTCTCAAGTGAGATTATCCAACTACGCAGGAGATATTATAGTGCACAAGTGTGTGCGCAAACACAAGTGCACTCTATCCCTAACTCTCATAATCCGATGGAACGGCAATCCGACACGACCGGAAAGAGTTCAGGCGCAGGACTAACGGCTTTACGTGTTTTTTGAGTGTACATACTTCCAACTACCAGACTCCACCGGGCTACTACTGAGAATTTTCTGACAGAAAAACCCAATAACTTTTTACCGGCCCGAATTGAACCCAGGACCTCCTGGTCTGCGGCCTTACATCAAGCCACTAGACATTTTACATATTGAATAATATTTAGGACATATTATTGTATTTTTCTAAAATTCAATAAGACTGGAAAATCTCGCATGCGAGATTTGACCTAAGCAAACTAACAAACATTGCAAGTTAAATTAAAGTTTACAATTAACATTTATAAACAAAGTTATATCGAAACAACTTAAAGCTTACACAAAATAATTATTGAAAAATATTTTGCTTACCTCGCTAGAATTATGCCATGAAGACTAATGAAATTTTGACCGCGTTTAATATGCCTGTTCCAAAGGCGTAATAATTTGATAACGAATATGGTTACAACGTTGAAAATTGTTATAAGCTTGCAACGACAATATTTCTATTTTTAAAAATATACCCTCTCATGTTATTTAGCTGGGCTATAAATTTAAGTGAATATATTTGTCGACCATGATAAGCATGTTTACTGGTAGAATCACAATTGTGGCAGCCACTTTGCATTCGCATTAGACTTTCTATTAACATTTTAAATAAGTTCTGAATAAATTGAAAAGATAAGTAATGTATTTTATATTATAATAGAAATATGTTTCTTGTTAATTTGATGCTTTTATAACAGAAATAAAAATAAAAATATTTTTATTCGAATAGAATTTTACAAGCACTTCTTTTTAAATGCTCATGTCATTTCTTATATTGCCAATGCTCTGGCATCTGTCAATATAACATTTCTTCCTAACATTATAGCACCGGCAAATAGTCTTGTATACAGAGTAGTTGAATGAAAAATATAAAATTTTGAAAAAAAAAAATTCCACGAATATTAATTGCCTTTATTTATTAATACATATACATAGTCATATTTATAAAAGAGAAATCAAACAATAATTAAAATACTATAACTACGATCTATATAAAAAACTTTATTAATTTATTATATAAAATGATCAAACTAATCGACCAAGAAAACGTCTAAGTGTACGATAATATTTTATTCATGAATATACTATAATGCGCGAAAAAATAACACGAACGCACGAAATATTTCCATTACATAAATATACAATGCAATATTCAATACAAACGCAAAACGTATGTATCAAATACATGAACTAGACTATTTTCGAGCCAAAGATGAACGTTTATGCGATATATCCGATGAAACAATCTATATTTAATTTGGTCCATTATTTATGGAAATAAATGCAGGAATTAAAGGCTAGAAGCTCATTTGACAGTACAAGTACAATAAAAGAATGAAATTATTATAAATAAAATGACAATATTTTTTTATAGAATAAGTAACCTGGTGGTAAGTGTTCACCAACGCCCATAGACATTGAAATTATGTCCCTTGTGCCTGTAATTACACTGGCTCACTAACCCTTCAAACCGGAACACAACAATATCAAGTACTGCTGTTTTGTAAAATATCTGATGATGATGATGAGCCCTACCACCAGTAAAAATAGCAATAACACTTATAAAAGAATTTATGTTACGAAGTTGTTGAAATTGAGTTGTTGTTTCAATGGTTTTCATTGAACATTTATTATATTTAGGTGCAAGTAAGAACCAATTAATATAATAAAAACATACAACACAAACATCGTTAAGAGATATTTTTAGGATTTTAACCACCTTCGAAAAAAGGTCGTTCTTAGAAAATCTTATCTACATATACTCGTAACTGCCAATATGGTGTTATGTATGTCGTGTATATGTGTATTATAAGATATAAATATCACATCCATTAACCCTATATACTCAAAATGCGAATTAAATAATGAAATAATTTACGAAATCCATAATAACTATATATATTTTTATTTTATTCAAACCTTATTTCCACAGGCGTGTTGTCCTTTCTTTTTGATTGTCTTTCTATTGTTTGATCAAGTTTGATGTTTATTTTGATTAAAATATCAGGATTAATCAATATTTATTATATCCTTATGATATTATTCTTGATGACGCTCTTCGTTGAACAATTTCTACACGTTCAGTATGTCCATAAATAATCTCCAGGAGAAGATTTCGGGAAATACTTGCGTTTGAGAAGTTTTACACATACGGCTCTGAATTCACTTTGATGTTCTACATTCTTTCACTATGAGTGTGCGCTTGTAAATACTTACAGCGAATTAGTTTAAGTACGTTTATTATTATTTACTTATATTAAGTAAGGAATATCTTAATTTAATATACATGTTGATCTAGATAGATCAATTCATCAGCTTCATACCTTTAACATAGATAGATGTTAAAGGTATGAAGCTTATTTCATTTCACTGGTTGCTCCAATGCGCGTTGGTTTTGTCAGTGCATTATGCACACGTGCTAGTATTTTTTTTACCGACATATGCGAGTTTCCTTACAATGTTTTCCTTAAGCGCCAACAAAACCTCAACGCCACAACGCCGTCTAAATATGTCCATATGTAATGATTGTAAGTAAAATAATGTTAATTAATTCTTAACATTGATTTTGTCTGTTATTAAAATTATAATTTAATGTAATTAACTTACCATCTTTATGTGAATTTTATTACTAGAACTTTTTTTAAATATCGAAATTTGTGTCTTGTAAATTCATAAAATTATTTAATTTAAATTTAAAGATCGTTTGTAAAAATTACCTATCACTAATAAGACCCGACGATTTATTGTGCGAGAATACCATATAACTGTGTTGGGCATTGCAATTACATAAAACCCCTGCAATTACGCACAACATGAATTACGTTGTCTTTTTACTAACAATAGATTATCATCAACATATACACACGTCCTCCTGGCCTCCTGGCCTTTGCTATATAGAAAAGTTCATGACCTGAATGGATGATGGCGGGGCCCGAATGAATGCGGAAGATAGGGAACCAAGAGCTATAGTGCACCTTTTTCTCAAAAGCTATCTAACTATAAATTACAATTAGCTCATCAATTATCGTCAATCAGCCATCAATCATCAATGGTGATTGATGCTTGATATAAAAGCTAAAACTTGTTTAATTTATGACTTATAGGCGTTCATCATAAATTCAATTATATCATCATTATACAATAGACTGGCCGTGGCAATTCTGGCCGTGGAGTACCGGCTTAGAATAGTACTCCCCCAATCTCATCCCGTGCGTGTCGTAAGAGGCGACTGAGGGACGGGGAAAAGGGGGGATGGGCAGCAGCGTCCCCCCTCCCATAAACATCTTACCCCCTACTGCGCTCGCCAACACGCCTGCCCAGCGCGGCGAGTATGGGCAAACCCCTCCCTAAATGGCAGATGCGCCTAAAAAAAGGCCCCCAGTTACCGGCAAGCCCGCTAGGCCCGACCAAGGTAGCGGTCGCGGTATCGGCAGGGCAGGGGGTGCTAAGAATCACCGGTTCACGGCAGGCTACCGTATAAAGCGACTGAAAATGGCAACGTATAATGGACGCTCGATGAGGTTGGACCATCACCTCGCCGAATTAGAAGTAGAGTTAAGTCATATAAACTGGCATATACTGGGGTTATCTGAAGTCCGAAGACAGGGGGAGGATACGATAACTCTAGAGTCCGGTAACTTACTCTACTTCCGCGAAGGTGATAACCTCTCCCAGGGTGGTGTCGGTTTTCTAGTCAAAAAGGATCTCATTAGCAGCATTGTGGAAATCAGTAGTGTGTCGAACCGGGTAGCGTACCTTGTCCTAAAACTTTCCGACAGGTACTCCCTGAAGGTCGTACAGGTATATGCGCCAACTTCGACATACCCTGATGATGTGGTCGAAGCGATGTACGAGGACATCGCAAAGGCCCTCAACGACACCTCGAGGGCCCACTACAATGTTGTTATGGGAGACTTTAATGCTAAAGTGGGAGTACAAGATAGCGGTGAATCGAAAGTCGGACCTTACGGCTTGGGCTGCAGAAATCACAGGGGGCAAATGCTGGTAAACTTTCTCGAAGCGCAGGGGCTTTTTTTGATGAATTCTTTCTTTCAAAAGAAGCCTCAGAGGAGGTGGACCTGGCGAAGCCCCGATAACGTGACAAGGAACGAGATAGACTTTATCATTTCGAATAAAAGGCACATATTTAGAGATGTTTCAGTGATCAACAGGTTTAATACCGGAAGTGATCACCGCTTGGTTCGAGGCACTCTAAATATCAACTTAAAAGCCGAAAGATCAAGAATGATAGGGTCTACTCTCCGACCTACCATGCTCCAAGCTGCTCAAGGCTCCGAAAAGTTCCAAATGGAACTTCAAAATCAATTCACCGCGTTGGAAACCATAAGCAGCATTGATGAGAGAACCGACACGCTGGTCAAAATACTGCAAAACACATCCCGCAAGTGTTTTCCGCCACAGAGAAGAGACAACGCACCAAAACTCTCTGCTGAGACACTCGAGCTCATGAGAAAACGACGAGAACTACCATCGTTTTTGTCAGATAAGGCCTTAAACCGAACAATAAAAACGCTGACGCGACGCGATCTCCGACGCTCCAATACCCGTGTATGGGCAAATCCCTCCCTAAATGGCAGATGCGCCCAAAAAAAGGCCCCCAGTTACCGGCAAGCCCGCTAGGCCCGACCAAGGTAGCGGTCGCGGTATCGGCAGGGCAGGGGGTGCTAAGAATCACCGGTTCACGGCAGGCTACCGTATAAAGCGACTGAAAATGGCAACGTATAATGGACGCTCGATGAGGTTGGACCATCACCTCGCCGAATTAGAAGTAGAGTTAAGTCATATAAACTGGCATATACTGGGGTTATCTGAAGTCCGAAGACAGGGGGAGGATACGATAACTCTAGAGTCCGGTAACTTACTCTACTTCCGCGAAGGTGATAACCTCTCCCAGGGTGGTGTCGGTTTTCTAGTCAAAAAGGATCTCATTAGCAGCATTGTGGAAATCAGTAGTGTGTCGAACCGGGTAGCGTACCTTGTCCTAAAACTTTCCGACAGGTACTCCCTGAAGGTCGTACAGGTATATGCGCCAACTTCGACATACCCTGATGATGTGGTCGAAGCGATGTACGAGGACATCGCAAAGGCCCTCAACGACACCTCGAGGGCCCACTACAATGTTGTTATGGGAGACTTTAATGCTAAAGTGGGAGTACAAGATAGCGGTGAATCGAAAGTCGGACCTTACGGCTTGGGCTGCAGAAATCACAGGGGGCAAATGCTGGTAAACTTTCTCGAAGCGCAGGGGCTTTTTTTGATGAATTCTTTCTTTCAAAAGAAGCCTCAGAGGAGGTGGACCTGGCGAAGCCCCGATAACGTGACAAGGAACGAGATAGACTTTATCATTTCGAATAAAAGGCACATATTTAGAGATGTTTCAGTGATCAACAGGTTTAATACCGGAAGTGATCACCGCTTGGTTCGAGGCACTCTAAATATCAACTTAAAAGCCGAAAGATCAAGAATGATAGGGTCTACTCTCCGACCTACCATGCTCCAAGCTGCTCAAGGCTCCGAAAAGTTCCAAATGGAACTTCAAAATCAATTCACCGCGTTGGAAACCATAAGCAGCATTGATGAGAGAACCGACACGCTGGTCAAAATACTGCAAAACACATCCCGCAAGTGTTTTCCGCCACAGAGAAGAGACAACGCACCAAAACTCTCTGCTGAGACACTCGAGCTCATGAGAAAACGACGAGAACTACCATCGTTTTTGTCAGATAAGGCCTTAAACCGAACAATAAAAACGCTGACGCGACGCGATCTCCGACGCTCCAATACCCGTGCCATCAAGGCTGCGATTGAGCAAAATCGGGGATCGAAAGTGTTCGCTCGCAAGTTTGGGAGGCCGCGTCTGACAAAACTTAAAACTGAAAATGGTGGGGTCGTTACCTCTAGGCCTGAGATTATCGGAGAAGTAGAGAGGTTTTATGGGCAGTTGTTCTCTTCAAGATCGGATAAACCCGTGGGAATCAGTATTGATGACCAGCGCGCCCCTCTTATGCGCCATTACTCCGAGGAGCTCCCGGTCGTTGACCAAGGAGAGATTAGGGCGGCTCTAGAACAGCTTAAAAACAACAAAGCTCCGGGAGATGACGGAATCACAACAGAGTTGCTTAAGGCAGGCGGGACTCCGGTCCTGAAAGAGCTAGCAAGCCTCTTTAATTCCGTCATCCAACATGGCAAGACCCCGGAAACGTGGAGCGGGAGTGAAGTGGTACTGTTTTTCAAGAAAGGTGATAAAACCCTCTTGAAAAACTACAGACCAATCTCCCTCCTGAGTCACGTGTATAAGCTGTTCTCAAGAGTCGTCACGAACCGTCTCGCCAGACGACTTGACGAGTTCCAGCCCCCAGAGCAAGCCGGCTTTCGATCAGGCTACAGCACCGTGGACCACATCCATACTGTTCGGCAGATTGTGCAGAAGACCGAAGAGTATGTGGCGAGTGCACAATGCGTCTAAACGCAGCACAAACATCACCTGATCAACCACGTCATGGATCAGGTGATGTTGCAGTGGTCTGATGTATGTCGTCACACGTATGGATACGCCCCTTCGGCAATATGGTCGCATGCGCATCTATTGTCCTCGCAGCGACGTCACACGCTTGACCACACCCCCAGCAAGATGGCCGCATGCATCGCTTTTGTTTTCGCCTAGGAGGAGGTCCCAAAAGTGGCAAGCACGCGTGGTGGTCATCGTGAGAGGGGAATGCCTATATAAGCGCTGTTGTTGTTGTTTATTTTTAATAATAAATTAATTATTTCAACTATTTTTACTGTGCGCTCTAATGTAAACATTGTTGACTTGTCACAATAAATAATTCTTAAAGTCTGCCGGAGTTTTTAATTGGTGGTTAAGTTGCGATCCTCTTCACTGGTGACCCCGACGTTTGAAGAACGAAGAAGAAGAAGACCTTTCAAGATGTCAATGCCGGACGCTCCATTATCACGTGACGCCACAGCTGTTACCGCCCTTCCGGCCACTGGAGAAACGATGCGAGTTGGAGTGAGAGTACCTGTATTCAACCCAGATGATCCAGAATTATGGTTCGCACAGCTCGAAGGTCAATTCACCCTGTCCGGCATCCGAGAAGACTCCACGAAGTTCTATTACGTACTAGCGCAACTGGAACCACAGCACACGGCGGAAATAAGGGACCTGGTCGTAGCTCCACCTTCCACCGGCAGGTACGACAAATTAAAAGCCGAATTAATACGGAGGCTGTCAGCTTCACAAGAGCGTAAAATAAAACAACTGCTAATGCACGAGGAACTCGGTGATAGAAAGCCCACACAATTTTTACGGCATCTACAACACCTAGCTGGGCCAACTGTTCCAACCGATTTTATCCGTACCATCTGGTCAAGTCGACTCCCAACGCATTTGCAGACGTGTATAGCAGCGCAGCATACGAAGATGAGCCTTGAAGACATGGCAGAGCTTGCCGACCGTATCAACGAAATCGTTCCAGCAACATTGCAAGTGTCCGAGCAAGTAGCCGTGCCAGTAGCCGGTCGAGTAGCCGGGCAAGTAGCCAGTGCATCTAGTTCCACTCTAGGAGTACCAAGTACTAGTTTCGAAAGCCTGAATCAGACCGTAGCTGAGCTGAGCAAGCAGATGGAGATACTTAGCATGCAACTTAACCGAAGACAGCCACGATCCCGCTCACGATTCGCCATAGACAGATCGCGACGACATTCCCGCGCACGTTCCCGCTCACAAACAAATAACTACCCGTACTGTTGGTACCATTATAGATTCGGCGAGCGCGCACGCAAATGTATTCAACCGTGTAGCTACAAGAAGATGGGAAACTCTCAAGGCAGCCAGTAGTGGCGGTAGACGACTGCCTTACAATTTCGGGCCGCCTGTTCATCACGGATCGCAAGACCAAAGTGCAATATTTAGTTGACACCGGTTCAGACCTCTGTGTCTTTCCAAGATCCGCTGTTCGGGAACCTAGAAACAAAATGGGATACGAATTGTTCGCTGCAAATGGGACTATCATTTACACATATGGCTTCCTCCCCTTAACGCTGGATCTAGGACTTAGGCGCGCTTTCACGTGGCGTTTCGTCGTAGCAGACGTCTCAAAGCCCATCATCGGCGTCGACTTTTTAAGTTACTACAACCTGCTAGTCGACTGTCGCAACCAGCGCCTCGTTGACGGTGTTACCACACTTGCTGTTGCACTCCCGAAACAACGTTCTACGGAAACAATTTCCTCAGTCCGTACGACTTTAGAGGATACATCTTATCATCGCCTGCTTAGAGAATTCCCAGAAATCACTCGTCCTGCTGGAAAGCCGCACATCATCAAACACTCTACGGTGCACCATATCCGTACCACCGATGGACCACCGGTATCTAGCCGCCCGCGACGGTTAGACCCGGAAAGACTAAAAATTGCTAAGCAAGAGTTCGATGAGATGTTACAGAGTGGCACAGCAAGAAGATCTGACAGCCCATGGTCATCACCGCTACATTTAACTAAGAAGAAAAACGACGGGTGGCGACCGTGCGGCGATTACAGAGCCCTAAACGCCCGTACAATTCCCGATAAGTACCCTATCAGGCACTTGCATGATTTTACGTGCCAGTTGACAGGCAGTACGGTCTTTTCAACCATAGACCTGGTTAAAGCTTATCATCAGATACCAGTATACGAAGACGACATTCCGAAAACCGCTATCGCCACTCCTTTCGGGCTTTACGAATTCCCGTTCATGACGTTCGGTCTTCGTAACGCCGCACAGACCTTTCAAAGATTCATGGACGAGGTACTGCGGGGCTTAGATTTTTGTTATGGGTACCTGGATGACATTCTAGTCTTCAGCAGCAGCAGTACCCTTCATCAAGAGCATCTCAAGTTGTTGTTCCAAAGACTAGCAGAATATGGAGTTCTAATAAATACCAACAAATGTACTTTCGGCAAAACGCAAGTCCAGTTTCTGGGCCACAACGTGTCAGCAGCAGGAATACAGCCGTTAGAATCGAAGGTTGAAGCCATTCAGAACTTCCCGGTACCCAAGACGCTAAAAGAATTACGAAGATTTTTAGGTATGATCAATTTTTATCGCCGTTTTATACCTAATGCTGCAAAAGTTCAGGCACCGCTCAACCAACTCCTCGTTGGGCCTAAAACAAAGGGATCGCAGCCTATTAACATGACGCCTGCCCTATTAGAGTCTTTCGAACTGTCTAAAAAGCAACTTTCAGAAGCTACGCTTTTGGTCCACCCAGATCCTCAAGCAGAACTGTCCATACAGACGGACGCTTCAGATACAGCAATAGGTGCTGTGCTGCAACAGTTCAAGAACAATGAATGGCAACCCTTAGCATTCTTTTCGAGGAAGCTAAGTCCATCACAGAAAAAGTACAGCCCATATGACCGAGAGTTATTGGCAGTGTATGACGCAATTAGACATTTCAGATTTATGGTGGAAGCTCGGACATTTTGTATCATCACGGACCATAAACCACTTACGTTTGTCTTTGCTAATCACCGAGAGAACAGTTCGCCACGCCAGTTTCGCTACTTGGACTTTATAAGCCAATTCACCACAGACTTCAGATATGTAGCTGGTAAAGAAAATATTGTTGCAGATGCCCTTTCGCGTATCGAGGCAGTTTCTATACCCTTAGATTACCACTCCCTGGTCAAAGCACAAGAGGCGGACAGCGAGCTACAGGACCTGCTGAAAAATGGGTCTGCGCTTAGGTTGAAGAAAATACGATTAGAGTCAGAGCCAGCTCTTCTAGTATACTGCGATGTCTCTCAAAGTAATCCTCGACCATTCATCACACCTTCATATCGCAAGCAGGTATTCGATTCGCTCCACAATTTAAGCCATCCAGGAGCCAAGCCTACGGTCAAGTTAGTTACAGAGCGCTACATTTGGCCTGGTATCCGCAAAGACTGTCGACAATGGGTAAAGGAGTGTCAACAATGTCAGCAAAGCAAAGTGACCAGACACACTCAAGCTCCGCTACAAGCCTTCGAAAGCCCTTCCGCACGTTTTCGACACATCCACTTGGATTTGATAGGTCCTTTACCTTTATGTTTAGGTTACAGGTACTGCCTAACCATCGTGGACCGCTACACAAGGTGGCCAGAAGTCTACCCACTACAAGACATCACCGCCGAAAGCTGCATTGCTGCCCTTTCCAGTGGTTGGATATCACGGTTCGGGTGCCCCGAACACATCACCACTGACCGTGGCCGGCAGTTTGAGTCGGGCGCTTTCAAAGAACTGGTCAAGCTCATCGGTGCCAACCATCATACCACAACGGCATATCATCCGACAGCTAATGGTATGGTAGAAAGACTACACCGTCAATTAAAAGCCGCAATTGCCTGTCATTCTACTCCGAACTGGGTAGAAGTGTTACCTTGGGTATTACTAGGTATACGCAGCGCATTCAAGGATGACATTAAAGCTTCAACGGCCGAACTTGTCTACGGGGAACCACTGCGGTTACCTGGACAGTTCTTCTCATCAGCACCCCCAACCATCGAGGACATCACCGAATTCATTGGTAGAATCCGAACACATGTCAATAAATTAAGGCCACAACCATCATCTTGGCACACAAGTTCTAATCAAACTTTTTACATACCAAAAGACCTTAGGCTTACCTCGCACGTATTTATCCGGCAGGGTCCCCATCGGAAACCCCTTCAAGCACCTTATTCAGGTCCATACAGGGTGCTGCGACGCGAGGAGAAAACCTTTGACATCGACGTACAAGGCAAAACGCAGCGAATCAGCATAGACAGACTGAAACCAGCTTACATACTCGCTGAGGACCAGACAGACCAGAATATCAAAGTTCAGGAGAAGTCTGATGCCATCCCTGCCAGTAAAACCAGGAGTGGTAGAGTGGTCAGATTCCCAAACTACTATCGCCCGTAGTCACGGTCTCGGCGGGGGAGTAGTGTGGCGAGTGCACAATGCGTCTAAACGCAGCACAAACATCACCTGATCAACCACGTCATGGATCAGGTGATGTTGCAGTGGTCTGATGTATGTCGTCACACGTATGGATACGCCCCTTCGGCAATATGGTCGCATGCGCATCTATTGTCCTCGCAGCGACGTCACACGCTTGACCACACCCCCAGCAAGATGGCCGCATGCATCGCTTTTGTTTTCGCCTAGGAGGAGGTCCCAAAAGTGGCAAGCACGCGTGGTGGTCATCGTGAGAGGGGAATGCCTATATAAGCGCTGTTGTTGTTGTTTATTTTTAATAATAAATTAATTATTTCAACTATTTTTACTGTGCGCTCTAATGTAAACATTGTTGACTTGTCACAATAAATAATTCTTAAAGTCTGCCGGAGTTTTTAATTGGTGGTTAAGTTGCGATCCTCTTCAAGTACAATCAGCCGCTGTGTATGGCATTTGTGGACTACGAGAAAGCCTTCGACTCCATCGAAACCTGGGCAGTGCTCGACTCATTGCAGAGATGTCATATCGATTGGAGATATATCGAGGTACTGAGATGTCTGTACAACGCCGCTACAATGACTGTCCACATCCAGGACTGTAAGACGAAGGCGATCCAACTGCGCAGAGGGGTGAGACAGGGGGATGTAATATCCCCGAAACTGTTCACCAACGCGTTGGAAGACGTTTTCAAAACGCTGGATTGGACTAGGTATGGAGTCAATGTAAACGGCGAGTACATCTCACACCTTCGATTTGCCGACGATATCGTCATCATAGCAGAGTCGCTGGAACAACTCACCGAAATGTTGCGTAGCCTAGGCGAGTCTTCCCGGTGTGTCGGTCTCGGTATGAACTTGGACAAGACCAAGGTCATGTTCAATAGGCATGTCGTGCCGGGACCGATATACGTCGAGGGGAAACCTCTCGAAGTTGTTAGTGAATATACCTACCTAGGACAGATAATACAAGTCGGTAGGAACAACTTCGAGAAGGAAGCCGATCGAAGAATTCGCTTGGGATGGGCAGCATTTGGCAACCTTCGTCAAGTCCTCAAGTCGTCTATACCGCAATGTTTGAAGACGAAAGTCTTCAACCAATGCGTCTTACCTGCCATGACATACGGTGCCGAAACGTGGACACTAACTGCGGGACTAGTCCACAAATTCAAAGTCGCTCAGCGTGCTATGGAGCGAGCTATGCTCGGAGTATCTTTGAAGGATAAGATCAGAAATGAGATTATCCGGAAAAGAACCGGCGTCACCGACATAGCTTGCAAAATTAGCAGGCTGAAGTGGCAGTGGGCTGGTCACGTATGTCGTAGGACCGATGGCCGTTGGAGCAGACGAGTCCTAGAGTGGAGACCGCGAATCGGCAAGCGCAGCGTAGGGCGCCCTCCAGCCAGGTGGACCGACGACCTTAAGAAGGTGGCGGGCACCAACTGGATGCGGAAGGCGGAGGACAGGGAGCTTTGGCGCACCTTGGGAGAGGCCTATGTTCAGCAGTGGACAACGATTGGCTGTTGATTGATACAATAGACGGCGGATCAGCGATGTGGATAATTAAAGTATTATTCCTTTTTGAATTCGCGTATCATTTAATATAGAAGAGTGATATCAACGCATCAAATTTTTTCCTCGTTTCGAATACGCTAAACTCTGGAATACCCTCCCGACTTCCGTTTTTCCCACCACCTACAATATGGGTACCTTCAAGTCTAGAGTAAATAGGCATCTTCTAGGCAAGCGCGCTCTATCTTAGACTGTATTATCACTATCCATCAGGTGTGATAACAGTCAAGCGCTAGCTTATATATTAAAAAAAAAAACAAGTGATGGTATTTACCTCCTCAATCTACAACTGCGCCTGATCATCCTATTTGATACTTCGTTCTACATTATTGAGTAATTTCCGATTGCTCTGACGCTTGAAATTCGGCAAGAAATGCTAACCTCGCTGTCGTCACAGGCTAACGTGTGTCTAGAGGAGAAAACATATTCAGCTTATCTTAAAAAGTTATAACAGTTTTAACAAGAGTAACAAATTTAATTAAGAAACGTATTTTTGTTAAATGAAAAATAAGTAGCTAGACTGCCGAATGGATCGTCTGGTTTGTGGTCATCATCACTCATTGGTTTTGGTAAAGTGCGAAATATTAATCATTAATTACACTGCCAATGTGCGACCAACCTAGTGAACTAAGATGTTATTACGCTTGAGCCTATAGTTACTGGCTCACTCATCCTTCTATTCCGGGACACAACGATACTAAGTAATGCAGCTTAACGGTAGAATATGTGATGAGAGGATGATACCTATCCAAACTTGCAGCCTTTCAGAAAAAGGCCGACACATCTCAAGCCGTGGAGTACGAAGTTAAAGTGAGTTTAAGTTTTATTAAGCGCACTCATCAATGTACCATGTGAGACCCAATTACTCTTTATTATGATAAGCACTTTAGAAGTTATGTGGAAACGGATGAACATATATTTATATCCGTTGTCGGGTTAAATTACATTTAAAACCAAGATTATAATTACGAATATTTACCAAGTATACCGTAAGTATCGTCACCGTGACAGAAAATGCAAAATTGGGAGTAATTGGTTTCAAATTAGTTGTTAAATCATTTTAAAAATTTAATGTATTTTTGTATGTCAATAATATATATTGAAACGACCAGTGATTACAAATATATAAACTAGCGCATCGTACGCGTTACAATAAACAATCCAGTTAAACGGGATGAAAAGGGCAAAATATGTAATAATTATGTCATATTTTAGCTGTGACAAGGCCTGAAGAAGTATTCATAACACACACACAACCTTTCGTATTTATGATATAAGTGCGATTAATATTATTCTTGTAATTAAGGGAAAATAAATATACTAAATTATTGTAATACGTCCTTATATACTATATGAGTTGTTGTTTTTCCATTAACTAGGACAACAATATATTTGGCATAACTTACATGTGAATATGCTACATATGGCGAATGGGTTTTTTTATAATATGAATAGGCTGACAAGAATATGGGCCACTTGATGGTAAGTGGTCACCAACGCCCATAGACATTCGCATTGTAAGAAATATGTAACCATCGCTTACATCGCCAATGTGCTACCAACCTTAGGAACTAAGCTGTTATGTCCTTTGTGCCTATAATTACACTGGCTCACTCACACTTCAACCGGTTTTGCGGTAGAATATCTGATGAGTGGGTGGTATCTACCTGGACGAACTTGTAGAAAGCCCTACCACCAGCAAAGTATCACCGGTAAACCATGGACCATGGGTAAGTCCGTAATGGCCCGTGCTTTATATATAATTTAATTAGATCTTTTATATAATAATTTAATTAGATCAGCTGTAACAAAAGTTGAATCCTTATAATTCGTCATATTTACTTATTAACGCGCCGTATGTCACATTTTTAGTACTTATATTTTGTACGTTTAAAATATTTACAAATTCAACTGTCTATCCTCTACTTGATTAAATAAAAAAATCTTGCGGATTAATCGCATTCATACGGTATTATATTGTAGTGTACAAAACTATTTTAAATTAATAATTCAGTCAAAGCATTTTACTGTTGTGTTTTACATTGTTTCATTATAAGCCGAGATGGCTAGAATACGTCAATCAAACGCACTGCGAGCTTAAACCTGGGCAAGCACGTCAAAACGTTCATGTGCTTAATTTGTATTTATAATTTCATTTAGGGCTCAGCGTTGAAGAAAAACATCGTGAAACGTGCATCTGTCGGATGAAAATCTGCCAATGTGTATTAGCCATCCCATTGGAGTGGAGTAAGATCCAAAGCTACTTCTTGAAATATGTGATAATAATGTCCTCCAGACTAAGCTTGATTACGGTAGCCAATCTCAAGAGAGATTAGCCAACTGCGCAGGACATATTATAGTGCACAAGTGTGGGCACAAACACAGGTGCACTCTCTCTCATAATCCAATGGGACGGCAATCTGACACGACCGGAAAGTGTTCAGGCGCAGGACAGGCTTTACGTGCTTCCAAAGGCTTTAAGTGCTTGAAATAAGAAGAGGCCTTAGCCAACAGTGGGACACTTACAGACTGATATAGATAATATTTTTTTTACATTTTGGTTTTTTTAAAACACATTGTTCTTATACATAACAATATAAAATAGTCATGAAATAAAAATTTGTTAATAAAACTTAGTCACCGTAAATAAAGTTAATGATATTCCACAAACGCCGATATATATTTTACTTTAAGTAAAGTACTTTCAATAAAGAACCTTCTATATTTTATTATTCATAGATCCGATAGCGATTGTTATATAATATGAAAAAAGCCATTATTAAAATTAAAGAATATTATAAATCCCAAAGTCCTTCATCTCAAGCTTATCGATAATGATATTTAATTTTATCGCAGCTACACAAGTAATCATTAAACTACTAGAGTCGAAATAAAAATTACTTTAACGTCCAGTACAATGCTATCGAGTGTCAATTGCCAATTGATTTTATTTTCAATAGTAGTTAATGTCTTTTAAACGTAGCTGTCATGTTTGTTTTAATGAAAAAACTAAATGGAAAAGCACCTCGATCGGGTTGTTTTGGAAACGTTTATCTATAAAAAGAAAATAAAAAATGTAATAGTTTCACAGTTCTCTTCCGTAATCCGTAACAGCCTGTGAATGTCCCACTGCTGGGCTAAAGGCCTCCTCTCCTCTTTTTGAGGAGAAGGTTTGGAGCTTATTCCATCACGCTGCTCCAATGCGGGTTGGTAGAATTCACATGTGGCAGAATTTCAGTGAAATTAGACACATGCAGGTTTCCTCACGATGTTTTCCTTCACCGTAAAGCACGAGATGAATTATAATCACAAATTAAGCACATGAAAATTCAGCGGTGCTTGCCCGGGTTATATAAATATATAAATAAGTTATACAGTTCTCTTATAAATACGGAACTTTGCTAGATTTATTGTGTTCGTTAAGTATCGTTTTGTTTAACACAACTATTATAACATATATACTGAACCTGCAATTAACCTTAATATTCCAGAATATCTTTATCAATATATAAGCGAAATATCACTCATCACAGGATCTCCTAAAGTATCCACCCGATTGAATTGAAATTCATCAATTCTCCTTCCCCGACGTAGACGGTCACTAAGAACGGGTTTTACACAAATCCTATCCACATTTTTCTTACATTTACCCGTGCGAAGCTGGGACGATTAGTTTGTTTACTTATGTATGCAAATTTTCGTGTTGTTGACCGTTAAGGAGTTCCTTTGTCTGAAGTTACTCCTGGGCGTAGAATTCAATCAGATTTAGCATAAAATAGTTTGTCATCGGAATTTAACCAACTAAGTGCTAAGTAAAGGTAAATGCTTCTAAGCTTCTAAGCAAAATTTGTCCTGAACAAAATTACAAACATCGTGAGTTAATAAAAGCTTAAAATAAAACAATAAACATAAGAGCAGTGCAACGCTGCTGAGCGAAAAAATTAAAGACAATGCAAATATTTGCCATATTTGAATCCTCTTAATGTGTAGCTAAAAATCGACAAGCTTAGTGGACGAATTTTGCACTATTTTCTAAAATTGAGCAGAAGATTTGTATGCCTGAAAATAACGAATACACACTACACGAAGAAAAATGTCGCCGCTACATCGCTTCGTTATATATAACTTATTCAAATGATACCATCTTGCTTATTCTCGGTCACCGTAAAGTAATATCAGAAAAACTTCTTACTAAATTCTTATTACGGTATATCCGTACGACCAGGTACATTGCGATTGAAGTTAAATATCAAGGTTGTGATAGTTCAACCCGAGGAATTCCGAGCACAAGTCCGTAACTAATTGCACGATAGTCGTAAACCAGATTCCTTTGCAGAATATAGCAATCAAAACAATTCTTGGAAATACTTCTTCTGATATATATATATATATATATATATATATATATATATATATATATCAAGATATATAACAATTTTCTCAAAAAGACCAAACTCGCATATTAATAAAAAAAAGAAATCTTAGAATTACCAGAGCGATATAATATTTGTCAAACTATTATTTTCTGGTCCCTTTAATATCCCCCTCTGTATTTTTGCAATAAAAAAAAAACGCGTTGTAATTTTGGATTTTAAAATAATAAGCTAGATTTTTGTTTATTGAAAATATTTAATCTAGACTCAAATTATTTTAGTATAATCAGAATGAGCGTCAAATTTACATTCAGCATATGAATTCTCAATAAAAGCCCGGATATTACTTTCTATAGTTGCGCGTATGCAATCCCTATCTCGCTCCGACTTTATTGTGACCTAATTTAATTTACAAACATAGAAAGTTCGACGAAGAGGTATTGCTGATCAACCAAGCGCTCTTTACTTTCAATATGTCATTCGCACGCGCAATTCTCATTCCAGGTTCCGAACATTTTCTTACGTAAGTTTTTTTAATATATAGCTCAAATACTTGCATTGAGCAGTGTTCGAAAAATTATGACATATTTTTTCATCCAAGTTACCTGAAGGGAAAAGAGTTATCAATATTGGCATACGAATCCGAGACGAGATCTCTTCAAAAGAGATGAGGATCCTGGAAATATAGCATGAGAGACCCCAGATCAGGTGAATCGACGATCTGAAAGAACACACCTTATAACTTTGAGGCACACCTTATAACGCAACCCTGTTTCACAAATTGAAAAATTCTGTTCTACTGCGTTATTACGAGTAATTATCCTTAAAGTAAGTAAATTATGTCCGTTTTAAAAAAAAATACACACACCTAAAACAGGATGGAAGTTTCACGTAGATAAATTGAAACCTTATAGCGTTATTTATAAACGTTGCTTCGCGGCTGATTAGTTAAACAATACCGTGTACATAGATATGGATTAAAATTAAAAGCTAACGAATAAATAATAAATGCATGTACTAGTAGCAAGAATGCCCGTTGCATATCCCCGTTTAATCGCAGTTCCGATTTTCTGGGATGAAACTGAGCTCAGTCATTGTGTCAAGTAGAGGCAATAAGACAGAGAGTTAAATCTTTTAATGTTTTTTTACTGCAGTGTTGCTTACTCCGTAATCCTGTGTCAAATGGTTTAAATATTTATCCGTCTATAATAATGATATAGAAGTGCTTAAAACCTGAAGTGTAAAAAACAAAATGAATATTTATTTAAGTTAAATGCTAAAGAATTATATAAAAATAAATTTTGTTTTATTATTTCACGCTTATTACAAAGTTATGTTTCTATACCAATTTATCAAAATACCGTTTGTATGGTCGTATATTTACGCCAACTTCATGTATTTTATTAATTTATCCAAGAAAGTTTTACTTACAAAACTTATACAAAAACATTACGAGTATAAAAGGGCGCAAGCAAAAGTGCAGCTAACAAAAGTTATTTTATTACTTCTCTACATCAATTTAATGTAATCAGCTAAATACAAAAAATATATATCGGAGAAGCTAATAAGCGTAAGAGCTCTCTACTTAAATATGAAAAGTAAAATTTAAAGAAAAGTATGTGATTAAAAGAGGGGAAAATCAAAACACATTTTTTAATATAAGTTGACAAATAAAGAAAACTTATGAAAAGTACCTGAATTGAACATAGATTTACTCTAGTGATTTTGAATTTATTAGCCTTATTATTGTAACTAAGAAATATAATAGTTACTACACTACACAAAAAAGAAAATAGTATTTTTTTCTTTTATTGTGTTTAAAAAATACGACTTTCTTTAAGATATGCACAGAATTCAAATAAGAGCAATTGTTTATTCAAAAAGATTAAAGTACTTCAACTTTGTTATGTACATACCGTAGCTGAGCATCGTCGAGGTATGGATATTAATGTTGTTTATCTTAACAAGTCTTTTAATGTTTTGTAAATATATTTATTTCTGAAGAATTCGTTCAATTTTGCTTGTAAATAGTTCTATTGCTTGCGGTTATTTCGTAATATTAAAGATTTTTTAAGTCATTTTATTTAGTACATGCAAAATAACATTAAAAATTGGAGATACATTTGCTTTTTTATTAAAAAACCTTATAAACAAACATTTAATTCATGCCTCTCCTCCTCCTTCATTTAATACGATAAATAAACTCGAACAAATTATTTTTCTTTTAATACATCTTAATTTATTATAATAAAAGCAAATACTATACCTAAAAAGTTGCAAATAATTTTTTTTTTATGTTTTTTCTCTTTATAGTATTAGTATTCATTTATCAGATGATTTAATTCTTAACAATACTACATCATGGTCTAATAGACAATACACTTCCTCTTTCATTGTATCGCTATCCACGATCTCGTACATTGTGATGATAAAGACAAAGCAGCCGGTCACATTTAGCTTACAACTGTAACAGCCCTTTAGTGCTACAGAAGTCTCGCATATTCATTGATATCTCGAGGTCAAACAGCATCGCATCACCGAATCCATGAAAGTACATTTTTCTTGTGCAAGCGATTAATTAATATTAACAATCTATTTATTATCTACGATAACGATAAAAATAGTAGACAGTTTTGAAATTACGTTAGCTTAGTCGGTTTGGCCATTTTTAAACAACGCTTACATTTGAGTCTATTAAGGCAAAATATATATACAGTGGGATTATTTCAGTTGCATTAAAACCTTTTTTCTCGGTAATTGTTATTCAAAAAAACTCAAAAAATATATATATTATATTTACTTCATTTATAGGATGACTTCACTTCGCGTCGAAAAATATTAATGTTTTTAAATACATAATAGTTTCCTCAGTTTTCGTAATTACCTTTACAATTAAAATTACCTTTTTGGTCCTTAGCTATTCGTCACATGATTTAATTAATTTTTAATAAGATAAGCTATCTTTAATACAATATTTTTTACGTAATCGATGCGTGCAAATCGCTATGCAACCCACTGTCGCGTAAGTGCGGAACGATACGTAGCGCTAAATAGACCCATGACACTTTTCTTCACAAGCACAGGGCACAGGAGGTGCGAGTAAAATCCAATGTAACAAGGTATTTTAACCTTTCAGTACATTTATTTACGTTAATTGATTGGAGACGTACGCATAGGGAATTAACTCCACGCGGTTTTGCTCGCGTTAAACTACATTGCTACGTCCGCGTAGAGTCGTAGACCATATTCCAATAAACCCTTTCTCAATAAATTGCCTTAGTACAAACGCAATAATTTTCTGTTTAAATCGAACTGATAGATACAGTGATTAAGGAAGCTCTATATAATTATAGATTTATTTATTATTAACGCTGATTTTATAAATTAAAACGTAGTAATTTTCTATGATAATTATATTAAAATAAAATATAACCTTCGTTTGTACTCCTTGACATGATCGATCAATACGCTTCTTACGATTTTAAATACAATCGATAAAAATATTTTATGTCATATCGTAATTTAATTGATTGATAATAACTGTAAATAAAGAATAATCACAACTACTAAACAATTGATACAAAACATTAATAATACCAATGAAACCTCCGGGTGTAACTCATTCATTACTCGTAGTAATATAAATTTAACTTTATTTTAAATATATGGTAAAAGCAATGTGTAACGGTCCATGAATCACCGATGCCGACAATAGCCTCTAGGATACGAAGCGTGGTATAACAGGCTGGTGACTTTGTAATTCTTATGAAACAAGTTTCCTGATTATCTAGCATGGAATTTTCACAATCGAGCATATCAAATATAAACGCAAAATAAACGTGTGATAAACACGTAAAAGTCAATTGAAGAAATTTGAACCTACGGCTTTCAATTGGGCCTTCTCTGCTCTCACTAATTATGTATTAAATTGAATTAATTTCCACAATCTATTCATTTTTCAAATTATTTCTAATTTTGAGTATACCTTATTTGAATAAACATGTGACAATCTTGGAATTTTTAATCTCGTTGCATTAAATTAAAAAAGGAAAATATATTTTTAAACATAAATACACAGAAATTTCGAATTTTATAAATTCTTGACTAATTTAAATATTACATAATAGATAGATAAATAGATACATAAACAGAAACATTGTATTCTTTAAAAAAAAAACGTGTATTCGGAACTTATCATTTTTATATAAAAGTGTAATTTATAAACGCTTAAAACTTGAATCTAATTAAAAACTGAATATATAATCTTCTAAAAATTGAATGTATATTCTAATTCATTACTTCAAATAGCAAATGTTTCTTTGTGAATTTAACAGGAGTAGCGTGAGATCGCTTTGTTTGTGCACTAGCTGTGCCCGCGGTTTCACCCGCGTATAGCTTAACTAAAAGCGGACTTATAATATTTCAGTATATACAACATTTTTAGTTTTATTTGCATCGTGTTTTAGTATTTATTTGTTTTCGCCGCCGCACCCGGATCTTGATAGGGTAACATACAATTGGCCGTGAGAAAAACAGCATTCCCTTAAATCTATTCCGACATACTTGAATATCTGTTCCTGTGCTTTATTTATCGCGATACCTTCCCAGGAAATTTTATCCTTTTAAAATTGAAAGGTATATCTGTTTTTATAAAATAAGTAATTAGTAATAACTAACCTTTACAAAAAACTAAATTTAAATTAATCAAAACAATAAGAAGAAAATATAAGCGGTGACGAAACAAAATACCATTTTTTTTTATTTTTTTTTATAGAATAGGAAGGCGGACGAGCATATGGGCCACCTGATGGTAAGTGGTCACCATCCTTTACCATATCCCGCGTTGCTGACGTGACCAGAAGAAGACGACATCAGATGTTGAAAACTGAGGTTTTCAACGGCCCGGAGTTTATGTTAACGCCAAACGCCAAAATCACGCAAGGCATAGAAAGTGTGTATTTGCTTGACGTTTGCCATCAGGCGTAACACTTTTTATATCACATTCACTATGTATAACTCACTTGTCATTTGCAACTCGTAAGATCAACATCGAATTAAACTTACTAAAGACTATTTGAAGACTTTCATTGAAATTTCATATGTTCACGGAGATACATAAATTGGCGAGATAAATAACTTCGCGAGATTGAAGCCGCGGGCAACAGCTAGTTAAATATAGAATATTGAAAAACAAACGACACGCTTAATACATATATTGTTTTTTTAATCCTTAATATGTACAGTTTTTTTTTTAAAATAAGTTACTACCCTAACCTAACAATATATATTTCCAGTATCGATATGATCTGATATTTAGATGATAGATATACGGCTGATAGAAACGCTATTTATCAGCCGTATTTTCGTGCAACTTTAACTTTTCACACAGCGCACGCCGTGGAAGCTTTCAAAATGCATTACTTTTATTTGATTTAGTAGGCGATATGACCATGAATTTAGCTAATTTTTATATATAAAATAAGTTATAAGATTTATAGATGGACATCTGGGATAATGTGCTTTTCGAATGGTGAAAAAAATATTCAAATAGGTTTGATACCTTGGTTTTGCAGTTTACTTTACGCGTTATATAAACAAACTTACAGCATTCGAGCTTTCTCTATTTAATATTAGTATACATATAGATAATATTTAATGTAGTAAAATTAAATAAATAAGAGAAGAAACTTAAACTAAACTTAAATACCTTACTAAAACAAAACAATATAATACAAACTAATATTATTGAAATATAATAAAATAACAATTAAAACTGTTATTTATGTTAAAAAAAAATATTTATGAAAAATAACATAAATTTATTAGGCACTAAAATGAAATAATTGAAAGAAGAATCGCTACGACCGTGTTATTTAGTTGCACGTAATCTAAAAAAATTGTATCTCCTAAATTATTCACTCGGATGGTATAGTGTAAAAGACTATATACCATGAGAATAAATGTTAATCTACATATATTAAATCCCCAAGGGAACTACCATAACTATCTGTATAAGGATTAATAATAAATTTGGAAAATGATTTTGAAATCTTTAATTTTACTAATTTGTAATAAATAAAAATATTTATTGTAAATGTACCTTATAATAAACATATGTTTGCAAACTTTTCTGTAGGCTTTTTAAGACCTATAATATTTTAATACATTATTTTTATGCATCTCCTAACGCTTAATGCTGATATGATATATTTTACCCATTTACGTTTAATGCTCTTTATTAGCGAAAACTGTATCAAAATCCGTTGCATGGTTTAGAAGGAGTTAGGAAAAACATTGCGACGTTTTTTTATACTATTTGCGCAAGATATCGATAATCAAAAAATTTAGTATGTGTAACATGTATTTATAATACAAATGTATGTATGAGGGATGTAATATCCCCGAAACTGTTCACCAACGCGTTGGAAGACGTTTTCAAAACGCTGGATTGGACTAGGTATGGAGTCAATGTAAACGGCGAGTACATCTCACACCTTCGATTTGCCGACGATATCGTCATCATAGCAGAGTCGCTGGAACAACTCACCGAAATGCTGCGTAGCCTAGGCGAGTCTTCCCGGTGTGTCGGTCTCGGTATGAACTTGGACAAGACCAAGGTCATGTTCAATAGGCATGTCGTGCCGGGACCGATATACGTCGAGGGGAAACCTCTCGAAGTTGTTAGTGAATATACCTACCTAGGACAGATAATACAAGTCGGTAGGAACAACTTCGAGAAGGAAGCCGATCGAAGAATTCGCTTGGGATGGGCAGCATTTGGCAACCTTCGTCAAGTCCTCAAGTCGTCTATACCGCAATGTTTGAAGACGAAAGTCTTCAACCAATGCGTCTTACCTGCCATGACATACGGTGCCGAAACGTGGACACTAACTGCGGGACTAGTCCACAAATTCAAAGTCGCTCAGCGTGCTATGGAGCGAGCTATGCTCGGAGTATCTTTGAAGGATAAGATCAGAAATGAGATTATCCGGAAAAGAACCGGAGTCACCGACATAGCTTGCAAAATTAGCAGGCTGAAGTGGCAGTGGGCTGGTCACGTATGTCGTAGGACCGATGGCCGTTGGAGCAGACGAGTCCTAGAGTGGAGACCGCGAATCGGCAAGCGCAGCGTAGGGCGCCCTCCAGCCAGGTGGACCGACGACCTTAAGAAGGTGGCGGGCACCAACTGGATGCGGAAGGCGGAGGACAGGGAGCTTTGGCGCACCTTGGGAGAGGCCTATGTTCAGCAGTGGACAACGATTGGCTGTTGATTGATATTTGATTGAACATGTATTTAGATTTCTTAGTACCCGTAGGGTATTACTCTATACTTATATAATAGCAATTACATTTTAAATATGAATTCTGAACACACATTTGAACACAGAATTATCTCTTTCTGTCATCATTGACTTGACATTCGAAAGAAGGAGATATTGTTTATTAATCACTCCAGAAATCACATTTAAAGCCGTAGCTCAGTTGGAAGTTAGCTTAAAATCTATTGCAAAGTTTGTACCGAGCAGACAAACAGATAGACATACAAGAAAGCGAGTTAGTGTTGCATCGGCATTCAGTTAAGAAGTTAGTTTATCGTTTGCAAAGTTTGCAAAGCAATCAGACATATCCACAGTTATTTAAAGCAAAATAGGATATAAATTACAATTTACTTTATTAATGTGGCAGAAATACGAGTAGGCGAATACATTCCCCTCTCTATTTCTCAAGATATAGGAAAATAAAACTAATCTCTTGAAAAATACATTGCCGATAAAGACATGATCGAAATGAACTTGGCCCAAGTTGTTGTTTCTTCATATCTGTAAATCTATATTATTCAATAAAAACACAATTACATTAGTTTAATTATTTTCGATAAAATTTTCTTTATAAGTAAATAAAATTATAACTTAATTTTTAAGAAAGCTTTAAATTGAGCAAATATCGTGTGGTTAGATTATCTCAAATCTAATATACCCTTTGTGCTTTGTTTCCTATAATTTATACATTATACATATTATATACATAACACTGAACTACTCCTATACTACTTGCTTGGCTTGGTCGATTTTAATGATATTTTTTATGATTTTAAATAAATAGTAGTTTGAAAAAAAAATATGTTTCAATCATAACGATGAAACGTAGCGCACAAATATTAATACACGAAGTACCTCTACAATACCGAGCTTAAATTTTTACAATAGATGGAACTGGTTCTTGAAGCAACAAAATAGACTATTTTGCAGAGTGTTAATTAATATTGAAGTCAAAGCAAAGCCTATATGCTCACTTCTCTTGAATTACTTCCTCGCCGCTTGCTCATGTTCACAAAATGAAGCTGATCTTTTGTTTAACAGAGGTGCCTTACAACGCTAGACCTCACGTCTCTGGGTGTTGGATCATGCGTCGGCACGGGGATGTACTTAGTCGCTGGCATGGTAGCCCGCAAGTTTGCCGGACCTGGCGTAGCGTTGAGCTTCATTATTGCTGCCTTAGCCAGCATCTTTTCTGGTAAGTAAAGTTTATATATTTAACGAACTAACCGTTTCACTTTCGCACACGTCTACATAAAACATTTATATCTTCATAAATATAACTCTGTTGGTATTACACGGCGCACACCAGTAAAGTCGCATGTCCCAGTCGGTAAAAACAACACACAAAACCTTGATAAATTATACAATAGAACCTTCATCATTAATCATTCCGTCAATTGGTGAAAACCATATGAAAATCTTTGCGGTAGTTTTTGAGTTTATCGCGTTCAGAAAAACAGACGCGGCGAAGGGACTTTGTTTTATAAATGTAGAGTTTATTTAAAATATATAAATAATTTAAGTTTCTATTTTATAGTATATATTTATAGTAAAGCTTTTTTAATCTTGAATTTAAGATTGGATAATATGGAATAAGCTAAAAGCTTACTTGTTCAATAAAATTTAACGTTAAGTTTTACAATAACATATAAATTGTCTTCAGATCCGTAAGATAAGTGCTCTGATTCAATTTGCAAGATCTGACCTAAACAAACTGACAAAATTCCAAGTTAAATAACATCTTTTAAAAAAGACTCAGTATCTTGACCTGGCCTACGTAATCCTCTTATAGCCAAATTTCATTAGAACCCATCCAATCGTTCAAGCGCAATTAAGGTCTAACACTATTAGCACTATTAGCATTTACAATATTAATGTGGTAATCTACCGTAAGAAATGCATGAATGACAATCAAATCGAATTATTCTTCAATCAAGTAATCAACTAAAGCAACCAAAATTTTACAGTATTAAATTAAAAATAAAGTTATTACCGGTTCAGCATGTAGATTCTACCGAGAAGAACCGGCAAGAAACTCAGTAGTTTATAACAGTTGTTACCGCGACTCTACCCGTGTCAAATTTAGTTTTCGCGTTTATCGCGTAAACAGTTATTTATATACATATGTTATTTTATGTACCCTCTTCCAGACTACGTCATCATCTATGTCCAGTTCCATTACGTTCGGTTCAGTAGTTAAGTTCGGATAACGTAACTGACAGTAAATTAAGCATTTATAATATAAAATATATTAATAAATAAATTTAATTTTTTGTATTTTTTTTTCTGTATATCATTATGGCACAGTAACCTTATGGGTTGACGAGATGTTGACGTTGTTTTTGTGTGTTTGAGTGAACCCTGGACGGCTAAGATCAATCTTCGGATCTCTGAATTCAATTCAATTGAGTTTCAATATTTTCTTTTTAAAAAACAAATAAAATTAAAATAAATCTTGTTTCACCTTTGTCGAGAGCTTGTTGTATATAAATATTTCTAACAGAGGGAGTTCATTATATAGAGTCGGATACGTTGTCGATTATACAGTGAGAAATGTTATATTATATATTAAATGGTTTGTAATTGTACTGTCACATACAACGTAATGAAACAATATAATTACAAGAAATCCAATGCCCGTATTCACGCATACAACAATTCAAATGCATTCATTTTGTGTGTTGAATGTATCGGTAAAATATTTGTTGATAAATTGCATCCCACGAGCTTAAAGTCAAGTTATTTATTGCAAAAGTATATACGTATTTTTATATATGACCTTTTAAACATTAATGACCATTATTGATACCTGTCTTCATAGATAAGGCAATTGATTTGTGGCAATATAATAATAGTGTATGGTTCATTGTTAATTAATATGCGATTACAACATCAATAGACCGTAAGTCTAGATTGCTTGAACTGGATTAGAACCTACTGAACGGTGAAATCGAGTAAATAGGAGGTGAATTTCTCAAGTGAGCGTGAAAGACCGGATCCGAAATCCTGTATAATTTACATACCTAACATTGTTTATTTCTTTAGGTACATAAAACAGAATTTAATTAGGACATACATAAAAATTAGGAACTGTAAAATTTTAATCAAAAGTACACTCCAAAGCATGTGTACACGGCATGCTCATAAAAATAATATAGATAAAAGCAGTTGCTTACCACCAAATAACAATAAGTATTGTTGCGTTTCCCTTTAAAGGGTGAGTGGCTCACTCAGTGTGACTGCAGACACAAAGGATCACATCTTAGTTCCCGAGATTCCTAGCGCATTGGCGATGTAAGGTTAATAACATATTTTACATCGCCATCTCTATGGGATGTGGTCACCACTGACCACCAAGTGATCCAATGACCCGTCCGCTTTCCTCTATTATAAATATTAATCTCTATATTTACAAATGTATGAGTTAGATGAGAGAAAATAATAACAAATATTTATTAATATAAACAGCCATTTCATTAAAAAATTAATATCTGCACAACATTTTCGTCCTTACTACTCAGTTTTATTACAATATAATATTTTATTTGCTAGACAACATAATTAAAGAGTTTTAATCACCACAGTATTTTAATTTATTACCTCTTCTGTAATCGTTTTTTAACAAAATAATTTCGAAGTTTAATAATTCGCAGTATTTTCAGGAGAAAAATATGGATAAAATTGCAATGTTCTCTTTCTCAGGCTATTTTGTATTTACCCTTGTTTATTGAAAAACTAATTACTGATCGGTAGCTCCTCTGTGAGAATAGAATTGACTTGTATAAACGAGCTCATTAATAAACATTGTGTAGCGGGAACAAATCTAAATTATAGACAGGTTATACAAAGAAGCAATCATTGTGTAATCGACTCTTTCTGTCATTAGTAATTTAACATTCGAAAGAAGAAGATAACGTATTGTATACAGTTCTTATAAAACTGTTAATATTATATATTATATAAGATAATACTATATATATGATACTGGATAAACTTACATACTTGTTACTGGTTCTTTATCCGAAACCAATCTGGGTAGGTGGCACCTAACAGCTTATTCTACTGGCAAATATCAATTTTTATGGCTTAGTACAAGTTAATAGTGGTTAATAGTAGGATTTTGAAAGATGAGTAAGCCAGTATAATTTCTAGAAACAGGGAACATAGGATTTTAATTTACATTGTCGGCGTCGTAATAACAAAGAAGTGGGTAATATTTCTTACGGCGCCAATATCTATAAACGGTCGTGACTACTTACCATAAGATTACACATTTGCCCGTCTCCCTTTTTTCAATAAAAAAAAGTACATTTTTGCTCGTACTATTATAGATCAACTGTTTTAAATATTATTGACCGCCACAACCTCACATTGACATTTTATAGAACGTTAGCACTGGGCTATCATCAGATCGTGTGCCCTAGTTTGTATATCGAACAGTAAAGGATTATGTAAGACCTACTTCGTTGTACTCACTCCAGAATTATATTATCGTATTTATACAATTGTAGATAAAATATATATAAAATTTCTTTCAAATTCCTGATAAAAGTACTAGTAGTCATAGGTTGCTAACGACTAAGGTTTTAATATAATATAAATTGTTGGTCTTCAATGTGGTGAATATGACTAGATAACAAAGAAAAATATCGGTTTGATTTTAATGCAATTCACAACTGTGATCTTTTTACTTTAAAAGCATCAAGTTCATGATAAGAATGAAGGCAACAATAGACTTGCTCTTGGGTCAAACGTAATCTCCCTGACTTCCGTTTGTCCGGAAGCTATCTGTATATTTATGTATATTTTATCGCATTGAATGTCGCATTTCTCCTATATATAAAAATAGACTTTTAATTTTTTTCTAGTTATTTCAATAAGCTGACTTTATTTGTTGACATACATATACATATGGCCAAATGCACAAACACAAATAAATATGTTGATTAAAACTTGCGGATTCAAATCCGGCTATCACCACAAAACTTTTATGTTTCTGATTTGCGTTTATAATTCATCTCATGCCCCGCGATGAAAGAAAACATCGTAAGGAAATCTGTATGTGTTGAATGAAAATCTCCCACATTAGTTTTCATCAACCAGGATTAAAGGACCACGGTGGAATAAGCGTCGAACCTTACTCTTGCATTTAATGGTTGCTATTTCATTTTTTTACATACGCGCAACATTGTATTGATATCAATTATTATATAATTATTAGACTATTTATACTGAAATCACTGTATCGAAAGGTGAGATACTCCTAAGAAACAATTCTACCTAGCTTATATAACCAAATTGTCTTTGTATATGTTTTTTATTTACCTAATTTCTTTCTCCATAGACTTTTACTTCCTCGTCATTTTGAGTTCCCTTTTTATTATTGTAAGTTTTGATCTTTTATGGCTCCGTTACAATCTTATATAAAACCAGTTGTGTATAATTTACGAAGGTTAGTTAAGCTTCCGTTATACTTCACTGTAATATTGTATATTCTATATTGTATTATATCTATACTAATTAAGGAGTTTTTTTTTTATAACAAAATGTACATAAAAGTTATATTCAGATTATTTGCGTATAAGAAAATTCAATGCGTTTTGGAGTACACTACAGTACACTAATAGCACACTAACAGCCTGTTAATGTCTCACTGCTGGGCTAAGGCCTCCCCTCCATTTTGATGAAAAGGCTTGGAGCTTATTCCACCACGCTGCTCCAATGCGGGTTGGTAGAATAAACATGTGACAGAATTTCAATGAAATTAGACACATGCCGGTTTCCTCACGATGTTTTCCTTCACCGTCAAGCACGAGATGCGTTTCGGAGGTTTTAAGGTCATTAAACTTATTCGAACAATACATGGCTTGGTCACTTAATAATGTTATTTTTTTTAGGTTCGTGCTACGCTGAGTTCGGAGTTAGGGTGCCGAATACGACCGGATCAGCTTATACATATTCCTACGTAACGGTTGGAGAATTTATCGCTTTTATCATCGGCTGGAATATGGTTCTCGAGTATTTGGTAAGTTCATTTAAATTATCGTTTAAAATTTTAAATAAATCTTAATTAAAAACGTCCATGAATTGTTGTGATTTACGAAAGTACCGTTATTAATATTATATTACAAATCGAGCTGCGCATCTAATTTATGCGTTCGAATTTGTTGCAAATTATATATCTCGTGGTCTGTGGTGAATACTTCATGGGAATAGAAACATTACGGGTTAATTTCCGATTTACATTTTATACATTGAAGGAAATTAATATTGCCGTTGTTTTTTTAGTGCAAAATTGGCAAAATAAAAAATGTGGTTGATGTAAAATACAAAATATATATTGTTGAAAAAGTATCGAATATATAAATTATTTCTTAACTAACCTTTAGGTTATTAATATTTCTTGAATGAACCAAAAACAATATAACTTTTCCCAAAGTAGAGGTATTTAAAAAAGGTGTTCATTTAAGCTATTTTTACTAGATGGCCTACTGGTTAGAACGTGTGAATCTTAACCTATGATCGTGGGCCCGGGCAAGCAATTTTCATGTGTTTAATTTGCGTTTATAATTCATCTCGTGCTTGACGGTGAAGGAAAACAACGTGAGGAAACCTGCATGTGTCTAACTTTATTGAAATTATGCCACATGTGTATTCTACCAACCTGCATTGGAGTAACCTGGTGGAATAAACTCCAAACCTTCTCCTCAAAAGGGAAAGGAGGCCTTAGCCCAGCAGTGTGCCATTAACAGGCTGTTACTGTACTGTATTAGTAAATTATGCTGCCAATTTAAATAATATCATATAATATTATTTATCCTCTCAGACTTTTTTTTTAAATTATAAAAGTCGTACATATGTGAATGTTAAATCAGTATTCGATTACGTGGTAAAATACATAACAAAAACATTCCACTGTTTCACAATCCGTGGTCGATTAAAATAAGCCTTCATAGTTCCGACTCAGGTTCATCATAATTTTAATTAAAATTCATGAATCAATTTACACTTAATTCTAATCTGCAAATAACCCTTAAATGAAAAGGTAATTGGCGTTAGATAGTATTGATTGTATTTTATTAATTAACCTAATAATTTTGCTATGTTTACATATAAAAACTATGGATACTTTATATATATATATATATATATATATATATATAAAGTATATATATATATATATATATATATATATATGCCATACCTCTGTAATAATTAATACGTATAGAATATTGAATTGATAGATAAATAAGACCAAAGACATGTACAGACAATACTTACATTTATGACGACAAATATTGAATAACGACGCTAACGAATAATATTTTTATTGAATTTTTATAAGAACTTTTGTTCTTTATGTAACTTTGGTGTTTTGTGCAGATCGGAACGAGCGCATGCGCCCGCGCGCTCAGTGCTTGTTTCGACTCACTATTCGACGGAGCCATCAGCAAGTATTTCTCTGAAAAATTTGGGACTATTTATGGTAAGTATTATTAACGTTTATTTAAAACTCATTCTATCATATTTCTAATATAAAATGTAAATACAATTCGGATATTTCATTAAAATCTTACAAATGAAATTCAAATTGGTAACAATAAAAATAAAACATTAAATTATCAAAATAATGATTGAAATCATCATCTTAAACCCTCTGAGGTTAACGAATAACGAAGAATATAAATATACATGTGAACCTACATCGGAGTACATATATATATATATATATATATATATATATATATATATATATATATATAACCTTAACCTATATAACCTTAACCTATATAACCTATATATAACCTATATAAGGTTAAGGTTTGTCCTCAAAAGGGAAGGCCTTAGCCCAAAAGTGGGACACTTTACATTTCAAATTTTGAAGGTCAAGTTAAGCTTATTTGCCTGTTTTGAGTAAAACACTGATTTATAAGCCCGTTTCCTTAACAACAGATGTATATTTTTGAAGTGTTGTACAATTCTTATTATGAAAAAGAAACAACTCCGATGCCATAAATAATTTCTACATACAATTTTTCTACGTCGTTACGAGCAAGTCGGTACTATAGATTTACGAGTATTACTCGCCAGGTGCAATTTCCAGTACAAAAGATATTTATTTATTGTGTTAGTGGTTACATATATATTAGAAAGCGATGAAGAACATATTTCATTCTATACCGTATGACATATGGACGGACTCTTTACTTTGTGCCAGCACATCTAGGCACTATGCTCACTTACTATTATATCACCCTTGCAGCAATAATTTGTATTGTCCATATCTATTATATCATAATGAAAACGTTCTTCTTGTTCTTTTGAAAACATATTGTTTTAAAATTGATCTAAACGAGCATGTAGCAAATAATTTAATCTATTTTTTTATATCTTTTTAAATGTTACCAACTAGCTCTCGGCTATTAACTACTTTTGTTTTGGACCGCAGTTTTTAGTTTTTACATCAACAAAATTCCAGCTTTACTACGTTTACGTTACACTACGAGCCCTTTAAATTTAACAAGGGTTGTTAAGAGGTAGATATACATATACAAACGTCGTTGAGGAAAATCGTTATAAAATATATTCTATAAAAATAAACTGAAGGTTCCCTTATTATTGTGTTACTTAATATTCTGACGTAGATAAAAAATCTTGTGATAGCTTAGAGATAAAGTTAAAAATAAAAATTCAGAGGGTAGTTTGCATATTTAATTCTATTACATCCAATTTTTTTTAAACGAATAGGTAATGCATTAATCAGTCTAGGTTAAAATACAGATATATATATTCCGATATTGAAAACTAAGAAAAAAAGAATCAAAGTAGTCAGCCACGGCTCCAAAAAATTTATAACAAATTAATTCGAAAAGTCCTGTAAAAAAATTCAGTGGCATAAATTATACAGGGTTTTATAATGTTTAACCCACTTCAAAAGGGTCTCCCTATTTTATTTCAATTTTATGAATCTAAAATTCGATATATATCTTCGACTACTGTAATTATTTAAAACTAGGGATTACGGCAATTGTTTTTTTTTAAAAGCCCAGTCACATTTGAACAGTGCGTTTGAAGTTGGCTTACTAATTTAGTTAATAAACTATGACAGTAATATACTAGAAATAATAAAGCATAAACAATGTAAAAAAATATTGATTTGAGAAAATGATTTACGGGCAATATGTAAATATATTTTTTTCAATATTTGCAACACATATGCATATTATATATGTTCCATAAAATTCTATAGTTCCATTTTATAAGACTGATCAAAGCTAAATAGACTAATTTTAATCTGAATTTATATTAGACAACGGCAATAGACCGCCGACGACGCAATAGACAACCAATGAGCGCTTAGTTAATAACGCATTCATTTTTATTTCTTCTCAATTCTTTTTGAGTGCCACTATCTTACAGTTAAAAGACAAATTACAAATTCCTGTGTAACAATCATGATAGAAGTCTACGTTCAAATAATAAGCTCTTATTGTTAATCCCTAATCCATACATCTGATTTTCTGTCTAATTACTTCACTTTTCGCGAGTTTTACTAGACTAAACAAAACTAAACAAACTAGACTGAGCAAACTCCCTGTACACATTAAAAAGTTTCAAACATCGTCATCGTTCCTTACCTTTAATATTTTCATTTCTTAGTATTTTTCTCTTACTATGAAATATTATCTTTTTATCAAACAATTAAAATTTTTATTTTAATATTTATATTACGTTTGTGTGTTTTTTGAGTATTACTTTAGAGGTTATAGTTCTGCCTCTCTTTTAATAAGCTTAAGGTTTATTGGTAGATAATGCCTACATTAAGTCCGTCTTCTGTACCAAGTACAGTAATTTTGTAGATATATATTTTTTAAATATATTAGTTTCTCATCAGAATTACAGAAACTAGAAGTTTATCATTTATTTTTAAACTGATTTAAAAATAATTAATTTACCTCTAGTTTCTCTTATCGACATAATGTACAAATCAATTTATAAATAGAAGGAATCGTTTAAAAAAAATCTTATACCTAAAAAAATCAAACTAGCTAGATTATTACTAATTTGTTAGAAGTTAATCAATTTATGAACCCAAGTACATAGTTTATCTAACGAGCGTTGTCATCGCCGTTACTTTATTTTGAACTTTTAGTAAAACTATTAGTGCTAACGCTTTACAAAGCTTACTCTGAAAATTTTTTTTAGAGAGCAAAAGAGTTTTAGCCGTAGTGCATAAATATTGTTCATTCGCAGTGAGTTCAGCTCGCTCAGTGGTGTCGACCACTCGAACTTTATAACTACTCCATTTATTTATCTTTAAAAAAAGTAATGGTAATTAAGTGAAACTCGTTGCATAACGTAAAAAAGATAAGGTACCTTATTTACTTAATATTTATCATACAAAACTTTACTTTATTATTGCAACAATATACAATTATTATTTAATTTTAAATATCATGAGTCAACAAAAGAATTTCAACTTTCACAAGCAATGTATTGATTACTTATCTCAAAAGTAATTCCTGATATAAAATATAATTCAGACAAAAAAAGAAAATTAAAAAGTCTAGAACATATAGTTAACAACATAAATATAAAACTAACCAAAACATTTAAGCCGTAATATGACCATTGGCCGGAGTGGGAAAGCACCGCGTTTATTTCGTTCAACTATCGATAAAACTTCAGACTTATATTGAATGAGACATACACATAGGCACTTGCAAAATTCAATACCCAGGGCATCCTAGGATATAAATACGATTGTAGAAAGCCAGGTTAAAAACTTACTTAGTGTACTTTGAAATGATTTCGGAACTCGCAGCATTTGCTCTAGTTCGTAGCCAAAGTTAAAAAAAAACTTGCATAAGAAATCGATCCGCCTATGCCTATAAATAAAAAGCACAATCGTATTAGGGAAAGAAATATTGGAAGTTAAAAGTGTTTCTATTTCGGAAGTGTGATTGTGTCCTTAATTGTATGAGTATAGAGTTCGAATTCTTCTATAAGTATTTTCAAACCTGGCCTCTTCTAGCTGTACCCGCATCCGACTAGCAAATACTTTTACACTTGCAAGTTTCCGTACCAGGACTCTCTTCTTCGATGCAAAATCCTGGTTCTAAAACCTGGTAAAGTATAAACTTATACCTACGGGTATATACAAATTGGAAATACAAATGTACTACCGTACATTTGTATCGGTTTTGAGCAAGACATTGCGATTAAATATACATGTGATAAAAAATCTCGGAGCATACTTGAAATAAGTACATTTTGATTTGATAGATTTTTTAACAAACATCATACAGCGTACCATTTTGATAAGGTAAATCCATTTGAATAATTTTGTTAATCAATTATTTCTTAGTGGCTGCTCTAATATATTATACTATTATCTAAAATCACATCAATGAACATGCCAAATAAGACGTGTGAAACAAGACAAGGAGAATATATTGAACAGACAATGAATTTATCGCTATAACACACTACAGCTTCCAGCTTCTACAGCTATTCATAATCAAGTGTTCTAGACATGACCTTTCTGCCTTACCCCGATAATTTGCATTATGATATCGCTATCAATACTTACTATACTGACATAGTTATGTAACATATTTATAATAAACTTGTAACTATTCGTTGTATTTGTAAAAAAAACGTTACTTTAATATCCACAATCATAGACTAATAGATATAACCGAGAGGGTCAATGAGATCTTAATCAAAAAACATTGCTGATTAATTGCATAAATTGCTCCAACTCGTTTTTGGAATTGAAGGAAAATATCGTGAGGCAACCTTTTTTTTTAACGCTGGAAAATCGCATTACGCGTTTCCCCCGCAGGAACAGTGGGGGGGTATGTGGGACTCGCCGGTGTCCAAGGCGCCGAGTGCGCCCCGAACATCGGGATACCGACTAAAACCCCCCTCTTACGAGCATCGCGTCGATGATGCTTGGCAAGGAGAGATCTCCTTCAACAACCGCCGCCAGGAAATGCCTTTGGGGCCCCCACGCGGCACACTCCGTCAGGGTGTGATGCGTCGTGTCGAATGGCGCACCACACTCGTGGCAGGAGGGTGACACTTCCCGCCGCGCAATCTCGTGCAGATACTTACCGAAACAGCCATGTCCGGTAAGCACCTGCGTCAGCCTGAACGAGAGCGTGCCTCGTTTCCTTTTGACCCAGCGACTCAAGTGGGGACGCACCGCCTCCACTGTCGCCAGGCCCGCCGTGGGGGACCCCAGGTCCTGCTCCCATCGGGTAATCAGGGCATGCTGGGCTAGAGACTGGCCCTACTGGGCTAGGGCTGGGCTGAGGCAACCTGCATAATATGTCGAATTTCAACACGTGCTTACTCACCCACATGGAGTAGCGTCTTTAAATAATCTACAATCGTTCTATTTTACGGGTTTTTTCTCTTCATGTTTTCAAGATCTGATTAGTCTACCTGACTGTCTATAACATTATTCTACTTACTTTTCGCTACTTAATTTATTTACTTTCGTTAAGACAACTGAAAGATGCATAAAACATTTTACTTTTAAAATAATTACTTTATACACTAATATAAAGCTAAAAAGTTTGTTTGTTTGAAATTATCGAAGGACCAATTTAGAAAAAAACTATTCGCGTTTGATAGTCTGTTTACTGATAAAGATTATATACTGTCTATATGACCTATAAAATTGGAGCAGAATAATAGATCACGGAATTTGATTTGTATATTTAACGTATTTCTACTTGAAATTCTGAAACCTGATTAGTTGATCAAACTAAGGGATTACAAAAGACCTGAGATCTCAGTCTGGCCTTGATGTCACATTAAGCGTGTTAACAGATAATAGTCTACGAGATTAACTTAGTGACAATCCCACTGCTCGAACATTTCGAACGGAACATTAGAAACAACGAGTTTGTCGTGTCGTGTTTAATGTCAATATTTAAGTAAGTTAAAAAATACTGTCATAAAACCTTTTTGTTGATCGATTACGAGTCGCTTTAAAAAAATGAACAATTACGTCTTAGGTATTTTTTTTTTCACATCGGTGGTAGATTTTACAAAGTGAATAAGAAACGTCAATATACATCTAGATTGAGTAAGGATTTTTGTTGTTTGATCTTTTATCCCAATCTAATAACTCAACTGTTTTTATAATACAACACAGGCGAATTTTAAGGAAAAAATTGAAATCTCTATGGATGTAAAACTTTCCAAAGTTTTAATGAAAAAAAATGAAACTTCGCTAAAACACGTTGAAACTGAAACAATACAAAATCTCGACGGCAATGACTGCGGCCGAAAACTTAATGTTGATTTAACTTTTCTTAATAATTTCCTTTATATTAATGACTCTCAAATGTGTTCGCAAACACAAGTGCTCTCTCTATTGCCTCTCATATTGTTATTATCGATACGTTAAGAAAGAGATTGTAACCCAGGCCTTCAAGATCTGAATATATGCTACTATACTACCCTCGGTAATAGTAGCTAAGGTTTTTCACAATAAAATTTGGATGAATGATATTAAAAATATGATTTTTTCACGCCGTTATTTGTAGTATATAATATTTATTTGACCTAATGATAAAACCTAAGAATCTTATTTCAAATACAATAAAGAATTCCCTATGAGTACATTTATATATTTGCAAGTAAAATGTTCTGCATGTATGAACCGTAAGCTTTACAAATCCTTCGTGACAAATAGAAACGTATGTTGAAGGGAAATCTATACATGCTGTAAAGCTTCGGCGGAATCCTTCTATGTTTGAAATGGTTTTTTAAGAAAGATTTGGAATTGTAATCAGCTTCAAGGCTACTTACTGTATATATCGTTGCAAATAAAAAAACTTAAATTGAATTTATCAATTATTTAAAACCGGTATAAAGCAAAAATAATGATTAGCAATCATTTATTTTATTCTGCATGGATAAGCCCAGTTCAAAGTTAAAAAGAATAATATAAATGTATATTGTATATATACATTATATTTTCAAGGGTTGTTTTTGATCAAAATTTAAAAGAACAAAATATTCTCTTTAGAAAGAAATCACGAAATGGACAATTTATAAATTTTTAGTTATACTCGTATGGCCTTTGAGACAAAAACTAAAATATATTTACAATTTTTTTTTATTACGAATAAATGTTTTTGGTACATACTACATTGTATTGTTTTATATTTTAGGTTTTTTTTTAATCCAATCTAAAATAAATAATAAAATTTAGGGGTGTGTTCTATTTTTGAGAACCAATCTTTTTAGTAAATTTTGCTTCTAGATAATGGTCTTGAGATAATTCTATGTCAATACATAATGTGATAATTTGCTTTGCTTGAAAAATAATCCTTAAATGTACTTTATTGCATCAAAAACATTTTACATTCATACATGATACTGTAAATGACATTATTTAAATAATAAATCTAAAAGCTTTCAGAAATAACCGGAATATAAAATCGGATACAATTCCGATGTCTCCTCGTAAAATAGGACCTGTTATTGACACAAATGTTAATCAATTGTTCATTATTTTATGCATACCAAGCGCAATATTTCGTAGATTTTCGCTTGCAAATTGCTCAATATCATGCAAATCATTTAACCGAAATGTACATCACGCTCTCTGCTCGCCAAGCTCGCTCAATAGTTAATACTATTAAATTGGAACATCGGATATAATTACAAATAGCATTTTTATCTAAAAGATCAAATGACCATAATAGTCACGTTAAACTTGACATCAAGCGTACGTTAGGTATCCGTGTTATTTTTTGTTAGTGACCTTTCACATTTCAAACTGCTTATTATTGTAAATCGAATTTAATAGACGGTAGCTATATCAATTTATTGTTAAATTATTATTTTTAAATTGTTATTAGTAAAATTTGTTAAATAGAAATGAAGCATTTATTCTCAGTCAGCTCGTGTACATGACAGGTGCAACGCTGCCGAAAAAAAAAAAATTATGCGGTTACAGTCCGAAAAAATGGATATACATCTAAAAATTCACACGAAAAAGAAGTTAAAAAAACATACCTTTGTACATGAAATAGATCACCCAAAACTTACTCTATATTGTAAACAAGTTATTACTTTATTATATACCGTTATGCAATAATAATCAGCTATCAGCGAAGGTATTATAATTACACTTTAATAAACATGCAAAGCGATTGGTTCTAGGCAAAGTCGATCTCCGGCCGAGTCCATCGTGTCATTAGCGTCCCAACGGAATATGAGAGTAATGGTTTGGGTACGCACTTTTTTATAGTATAGTTAGGCGGACGAGCATATGGGCCACCTGATAGTAAATGGTCACCAACGCCCATAGACATTGGCATTGTAAGAAATGTTATCGCTTACATCACCAATGCGCCACCAACCTTGGGAATTAAGATGTTATGTCATTTGTGCCTGTAATGACACTGGCTCCGGAACACAACAATACCAAGTACTGCTGTTTTGCGGTAGAATATCTGATAAGTAGGTGGTACCTACCCGGACGAGCTTGCACAAAGCCCTACTACCAGTATGACTTGTGTACTATTAATACTACTGTGCCAGTTTACTTTTAAAATTTTCCTCCGTGCCGTTAAGGACAAAAAATAATTTTATACTTATGTGGAATTTGGGTTTGAAACCATTGCGGAGTTATAAAGCTGCTTTTATCTGATTTGTTATCACTGTTTATAATGTTATGTATACAAAATATTTTTTCAATTTTTGTAACTGTTCCCTTAACCGCACGTTACGCACGCCCACATTTTTTTTTTTTTTATAGAATAGGAAGGTGGACGAGCATATGGGCCACCTGATGGTAAGTGGTCACCAAACGCCCTTAGACATTGGCATTGTAAGAAATGTCAACCATCGCTTATAGCCAATGCGCCACCAACCTTGGGAACTAAGATTTTATGTCCCTTGTGCCTGTAATTACACTGGCTCACTCACCCTTCAAACCGGAACACAACAATATCAAGTATTGCTGTTTTGCGGTAGAATATCTGATGAGTGGGTGGTACCTACCCAGACGAGCTAGCACAAAGCCCTACCACCAGTATGACTTGTGTACTATTAATACTACTGTGCCAGTTTACTTTTAAAATTTTCCTCCGTGCCGTTAAGGACAAAAAATAATTTTATACTTATGTGGAATTTGGGTTTGAAACTTACATATAACATATATGGGCTAATCCAGGTTATTATATATATATATATATTTTAATTTTATAAAGTAACTTTCCTAATAGTATAAAGTAAACATTATTATTATAATATATATATATACTACAGTTAATATCAAAGTATTGTTAGAGGGTTTAGTGTTATGTACTCTATACACTACAAATCGTTGAAAAACTACAAAGCCTTGCTAATATGTCCATATTATTCAAGTGACAAAAAACACTTAAACTTAAAATCGATCTTCCAAAAAGAAACAAGAGAAAAAAATCGAGCTTTAAAAATGTCAATATTCAAAACGAAATTCTAAAGACTCTAAATTAGCTAAGGATGTTTCCTTCGCTACAAAGACATCTGTTGCGGACGAGTTTTACAAATATCAATCCCCAAGAGGCGGTGCGGCCATGTCAAAGATAAAATAAAATTAACTATAAATTCTGACACATTTAATTTAAAATTTTGCTGTGTCGATAATACAAATAAGTATTATATTTAACTTAAAAAATTACAAGACCGTTAATTTATTTTTATGACATTAAAATAAAAGATCTATTTCAAGCAAACGACATTGTTTGGAGTAATGTCTCCAAATTGTATACTATTTTAATATATAAATCAGAAAAAAAATATGTTTAAATTTTTTTTTAACATTACCGAATTTCACAAAGTATTATTATTATCAATCCCTACTACAAACTTGACAGATTTATCTTCAGTATTTCCATATGATATTAAGTGTGGTTACTTTAAGATCACCTTAAAACAAAAACACAACACACAAAATAAAATCCGTAACTAAAGTTATATAGATAGCTTCTGTTAAAATCTATGCCAATCGCTGAGGATGTCAAGTAAAAAACGAAATAGTCTAATTTAGAACCTATTTTAAATATAAAACGAGATAGCCCACTTTTGAAATGATCAGCTTAAATTATAAATTTTTCATTTGGATACTATTTCAGAGCACCCGTGAATAACTTTAATTTAACTAATAAATCCGTAAAAGCCTCGACTAGTTTATCGCAGTACACAAATATAGAATCATGAATTTTCCGTTTGTTACTGGAGTTGAAAGTAATTTTGGTTTGAAATGACCGGAAAGGAAAAATGCGCTTCAAACGATATCGGCGACATCTATTAATATACTAACTTTATTGCTATACATAATATATGGAATATTATTTATAGAAATCAAATCGATATATTTAATTTCATTTGAACGAACCATGTATAAAATTAGTAACCAATTACTTTTTTGCATTTTCTCAAAAAACTATACTGCATAAATAAAATAATGCTAATAAGTAACGCTAATGAATAATCGTTGATTTATAACTTTTGTTCGGCTTCTAATAACATTAATACACCTTTTCCCAATTATTGACGCTAATAGTTCTCTATATGTCTAATTTATTTATGTATTTTACGTTGAATAGAATGAAATTTCTTTTAAATATTCAATGAAACTTCAAGTACTTCAAATTAAATTGCTTCGTGATTGAATGTTTACAATAAAAATGAATAATTCAATTCTACACAATGATAAATTGAAATTATGAGAAAGCAAATAGCATAGCGTCTGTTAGTAAATGGTAAGAATTTAACATCAAAAGCAAACCAGCATTTTCACTTCAAGACGTTATAGTTTTTTTTTAAAAAAGCTCTCATAAATTTCTTTGTTGTATTCAGTACTTATTATTTTTGTAATTTTTTTTCCACAATACTAACAATGCTTATTACTTTCAGGCAAGCCACCCGATTTCATCGCTTTCGGTATCAGCATCATGATGACAATGGTCCTCGTGGCTGGCGTCAAGAAGTCTCTCTTCTTCAACAATTTGTTGAATGCGATCAATCTAAGTGTATGGGTATTCATCATGGCGGCTGGTGCCTTTTACGCGGACACTAGTAACTGGACTCAACACAAGGGTTTTCTGCCATTTGGATGGTCGGGGGTAAGAATATTTAATAATTCATTTTCAACCAGAAAAACAAACCGAGGTGGTCCAGAGAAAATGAGTTTTAATTCAATTTTGGCCAAGCAGCCCTGAGTTTCGTGAGCTTATTTTGTGTTAATAATTATTATTCATATCGTGCTCGGCGGTGAGAAAATATATCGTGAGAAAACCTGCCTGTGTGGAATTAAATTCTTTGAATGAATGTCGTTGGTGGATCTTAACCCGCATCAGAGCGACGTCTGGTGAAAACACTCGAAACGTCTTCAAAAGATCCGACATTAGTATATTTACTGATTGTTTTTAATTTATATTATCTTTTAATGCATAACATTGGCAATGTATGTATTCATATTAATGTACACTTGTCTCAAAGTAATGAACTCCCTTTGATCTAATTTCAATTATAATAAATTATAATCGTTAGTCAAATTGCTTACATTTAATTAAGAATTATGTGATAACTTATAGCAACATTTCCATACATACGTACGTACGACAGGTAATTGCTGTTAAAAGCTTCGTCCTTCTTAAATGAGTTCTCAGATAAATTTAAAAACTAAATAAGGGAAGTTACAGACTGTGTAAAAGTTAAACCCATTTTGTCGAAAACAATTCACAAAATATTCATGTCTTAAACCTTAACCTGTCAAAATCACTCTGTTTGCTCCGCGTCGTTGCGTAATATTCATGTTACCAGACAACTGAAAATGTTCAATTTATCCTATATCTCGTTCTATGAGTTCTTGTTCTTTCAGAGAAAAGTATCTTGTCATTATTTGATTAATCAGACTTCGCGATCGAGGCCAGAGATATCGAATCAGCGGCTGTATAATCAATCAGATTACACCCATCTGACGTCAAAACCAATTCAATAAATATAAAACTGTAGATTCTTAAGTTGTTTCTTTAAAAACAATATTTAATATTTATTTCAATTAGTGTAACTTCGACATAAAGAAAAACGTACATATTTTGAAATACACCATTCTAAAAAATTCTAATCAGTGACGTAATAAAAATATCCCGAGGAATCTCTAATGATAACCTGCCACATGTGTATGTATGTGTAAGAATTCTCTTCAAGAGTAGAGGAGCCAAGCAGTGGGATACTTTATATATAATATAGTACATATTTAATATAATTTTTGACTTGTTGAATTCAGCCATTTATTGACATTTTTGTCTCAGGTTTTTAGCGGCGCGGCAACTTGCTTCTATGCCTTCATTGGATTCGATATAATTGCTACAACCGGCTTAGAGGCGAATAACCCAAAACGCTCCATCCCCTTTGCTATTGTCTTGAGTCTGGGCATCATTCTACTCGCGTACGTCAGCAGCTCCATTATGCTTACATTGATTGGTAAGATGTTTTATATTTCTTAAGATCTTTTTAAAAAATATTACAAGTATTACAAATTATATATATTGTCGAACCTCGACATTTGTCGAACTATCAAATAAAAGTTATTCGTTTTTCACAAAACAGCGTTTTAATTGAAACGTTGCGGCTGACCAGTATATAAATTGGATTGGTCTGTTCGATTTTGTTTTGAAAAATTTACAATAGAGACAATACCATAAGAGAAGAAACATTTAAACTTTATAAAACTATTGTTTGCTGGCTATGATATGCTTTTCGTCCGAATTGTATTCCGTGATGAATTATTCATCACGAATAAATATTTTCAAATTTTACATTGTAAAAAAGCACAAAAACCTTTATTTTTAAATGAAGTGATAAAACACTTATCTTATAATGATAACATATAGGAATATTATAGAAAATATTAGCTTTTATGGCCGATTAGATTCTTTAAACCAATCTTTAATACGCAAGCCCCAGTCGCAATAATGCCTAAGTATATATATTGGTCCTATTTTTATAGCGTCTGACCACATTTATGACAAGTAAAATTTAATCTACAATAACAAAACATTTTTTTTTATTTAGTCCACAAAACTGACTACAATTATACAATCAACAATGACATACAATAATACATTTAACTGAAAATCTTTACAATTGAATTTTCTTGATGTGGACATTACATGCTTATATGAGGGCTTAAAAGCAAAAAAAAATTACATTAGCTAGTAACTACAGCGTAATATTAGAACAAACATAAGAAAACTTATAAAAACTATCACCTATAAAATAAATATAAATAACTAAAAAGCAAAACAGAATTAAACTAAACTAAAAAGTAACTAAATAATATAAAAATAGAACTAAAAATTAACCCATTTGTGTAGACATTTTCTTTTTGATGGCCCTGATATTATCGTTAAAGATATCTATAGTATCTGTAAAACAGTTAGCAAAAGATAGCATTCTAAAAAGCGGACCATGCTGACCAAGATTGCTTCTTGTATGAGGCAAACAAAACGTCTTGCGATTCTGTAAGCGGCTACCTTCACGAGGCACTGCGAAACATAAACGCTCGAGCAGTTCAGGTGCATCAATTAGGCCATTTTTTAATTTAGACAAAAAAATCACATCTGAAACCCTTTGACGCTCCTTGAGTAACCTCATATTATAATGAGTAAGACGAGATTCGTATGAAAACAGTTGACTACATCTAAAGTCCGTGTATGATAGGTGGTACAGAAATCGTTTCTGGATTCGCTCTATTTTGTCGGAATTAACTTGGTATCCTGGACTCAAAACAGTGCTACAATATACTATACTCAAGGATACTACGTACAATACTATTAAACACAAGAATTGACAAGTTATGGTCCTTAAATATTTTCATTTGCCTAAAAACTAGACCGAATATCTTAGATGCCTTAGATGTAATATGCTCAATATGTTGTCGAAAGCTTAAAGCAGAATCTATTATAACACCCAGATCTCTAATACTAGAAACTTCTTTTAAGGTCATATTATTAATTTTATAGCTACAATAAATCGGCGACTTCTTCCTAGTAAATTTTATGTAAAAACATTTTTCAATGTTCAAAAACATAGCATTTTTTGTGCACCACGAATAAGCAGTATCAATGTCATGTTGTAAAGCTTCGACATCGGCTTGGCTTTCAAAGGTTCTGTAAATTTTCAAGTCATCTGCAAACATCTTGAATTTAGATTTTATATCAAATGCCAAATCATTTATAAAAATTAAGAAGAATGTTGGACCTAGGTGTGATCCTTGAGGTACTCCTGAGGGTACGTTGCTCTCGATGGATTTAAAACCATTAAAAGCGACAAGTTACGAACGGTTTTCCAAATATGATTCACACCAACGTAACAGTGAACCGTGAATTCTTTCATTTTTTATATAATATATAAATATATGCAGTAACATTTCCTATTTATTATAATATACGTACGCACTTTGATACATTTAGGTTAGAACTAATATGAGTACTTTTGTTATCATTAAAAATATTTCATCATCAATCATTATAACTAAATAATGATTCAAATTATTTTTCAACTATAAATTGACTTTGAAATATATTGATATCTAATTTAAAATTAAGATAATACTTTAACCATTTTATAATCGCTTTAACAATGGCACTTCAATCATTTTTCTACATAAACTTTTTTTTTATTTATATAAGAATTATTTACATTAAGGACAAGGACATTCACATGCCTTCTTTCTGTACGCACACGCTGTCGCCAAAACTTGTATATTAATCTTCATTTTCTTATTTAAAGAAATAATATATTCAGGAATCTTAATCATCTAGGCTAGCTGGTAGCCTTTTGGTTCAAATTCTTGTGCATAAAAGAATTTTTTTATAAGCAGTGCTTGGGCAATAAAACTATGGGATGCTTTACATATTTCGGCTTACAAAATCTCTGTTAACAAATAATCACTAATACAAAACCGGAGACGACTATGAGTAGTATTTTTTAATTATATAAAACTGTTTATACAATGCCTTTGAAATATTTATTAGTCATTATTTTTATGTGACGTATAATATGAAAATATTTGGTATGTCTTTCGCTGCACTTTTTATTTTAAAGTCTTTTTTTGATTGGGTTGTCTGGAAGAAATGGCTAATTAACAAGGAAAAAATTTTACAATGAAGAGTAATTATAACTATTATTGCACGGAAAATACATTTAATAATTTCTTAAAATAAATTTTTTGTTGCCGAAAAAAGGGAGTTTTAATATTCATGTAAAATTCATTTTCAAAATAGAGTTAAAATAATCTTAATAATTTAAAATTTTAATCGAGTGACTAATGTCAAAAGAGACAGTTCCATTCCGTAAATCACATTACACGGAACATTCTAACCACTCGGAGTATCAATAATGACATTTGTCATAAACAATTAAGTAATTTTATATATATGTATACCAGTAGCTGCCTGGTCTTTTTATATAAGGCCCTGGATTCAAATACCGGGTCAAACCAATTAAAGGTTATGTTATATACCAAGTCTTCAGTAGCAGGTCTGTGTTTGAAAGCGGTTGGTCCTCGACCTGAAGTCTGTTTCGACACGTTAGAAATCAGTAACGTGAATAAAATTTAATTACAATTCATATAAACAATCAAAGCACTAATTAAATTTTAATAAGCAATAATTTTATTAGGGGTTAATAAATAATTACCACGATTCATCGCACTGTCTGTAATATGTTACTTAAACTAATTACAATAAGACTGATTGCATTACATAATCATTATAGGCAGCTATATTTTTACGGCAGTAATTTTGAACGCAAGTCTATAAATAGAGAATTGGTCAATAACTTTTGTGTTTGTCTTTGACTCTTGTAAAATTTTGCGACCATTACAGCTATGAAGGTTTGAAATCTTAAGTTTCCAACGAAAGTTTTGCGACGTTGAAAAATAAAAGACAGAAAATATAAATTTTATTTTATAGTATAGTAAGACAGATTAATAAAAGTTTTCAATATATTTATGTCTTTATAAACATCTAGAGTGAACAAAATGTAATCCTCTCAAATAATCTTATATAAAACGTTATTTCCTTAAACCAACATGAATCGGTGTTGTTATAAATAAATAATATGAACGTGAAATATTATATTACCTAATAAAATTAGCGAGAACCTTTGAGCTTAAAATCCGAGTTTGTGTCCAAATACATTTTCTTAAATGTGTTCCCTTGTCTTTAGTCAAATAGTAAAATAAATCCGATTTCAGCCATTTTAAAAGAAGCTGCACTCAAATCTGCACTTTAGAAATGGAGACAGAAACAAAAAGAATACCCGGTATTCCATGAAATAAACGGAAATTACTGTACTCTTTACCTCGCGTCGTAAAATATTAAACTGAGTTCCCACCGTGGGTGAAAATCTTTTAGAATTTACTCGCTAGAAATTCAACCTTACAATGATAATCCTACTGACTCCTCCTGAAACTTTATTTATAAAAATTTACATACTACGAAGCCGTCTACAGATAATAAGCAAAATATACTCGTAAATATTTTAAGAAAAAAAATTTAAGACAGGTTAATACGAAAACATCGAACATTAATACAACGTATTTAAAATAACGTGGATAAAAATTTAATCATTATGATATAAATCTTTTAACCATTATTAATATCTTTTAACCATTATCTTTGACTACCTGGTTGGTCTAATGGCTACATTTAGGGCCGCAGACCCGGAGGTCCTGAGTTCAAATTTCAGGGCGAGCTAATAAAAAAATTATTGTTTTTTCTGCTGAAAATTCTCAGTCAGTTCAGCCCGGAAGTTGGAAGTGTGTACATTCCCTTGCCTCGAATAGCACGTAAAGCCGTTGGTCCTGCGCCTGAGTTAGGGAATAAATAGTGCACCTGAGTTTGCGCACTCACTTGTACACATAATATAATATTTCCTGCGCAGTTGGCTAATCCCTCTTAAGATTGGCCACCGTGGCCGAAATCGGCCTGGAAGACTATTATTATATTATTATCTATTAATCTAAAACTCAAACTTCATTTCATAACATATCTCACATCGTTGCTTGAAATTGACAGCAATTTACTGCAATGCACATTAACACAGCGGCGTCTAGGTGTTTTGCTTTCTAATTGTTTATCAGCAAATAAAAGCTGTTAATATAATTTCAATGTATTTATCTTCTGTTAGATACGTTATTATTAATATAATTAATTAATTAAGCCAGCTTGACGAATTCCAGTTATCCCTATTTATATATTGTGAACATTTTTCTTCTTAGTGCCCTACAACGAGGTGAACACCGACTCTGCACTAGTACAGATGTTCGCTTATGTGAACGCGCCCATTTGCAAATACATCGTCGCCCTTGGCGCCCTATCTGGCTTGACTGTCTCGATGTTCGGATCTATGTTCCCAATGCCTCGAGTCGTTTATGCTATGGCTCAAGATGGACTGATCTTTAGGTAAGTGAAAATAATAATAAAAACATGTACATACAATAAAAAATAAAACATCACATTATGTATATATAATACATGTAAATTTACGTTTATCAAAATTAAAATATTCATTATTTTATTTTATTTAGTATAAAATAAATTATTACTTAAGACTACCTTATGCCTGCACACGTTCATGCAGGTACTTTATTTAAGAAGGCTTTTACAAAGTCACTTAAATCGATATTTTACAGGTTTATATTAAACGTTACGTATCTAATCTAACGATAAGAAAGAAATACAGAGTTCCAAAGCATGTATATTACCATTTATTTCAGTTTACATACCTTAATACTCATGAATAATCCCTTATTGTTTGCTTTCTCGAAAACGTAGTGCTTTGACTTATTAATATTGCATTAAAATCCAGCTATCTCGTAAGCGGTTTTTAAAATACTAACGGTATTTACATTATGCTTTTGTACAAAAGCGCTGCATGAACTTCAAGCCGATTAATTAATGCGAAATGAATGTGTGTTTTTTAATCGGATCATTAATAATAAGCATTTATATCAAACTGAATTTATACTCATTTTAAAACGCAAGTTCATTTATTAAAACAAGCTTAAAATACTATTCTCGTTTGTTTACCGATGGCATTTTTATATTAAATAAAAGTTGAACTATCAAATAGGCTTTTAAAATCAATTAGCTTTTTTCGGTTGTTTTTAACTGACACAGTATCAAAATTACAGTCAATTAATTCATATTACATGCATAAAAACACACAACAGGACCTCTAATAGTAACTTACTATGATTCTTACAATAAATTAATTTAAAAAAAAAACGTAGCATACTTCGCGTTTAGAAATGTTCGATCAGAAACATAAAAGAATAAAATCTCGATAAAATAATGCGGGTGGTCACAATAATTTTAAGACATCAGTGAGTTTAAAAGAAACTTACATAATTACACAATATGTACACAGACAACTGGCTGCTGTATCTGAAACCTCTGGTACTCCTGCGCTGGCTACGATGAGCGGCGGCACTGCTGCATCTATTGTCTCCCTCCTTATCCAGCTCGAGGTGCTGGTTGAAATGATGAGCATTGGTAAGTCATTTAACTTAAAAAAAATCAGTATCGTGCTTTTTATAGAAAAGTTTAATAACCTGCGTTCAAATTATGAAGAGAAAAAAGATTTTATACGGAAAATATAATGAATTTCAATTTTAAATTCTTGTTATCTTGCAGCAAATAATCGTTTTCTAATTATTAATCGTGATAGAAATAAACGACATAATAATTCGTTTTATAAATTTCAAAGGCCAATAATAATATTAATTTAAGCTTCGTTCATATAAGAGATTACGATAAAGTACAGAGTTATTTAAACATATTTCACATTCACAAATATAAAACCAAATGGGTTTCATTTAAATGTTTCAATTCAGTATTTAATTCGCGTGTATTTTCGATGTATAAATTGCAATTAATTTCCTAATTGGATGACATTATTCGTTAAAATTATTTTTATAGTCAGCAACATTTTCGTTCTAGAAAAAGGTCAAATATTATTTTAACTATACAAACGATCAGAATACTGATAATATAAAGAAAAGAAACCAATAAAGGAACAAAATAATAATAATTAGAATAATATAAGAAAATATTTTGCCTTGATCGAGTAGCAGTAACTTGAAAAGATAATTAATTGGTTTTTATGATTTGTTTTATAAACATTTACAAAAAACTTAGCTTTCAACCTCATTCATGTAAAATGAAATATCGTTTTTTTAAATTATTTATACATATTAATTATTAACGAATAACATTCAAATTAAATATTCATTATCAATATAAAACTCAATATGTATTAATTTCATTTGCAAAAGTGTCCTTTTATATATTTTTATATTTGCATATATATAATTCTTCTATATGTGGGTTTGACACTGAACTTTTTATTGACGGTCTGGCTGGCAGGCTGGCCCAATTTTGATGAAATTTTGTGTGTCTGTTTCATGCAACAATGAGCTCTTTCTTTGTTTATTCCTTGTCACAAATTTTACTTAACATCCTTTACAATTACCGTAAATCGCAGCTGTAAACGACAACTTACATACAAATGTTTGTTTTGTAGTTTAAATAAAAACAATAATTAAAAACTTATTATATCTGGTATAAAAAGTATTTAAGACATACATATATAGGGCTGGTTACCGTGTTTGGTAGATACTTGCCTTTCACGCCAAAGGTTGTGGGTTGGATTCCCACCCAGGACAAACATTTGTGTATGAACATATCTGTTTGTCCTGAGTCTGGTTATAATTATCTATATAAGTATGTATTTACAAAAGAAAAGAAGTATATGTAGTATATCAGTTGTCTGGTTTTCATAGTACAAGCTCTGCTTAGTTTGGGATCAGATGAAGGTGTGTGAATAATGTCCCAGGATATTATTATTATTATATATTCACGATATTTAGCTAACATATTGCTGACAGTCAAATATCAATGTCAGCCTATGTCTGTCGGTATTTCCCCAAAGCAGAATGCCTTATGTCATATATTCAACTGTACTTTATAATGCCATGAGTTAACAAAATATATCTTTATATAAATAATGAATAGTAATTTATTTCTATAAACAAAAGGAAAATAGAAAATGATCTGCGTGCTCCAATAGTAATAATATTATGAATACGAATTTTCATGGCGATAGATTGTACACGGGTGTATAAGAAAATGCCGTGTAGCGCCATCTAGTGGCGAGTTATAATAAAATGTATAATATAAAAACTTTTTCCATGAAAACATGCATACTCCGATGTTGAAGTCAATATCAATCAGATGTACCAATATTATAAATGCGAAAGTAACTCTGTATGTCTGTTACGCTTACCTCTGAACCGACTTTGATGAAATGTGGTATAAAGCAAGCTTAAACCCCAAGATATATACATGGTTTTTTTTTTTACCTAACACCCATCAAACACGCGGGCAACTAGTTTATTATGTAAATGTTGATAAGGAGATGACATTAAATTTGTTGTAAAATTAAATCTTATTATAATTAGTATTAAATTCTACTTGCATTTAATTTCGTAAGTCGTCACGTAAAAGTAGTTTTTCCAAATTTTATGTTTTCAATAATGTATTTATTTTGTCCATATTATTCATTATTAAATAAGTATATGATAGCACTAAGAATAATTTACTCGAATAATTAACAAAACTCTCATGTGACATTTTTGTCGTAATTGAACAAATAATAAAATTTTGAAATATAAAACGGCGAAATATATTTGTCCAGTTACTTATTTGTACTTTATATTATACTATTTATAAGGAAATCGATATGATTTTGTACAAATAAACAATTATAAATATAACATAAGCATATTATTATAATTTAAGCTTGTTAATGTTTGTTTTTTTTATTAACATGCAAATAAGAATAAGATAGCTACTTTTATTGATGCAATAAGACTTTCGGAATGAATCTATTTGAGATTAATTATTGATTCCAAGAAAAACCACCCCAATGCTTCCTACACGACCTATATCTATGTGATTTGCATATGGCCACTTGTGACGTCATAGGATCTCTAGCCTTTGCCCAAGTTACTTAAAGTCTGAACAGTTATTTAATGAAGAAATATTAGACCCATTAATTGATAGTCAAAGAGAAAAATATGTTTGAACAACCGGTGAGAGATTTTTGTCCATTATGTCATATATTTATATTTGACCGGGTCCGCCGCCACACCACACCCAATTTATTCACATCGTCTTTCACACAATACTCTATATTTTTTGTCTTTTTTTCTCTTTCAATTCGCCAATAATAATATTCACTTTTTCACATATTCATACATTCTCGTTATACGTCCAAACCACGATGAATTTTTTATCTTATGACATTTATGTCACTAACGTCACTCTCAAACTCCGTCTTATATCATCTTGTCCATTCTTGTCTTCAAGTATTCGCATATCCATCTCAACGTTGTCATATCAGCCGAATACAATCGTGGTGAGTTGGAACAGAACTTATTAAAGTAAATTTAGAATTGGCTCCTATACAATCTTGATCTTACAGAATACTTAAAAGTAAAGATCATCAATATATTAAAATACTTTATAAAGATCATTGTTAGAAACGTTATATATAGAAAATACTTACTCTTTTTCAATTACTTGGGAATTAGTAAAAATCATTTTATTTTAAGTAGGGCGTAAACGTCTCGAATTTTAATTAATCGCCTGCTGTACTTGTGTACACTGCATTGGATAACGCTTAGAATTTAGCGCCAATCTGTTCGAGATCGCATCAAAAGATAATCGCTCTGGCTCTCCACTCGATGGAGCTAAATATCAGGAAATTCATATTCAAGCGCTTAAAATCAAAATTAAATATGCATTCACTTTTTTTATTTTATTTTCAATAACAACAATTTCGATTTTATTTTCATTAACAACATTCAGTGTAACAAAGTTAAAGTAAAATAGATATAATTGGTCTCGATACGTAACAGAAATTATTATTTAAAACGAAAAGCCCTTGAAAATAATATATCGCGACAAATAAGTTGACTTAAATTGATTTGATAGAAATAGATGTAGAGAACAGACATTATGGATATTTACTCGAGTTTTCTTCGAACTTAAGGAAAAATTATGAAACTGTCATCAGCCTTATTGTCATATTCTATTGATGTTTGTGTTGAGTATACGGATGTATGTGAACTTACACACATCGGACGAGGTTGGATGAAATATGAAATGAGTTGGAAAATGAAGGAGCTCTCCTGTCCGAGAGCTTACGAAGAGGCAGATTATCACGGTATGAACATGTAATTCTGAAGGATGAATGTTATATTACAAGAAAAATGTTCGTTGTGAATGTAAGTTATAGGACAAGAAGACCGGAAAAAATATTGGAAAAACTGTAACGGATGTCACGTGCACGTGGGAGTAACTGAAATAAATATAGAGATAGAGGCGGATTAAAAAAAATCATAGATTAATGATTTGACTTTCTTTTTTTAGCGTATAAAACCTTGTTTATTTTTATCATAACACGATGTCCAGCACGAATAGCACGTACATGTAAATTCTATAAAAATATCTCACTGATATCAATTTATCTATCTAGATGGCTATCGAAATAACCTATCATATCATGCGATTCAATTTGTAATAAAAACTTTAAATCAACAATATTTAATATCTATTCAAATTAATATTTAATTTACCGTAATATATAAATAACCGTCTTAACTCTTTTATCTGTTTTTTTTTAAGAATCTTTTGTTTGTCCACGGAATTTATCATATGATCTTGAGAATTTATTTTTCTTTTTATAAAATTTAACATGTACATAATTAAATAATGAAATTACTGTTAAGTTGTTAACTCAAATCACGTCTTCGTCTTTGTGATACGGACGTAGTTTCGGCACCAACTATTTTGAGAAGCATCAATTTAAAGTCATATTAAGTCTTTGTGTTTTTTACTGTATATCCCCCAGAGTTGTTAATAAGCTACTAAAGTAGTATATAATATTATAATCTTGTTAATATGTTTCTCGAACTCAACTATAATAGCACTATTATAATGTAAAAGTTTAAGTAATCTTTAGGTGGCTAATAAGTAATGAGGCCGAAATTCGCACATTTTATTGAAATAATTAAAAAAAGCAATCAAATATGTGTTTTAAAGCTAAAAATCTATCTCTATATTTGGTTAGACACACTTTCGTATAATATGATAGAAAGTATTCTTACCGTACTATCGTGATTAAAAAATAAATAAATAAAAATATGTATGTATATAGCACCCACATTATATTGTATTTATATAAACATAAATTTAATATTATTGAAATTTTATATAGTTTTTTAATATTACTTATATATTTATTATTATTATTATTCTTGCATAGTTTACTTAAAATTAATTCTGTAAAGTTTACAAAAATGTTTCAAGAACACGCTATTAACCGTAGGTGGAACGCTGTCTATAAACGTATCCACGACACAAGGTTGCTTAGTGTGGATGCCACCGGAAATACAATTATGATATCGTTTCAGCAAACAACCCAGCAATTATATCAAGTGTGTAATATTTTTGCTGTAAATAAACTATTTTGAATTTTGAATAATTTTAATTAATGATTATCATTCTCATTTCTATATATCTTTACACGTAATTAATATGACGATTCTATTTTCATAAAGTAAAATAAAAAAAAATACAAATATTATAAAATATGTGCAAAAACTTTCATCAAAATGATTGCCCCGTCTTATTGCCTCTAATGGTGACATAAGGGCTGGTTTTTCGCCCAGAGGATCGGAATTGCGGTTCAAAGGGGCCACCATTCCTCGCGGTCACGATTTGTACAGTAACTATTTTTAACTTTATTTATATTGATAAGAACGCGTGAATCTTAAGCGATGATCGTGGGTGATTATAATTCATCTCGTGCTCTACGCTGAAGGAAAACATCGTGAGGAAACCTGCATGTCTAATTTCACTTAAATCTGCCACATGTGTATTCCACCAACCCGCACTGGAGCAGCGTGTTGGAATAAGCTCCAAACCTTCTCCTCAAAAAAGGCAGGGAAGTCATTTAGCCCAGCTGTGGGACATTCACAGGCTGTTACGGATTACTGATATATATATATTTAGCTGTAAATATAAAATTAAAAATGTGCTTTTCTATAATATATTTTGCACAAAAATTAATGGCTATTTCAATAGTTTTTATTATCCCTTGTATTGCAATTTCGTATGTCCAGTTTTGAAACACAGAAATGTTTAATCTTACCTTCTTAAAATACTTGTTAATTTTTTCGAATGTAAATCATGTAAAGACAAGTTCTCACATCAGTAGAACTCCCCGTTCAATTGTTCCTTGATGCAGGTTAGCGAGTTAAGTTCAGATGAAATGGAATTGGGAAATAATTACGTTATTTATATTATCAAAACGTACAAAATGTAATGTATTATAATCATAAAACGTTTCGAAGTAATTGCTTTCCTAAGTTCAAACAATTAATTTTGTATATAAAAAAGGAATAAAAATGTTTAAATATAAAAGATTTGCTCAGCTGCGCCAAATGACATTGCGCTAACACGACACAAAAGGGAACAATCAATCTTTCTAACATGTCACTTTGACAATATTGTAAACTAATCAAAAAATATTCAAAACTATATTTTTTAACATTATAGTCAAAATGATATTTACTCCAACCATTTCAAAATTATTAGAAAATAATAATAATAATTTAGAATAATAATATTATTACACTGGCTCACTCACCCTTCAAACCGGAACACAACAATACCAAGTACTGCCGGTTTGCGATAGAATATCTGATGAGTGGGTGGTACCTACCCAGATGAGCTTGCCCTACCACCAGTGGATGAATAATAAGAAGAGAAAAGAAAGATGCCAAAAATACAATTTATGCCCATTTACACTCTCGTGCAGCCTTCTGTATCCATCCTCCTTCTACTGAACTGGCATATCGAGACCAAATCGCACCAAAAATAAAGAGCTTACTTGGGGTTGTCAAATGAATGTATTTCAAAGTACATACGAAATTGTATATTCGAAATAATATTGAAAACAAAAACTGAATATTGCGCTTTTTATACATGTATATTATACGTGCACAACAATAACGGAATCATTTTTCATTGTGATTTTATTCCATAACAAAGAATCGGATATGGTTAAAGCGACTGTCAAAAATATCGTTTGTCAAAAATAACTATTTTTTTATAATCATGTGAATAAACCTTGTAGAATTGAAAAAAGTTTATACTTACTTATATTTACTTGCTTTATTACAGTTATAGTCACAAACAAATCGTTTATTGGCAAATCAGATTTGTAATGTATTTGTTTTTTTTTATGTAAACTGTATTGCATGAAATCTGTTGTCATTCAATATTACCGTGAAAACTAAAAGAAATCAAATATGTAATTTTTTAATTCCTTACGTATTTTTTCCTGTAGTTGAAAATTTGATTAACAAAAAAATACTTAGCATACGTAGATTGATAGATAGAGGGCTTAAATATGAACATTCTACAAATCTTATCCATGAAATGTCTTTTCTTTTATAAAATAGATAGGTGGTCTGGGAAATAGGCCAACTGATGGTAAGTGATCACCACGGCCCATAGCCATTGGCACTGTAAGAAATCGTTCCATATCGTCGCCAATACGCCATCAACCTCGGGAACTAAGATGTTATTTCCCTTGTACCTGTTACATTAGCTCACAATAATATCTGATAAGTGGTTGGTACTTACGCAGGTACTACCACTAGTAAAATGGCCAGAATGCTAGCAACGTTTGCTTTGAATCGCCATTCCAGTTCCCTGGCCGAAAACACATTTAAAGTAATAATATTTAAGAAATAAAAAACGTTAGTTTTTTTTTTTCATTTACATAATTATTTTTTCAATAAATAAATATTAATAATAAATTATTAGGTAAGGTAATACTATACATTTTTCTGTATAAATCCAATGCATTGCTAATGCTTGCTTTTTCTTTGAATTACTTGTTTATTTAAAATTGTTTTACTCGAATTACAGAAAGCTGAGATCCTTCTATTTTCTTAAGAAACCACTTAAATTGTTTTAAATAGTTCACTTTGCTGCCGAGGTAATATTCCGTGGGAAAAATAAAATAAATTCATTTTCTCAAAACAATCACATAATTCCTACCTATAAATAATAATCATACATTTAAATGTTAGGTCTTAAGAATGTATGTTTAGAAAGTATGTTATATATATTAAGCTGTTGATGTAACAAATTCTATATACTTATACCTAATATTATTTATTTAACCATATAACCTATTCGCGAGCTGCAACTCATGACGTAGTTGCAATAAGAGTAACCAAGAACACATCTATAAATACCGTTTATAATAATAATAATAATTATAATATCCTGAGACATTTTTCACACACGGCCATCTGATCCCAAATTAAGCTTGTACAAAGCTTGTGCTATGGAAACCAGACAACTGATATACTACACATACTTATTTTCTTTTTATAAATACATACTTATATAGATAATTACACCCAGACTCAGGACAAACAGACATGTACATGGACACAAATGTCTGTCCTGGGTGGGAATCGAACCCACAACCTTCGGCGTGAAAAGGCAATTATCTACCAACCACGCCAACCGGCTCGTCAAAAGTCGTTTATCTAAGCAAACTCAGCAGTTCCACTACATAAGAGGTCACTTCGCATCAAACTTGTGCAATGTGTACGTTAATTTTTTTCGTTTTATCTATTATTATTATAGTCAATGACGCATTTAACTTCCTGGCATTACACAAATATTTGCAATAAGGCTATTATTTCTAAATTTAACGTAGAAAACTGTCTTGAAAATATCAGAAATTGAAATGCAACATTGGCCATAATGATTATAACATTTCAAGAAGAATACGCGCATCAAAAGATATCACCATGAGTAGGTGGTCAAAATTTCACGTGTTAGTAATGAAGTCAGATCTTACAGAAAACACTCCTGGGCTGTTTAAAGTTTGTTCTTTAGAATGTATCTAAATTCCAATGATAAAGTCACACACAAATGTGTATATAAACTTAATAATATATATATATATTAAGTTGCAACATATATTGTTGTATCATATATATATATATATATATATATATATATATATATATATATATATGTGTATTTAAATCATACCCTGTAACATAATTTAGCGTTAATAACATTTTAATACAATATCACACCCTCCCAAACTCGACTGAGTAAGTTTATATTTGCCTTTTGTGTTTCCACAATATTTGTCACTGTCTCTATACAAATTAAACTGTTAAGTAGTCTCGCTTATTTACAGTTATATTAAGTAACAAATCGTTGTATATACATTTACAATCTCGATCGGATTTGTAATGTATTTAATTATTTATTGTTCTTGTATGCATTACATGTTATCTGTTGTTATAACATATTAAATATTATATATTTATATAAATAAATGTGTAATGTCTAGGGGTTCATATTAATGGAAATGAATTTTCTTATTCATATTCTCTACCGTTATCTATTATTTTTTAAAAGATTCAACGATAGTACAGCTAAATTTAATATTTTAATAACATTATGTTAATGATAAAGTAAATGATAAAATTAAAATAAAGCGTGTTCTTCCGATACTAAAATGTATTTATGTCTTAGGTACTCTCCTTGCCTACACGTTGGTGTCTACCTGTGTACTGGTTCTTCGCTACCAGCCGCATACCGATAACCTTATCGAACTCTTGCCGCAAAGCCTCCGTACACCAAATGACCCGGAAGGCGCAGCTTCTGCTCAACGCGAATCTTCATTCGTAAGTATAAACATTTATACATAAAAAATTAAATCTATTATTATATTGGAATTTATGATAAGAAATTTACTTATTAAGTTTTTTACTTCAAATCGAGCTGATGGTGTTTTATCGCTCCCTATTTATAAAAATTGAAACCATGATTTCACTAAGTGTTCTAAAACAAACATTTTCGACAAAAAATATTGTTTAAAAAATTTAAAAGTTGAAGCATAACTTGATGAGCGAAACTTGATTCTTTTCCATGTACGATCGGCTTAAATTTTTTAACTCAGACTTAAATCAAATAGCTGAATTGAAAATACTAATAGTACTGTAAATAAATAAAGATTTTGTTTATTATCAATAAAACATTGAAATTGGAATTAACTTAATTTCAAAAAAAATATTTCCAGAAAATTGTTCTGTTCTTCCTATAATGCTTAAGTTAGTTTAAGTCTTGTTTATCTATCAATTCAATATGACAAATATATCCGGCATAGACCTTACTCACACGTAGCCTTCTGGCGTACTGTCGAATATTATAGATACTATATTAATATTATAGAAATATTCAAAGACATTGAGGTGAAACCTTTGATCATTTAGTGCTTTTTAATTGTTCGACATTTTCGTAACAAAAGTATTTTAGAATTTCAGTCTCAAATCTAAAAGGAATTTGGATCTTGTAAGCTGACACGACAATACATACAAAACAATAAACCTTTGATTTTTTTTTCATTTATTCGCTTATCTGATATATTTTCAAGGCATTAAAATGAATTAAAAGCCTTCACTTTATTTAAATTTCGGAAACCGATAACATTTATTTTATATTTCTCTTGTTAATGAATATACGTTGAAATGCCTTTTTACATTTCTTTGTATACCATCGCCCGACTTATCTCGCGCGTCTACTGTACTACGAGTATGTCAGAAGTATAATGCCGTAGAATCTGACATACATTCAAGCGTTCAATATGCTATGATGGCATGTATATGTTCGTATGCGTATGAGACTGACAAAGGAAAATTAATTTCAATATTTGGACTATATTATAAAGTTAAATCAACAATTATTTTATATAAATACACATAATTTGTGTATCTCAAAAACGGCTCGAAGGACTTGGCTCATTTTTTTTAAATTTAAATAAAATTTAGCTTTTTAACCAACGCAATATTTTATAAAACAAAAACTATAACCAATTTTTATTAGAACCGCACATGTCCTTATATCATAAACAAAGACATAAATCTCATTTAAATCATTTAACATTTCATTAAAATTTACAGCGAATATTTGTATATTAGATATAGATATTTTTTGTAAAGTAAAAATATGTATCAGTTAAGTTAGAAGAAAATATTTACCTTTGCGTGTTTATGACACATACAAATAATAATCATATACTTATACTAAGCAAATGTTCGTGACCTTTATCATAAAATGAATACTTTATACATTTCTTTATAAATTAGGCACCACATAGTCTCACCGTCTGTGAGTCCCACATCCCCCCTCCCACTTCGTTGTCGTCAATGTCGTTAAAACACATAAAACACCAAGATTGAACATAAACCTACCTTACCTTGTTATGAATAACTGCCTCAAAGAATTAATTTGCACAAAGAATTGTAACGTCTACTTACTCTCTGTAACAAACAACTGTTATATGTATTACATTCCTCTTAACTGGCAGCCATAATACTTTTATGTTATAAGTTGAGCATGTGATCGTTAAACACAGGAATCACTAACCATTGTTATATATATAATAACAATTATAATTACATCTAATATACTCAAGTATATTATATTGTCAACAATATCGTCGAGAAATAGAACGCCCCTTGATAAGACATGTTCCAAAATAGGACCATTTAACTGTCATCGACACGATTAATTGAGAAATATAACAATATTATTATAAAATTCATAATTTTACCAATAAAGGTTAATTGACTGTAAATATTGTACAAATCTAATGTCTCGTTACATTACTTAAGCCTTCTAACATTCGTGCGTTATTTCTATTAACAATTATCTACGTCGAACTACCAGCAATATGTTAGTATTACGTGAAAATGTTATATACATTCATATTAGAAAGTAAAGAGAAATTTAAGGTCCAAAGCCTTCTGACCGTACCTTTTACGATACGTGCTTAGAATATTTTTGACGTACTAGCTCGAATTTTGAATGACTGCAATAGACAGCGTTATTTTAATAAACGTAAGGGTATTCAATAGATATTTTAATTATTATTAAAACGCAAACGATCACGACATTGCTGTTATATTATGGACGGAAAAACTAATCAACAGCCAGTATTACAGCCGACGTTTTATACGTACAAAATATATCTTGGTAAAAGCTGCGTTAATGTTAATAGCATAATAATAATAATCTTCTGATTACTTTTCCGACTCTTAAATTAGTACGATTTCAAAAAATAGTAATTTTACATACGTGTAAATAGAAAACAGTAAAGGATTAAGAAAAAAATTAAGAATTTTCTTTAAAAAACAAAAGTATCTTCCCTTCGGTTTCATCCTAATTTCTTGCAGTCTTCAATTTGTATTGTTTGACGTTTTATATTTACCGATATACCTACTATGTAGAGTCGTAGTCATGATGTGGTAGTGGTGGTGGTAGATGATGTTATCCTTGCTCAATAACGATTTACTTGCACTTAAAGAATGATTATAATAATATTGTTGTTTTTTTGAGATTTGCGCGTTCAACCAAAAAACTCTCCAGCTTTAAAATGAATTCTAGCAGCTCTGCGTTAAACGTTACTGGAGACTACGTTCCCTATTCTATTCCGATCTAACTTCAACCGAACCACAGCTGAATCATTGTGTTAGTACAATAGGAAAACGGGTAACGGGTAAACGATTATGTTTCGATTCGATAGCCATAAATTGACAATATTTTTATAGTAGAATTGAGATATAATTGTAACCTTCCTATTATAACCTTCCTTAATAAAAGAATTGTGAATTCTTAATAAAATGCAATATTTTTTTTTCACATCAGACCAACAAACTTTCCAGATAATATATGTAAAGTAGATTGATGTTCATCATCATACCCTCAGACCGTAGCTACCGTTGTAAGTGCGACGAGTATCAAAATCGAATCTGCGCCTGTTTTGACGCTAGCGGCTAGACCATTCGTTTACCTTTACACTGTGGAAGCTTGTAAATATTATATTATTACCTAATCATATCTCATTTAATCGTAATAAAATTATGTATATTTATTTACATATATATGTCTACCCAAAAATGCCGTTATTTAATTTTTAACTTTTTTATGTGACCAAAGAAAATTTAAAGTATAATATTATATATAAAGATTTTTATCTTCATGTATTTTTATATTAGACGCAATATTTAATACATTTTTTTTTTATATTCTCCGGGAGAGCAAATGACTCTACTCCGCCTGATGGTAGTAGAGTCCAAATGCGACGACGGCCAGTACAGACGTGAAAAACGCTCTGCACTAGCCGCCTTCGCCCTACCGACCCGCAAGATGCCTCTTCACGCCTCGTTTGCAGGAACCCGGGTTGTAAGAGGAGGGGAACACGTGAGCTGGTAAGGAATTCCATTTTTTGGAAGTGCGACAAAGAAAGGAGTTGACAAATTTCTTTGGTCGCGATGGAATTGATGTCACAGTTAGGCGTTGACATCGAGAACCAGCTCGCGTGGACTTAAGAAGGAAGGGGGAAGCAGGAATTAGAGAGAATAATTCCTCAGAGCACTCGCCGTGATACAGTCGATAGAAAGCGCTTATAAAGTATAATATATAAAGTATAATATTATATATAAAGATTTTTATCTTCATGTATTTTTATATTAGACGCAATATTTAATACATTTTTTTTTTATATTCTCCGGGAGAGCAAATGACTCTACTCCGCCTGATGGTAGTAGAGTCCAAATGCGACGACGGCCAGTACAGACGGGAAAAACGCTCTGCACTAGCCGCCTTCGCCCTGCCGGCCCGCAAGATGCCTCTTCACGCCTCGTTTGCAGGAACCCGGGTTGTAAGAGGAGGGGAACACGTGAGCTGGTAAGGAATTCCATTTTTTGGAAGTGCGACAAAGAAAGGAGTTGACAAATTTCTTTGGTCGCGATGGAATTGATGTCACAGTTAGGCGTTGACATCGAGAACCAGCTCGCGTGGACTTAAGAAGGAAGGGGGAAGCAGGAATTAGAGAGAATAATTCCTCAGAGCACTCGCCGTGATACAGTCGATAGAAAGCGCTTATAAAGTATAATATATAAAGTATAATATTATATATAAAGATTTTTATCTTCATGTATTTTTATATTAGACGCAATATTTAATACATTTTTTTTTTATATTCTCCGGGAGAGCAAATGACTCTACTCCGCCTGATGGTAGTAGAGTCCAAATGCGACGACGGCCAGTACAGACGGGAAAAACGCTCTGCACTAGCCGCCTTCGCCCTGCCGGCCCGCAAGATGCCTCTTCACGCCTCGTTTGCAGGAACCCGGGTTGTAAGAGGAGGGGAACACGTGAGCTGGTAAGGAATTCCATTTTTTGGAAGTGCGACAAAGAAAGGAGGTGACAAATTTCTTTGGTCGCGATGGAATTGATGTCACAGTTAGGCGTTGACATCGAGAACCAGCTCGCGTGGACTTAAGAAGGAAGGGGGAAGCAGGAATTAGAGAGAATAATTCCTCAGAGCACTCGCCGTGATACAGTCGATAGAAAGCGCTCAGTGCTGCTATCTCACGAGGCAATTGTAAAGGTTCAAGGGTGTTTGTGACCTTTACGTCGCCAATAATGCGCACTGCACGTTGCTGCAACCGGTCCAAGGCCTCCAGTATGTACTTAGCGGAGCCATCCCAAAGGCAAGCAATATTCCACGCAAGAGCGTACCTGTGTTTTGTACAGCAGGCACAGTTGTTATGGCGTGAAAAAACGCCGCACCTTGTTCAGAACTCCGAGTTTCCGTGAAGCTGTTTTTATAACAGCCTCGATGTAATCCCTTGGAATAAGGTCGCAGCGAACGTCAATACCCAGTATGGCGATTTTGCTTTGTATCACCAGCGGAGTACCACAGAGGGAGGGAAGAGGGGAAAATGCTGACTTTTTCGCTGTGAGAGCGCACACTTGTGTTTTCTTGGCATTAAACTCAACAAGGTTATCAGAGCCCCATTTGTGGATGAGCTCTAATGTCCAATCAAGTTCAATGGCAAGATCCTTCCGCCTCTCCTCAATTTCCGCTCGCCCAGCCACTGCGCGTCCGTGGTATCCACCATGCACTGTACTATCGTCTGCATAGCAATGTATGTTCCCAAGAGAGAGCATATCATTGATATGCAAAAGTGTAGGAGATAGCACAGATCCCTGGGGGACCCCAGCATTCACTACATAGAATTGTGAAGAGCAACCATCAACTAAAACACGAAGGCTACGCTTGTGTAGGAAGCTGGCAATCCAGGTGCATAGCTGAGCAGGCAGACCATATGCCGGCAGCTTGGAGAGAAGACTTCTGTGCCAGACCCTGTCGAAAGCCTTGGAGATATCGAGGCTGACAGCCAACGATTCTCCATGCTTGTCGATAGCTTCACCCCAGAGGTGTGTTACGTACGCTAGAAGATCACCTGTGGACCGTTTTGGTCGAAACCCGTACTGACGATCATTAATTAGACAGTGATCTTCTAGGTAATGGATCAGTTGGTTGTTTAAAATCCTTTCCATCACCTTACAAAGTACTGAGGTGATAGCTATTGGCCGATAATTTGCCGGGTCAGACCGATCCCCTTTTTTGGGAACCGCTTGCACATTAGCTCTTCTCCAAGCCTCCGGCACACTTCCCGAAGAGAGAGAAAGTTGGAACAGGCGCGTTAACACAGGAGACAGCTCCGCTGCGCACTTCTTCAGCACTATGGCTGGTATTCCATCGGGACCGCTAGCTTTCCGTACATCAAGTGATTGCAGCTCCGCACGCACATCACGTTGCCTGATTTTAATGTCAGGCATCGTATGGCCACATGCAGGTATTGTAGATCGATGACGGAATTGTCGGCAAAGAGTTTAGCCAGGAGATCAGCTTGCTCTTGCGGACTGTGAGCTAGCGATCCGTCCGGATTTCTGAGCGGTGGCAGCAAAGGTTGGCAGAAATTGTTTTGCATAGTCTTGGTCAGACGCCAAAAGCTACGGGAGCCCCTAGGATGCGAAACAAGGTCATGACCAATCTGTACAATGCGCTGTGCATCCGCTCTCGTGTATGTCTTTCTACAGGACTTGGAATTTTTATTGTAGTTTGCTTTCAGTGAGTCAATGTTAGATGCCCCGCTAATGCAGCCGTTGATCCACTTGCGATATGCCGCCTGCTTAGATGATACAGCATCGGTACATTCACGAGTGAACCAACGGTTACGCGTACCCCTACTGACGAGATCTGAGCTAGGAATGTAGTATTCCATTCCCAACATGATCTCGTCAGCAACAGCAGCGGCACTAGCTGTCGGGTCATTCCCACTGAAGCAACGTTCCTTCCAAGGGACCGACGCATAGTAATCGCGCATACCGTCCCAATCTGCCGACTTATAGTGCCAAACGCGACGTTTGCAAACCGCTAGTGGCGGCAGCTTGGCCTGTGGCACTCTGGTAGATATAAGGCTGTGATCCGAAGAGCCAAGAGGAGCCTGAACCACAACCCGATATTCCACCGGGTGAGAAGTCAGCAGAAGGTCCAGTAGAGAAGGTGCTTGCCCATCAATGTCTGGGATCCTGGTGGGCTGATCAACCAGTTGGGTCAAGTCAATTGAAAATAGTTTCTTTTTCACATAACATTTTTATAACTCATTACTTTTTACGTTAGCTTAGTTTAAGGGTTTTTGGTTAGTTTCATACAATTAAATGTTTTTTTTCATAAATGTTTTTTGACGTATTTATTTGTTTTTAATTACATTATTCGTATTAAAACTGTTTGTGTAACAAAAATTTCATATTGTTCAAATCATTTCGATTATATTAACCGGTACCAAGTAAATAATACTTATACTTTAAATTAGTATGAAATTTTGATATTATAAAGTTTGAGATCAGTTCTCTTCATAAACAGATTCTCACTTTCTTAAATCTATCTAATAAATAATTCACTGTAAAGCAAAACAATAAGGTCCTCTTTCTTTTAGTAGTAATGTGTTATTTATTTATTACTATAATAAACATTTACTAAAATTAGTTTAGTAGATTTTGTTCGTTACGCCAGTTTTAACTGAGTAATAAGTCTTTTATGAACTTACGCTAATATTTCGAAGCGCTACAGTGAACCAAAGTTACTCCTAACTACCGCAACGCACTTTAGACTTGAACGATTGTTACAAAAGATAAGCGACAGAAAAGAACTTTATAACAATTGTTATTGCTCTTTTGATATAAAAACAATAAACTCTTGGCGTATTTACATTATAAAAGTTTTAAAAATATTGTATTATTAGAATAGGTACTTCGTGACATTATCTTTTCATACATTTTAATTGTGCAATTTATAATACAAGTTTCGTTTTCCAATTTTGTGCAATTAAATATACCTACATAAATATCATCTATTGGTCTAAAATGCTTATTCTTTTGTCAAAGAATACAGAAACCAATAAGCAAAGTTGTATTTTTTATACATAAGTTAATTCTGGAGTTAAGAAATAATAGTTATATTGTATAACAAATACCTACTAATATTGGTATCGTGATTTACATAAAATAAATAAAATATCAAGTTCTGAAAATATTGCCAATAGATGCGTTTAAAAAAAGAGATTCTATTTCATTTCCATTGTTTCAGGCTCGCGGCCCGACTCATATAATGCCTGCCAGCCAAAGAGTCATGGTGCGTCGTGTCACCCGCAGGTAATGACAACATTGGGACGCGTTGCCAAATGCGAACGTTTGCTATAGCGAAAGGCCGGCCGTCACCATCTGCTTATTGTAAATTTCATTGAAAGCTTTGCCTGCGCTCCGCTAAGCGAACCAGTATGTTCACAGCTCACCCGACTCCGATGATACTCTTCCCGGGGATGACAGTGAGGAATACGGACGCGATGACGCGTTCCTAGTCAACTCAAACACCGAAAACAAGTTCTATGGTAAGTCAAGAAACGATTTGGTACTTCAAAATAATTTAAAATTGCTGTATATTTTTTATTGACACTTAACATAAATAGTTACAGAAAGGATTAGACATCTATCGATCAAGATTCCCTGAATGATGAATCCATCAATTTCTATCAACAATAGTGTGTAGCGTGTGTATCTTAATTAATACTAAGTCCTTATATATGAAATTGGCGTTTTGTACTGGAGGAATATAAAGTCAATTTTTTTTTTGAAAAATATATTTAATTAATCAAAGTATGCACCGTTGTTATCTATGCACTTATGTCATCTCATAGGTAGATGAATCCCTTTAATAAAAAAATCATGGGGGCGAGAATCAATAATCTCTGTGAAGGCGGTTTGGACTGCCGCATTGGAGCTGATTTTGTAAGAAGTTGTCCAAATTCCGGAAAAAATGGTAATCTGTTGGAGCAAGGTCCGGGGAGTACGGTGGACGTCGCAGACATTCCAATTGCAGCTCATCTAACTTAGTGGTTGTTTGTTGTGCAGTATGTGGTCTTGCGTTGTCGTGAAGCAGCAGTGGCCTAGAGCGATTGACCAATCTCGGTTGTTAGCAGCTAGTTCTTCCTTGATGGTTTGCTGTTGCTGACAATAGATATCTGCCGTAATCGTTTGGCCAGATTTTAGAAAACTGTAGTGAACGACACCGACGCTAGTCCACCAAACACTCACAAGTAACTTTTCTGAGCAATTTTTCGTTTAGGGCAGGATTTGGCTGGGTCTCCAGGGTTCAGCCATTGCAAAGAGCACTTACAATTATCGTACAGTATCCACTTGTTATCACAAGTAGTTATTCGATTTAAAATCCCTTCATTATTGTGTCGGTTGAGCAAAATAACACAGCAGTCGACGCGTGTTTGCAAGTTCGATTCACTCAATTCAAGAGGTACCCACCGTTCAAGTTTTTTTACTTTCCCGATTTACTTCAAGTGGATTAATACAGTTTACAATACAGTTTTCAATAGATTATACAGGTATCTCTGAAGTGCTTTGTGATGGATCCGCTTCCACAATAGCCTTTAATTCTTCATTTTCCACTTTGGTCTCCGGTCGTCCACGGGATTGGTTCTAAAGGTCGAAATTTCCAGAACGAAAACGTTGAAACCAAAAACGAACCGTGTTTTCTTTTGCGACACAGCGCCGTACACAACATTAATCCTTCGAGCTGTTACTGCAGCACTGGTGCCACGGTAGAACTCGTACTCGTAAATATACCGATATTTCATGTTTTCCATTGTGCGGCAATAAGCGACGCCAAAGTTCAAATGCACCAGCTAAATGAATTTATAAATTTGAACTTGGAATTCTTAACCAAATGGACAGTACGACAAAACGCTAATTTTATATGTAAGGACCTAATATATTATGTAATATTTCGTTTTACTCGAATAAGACAAGTATAATATTAAAAAAAAATTAATTGACGACTTTAAAAAGGCGCTGTTCCTGGAGGTTGTTCTACGGGTACTTCGCGTTGTGCTCGCTTCTTTGACTCCATATACCGCAAATTGCACGAGATGTCCTACCTCTGCCCTGGCCTTCTTCCGTGGGTTGACTGCGGTCCTGCTACCGAAAATTCCGGTAAATTTAACTATTTAAATTATTAAATTATTATACATATTATACTACAAGATAACTAAAAACTTAAGGTACGATATACGATTTACTTGATTTTCATTAATATTTTGTCTACTGTGATAATATTGATATTACATAAATACTCTATTTTAAAGAAAAAAAACAGTATTTTCTTTAATAAAACAAGTCAAGCAGCTCATAAAAATAAAAAATCTTAAATATATATCATTGACTATGCCTACCTATTTATATCATCAGTGGAAATTTAATAAGAACGAAGAAATATTTAGCAAAACAATAACATTTTTTTACGAGAATACTTAAAAAATGTTGTTAATTGAATAAAGACTTACCTAAATGGTTAAATTGCATACTATATGATTATATAATATTATATATCTCAGGTCTGTACGTCATCAAGGCGGTCGGCATCCTGTACGTGCTCATCATCGTCTTCGATATCTTTGCGGCTTACGGAAGTCCCGGCGAATCGACCTTTACAACTGTCGTGATGGTTATACTGCTTATCGCCATCTTTGGAATACTGCTAGCTATTTCTCGGAAACCACAAAATCGGTATGAACACTCAAAATTAACATAGATCTTTTAAAATAATTATAAATATATATATTTTTTATCATAATAAAATGAAATCTGTAAAGATAATAATGAAATATTTATGATTAGTTAAAAAACTGCCAAGGGATTAATCGAAAAGAAAGAATAGTGGACAAGCCCGAATTTCGAGCTTACGTCAATTTTATTTACATTTTTTTTTCTATTCATACAAATGTCTCGATATATTTTTTAACTTTTTTTTCTCTTGTATGCCTCGTTAGCTTGCAGATCCAGAGGTACTGGGTTTAAAGCCTTATCGTTCTAATAAAAAAACATTAAATTTTCTTCTTGATAAATTTTCTGAAATCTGGAAAATGACGGTTTTAGTGCCGGTTCAGTGCCTTGGAAAGTACATAAAGCCGTTCTCGTTCCGTGCCGTTTCCGTCACAACCTGACACAAATCTGACACAATCGGAAAGAGTTTATACTCTTTCCGGTTGTGTCAGATTTGACGTCACATTGGATTATAAGATTGAGGGAATAAAGTACATTTGTGTTTGAGTATAATATAATTGTGCACTTTAATATGTCCTGGTCATTTTGCTATTGACTGAAATAGCTGAACAGGACACCATCATACTCTTCTCTTAATGTTCTTTTTATGTATAAATATTACTTTTACAATATGTATAATTTATAACGTGTAAACATGACTTAAGACTAAAGTTATTCAATTTCCTGAAAGTCAATGAGAGTGAATTAGTTCACGTATACGGGTACGTGACATGGGTGTGTTACTTGCCTTAAGTTTACGATAGATATTCATCAAGAGCACTTTATGCGGATAAAAATAAACACAGTATCGAGTTCTTAACTATATAGAATTTATGATGCAATTGAGATAAATAATCAGTATAATTTTAATTCCGTTTAAATAGATAGAATTACTTCGCGACCAATTAACACGAGTGTTACAATGTTTCTTAGAGTTTATTTTAGTCGTACAACAAGATAATAAATAATAAAATGGATGAATGATTTTTAAACACAAAAATAGTCATAATATTTTACTTTTAACTATAGTAATAACATGTGTTAGACTTTAAACGCCGTTTTCGGTTTTTGATAACTCTCACATTTTCGTCTCTAATTAAAGAGCTACACTGGTCTACGCAACGCCCTGCCTGCCCTTCGTGCCCACGATCGCCATTATGGTCAACATTTACCTGATTCTCAACCTTTCGATTCTGACTCTCATTCGATTCACCGTATGGATGATAATTGGTAACTATTTCAATATTAAGCGCTACTGTCGCTGCATTTTTATTTCATGTATTAAATTATAATTAATGAAACATTCACGTCACAAGCGCTGCAGCGAAATGAATTAATTACATTATAGTTATATATTTGCTATTTCATAAAACTCAATAGGTCTTAATATTAGTTTATAGTATTTTCGATGGCTTCTATAATGATAGAAAATAAATGTGTAATTTAGCAAAAGAAGTAATTTTTAATTTATATTATACTTGTCTATCGTTACAGGGCTGGTAGTGTACTTTAAGTATGGTATCAAGAATTCCACTCTTGAAACTAACCCCCCCGTACCCCGCGCGCCTACTCCTCCACCACCGAACCCATTGGACCGCACCACTCTGCCGCCCGCAACGCAACCACCACCTACTGGCGACCGCAACATCTTCGAAGGCGATGGCCTCTATGGCAGCCATGATCAGTGAGTATATAGTAGATGTTTTTTGAAATCGTTTATATTTGAGTTGTGTTATGTGTATGACCACGTTATTTAACTATATTAGGTTCTCGGACCCTCTTTTGGCTTGGCACGTTGCCGACTTGGAACCGGTACAATCCACAAGCCGCGGCTACTCTGGATCTTCGTACATACAGGTTGAGACTCGGTAAGAAAAAAACCTTCTTTTTTAACTTAACAAGTATTCCTGATTGGACGCAATACGAAGAAGAACTAAAGATAAACAAACATAACAACTTCTTCGACATTCAAGACGTAACTATTTTGTTCTCATTCTCATCTCATGAAATGATACATAAGAGCTTATTTAAATAAATAACATTCTACGCTATATCTATTCTACCTATATAGGTAAATCATAAATATAATATACTACGTACCTACGCACTATATATAATAAAACAACAGTTTTTTTCTATATCGTGTCAATGAAAATTAATTGCGTTTCAGGTACAACGAACGCACGAATAGGACTACGTCGCATACCTCCAGCCGACCACCATGGGCTTATCCAGACGTCACATACGATTCTTGGGACAATTAAATAACCTGAACGAATTAAATTATTTATGCATATTATATTTAGTTATTTTTAAACTAATTAATATATAATTTGTATTAATGTCAGAAAAAGTATTAATTAAGCGCAAACTTTTAAAAAGTTCGTTATCGAGTTTATTTATCTTAAATAGTTTTTTTTTATTATTTAAGGTTTTTTTTTGATTGAACGGCGAGCCATTTGGATTTTTTTTAAGATTTTTCGTTAACTATTTAGAAATGACTACGCAATTTGCTACGGAGAAACGATGTAAATGCAAACGAGACGATATTAATACACGACTTGCCAAAACCAAGTACTTCAGGATTCTATCGCTGTTACTGTTTACAATTTATTTTAATTGGTTTTTCAGAATATATATTACAATTATTTTTATAAATTCCCATCTACAAGACTTAGACATTTATTTTAATGCAAATCATATTTTGTTTACCTATACAGTATTATATTATATAAAAAAAACTATTTACCTACATTAGAAAATTAAACATTTCATCTACTAACTGTCATTAAAAATATTCTTTGACATCAGTTATTTACACTGATTAATATCAAGATATCATTTTCAAAAGGTAGTCGATATTTTTTTAAGAACGTTTTCCAAAACCTATTTTGAGTCAAAAACATATCAAGCGAATTTTTAAAATTCTTAATTTTTTACATATAAATAATATTATATATAAATATAATTTCATTTAATGTAAATCAAAACTGACTTTTATCAGTTTAACGGTTAAATGCATTATTTTTAATCTTTCCTATATCTTTTTGTGAGACATTTTCGGAAATGTGATATTTTATGTAATATTTATACTATTCTTAACCCTAATGTAAATTGTCTAATAAGGACTTTTTAAAAAGATGATTGTCACGAACGAAAAAAAAAACAATAAAATTGAAATGGTCATTGCAACACTAGGTTAAATTTTCCTTGTATTTATTAATTAATTTTAAGATCGACATAATATCAAACTTTTCTAATAACAAAACCATTTCTTGGAAATAATTATTTCGTTGGCTTCGTTCTAATAACATTGTAATTTAGTAATTTAATAATGAGGGTGAAACATAAATATTGCTTGTTACAATTTAATTAATTAAACGGCTCAAATATCTCATTTTATTTTTATTAATTCAAATATATATAATTTTTTAAAGTATATGTGTGGTACTAGTACTAAAAAGGGTAAATGACCCATTTGGTCGTTGACAGAGGCTTGCCTCGTCTGAATTGCGATATTTTATTGTAATCTTGTAACATTTAAATCTTATTCGCAGAAAAGTTGTTGTTGTTTGATAATTGTTAGCTTTTCGTAAAGAATAATGATAGTGAAACTTAAATTTGTCGGGGAAAATGTTTACAATCGTTAGAAAAAATTCTCAATATCTTTCTTTCAATGTTAACTACATTTTTAAAATTCTCTTTATAACGAAGGATCGAGGAAAGGCCTTAAGTATATTAAGAGTATTGATTAAAATTGAAAACGATGAATAGAAAACGATTTAATTTATTTGAAATTACCTGCCCAATTGGCAGACATTTATACAAACGATTAAAGAAACAAAACAAAACATTTTGATTTGTTCATTGGATTTTTAAATTACATTATCTCATAAATATAAGTCAGTATGCAGATTCTTACGAAGTCGTAACAATGAAAAGATCTGATTACCTCGAATGAAATATTTGCTTACTTACTGTTGGGCTACTTAGCATAATGTATTCGTCAATGCATTCAAATATATTATTAACTTTTGAATGTAATAGTTATAATCAGTGTAATACTTAAATGTTAGATTCACATTAAATATAAATCAGTTTATATATTTTAATTACGTTGTTCAAATGACATTTTTTTTCTTAAAACTTTGCAACTATCGCCTCTAGTCAGTTACGTGATCTCTGCCCTTCACTTAATTTTTGTTTAGTTTAGTTTATTATTTTTCTTTACCGTCAATAGTATTATTATACTGGCATGCATAAACGTAGCTAGATTATTATTAACCACTGTTGTTGTCTATATATGAAATAATCGTAAGTGTATTTAATCAATTGATGTCTATTTAGTAAAAATGTAATGTAATCTTAGTTAAATGGCCACGAAGATTGTGTTGATTTTGTTTTAATTATTTACCTTAAATTACGACTAAATAATTACGCACATTTGTAATTTAATTATTTCTATTAAGAAAACTTTAGTTAAAATATGATATTAGACGCCGTTTGACATCTCGAAATTGTATGATATAACATCATTTTTGTTGGCCACGGACTAAGGAATTGATAAAAGACATAAATTACATTTTTATATTGTATATGAAAACATTATGTGCTGTGCGAATATTTGCTCGTGAATATTTTAATTTTGTTAAGTTGTAAGGTGTTTTGTAATAAAATATATTATATAATGTTTTTATGTATCTATTTATCATACATTGGTAAAAGACTGTGGCCATTTTAGTAAATAAATTTATATAAATTAAGTGTTTTAGAAGGAACTGTTCTGTAATATTTAAAATTGTTTTTTTTTTTTATTGTTAACACCTTTGAAATAGCAAGTGCTTAGTTTGATTAATACCGTAGACAGAGAAACTAATAGACCAACGGGCCGTGAAGCCGCGATTGAGACAGAGATAGTTTGTCAATGTGTGCGTATAATGTTGCCATAGTAACTGCATTCCATGTTTTGGGAGATAGACAATTTTCAGGATTTAATTAAAACAAAATGAGGTTATTAAATTTTACTTTTTAATATTTATTATACATTTTTTTAATTGATTTTTTTTTGTTTTCCATCTACACCCAAAAACCGTTGCATAGTTTGTTTTTGTTTCCATTATCAATAGTACTTCAGCATCTTTATTTGGTATTGGATTAGCATTCTCCTCAGATGTTGAAATCTGAAACACTCAATTAAATAATTAATAAAGAATGGTTGCCGCATATATTTCTTTGTTAACCTCTTGACTCGAAAAGTAATAATATTATAAATTCATGAAGAATGTTAAATAATGTTGTCATTAGAAATTATAAATAGGAGAAAAAATAAATCAAAATACCATATTTATATATAACGAAGCAGTTTAGGCTATTATTGGACTCCGTATTTATTTGTTTACATTGTCGACGAGTCGATATTTTTTTTGAAATACAGGACATTTTTAGCTGACGCTGGCAGCACTTATATATAATCCTATTATCTTTAGGATTTTAATGCGATATAAGGTTACGTTATGCTATGGCATAAATAATGATCACCGAGAAACTATTTTTTTTTTTTGCTATCGCTTTAACGTGAAATAGTACGACAATTCACCATTGTATAACATTCGATATGATATAAGGATTGTTTATCTGTCTTTTAACTGGATTAGAATCGTTTTCTAACAAAAAATAAGCAAAAATTAAACAATAAACACAATGTACGCACCAACTGCATTCTGGTTACGGGTTAAGGGATAAAAGGGACAAAAGATTTGATAATTCTATCTCTGTCTAGGCCATTTGTAACGTAATTTTTGTTCTCTTTCTTGTGTAAGTGAGAAGGAAATCGTCATTGCGTCTATTAGTTTCTCTGTCTACGATTAATACCTACAAATACTACTTATTAATTTTATACTTTTAATTTTTAAACATTACTGCAGAAACATCTAAAATTCTAAAAAAGTCATTTTAGTATATTTTTTTTACGGAATCCTTCTACTTTAGGATATAATGATAAATGTGTTAGTATATGTCACTATTCTTGCTAACATACAGTTTCCAGTACAATGCCTTTGTTGTCTCGTTACGTACTATCACTTCTTATGTTCCGAATCACTGCAGCGATTATTTGCTGTTAGAGGTAAACAGTTGGCAATAGGAACGTTCAAGTGTCAATGTAATGACGGAATGAAAACAAGGAAGCGCCATCTAGCGAAAAGTATAAATACTATGACATGGCAGATGTCTTTTTACAAATTATATAAGTAGATGGCGCTATACTTGTTTTAATACTTATATACGTTTTCGGATTTGCAAATGAAATGAAAGTTATTGCGAAAGAGAATGGCAAAGGGGAAAATATTTCCTTAAGCAATACTGAAATATTGTAATGTAATGCAAATATACAGTAAGAAAATCAATTCGAATTGCAGTGATAGATAGAAAGTATCCAATTGCCAACTTTTTTCTATATGGATGTGTTTAAATGTGATAAGATGTTTGTAAAGTCTCTTTGGTAATATTATAGTTAGGCTTTCGTAGGAAATGCTAAATTAAAAGTAAATAATTCACCGTAAAAATACAATTTATTTGAAATCAAATGAAAATAAAAAACGTTAAAATCAAAGGATAGTTAAAATTTTGGGAATGAGTATAAATATATTTACTAACGAAATCGTTACGGCTTGTGCCGAAATAAAATTAACCAAAACAATTTAGGACCAATGAGGATATTTGTACGTATAAAATCATAGCTGCTATGATTCGGAACTCATTTTTGTGATATATATAACTACTTAATGATAACAATAAACTTATTATCAAACTGTAATAGAATGTTTAATAAATTACATTCGAGTTTTATTTATAAACCCTGTAAAGTGTAAATGAAAACAAACTTACACAGAACCATGTTTTATTTCAAATTCTATATTTCGAAATTCAAATTCTATATCAAAAAATGTGCGTTGATATTTTTTTACATTGACACAAATAAACAGCAAAAAGACAATATTTAATTGTAATGTATACACGTTCTACGTCTGAATAGTTAGATAGGCAATTTTAATTGCCGATCTCATCGGCATTACAGTATACCGCTACAATGTTAATTTACCGTATGAATACGACATTTATTAGAAATATTCATTGAATAATTAAATTAGGCATTCAAGTCAGTTTAACACACTTGACAAACACGCGAGTTCATCTCAATAAAAATGTACATCAAATTATTCATTCCAGTACAAGCATTTGTTTTTGTATAAATATATTCATTTAAATGATATTGTTTGAAACTCTTGTGATATATCGATCATAGCTAATCCAATTAAAAGTCAGGAGCGTTTGAGGCCGATGTCTGTACAATACAGATATTTTATTAAAGCAATAGAAGCCTAAACAACAGTTTTTAGAATTTTTGTCTGTGTCTATATACTGTACCCATGTACTGTTGTACCCGCATCACGCAAAAACTACTGCACGGAATTGAATGCGGTTTTCATATCCGATCCGAATCCAATGTTTTGCTAGGGGCTAACTTAAAATATATGATACATTTTACGGCAGGAAAATATCTTATCCCGATTGTTTTTAATTTAGCCGAATTACTAGGTATTTACCTGAAGCCGACGTTATTAAATTAACTTAAGGCTAAAAGAATAAGAGATTTAACTAGCGTCGCACTTACATGAACAGATGAGTAAGTCGTTGTGTCTAGTTGTTACTCAAAAAAAAAAACAGACGGAGCTTTTCATATTTTTAATATGTTTGTCTCAATCAATCTCAACCGATTAGAACTACTCTCATACAATAATAATAAAACAATATTTAGCTTTTTTTCATCGAAAACAGAAGTCAAAAAAATGTAGCCACAGAACAGAATAGAACACACACACACAAAGTTAAACAGAAATAATAAATAAAGACAGGGCATTCCTTATTGCTAGGTAGCTTTTCCTACAGCAAAACATAATTATTTGTCTACTAATACATATTATAAAGAATTAAAATTTGATTTTTTTGTATGTTTGTTTATTTTTTGTAATTTGTAAACTCAAAACTACTAAACCGAGTTTATAATTTATTTTACCAAAAGCTACATACATGTCATAATCAGTAAGTAACATAGGCTATATTTCATTTTAAAACAGTTAAAGATACCCTACAAAATTGCAATAATGGAAACCAAGGTATAACTTTTTTGCTATTAAAGTCTTTATTTGGCGTGCGCTCCGAAAACTATTTGTGATGCCTAAAATAATGTATTTTGCACGTTTATAGTACTCATTATTACCTACAAAATAGTCCGCGACGCTACATACATCTAACATCATAGTTAAATCACAATAATTGTTTTTTGTTCCATTAAAACAATAAAACACTTAGGGTAGTAGAAACGTAGGGTGGGTAGAATCTAAAGATGATAACATTCGTATCATGATATAAATCCTAATGCAATAAAAGCTTTACAATATCGGTTGATTATAAAACTTTATAACTCTATATAAAAATAGAACGGCTGCGGCGCATTTTCGAAGTTTGATTATTAAATTATATACTTAACTAGCTGTACCCGCGGTTTCACCCACGTAAAAATTAAAGCTATATTTTTGTGGGATATTAGTATTTAATTGTTTTTGCTGCATGTAAATAGGGCAACATGCAATTTTTGGTCATGAGAAAAACATCATCCCCTTAAATCTAATTCGACATATTGGAATGTCTCTCTCCGTGTTTTATTTATTGGGACTTTGTTGAAAATATGAACGAAGTCCGAACATAATAAATAAATATTAAAATAATAAATAACTAATAAATACGCTAAACCTCTTTAGTGTCACTCTCTCTAATAAAAATAATATGTCAGTCATTGTAACCACGCTCCGTCTTTTTATTTAACCTTTCCCTAGCCTAGCTCTGTAAAACTATAATCTAATAGTCATCTATATCTATATAATAATTAAAATTCATTAGACTTCAAACGATACCTTCATAGAAAATTTGAAAATTTTGTCCTTTTAAAACTAAAAGGTAAATCTGTGTATTTAAAAAATAAGTACTTACTATCAACTAACCGACTAAGTAAAGATTTAAGAAAACAATGAGAAAAAAATATATGTGGCTAAAAACGAAATACCTACCTAACTTATAAACTTTAACATAGAAAGTTATTTACAAACCGAGAACAAATACTTAAGTATGTGTATTTTCAAACAACCTACTCAACTATCTGTTGAAATATGTCAAAACTATAAAAAGTACTAAAACTGTCTAAGATCTTATCTCGATATATTTCATAAGAATTAATGCCATGTTTATAAAAACTACTGCAACTATGCATTATTTTAGAACAAGTTTGATTACCATACAAAAGGTTCTTTAAAAGATAGACATATACTATTATCCGCCTGTCTCATTGTTTAATTATATATAAATATAATGTTTAATTATATTTAAATGGGCATTCATTTGGTTAGGACGTTTTTTTAAGCTGATTGTAGTTTTTATTAGTGATCGAAGCTCATTACTATAAAATGTAGTGCAATTTATTAATATAATTAATTAATACTTACATAAAATATCTTTATAATAAGATTATTAATATGATTGTTGATATACATGTACAAATGTTTATTTTTCTTAAAGATGTTTGGGTCCAACATCAACATTTTGTATAAGATTTGCTATAATCATGTAATTTGATATCTACCAATATAGGTGCAATTCAAGTTATTTATTAATCTTCGGTTTGAGAAGTAGTCTTGTGTTTTTAAAATAACTGACAATGTATTTTATGATCATGACAAGCAAATATTCAGGAATGAAACAAGTTTTTGTTTAACTTTTCTTTTCACAATAATCTTTTATGAATTTATATGCAATATTATTCATTATTTCAATTGAGACGTTAAAAATTTTTTTGCTTTAATTTATAATTTAATTTTTATGGTCTAAGGTGGCGCTTCTAAGGTTTAATTTGATTATGACATTTTAGTACCCTAATTATTATTCGTAGAACATGTTACTGTTACATTAAAATAATTATGATATATTGTTTTTTTTTAATAATCTGACAAGGAAGATATGATAAAGGATGTAAAAATTTTGTAATAAACCCTCAATATGTACCTATATAATTAGTATGTATGTATATGGTTCTCCGTTGTATTTTATGTGATATATTCTTATCCTGTATTCGAATAAACAAGTCCATAAATAATCATTGAATTTTATTTCACTAAAACCTTTCCAGTTACATTACATTTTACAATTAAATAAATAAAAAGCAATATTTTACAATTAAATATTAAATTATATAAATTATTATTTATTTTCAGTATATTTATTATATATTTCATTTATAGAATACTTATTTTGTTAATTATATTTATTAAAATATTTAAATAATTAATAATATTTATTAATATTATATAATAATATTAAAATATTTTAATATTAACAAATATCTATTGCATAATGTCAGAGAAGATTCCATTCTTCGGCAAGGGTATTTTGTTAACCAAATCTGGAATAACCTGGAACACATGCATTGTTTTATTGGTTTATTGGCATTATAATAACAAACCGATATAAGGCTATAAGAGCTATTATGTTATTAAGTTATTTAGTACCATATTTTTGGATTAAATTTAAATTGCTACTTTAAAATAGTCAACTATTGTTAATCAATCGTGACTCACTATGGCTGTTTGGCATTTCAGCAAAAATACAAAACCGACTTACCCTTATGCATATTTCGCTTGGCATGAAGTTCCTTATTAATTTATAAAACTCAGTGTGTTTTAATAATTTTATGGCGCGCCAACTCCCTCTTGACGCTGTCCACAGCTTGTTGGCTCGGCGGACGGCGTCGGACCTCGCATATAAACGCTTGCAATAATTTAACAAGCCGTTTTGCGCGAACACGAGCGAAGAAAATGTATCTGAAATTATTTTATATAAAATGAAAAATATACATTATGATCAACGCACTTCAACAAATAATTCCAAGTAACCGTTAAAAAATTCTGTTTTTATAATTTATTTCTTATCATATAAGTATTAAGCATTTGTTTTAAATTCCATTAAATTATTAATTTTTAAGAAATACGAATTATTAAAAATATCATATTATAAATATTATATGTACCTTTGTGTAGACCATGATGGTTTTGGCTTATTTTGGGCTTTTATCATGGACCTTTCCGGTATCGGTATCATATTTTCTTCCTTTATATTTTGTAAATATAATTGTAAGGTGGTCCGTCTACTCTGAGATAAATTACTTTCATTTTGTTGATTATCATCTGATTCTGCATTGTCACTTACTTCTTGGTTTTCACTTTCTTCTTCATCAATTTCATCAATATTTTGATCTTCAGTTTCATTTTGATTAACTTCACTATCACTATTCTCTTGGTCATCAGAACTACTATGATCACTTTCGCTAACTTCATCTTCGGTTTCATAGCTTTTATTTTGCTCATTGTTAATACTTTGATTAATCTCTACCTCTTCTTTGGTTTCTATGCATTCCACATCATCAGATTCATCGCTTCATTTTGCTTATCATTAAGACTTTGATCAATCCGTTCCTCTCCTTCGGCGACTACGGACTCTTCATGAACAGTACTCTTTGAGTTAAGAAATTGATTAGTCCGTATCTCTTCCTCAGCCTCTCTGGATTCTTCAAGTTCAGATTGATCACTATCACTTTCCTCACCACAAACAGTTATAATAGTCTCTACGACATCTATAGTTTTTTCATTTTGTTCATCTTGGTTAAATTTAGATTTTGAACTATTTTCTGACAATTGATTTAATTTTACTCGCTTTACTGGTGTTGTACCAGTTTCATCAAGCTGATTTTCGATCATTGACGAAAATGGAAGCTGTTTGCAGTCATCCATTTGAAGATCGATACTCGATGTTGAAAAATAAACTTCCACTAGTGAGGCAGACCTTTTGCGGCGTTTTTGTCCCATGTTCTTTTGAAATCCAAACACTTTTGGTTGTATGTTTGAAATTTCATCTTCACTTTCGGATACAAAAGAGTCAGCAAACAGATTTTTTCGTTTAATACCAGGTCGATGACCAAAATTCCTGTTTATATTTGCTGTTGGCATTTCATTAGTTTTATTACCTTCTTTTAATTTAGATTTTGATGGTTTTGTTGACATTATTGACTTTTTTGATTGTTTAGTTTTATTTACTGTACTATTGGCATTAGCAGTTTCTAACTTCTTTGCCTCAGGCAATTGCCTTAATTTTGCTCGCTTTACAGGTGTTGTAGCAGCTTCTTCGAGCTGATTTTCGACCATAGACGAAACTGGAAGCTGTTTGCAGTCATCCATTTGAAGATCGATACTTGATGTTGAAGAATAAACTTTCTCTGGCCAGGCAGACCTTTTACGGCGTTTTTGTCCCATGTTCTTTTGAAATCTAAACACTTTTGGTCGTATGTCTGGAATTTCATCTTCCCTTTCGGATTCAATATAGTCAGCAAACATACTTTTTCGTTTAATAACTGTTCGAAGACCAAATTTCCTGTTTACATATGCTGTTGGCATTTCTTTAGTTTTATTATCTGTTTTTGATATTTTTTGTAAAGCACCTAGAAAGGTAGGCTTTGTTCGCGGTCTAGAAGCTTGATTAAATATATTCAATTCTTTATTACATTCTTTCAATATAGATTTTGATGGTTTTTTTGAAATTATTGACTTTTTTGATTGTTTAGTTTTATTTACTGTACTATTGGCATTAGCAGTTTCTGACTTGTTTGCCTCAGGCAATTGCCTTAATTTTGCTCGCTTTACAGGTGTTGTAGCAGCTTCTTCGAGCTGATTTTCGACCATTGACGAAGATGAACGCAAATTGCAATCATCCATTTGAAGATCGATACTTGATATTGAAGAATAAACTTTCTCTGGCCAGGCAGATCTTTTACGGCGTTTTTGTCCCATGTTCTTTTGAAATCTAAACACTTTTGGTTGTATGTCTGGAATTTCATCTTCACTTTCGGATTCAATATAGTCAGCAAAGATATTTTTTCGTTTAATACCACTTCGATGACGATGAGGCTTTGCTAATGCTCCTCTGTTACCAATTATGTGTCCTAATTTCTTTTGATCTTGATTTTCTTTTTGTGTAAAAGGTTTTCTCTGTGGATTAACTATACTTTTTATAGATTCCCCATCACTGCCGTCTAGTGAATCTACAGAGTAAATAATCGATTCTGACCTGAAATAAAATGAAATAAATTATAACTTGTGTTTATTAAACTAGCGGTTTATCCGCGACTTCGCCCGTGACATAATCAAAAATGCAGTTAAACGAGATAAAAAGGCCAAATTATGTTATATTTTCAGTGTGATAAAGCTTGAAGAAGTAACAAATAATCAAAACACACACGATCTTTAGTATTTATGATATGAGGGTTGTTTTGGTTTTGGTAACTCGCAAATAGCCATATTAACTTTAAAAGAGGCAGTTATTTTGAAAACCTAGACAGAAACTTTTAAGCAACTTAATGCATACTTTAGTAAATTCTATAATTTATGCAGGCTAACTATTAATGAAAACTTAAAACTGAAAGATTACCTCGTAACTAATGTAAAAACAAAAGACGTTCAGTACGTCTTTTATTTTTTTATAAGAAGAATAAAGCTAAACAACTGAATGCATACTTTATTAAGCCCTGCAACTAAAGCATTGCTAACGTTTAAAAAAACGTAATAATCTATAAACTAAAATATAAAAACAAAACAAATTTACAACAGAGTTAATTATTGCAACCTAACGTCACAAAGTATTTAATATTATCAATGCAATCATGAAATTAATGAAAACACTCAAAACGATCTTAAGAAACGACGACAAATCAACGACAACATAAATTTGAACTAAACACGAATCCTAATACGGCAGATGTTCACTCTACTTCAGAAATCGTCCAATTTGTAATTTTTAGCCATTTCATGGATTAACCCAGAAAAACAGACAGACAGATAAAACAAAAAATAATTATTGTCTTGGTTTTGGTATCTTGCAAATAGCTATATTGTCTTCAAAATAGGCAGTTATTTTGAAAGGCCGACGGACACTTCAAGTTTATTTATTTGTATCGATTCTAAAATATTTAGGTAAAACAAAACTATTTAAGTATCTGAAATCATTATTTATAATCAATAATCTTAGCACCTCTTTGTATACGACTCTCGGCGTTTACTTTTGGGACTAAAATTATTAACTACTCGCAAAGTGTTGAGGCACGGAAGTATGTATATGAAGTTTTTATTAAATATGTCTAAGCAAACAATCTAATCCTTCACAACAAAAATAAAAATCCTACCCGTTTGGGTGGAATTTGGTTTACCAAATCATTCAAGAAACACAAACAGTAATTTTGAAGCACCATTTTTATACCAATGTTTCCAACCCATCTTTCCATCCCGTTTGGTGTCGAATTTCCGAAAATGACAAAATACATATGCATTTATTTTTGTCCAGAAGTTTTAATATTAAATTTCATTCTTCTTACTTCATAATGACGGAATCTCCATACAAAATTTCAGCCCGTATTTAACGCCTTGTGGATTTTCAAAAACCCTAAAGTACTCACTCTGCGTTGATGAGTCAGTCAGGACACGTTATTTTATATTGTAGATAGAAGATAAGTACAATATAATTAATACTGAATAAACACCGAGATGGCCCAGTGGTAAGAACGCGTGAATCTTAACCGATGATCGTGGATTTAAACCCGGGTAAGCACCACTGAATTTTCATGTGCTTAATTTGTGATTATAATTCATCTCGTGCTTTACGGTGAAGAAAAACATCGTGAGGAAACCTGCATGTGTCTAATTTCTCTGAAATTCTGCCACATGTGTATTCCACCAACCCGCATTGGAGCAGCGTGGTGGAATAAGCTCCAAACCTTCTCCTCAAAAAGAGGAGAGGAGGCCTTTAGCCCAGAAGTGGGACATTCACAGGCTGTTACGGAATAAACACAATAATGCCTCAATTTTCATATAACTTGCTGATGGCAATCTCATTGAGTTCACACTGGAAATATTTTTAAGAAGTTTTAGACCAAAAAGAGATATATGAACAAATTATATAAACATTCATTTACCTCAAACTTTCAACATCGAATTCATCTGCTACATTATATGCATCAGGAATGTCTCTTTTTTCTAAAACATCCATTACATCTCTGGAATTCTCACCCCGATAACTCCACCAATTTCCTCCTAAAAATAAATTGATTTATTTAATCAATATATATTTTTTGTTTTTACTAAATTAATTATCAGCAACAAGTAAAATCAGTAGGGCCTGTAAAAAAAATATAATATTACATATATTGTATCATTTATATAGTCTGTATCGTGTTATAATTTTTGTATATAAAAATATTTTAAATATAATAAAATGTATTAATAAGCAAAGTTAAAAATATCTTTGGATTCTAATTATAAAGCACCTTGCCCTAGAAATAATGTTTTAAATGATTGTTATTATAAGTAATATATGTGTTTGTACAATGATTGTCGCTTATATTACTTCGATTAAGTTACTCAAAGGATTTCGACAATATTTAAGAACTTACGGACAGGGATTTCAATATCTGGATCATCATTTAGCACCGATTGTTTATTTGCAGTGGTACGTGATGTGCTAGGTTCGGCAAAACACACATTTCGGCTAGGACATGTTATGCGTGTATGAGATGAGTTTACACCTTGAGAGCGAGCTGGTAAAATTTTTCTTGAACAGTGAGGCATTTCAGTTCCTGAAAAATTAATTCGTATCGTATAATTTATTGCAATGTTGACGAAGAAAAGAGAGACGGAAAATTTGTAGAATCAAATTTCCGGTTATGTAGACATAACCAGAAATACATTTCTATCAATAACGCATAATAATTAAATATGGTAAATTATAATAAAAAATATATATATATACGTGGATTTTATCTTATAATTTAGGTTTAAAAGAAAATACCTTTATTGGATTATAAAAGTATAGGCCCCTTTTAATCAGCGAAATATTGTGAATTTTATACGTTGTCTTACAGTGTTATTATATGGGGTGCATGTCAGTCACCTCCACGTGGTGCACCCTGGGCAACGGGGTCGACCAGCAATCCGATGTTTTTCCGGAATGCTTGTCGATCGCGGCTGAGACTGACGCGGCGCTGAAAGTCTCGCGGGCCGCTCCTGGGACTTCTCTGTTGCGCAGAGTGGACCAGCGAGCGGCTTCGTGGCAAATAGGAGGACTCCGGGGTCCTTTTGGGCCGCCGGAGAGAGGAGGAGTTGGTCTCCAGAGTCCTTTCGGGCTGCCGGAGACAGGAGTAGAGGAGTAGAGGAGGAGTTGGTCTCCAGAGTCCTTTCGGGCTGCCGGAGACAGAAGTAGAGTAGAGGAGGAAGGAGAGGCGGTTTCGTCCAGTTTCGGTGTCGATGCTGGGCGGACAGACTTCGGTCACCGCCTTCTCAAACTCGTTTCCCCATCCAGGCGCCAGCCTCAATAAAAAACAACAGCTGGGTCGCTCACCCAAAGCGACGTCCGCAGGCGGGGTCGCGGTGGTGAGCTAACGCGTTCCCGTAACCCCGCCACCATGCGGCGAGAAGGAAACGAGGAGGTTTTAGTGGGTAGGACGGTGGCCTTCTGCCCCGTGAGTCCCACATACCCGTCCCGGTCGTGTCCGGGCGGCATGCGTAAATGCCTTTCCTCCTCGAAAAAAAAAAAAACCGTGTTATTATATAAAAAAGTATATTAAAATTAGGTACCTACAAATAGTAAGAATGATATATTACTACTTTCACTAACCTACATTAAAAATAACTTAATTTCCCAATAATAATAAGCTAAATTGAACATCTCTGTCATAAACAAAACTTACTCTAAAAGTAAAAAAACAATAACGTTTAAAACGTAAGAACTGACATTAGACTGATATTATCGTGCCGTGACTGCTTCCCCTAGTGAATTAAAAAATTAGACAAATAAATTGTCAGCCATTTTTATTAACACGTGTGAACCACAACATTGCACGACGCCGCGCCGTCTCTCGGCAGCGGCGCCGTGCCGCGCTTACACGGTGCCGCTGCCGCACCGTAGAAGTTTCCTTTCACGTGCTTGAATTCCCATCATAGCAAATGTTACGATAACATAAGTATAATAACAAAAAGAAACAATGTTAATTAGTAATTCAGATATTAGTAATTCATATTTGAAATTAAATACCAATTATGCTGATCATATTGATTAGTTTCTGTCTAAAGAATATTGTAATAAAATAATATTAACTATTATAGCAAATAAAAACATAGCTTAAAAAGTGGCGAGCAATTATGATTTATCGCTTAAATTTTGAGATAATACTTCCACTGTATTGCTCTTTGTTGTGTGACTACTACAAAATTATGCCAACTATTAAATAATGAAATTATATTTCGATTGCGCCTGTTAACTTTTTTAAAGACAAAATTTAAAGAAAATACTAGTACATAAATATACTACATAATATGGCAAAGATATCTCCTCAGCTCAAATTGTGTATTCCCCGAATTATTAGTAAACAATTTTCTATAAAATCAAATTATAACATCTTACGGGCAATGAACTTCTCGAAAATTCTTTATCATTATATAAGAATGAAATAAGATATTAGACTTAAATTATATACGTTGTCCATATGCTGTACCTATATAGTACTGGTGGTAGGGCTTTGTGCAAGTTCGTGGATAGGTACCACCCACTCATCAGATATTCTACCGCAATACAGTACTTGGTATTGTTGTGTTTCGGTTTGAAGGGTGAGTGAGCCAGTGTAATTACAGGCACAAGGGTCATAACATCTTAGTTTCCAGGGTTGGTGGCGCATTAGCGATGTAGGCTGTACTTAAATGTTAACATTTCGGCGTTGGTGACCATTTGCCATCAGGTGGTCCATATGCTCGTCCACCTTCCTATACAATAAAAAAAAACACAGGTAGGTAAAAAAAAACAGGTCTATTCCGAACACCTCGCACAGAACGATCTAACCAACAACCGCCAACAGAAAACGCATGTTGTTAAAAAGCGGACCTTGTGGAAATGACTCCTGAATTGAGGTCTATAACGTGCTATGCTACTCTCTGAATCTTTTCGTTTTATTTTCTATTCCTTGGTTAATTGACGGTAAATGCGAAAGGCTATAACGTCTTCGAAGTGAGGCAAACGATAATAATACTGCCGTTATAAGAAAAAAGACATTTCTGATGGTTACTAAGTTGAAAAGACGTAAGCACGTAAATGCATCTATTTTACATTCAAAACAATAACAAGATCATAAAATGATAAAAAAGCTTCAGCGTGTTAACGGATAATAAAGATACAATCCTACCTCCAGCCTTAAGAATATTAAGAGTATTGATTAAAATTGAGAAAACGACAAATAAATTTAGAATTATCGGTTAGTTTTTTATTTGAAATTATCTGCTAATTAACATTTACACAAATACGCTTAAAGAGACTAAATTAAACATTTTGATTTGTTCATTGAGATTTTAATGTGCATTCTCTAATAAATATAAGTTATAGAATGAAGTATGTTAAACAATGAAAAGATTTGATTACGTCTTATGAAACATGTGCTTACTTACTGTTGTTCTACGAAGCATAATGTATTCGTCAATGCACTCAAAAAGTGTAATACTTAAATGTTAGATTCACATTAATTATAAATCAGTTTATATATTTTAATTATATTGTTCAAATAACTTTTTTTTTCTTAAAAGTCTCGCAACGATCGCGTCTAGTCAGAGTCACGTGATGTCTGTCCTTAACGATAAAAATAATGTTTAGTTGTTGTTTTTTCTGTTTAATACCCGCCATTTTACGCTTAATTTTTGTTTAATAATTTTTCTTTACCCTAAATAGTATTATTATACTGGCATGCATAAACGTAGCTAGACTATTATTAACCGCTGTTGTTGTCTATATATGAAATAATCGTAAGCGTATTGAATCAATTGATGTCTATTTAGTCACTATGTAATGTAATCTTAGTTAAATGGCCACGAGGATTGTGTTGATTTTGTTTTAATTATTTACCTTAAATTACGACTAAATAACTACGCACATTTGTAATTTAATTATTTCTATTTAAAAAAACAATAGTTAAAATATGATATTAGACACCGTTTGACATCTCGAAATTGTATGATATATTAAAATCATTTTTGTTGGCCACGGACTAAGGAATTGATAAAAGATATAAATTACATTTTTATATTGTATATGAAAACATTATGTGCTGTGCGAATATATTATTTATATGTTTAAAAACAAAATAATTGTATTCTAGAACGTTCAAAGTGCACATGCGAACGCAAAAGGACGTTCCGTCAAAAACATCTATATATTTTTTACAGAAGAGTATATATACAACTAACCTTTAGTTTCCATTATAATTCACGTGCCTGTGCTGTCTCTTTAAGAACTGCTACCACTTCTTATCCCGAACGAGTTGCGGATGAAATCCAACAGTTGGCAATAGAAACATTCAACAGTGATGCCAACTCCTACACAATATTTCCCCTAGGACCAACTTCAAATTCCCCTGAATATCGATTAAGAACCCCTACATTTTTTGTTGTATATGGTTTGAGAAGTAATTTCAAATACAAATTAAAAATACATTAAGTAGTATATAAAATAGCAGTTGTATTTATGCGAGTACATTTTACACATTTAAATACATTAACTAATGACATTATAATATTAACGATGATAACAATGAAATTAAACAATTTTTATTTTTCATTCAGTGACCAGAAATCGAAGCCTGGGCCTCCTACGTGCTGTACAAGCACGCTGACCGTTGAGCTATTATTTCAATCTCAATATATTATAGTTTTTCATATTTCAGTTATAGCCATGCTTGGAGTTTATATTTAGTTTAGTTTGTTGGTTGGGTTCGAGGCTTAATGTAAATAGTATAGAGTCGTGCGCTTTTTTAAGAAAAAACAAAAATATCTTGAAAAAAACATCCTGGACATCAGGATTCCTTCCAAATTTAGGGGGAAAACCCACAAGTTGGCATCACTGACATTCAATTAAACCGCCATCTAGCTAAAAATTACGAATTATGCAAGTAGATGGCGCTATACTTGTTTTAATACTTGTATTTTTAAGTACCCGCATTTTCTTTCTCCTATTTTGGCGTGTCTACGTTATTTGAGCGCACAAAATATTCTACCGATGTCACGTTGAGTACCCGGATTTACAAACGAATTTTGGTGACAAATAGGAAGTATCCAGTTACCAACTTTTTTTATATGCGGATGTGTTTACAAGGGGTAAGGTGTTTCTAAGGTATCTTTGGTAATATTATAGATAAGCTGTCGTAAGATATGCTAAATTTAAAGTAAGAAATTCGCTAGTTTTATTTAAAGTAAGAAAATAAAAAGTAACATTTATGTTAAATCAAAGGAGAGTTGTATAACATTTCTCGATTACATCTCAATACAGATGATTAAGAATTTTGCGAATGTGGTTAAAATATTTACAAAACCGTTATCTTGTTCTTATATAAAATTAATTAGCTGCTATGGTTTGGAACTAATTCTCATGATATATATAACTACTTAATGATAACAATAAACTTATTATCAAACTGTAATAGAATGTTTAATAAATTACATTCGAGTTTTATTTATAAACCCTGGTAAGGTAAAATGAAAACAAACTAACACGGTACCATGTTTTATTTCAAATTATATATTTCAAAATTCTAATTTTATATCAAATAATATTATGTGCGTTGATATTTTTTTACATTGACACAAATAAACAGCAAAAAGAGAATATTTAATTGTAATGTATACACGTTCTACATCTGAATAGTTTTAAAACTGCCGATATCATCGGCATTACAGAATACCGCTACAATGTTAATTTACTATATGAATACGACATTTATTACAAATATTCATTGAGTTATTACTAATCACTAAACTACACATAAATTAATAACACATTTCATAATACTTGAAGCGCACGTCAGCTCCAAAACAACATGCGTATATTATTATTTGTTTGGTAATAGATTTAGGAACGAATACAATAAACGTTAAGTATAAAGAAACAGAGAGAAAGGAGTACAATGTTAGATGTTCAATGTGCTTTAATTATTATAAATCGAAGATTAGCGCACTTGCTCATATTCGATGATTAGCGGCTGTTAATTACAGTCTAATTTCTCTATTTCTGTCATTATTGATTTGACATTCGATAGAAGAGGACGCGTCATTCTTTAACTAATCACCCGCTAAACAACGCTTATATGAGTAAGACCATAACATTTTTGTAATTGGAATTAAGAATAAATAAATGAGGCATTCATTTCAGTTTAACACACTTGATAAACACGCGAGTTCATCTCAATAAAAATGTATGTCAAATCATTTATTCCAGTAGAAGAATTTGTTTTTGTATAAATATATTAATTTCAATGATAGTGTTGGAAACTTTTGTGATATATCGATCGTAGCTAATCCGATTAAAAGTCTGGAGCGTTTGAAACATGACAAGTGAGCAATAAAATTATTGTCCATAAAAATTCTGCAAGGTATACATAAAACTTAAAACTAAATGTTAAAATGTCAAGGAGATTGTTATTGATAATTGTTGCGTTTCACTATAAGAATAAAATAGTGAACTGACATTCACATGAAATCTTATTGTCAAATTGATTTTTCGTACAAAATCCGCAAAACAATTAATCAAAATTCCTATAGTGTATTAAATAAAACTTAATTTTAAAGTAAAAAAAAAAACGCATCGACTACGTCTACGAGTACATACACCAACACATGTGTCGATCTGTACAGATAATGTTAAGAAAATTATCTTATATTAAAAAATAATTTGACATAATAAAAATTAACTACAGAAATCAAATATGGACTCCCCAAAATATACAAGTCATCTAAACTTCAATAAAGACATTATTACGAAACTGTTTATTTAATTTATAAAAAACTTAGAAGAAATAACACTTTAGACTTTATAAATACGGAGGTTTATAAGACGATCTTATATTTAAATATGTTGCTTTACGATACCAATAGTTGTATTACAATTATATATAATTATGCAAATAAATATTATAGAATTAAAAGTGGAATAGTTAGACAGTTGGCCGGTAACGGGACGAAATATTTGTTATGATTAGAAATAATATTTAGCCAGCAAGAATATTAGACATAGATTGCAATAAATGTTACTTATATAATGAAAACTCGATCAGAAATGTTCCCTTTTGTTTTTCATTTCAAATCACAACCGTCTGTGAATAGAGCCGCGCTCGCTTACACTACAACGAATCTGACGCTACGTCACACGTTCACTCGAACACTTTTACTGGCCTTGGCACTCGGCTTCCTCTTTCGTATCTGAGTTGTTCCGAGTATTTCCTTCGTTGTCCTTGCCCTCTGAGCTTTGAGTCTCGTCCTTTTCCTCGATGGGGCCGTGCTCGTTGCGTAGACTGGCGCCTTCACAGTCGCCGGTGGGACGCAGCACGAGATACATCAGTAAATCAGACAGCGATATTATACCGATCACTTTGTCTTCCTCGTCCACGACGACCAAACGATGCACCTAGAAGTTATATTCATTTAATTACCTATTTAGTTCAGGTTTATCTATCTTCTACGGATTTCAGATTTATCTTCTTCTACGGATATATAAAAGAATAACTGATTGACTGAATGACGTTTCAACGCACAGTCCGAAACAGTAAAAGTTCCTTTTAAACAATACGTTAGCACTAAGAAAGGATTTTTAAAAGTTTAACGCCTAAGATTACAGCGGGGATTAAAGTTTGTAGTTGGTTAGAGATTAGAAAATTGCCTTACAAAGAAAGAACGGCATTCACCATAATGATTAATTTCGCTATTGTATTGCCAAAAGAGCCTGATGAGATGGCTTAGAGAACAGAATACGAAGGAAGGAAAAAAAATGTTGGATAATTTTGATATCGATGTATATACTATAGTGATGGGGATTATAGTGAAGATGCTGTTGACAAAGATATGCGACCACTTTATATAATTAATGTAGAACATAACAAAAATACACTTCTTCATTTTCTTGAACTCATTCCCTAGACAATACTTACTACCTATATCCCAATTAAAGCGTATAGTGTCTACATTCTATAAATAAATTTAACTATAGTTAAAGATACACATTCAGATAGAACTAAGAAGGTAAGTAATATTAAGAATGATGATAAAGTCAGTTTCCCATGCCATTAATTAAAACTCGATAATAAAACGTTGATATGTTCCTTAAAGGTTCCTTTTATTAACTGGTAACCTTATTTTTCCAAATCACGGGGTGTCCTGACAATGTCATTCGAGCGCCACCATTTCCTTTTTTTTATATATCGAATAGGAAGGCGGACGAGCATATGGGTCACCTGATGGTAAGTGGTCACCAACGCCCATAGACTTTGGCATTGTAAGAAATGTTAACCGTCGCTTACATCACCAATGCGCTACCAACCTTGGGAACTAAGATGTTATGTCCCTTGTGCCTATAATTACATTGGCTCACTCACCCTTCAAACCGGAACACAACAATAACAAGTACTGCTGTTTTGCGGTAGAATATCTGATGAACGGGTTGTACCTACCCAGACGAGCTTGCACAAAGCTCTACCACCAGTTTATTATATGTATAATAGATACTGTACCTCAGCGCGTACGATCCTTTCCATGACTTCGTATAATGTTTCATCGAGATTGCATTTCTGAACTCCCTCGAACCATTCGTTACGATGTTCGTTCGCTTTCTTCAGCGAAACATCCAAGTTATTATAAGTCTTCTCAGCGGCCAAATTCTGAAAACGACGAAACTTTATGAACGACATAAAATAAAAGAAGTACGCCAATCCTTACTAACGTTATAAATGCACAAGTAAGTTATATTGAATAGTTACACTAAATAGGATCATGGTGAACTTACGATAACGTCAAATTTAGCATAAATATCCTTGAGTCGACCCTCGGTGTCGATGAGGGGCAGAGCTGAAACTCGTCTGTTGACGAACTTCCTCAGCGCTTCAATTATTGAAGTTTCCTCGGTAGCCGTTTCTATGTCCTTCAGGGTCCCGATACGAACATCGCGAAGCTTGCATTGCAAGTACGATGGCTTTGGCAGCTCGTTAATCTGTAACGAGTATCAGTTTGATTCGAATCCTGGACTGAACTAACGTTTCTAAAGGCTTTAACTCGAGAGAGACGACACTATAAGCTTAGCGATTTAAAAAATATTACCACTAAAAATGGTCTAGTCCTAGAGGATGTCTTTATTTTTGCCGGGACGTGCCGATCTTAACACTTAAGACAGAAAGAAACGCCAGTGACGCCGTAAATCACGGTTTTTACTCTCGTCAGGCTAAGCCAATAATTTGTAAAAGGTACTGTAGTCAAACTGCTACGCACTGATTGGTTTTCCGTGGAATTAATAAAAATATAACTATTATGATATAATAACCGTCCGACACGTACCGACTCTGAAGTAATTAAATTGAAATAATTGCCCACCCAAATTTAAAACGTATCTGAGAACGCTTGATCGTGTTGTCACCTGCTCGTTTAAAACTTACGTAATTGCAAGATATAACTCATACATTCGAACAGATGTACTGTAATGAAACTTTATTAAAAACATCGAAAATATTTGCTGCTTCGCATCAGTTACCGCTTGGACGACAGTACGCTGGCCCTCTCATAAAACTACATTGCCAATCAGAGCTGGATCATATACAAATTACATCGAGGGTCATATTCATTGTCTAGACTCTCGAGAGTAATTCGTCAATCTCGTCTTAGTCATTACGTATAATTTGCAGAATAGACGGATGAGACATTCTATTTGCGAAGTGCAGCCTCCAATAATTAATATTTGTACAAACATTTCTATAGAAATAATACTTATTACAGAGCTTTTTTTTTTTTAAATATATAAGCTAGCTAGTCTGTTATCACACCTGATGGGTAGTGATGATACAGTCTAATATGGAGCGCGCTTGCCTAGAAGATGCCTATTCACTCTAGACTTGACGGTACTCATATTGTAGGTGGTGGGGAAAACGAAGGTCGGGAGAGTGTTCCAGATCTTAGCGGTGCGTATCAGAAACGAGAAAACAAATGGTTTCGTACGTGTCTTAGATACGTCAACTACCTACGGGTGCAGATCTTTACAATGCCTCGCAGTTCTGTGGTAAAAAGGTGACGGAGGAACCAAATTAAACAGTTCCTAGGCACACTCTCCGAAATATATTCTGTACAAAAACGGTTTCTGTTCGGTTTCACAAGCAACGTAGTATACACAAAACGACTATGTGTAGTACAGCGTGATTTAGTCTCCTAGGTATCAGAATATTTAACATTAATAAATAAGCAGGGCAGGTGACTAGTACAATTCTATATTCAACAATCACTTGACACAAGACCTTAGTCTAGTCTACTAGAACAGTACGTAGTAATATAAAACAGACCGAAACTTACATAAAGGAAAAGGAATCTGAGTATCCTTTTGTGAGTGAGTATATAAAGGACGTTGCCGGTATCGGGGTCGATGACCGGCAGCCGATGTATGCGGTTTGTGATGAGCATCTTGATCGCGTCAAACAAGGAGGAATCGGGCCCGATAGACACCAGTGGCATCACGGATCCCTTCAGCACCTCTGTAAATTAAATTAATTTTTGACCTTTAATTAATCAAATTTTTACTACTACAACATATTATTCTACATAGCGCTTAATGTTTCCTTTATCATGTTACAGTACAGCCTGTGCCTGTGTATTAATGTCCCACTGCTAGGCTAAGACCTCCTCTCCCTTTTGAGGAGAAGATATGGAGCTTATACCACCTTGCTGCTCCAATGCAGGTTGGTGGAATACACATGTGGCAGAATTTCAATGAAATTAGACACATGCAGGCTTCCTCACGATGTTTTCCTTCACCGTCAAGCACGAGATGAATTATAATCACAAATATATTTTCATGTTATTCTTAAGCAAGATTTACTATGATCAGTGAAATTCACCATTTAACCAATGTAAGTCTTGGAATGTACTTTATTCGAGTAAGCTCATACGAGCACATATGTATCGTTGTGTTGCTAGACTCAATTGATCGTATTTCTACAATATTTGAAAAGTTAAAGATATAATATCGCCTATAACTCGTTATTGCACTCCATGCAAAATCGACGTAGTTTACTAGTTCCCTAACGGAGTAATTAGTTTTAATATTTTTAAAAAACGATGACGCAAGTCATTCGCGGTCAATGCTCTAGTCCACATAGCAAAATAATATATTGTACTACAAAATTTTGAGGAAAAACAAAGGTTAGGTGCAATTGAAAAAACAATCCGAACAAAATATTATTGCATAACAAGTTATGTGACATTATAAACATTATATATTTATGATCGGAGATCTGTTCGAGAGCTTGAAATAAACGGCGAAATTTGCACTTTTACCTTTTTTTCAAATTAAATTTCAATCGATTACATCTTAAAGCTTACGTCGGCATTATATTGTTTATTTTAATTTATTAAATCATCATCATTCAATCTGTTATATTTCAAAGGCAGACCGTGCATCGAGGGTAGTTTACAAATATAACATGCACCGGTTCAATATAGACCCTTTGGTTAATGGCAATGCCTATTACCGTGGTATTAAGGGTACCTAATTAAAAAGATAGTAAGAATATCTTCAATACTGTTATCATAAATGCTATGAAGGGAAAAGTTACGGAGAGGCTACAGTTCGACTTATTTCGCGGACGCAATCGTGTAACCTTAGCAAATGTCGAGCATTCCTATATATATTACACATGTGAAACCGGAAGAGTTAATAATAATAGCACGAGAACAAGCATTGTTGGTTTCCTTTATCAGAAACAACTTCTTCTTCGATTTGAATACAAAATGCGGTTCAAAATAATGGCGAGAAGAAAATATCGGATTATATTTTCTCTCTTTTTGAGTGTAAAGCAGTAATTAAATAAAAATGATAATGTCAATCTCATTATACATTTGGTTCTTGACACTTTTATCTTAATTCTGTCCTCAAAACACTTGCATTGATTTAAGATTCCGTGATTATTATGCCATATGTGATTAGCAAGCTATATATGGGAAAGTATTGTAAACCTACGTCGCCACGTCTCCAGACGGTGCTCCTCCAGCTCATCCATGGTCACGTTGGGACTGGTGTAGTACATTTGCAAGATCTTTATGAAATCCGTGATCGTGAGCATTCCCACGAACCTCTGCCTCTGCGAGTCCCATAGTGGTGCAGCGCGAACACCTGCGAACAAATATTGAACCACTTGTTATTGTTTCTTACTTTAAAACATGCCTTATTCAGTACATCATACGTTTTACGTAAACATCACATCTAAAACGTAGCAATTATTTTTTTATTCTGATTCGTCGTATTCTTGAATGGAATGTTTGCTTGCTTTAAATGTGTGTTAATAACTATTGCCTACTTAGTCAACAGATAAGACTAAGACTCAGCGAAAAAAAAAATACAATAGATTAGACGTACCGATATAATGAAAAAAGGCGATTGTGCAACAATATACCGTGTTACGTAACTTCGTTTAAAATAATATCTAAATGTACATTAGAGAAAAACCTCATAATATTGTTTCTATTCGTTCGGTTCATTGTATATTTTTTCGTTTGCTTTACGTACAAAATTATTTTTTGTTGCTATAAATAACTTGATGTCAAGAAAGCGACAACTTTAAGCTATTCATATTATTAACATAAAACATTTGTTAATAGTTCAATGACAATCGCGATTAAATCTGAACATTCGATAAATTTGTAGCAGAGTCAAATATATACGACCTTACTTATAAGCGATGTTTAGCCGTTCAGCTGAACACTGCTATTTCTCTTTCTGCCATCAAAGATTTGACATTCGAAAGAATGAGACAAAACCTAACATATTTACTTTGGGCTATGTGCAAGCCCATCTGGGTGGGTACCACTTACTCATCACATATTCTACCGCCAAACCAAGTATTGCTATACTTGGTATTGCGTTCCGGTTGGTGGGATAATTTAGCCAGTACATTTAACGTACTATCCTTTACTTATACTTCTCCTCAAAAAAAAGGGAAAGGAGGCCTTAGCCCAGCAGTGGGACATTTACAGGCTGTTACTGTTTACTGTATGATCAATGTAACTTGTAGTAGTGGGTACAGTATGTGGTATACTAGCTTGTTTATTACAATACGCAGAAAATTCTAGTTTTCGTAACCAAAACGAATAGTTTTTTTAATAAACTAAGCAGACATATTATTATTATTGTTATTAGTTGTTATTTATTTAAAATACTAGTTATTAAGGTTGTGCGATGTTGATCAGTCACTCAGAACATTGTTCGAAACGTAAATACGTTTAAAGTAAAAAGAAATCGATTATATAACAGGTGATGAGAGTCAGCGATAGTAAATTACGTATTCTTATTAAAACACAATTGTGACTAAGGCACTTGGCGCGGACGCCGGCAATGCAAACCGTAGTTCTTGTGTTCGGTCACAATCGCCGGTTGCTACTGTCACTGGTAACAATTCGTTTCTTTTCCGTCGGTGTCAGTTTCACGATGGATATCACTATTTTCTTGTGTTGATTATACTTTTAGTTTTTCATTACTTACACCGAATACTTTTTGATTGACGATCGGCGTGTTTCAAGTGGACACATATCGATCAAAAAGTGTCTACGTCTGCGCGGTTATGGAAGGTAGCTTGTATCATCTAAATGTATTCAAAAATAATAAATTGATTTGATACAATCATTAGGGGCTTCACGTATGTATCTACTTGTCGTTATTAATTATAAAGAACCTCGTTTAAAATAAAACAAATAACCATTTATTAATTCAATATTGCAGAAACTAAGCCATATAATTATTTAAAACAGTTACTAATTAGGTTATCATAATATGAATTATTTATTTTAAGGATTACGAATGTTACATACAATGTTGTTTAACGTAAGAAAAACAACAAAAGTTAATCAATGTGTGTACGTAAAGCAAAATGAAAATAGTGAGCTTAGAAACAAACAACATTGAACGTAAGTATTATGTAATATAATGTAAGTAGCGAATAGTTATTTATATAAAGCAAGAATACTTTATTTACTTATTGCGTTACTTGGAATATTTAACACTTAATACTGAATGGATAACAGCCTTATATGGTCATGATTGAAATTTGAAATGAATGGAGAACAAGAGACATTACATCTTAGAACCCGTGTATTGATGGTATATAAACTGGTAATACTTCTACAGTGTCCATGGTCGAACTAATTAATCAGATAATTGGTTATTGCATCAACACTTACATGGCCTGCTTCGTTTTGTCAGAACAAATGTAGATTACAATTGAAAATTGAACGAACTATATAGATCTTTTCCTAATAAAATGTATTACGGTTTTGATATTTGAAAAAAAAAAAATGTTTGTCGTTGTGATACGAACGGATCATAATTGCGTGTTTTATTTTCTTATCCGAATGTACTGAGCCACATGAACAAAATATCAGTGTACGACATCAAGTTTTATTTTTAACGCTCTGTATACTCAAGTTATTAACATAAGTTATGTAATCACAACGCTTATCGATTCTTAATATTTAAGGTAAATATTTGATTGTATGTTTTATATCTGTAAATGCCGACCTGCATAAAACTAATGAGAAGTAATATTAATACATAAGTAGCTGCGCGTCGTAGTGTTCGCTTTAAATTAATACAATTAAGATGACGAACGTGTGTTTCATGTTCTTGTATACGCATATAACTTCTATACATTTTAACCAATTGACGTATCAATTGGTGTATATACACAGAAAGGTCAACGTTTGACAGGTTTTGTTTTGGCTCTCGGTCTTGACCGACTCTTGAGTCCCTCATCCAACGTCCCACACCCCCATCGCCTTAAACGTGCGGAATGCGTAAACGCATATTTCAGTCTCTTATAGAAAAAGGGCCTTGTCATAAGATAAGTACATACTTTTAAAGTTGACAGGTATCGTTCAACTCGGAAAATTTAATAAAATTATGTGCAAGAAAGAAATTTAAAAATATTAAATATTTCTCTTCACTTCCTACCCTCTGATATTGTATCCATTTCGAAGCGTTATATTATTTTTAGGAAGAAACACACAGGTTTTTTTGATTCTAAATTTCAAAGTACGGCGCAGTATTTGTGTTAAAGAAATAATATTAAATAGTTGAATATCCATAATTAAAAATGGAGACATCATTTACTAAAACCACTTTCGACGATTCTTGAAAGACAATCAGTTTGTCAGTGGTACTGGTAAACGAGTAACTTCGAGTGTATTAAATTTGAAAATCAATATAAACAATACACTAATCACTTTGCCTAAAGTGGCTTATTGAAAAATTTTTTTAACCCGTTTGCCCCAGGGATTTGTTAGATTAATTATTATAAGGATTACCGATAAAGGCACTGATCAAAACTTTCCAATCGAAAAAGGATTAAACATAAAGAAACATTAGATTTGCATATTCCATGCGATTTGATAATAGTTCTGCTGTATTTTGTATTACAAATAGTTCTTGATTAATATATCTTTATTAAATATACAGCACTATTCCACTTAACTACTATCACGAGTAGCAACTTCAATTTAACTTCCAAAATTCCGATTGCAACTTCACGGACATTGAAAACACATTTTTTTCGCGAATTCATAGTGAACAACATAGATTATTTAAAATCTCACCCATGATGTCGCGTCAATTCGATGTTAAAGTTGTTTATTTGTTTACTCCTCTCGTGGTTGGAATAGGCTTTGGGTGAGTCAATATTTTTGGTGAGTTATCTATTGTTATTAGATTTATGTTACAACAAGAGGGTACGATGGCTTAGCTTGCTTATTAGACACAGTGACCGAACTGTTCCAGATTATTAATGATTCTATTTAAAAACATAGAATAAAGATAGATATAAAGATGTATACGAAACAATTTTAATAAAAACTATCGAGATTTTTTTTTACATATTTTTATCTTTTTTATTAAATCATGAAATAATTAAATTTCGATCATAAAATAAATAATGAAGTATTCAGCCATTGCCAATCTCCACTGTAAAAAAAATCATTAATAGCACCATTAAAAAAATTACGAGACAAACTTACAAAATCTACTATTATGATCAAATTTAATAGCAGTAATATAACAATTAATATAAATGGGAAAATCATCATAAAAACATTTCATTGCAACACCGTAAGAAACAATACCAACCTTTAAAAAAAAACAAAAAGCAGTGGAGAATGCAATTTAAAAAAAATAGAAAAATCCTTTATAAGCAATATCACTCTTTAATCATTTGTAAAAAGTGCCTCGAAAATCAGGTCAATAATATGTGTAATATTACTTTATATTTTAGATACTTAGCCTATAAAGCAAACGTTTATCGTGTAATATAATATGGAACGACGAACACCTTAAATTCCACAGCAACTGGCGTATTGTTTCTTACGGAGTCAGCGTACGATGAGATCGAATGAGAGCTGTGACAACATAAACCATAAGATAACTCCTCTTGTATACCTTTCGCATAGCAACCAATCCAAAATAGAAAATGAAATTCGCTTTGACGTAATGTAAACAAAGCATCGAACATCGTATAAAATTACATTTAATAAATAAGTATGTAATACATTCGCAACAAATACAATGCTGATCTGAGCATTAATGTTTGTTTAGTATTATTATCAAAACATGAAATAATCAAATATTCTTTAAAAGGAAACGCAAGCAGATATTCGAATTTGCTGAGTTAATTTATATAAACAAATATCGTTGATAGAGTTACATCGTAGGCATCTCGCATCGTCTGCGATACCTAAAGTTTTAATCTTTAATCGAAGCAAGCTGAGGAACTCCTGAGGCATGAGATGACAATGATGATGTCATTTAAGAAGAATTCAAGAAGTGAAATAGGCTATTCCGTCCCGTTTTAAAGGCAAATACAAGAAACATATATATTGAAAGGTTAAAAAGAGTCTCGACCTTAATACACATATATATTGAAAATTTTGAAAATAAATTCCCGTCCATTCCGCTGACTTTTTGACCCTTGGATTACACTTCATAATAATCGGATTCGGTCTATTGTATGTTATTTTTACTTAATTTAGTTATGTCAAGTCATGGCCCCGGTTTTGACTTACATTAAATACCGCTCTAATATGTATAAAATAGTTAAATGTGTATAAATTTATCCGTCGTAATACTATGTATAACGCTGCAAGAAAGATATGAAATCACGTACGAAATTACCAGTAAAATTCCAAAGTATAAAAGTTGCAACTTGTAAGCTGATTTGTTTTGAACGTTTAAGATTTGATTTGTTTTGAAAGTTTAAAACAAAAATAAATTCGAAATAGTATTATTTCATTAATATTATCTAAGTACATGTTTAAAATATAAATAGACATCACACAGTAACGAATTTCTTAATATATGACGTCAAGCTCGACCTATTTCAATACAGATCAAACATTTTGTTAAACAGTCGTAATCACAATTCAAATCCATTCATAATGAATTTGGTTATTATATCTGAAGTCCGGAGAAAAATATTCCTTAATCGTTTTCGATGTTTCCTTTTATTCTGGTAAACATATGGCTTTTTATAATGATCCTACTAATGAAAACGTAAAAAAACTAACTTCTTTCATTTAACTTACATAAACACGAATGTATTGTAGCTTAAACAAGATATATTTGTAGTAACTTATTATTAATATATACTAAAATAAATAACATAGTCATATATATCACGTAACTTATTTGTGCTGAATGAACTGCAGGACATTGCGGGCTGTCTGGACAATTATTATGCAGCAATACTTTGTATTGCTCTATTTTGATTACAAAAATATGTTAGCCAATCTAATTAAGATCGTCGCTACTTAGATCCCATACTGGGCGGGGCATTGACGTTATAAGAAGTTTACGTTTACGAGTTACGAGTTTACGAGTATATGGCGATAGTTGCAAGTTTACATAAAAGAAGCAGAAAAAATAAAAATAAATAAAGTTTGATGATTTAAAATGTGAAACGATTTCTAAATAAAATATAAAACCTTCTTAGCTGTAATTGATACGCCGGCTGACATACGAAGTTATAGCTTTAAAAAAAATGGTATTAAATCACAATCACAACCGTGCGTAGTTGGGCCGATTCGCTAGTGATACACAAAAGTAATACAAGTCTCTCTAATGTAACTATGGAACAAAATCGCAACGTTTGGGCCGGAGCTTAACAAATATTTCTGTCGCTACATCCACATGCTATTTTCTTAGTGAACATATAACAGAACAATGTTGCTAAACGTTCACGTGTATAAACAGCCTACATCACTGACCGTTATAAACCAGAGCGAAGAATGCCTTCTTCACGAGCAGCTGGGTGTCGAAGACCACCAGTTTAGCGGACGTTGGGATGAGATCGTAGCATTTGTGAAACTTGAAAAACTTCACGAAAATCTGCGACTCATCTTCCTCTGAAAAATAATAAAAAGAATAATAATAAATGAAAGGATATCATATAGAAATATATGAATACACGTATTACACACAAGCGTACAATTTAATATTAAAATGTTTGCTTAGTGGCGATAAGGACAACCACGCCTTTAAGTTGACCTTATAACTAGTAAGTAGCATTATTACCGCTTTAGATAACAACAAAATAAAATAAAAATTGTAATTATTCATTTGTTTATATTTATCAGCTTTTAACAATACAGCAAAGACATCAATTTTATGTAAAAACAGATAATATGCACATTCTATCATATGGAAACTAATGTAAATATATAAAAAATGACTTGTATTTCTATTTTCTTATATTACACAATTGATGCATACATCAAAATATAACATAATATTACTTTCATCAGTAACCAAATATTTAACTTAACTATGCTTAATATTTAACATTTCGTTATGGGACATCTGTTTTACAGAAAGACAGATAAAATTTAATATCGCACAAAGAAAAATAAATATTGTAAAAATACTGCAATAATGTAACGTATGTATTTTTTCAAAATTTTAATGTCATAAGTAAAATCAGACTAGCAAATAACATCTTCATTCACAGAAGAAACTCCAACAAAAAGGAAAAATACTTTTTATACGAGTACCAGTGAAAATGAATCAATACTTTTCAAATACAAAGAACTATTTGAACAGTTTTTATTCATCGTAGTCAAATATTAACTAATTGTATAAAGTGTTACACAAGATTTAAAATAATAATTATTTGTTGCTAAACTTCGACACGAGTTATTTGCTTTAATGTTTTAATCGAAAACATAATAATACTATTTATAATTAAATATCTGTTACTCAATCATACTGGATCGACTAGACGGATTCTAATGAATACTAACTAATATTAATTATGCGAAAATGAGTTTGTTTGTTACGCTTTCGTTTCTTAACTACACGAGCTATCATAATGAAATTTTGTAGACACTTTGTCGGGTATAAAGAAAATAACAAAGTAAATAACACCTACTCCTCACCACATAGTGGAAAGGGGTATATACTCGTAGGAATCATTATAAAACACATTTTAACTTTAATTAATTCTACTTGTGCAATATATGCTATTATTTCAATAAATTAGATATGATGGTAATATTGATGACTTATGTCAGTACGCGCATGAGCTTTTCAACTTTGATGTAAGTTTAACATCAGCACTTACAAATAATCGAACTCAATATTCAAGACACAACTAGTTTTTCTTACGGATAGTGGAATTGCCAATAAAAAACTAGTCCCAAATAAAAGCCGTAAGTTTCAGTAAGCACCTTCTGTCATACAAATGTTTCTTAATAACTTAAAGGACATTATAACTGTAATCGTTTGACGTTATAAAGCTATAATACATAGCATACACATCAACTAATCTGGTAGACTGTAGGAATAATTTGAAGGGGATAAGGCCGGGAGTCAAAGCTAATAATATAATCCATTTATATATTATACGAGTATAAGCGAAATACCGCTCATCTCCTTGACCATCTGGCCGATTGACTTGAAATTTATCACAGTTGCTCCTTTCACGACGTAGAAACGACGTAGCTCAATAAGAACGGACTATACTCAAAATCTATAAAAAAAAATACATTTTTCTTCTTCTAGACAATTAGCTAGTACTTAGTATAATTACTTACTAAGTTTTGTGTTGTCCAAATGTTGACATTCGTTAATCAAGTCAGATGTCAACCATGTTAAGTTGGATAATAAAAGTTATTTTTGACCGGTTTTATTCGGCTTGTTACAAAATTAATTTCAATAAACTTCACAGTTAACATTGGTGCAGTCAGTTGAGCGTTGACCGCGTTATCTAAATGTTTACTGAAGCGGACTTTGTTCGCTATGACAGCAATTTTCTCATCCTATTTTATTTTTAACAATAATAAGACAAAACCTGCAAATACTATATACATTTCTCGCTACATTTGCATATTTTGAGACTCACCGTGGATTCTTTAATTTTCAATTTTATATTTAAAAATTTAGAGTGAATAGAGTCGCTTAACATTAATCATTTTAACAAAAAAAATATTATGACATTTATACGCAATTTTAGTATTATTTTTGCTAAAGTTTACAGATAACAAGACAAATTCTTTTTTTTTTGTTTGTTATGATTACTAAATATTTTTGAAGATTAATCTACGTAAATTAAAACTAAGCGACTTTTGACTTACACAACCATATTATGTTTGTGTCATATTAGTACTGTAAATTAAGCTAAAAGAAGCAAAACGTTCAAAATAAAAAAAAAAATTAAATTTCTTGAGAATTTTATATACGCTTTAATAGATTCGTATTTTCTTTAATTCATAGCACGTGAGATATTTACGAAAACCAGTTTTTAATAGATATCGTATAGGATTTTGAAGACAATAGCTTTTTAAACGACATTTTGAAGTGAGCTAGTGTAACGAGGGTCGTAAAATATTATTTCCCAATGTTGGTGGCGCATTGGCGATTTAAGTAACTATTGGATAAAATTAAAGAAATATTTTGACAGCCCTTGATAGAGTTAGATGGCCTATTATCATTTTCCTGTCCGTCTAAAGCCATGGACCATATACTTATAAATAATACTTTAAACTTACGAATTATTGTAATACCATGTTTTAAATTTGCACAAATGTATATACCTAAATAGACCCTTATCATTTATGATTATTTTTATCGGTTTAACGGCGTACGAGTTGAAGGTTCGTTGTAGAAACGCTCGCATACCTTCAAACTAGTACAAAACGATATGAACTCTAACAAGGTAAGTTCCATAACAATGAAACTTTACAGTTTCTGAATGAAATAATAAAATCAGTCTCGAGATATTCTAACTATAAATTTCCCTCTTTTAATTCTAGCAAAAGCTGAGCTGTTTTAAAGAAGACTACGAGTTATTAAAATCTTTAATCTAAAAACAATTAGTTTTCGACCTAACAAACATTTCGAATCCCCTGAATTCCGTTCAGCAATTTTAATCGAACCGAACAAAAATTATAAAGTCCAGGAAATTTATAAAGTTTTTTATGCACCTGCATTTTAAAACAATTAGTTTGAAACAGTTTTAAAATTGTGTTAAGAATTCTTATAATATATGATCTCAAATAGAATTTAACAAAAAAATATATATATACATTTCAATTGAAATGCAATTTAAATAATATCTTCGAGATAAACATCTCTTGCATTTTGTGCGACTAAAGAAAATCATAGAATATGTTTTAATTTTAAGCAGAATGTTGACATTCACAGATTTTTATATATGGAACCGTCCACGGCTTCGTTATAAACCACTATATGACCTTGCAGTGCATAAATACTCTCATAATATGGCAAATCGCTATTGTATAACTCGTCAACAATGGCTGACCCGATGGAAGCACGACATTTCATAATAATACACCATCGCAACGCTCACTCAGTAACTCCCTTTACAACGTACATAGGCTGGTCGATCAAAGACCGAAGGCTTAATATTAAACCAATGTGCTAACATTGTCCTATAATAAAATTCACTTAATGATAACTAATATTACAACTTGATAATACTATTATGATAATACTTATTGATATTTCAAATACATCGTTTAAAAACTAAAAAAGAAACACTGGTAATTTAGTCGGGTAACGGATTTCGAATGTCATTATTCATTTCTTTTTCATTCTATCACCTCTAAACAATATATATATATATATCTTATTCGTAATTATATAAAATATCTTTTTCGTAATTGATCTTAGTTGTGCCAACTGGGAACAGATTATTTCGCCAAAGTCTCTTGCGAATTTCTTATTTACAATAATCAATTAATGACGTTATTTCATGAATTAATCTTCATAACAATGTACACAACGTTCTCATGAGTCATGTAAACTTAATTTTAAATGTTCTAATAATAACATATTTGTTATTATATATAGGAAAAAAAAATAAACGCAAAAACTATATAAACGTTGTCTAGCAAGTGTTTAATCAATAAATTATCTGCGTCTGTCATTATTGATTTGACATTCATAAGAAGAATCACTGCACCCGCTAATCAAATTGGATTTAATTGAAATTTGGAATAGAGGTTGCTTATACCCTGCCTTAACACCTAACGGTCTCCGCACATGCGGGCGTAGCCGCGTCCCCAACCATTATCAACAAAAACTAATCGATTGCTGTTGAAACCACAGAAATTACAATCTAAAGTGGAAACCAACCATTAAATAAATAATGTCACTTACAGGTTAAAGTTTAATTAATCAGTCAATGAATGGAGCTCAAAACACGAGCTCTAACACGTTGGACAACTGTCAACAACTTGACAGATCCGTCAGTTGATTATCTTAAATGATTTTATAATGAGAATATTGGCATTGCTAATTGTAGAACCGCTTACAAAAATTCACTCGTACAACTCGTTACTTCATAAATTATAGCGTAAGTTTTGAAATACCTGCTAGCAAATTGTGTTATAATATCAAGCCAATTACAATCGTTGAATCATTCTGGATACATATTATTAAAAACAAAAACTTCAAAAATATATTTTAAAGAGTTCGTTTATTGTTGCGTCTAATTGTAATTCCTACAATACTAATTCAATTAACATTGAGCATGACTGCGAACAGCTAATGGCTTCATACCTTTGTAAATGATTTATTAGTCCATAACTATCAATTACAATATATATATAAAATTAAAATATCATTCAAAGGATTTAAAATAAGAAACAAAAGGTAGTAAACCTAACTAGATATATAATAGTGAGTATATATATCTTAGAAATATGTAACTACTATAATAGACGATACCCGCCTTGTGTTGCATTGGCAATTTATTTTGTTAATAATAATTCATCCTCTACGACTCGCACGCCTCATACGTTATCACGAATACATATATATATATATGTTGATGGTACTACGTCAGAATACTTCACACAAATATCAACAACTGAACAATATTTTAACGTAACCGGATGTATGATTAAATTAGTATAACCAATTACACATGTATATATTTATTACAAGTTAATTCAACATCTTTTATGTAACAAATGTGCAACAACGATCTTAATTTATTTGCAAATTATCGCCCGTTCGGACTTCGTATGGGTAAAATAAGATCTATTCGCCCGTACTTTGCTAAATGCTAATACATAGTACAACGCATCCCACGCATTTTTCATGCTTTTATTTAAATATATTGTTAGTTTTTTAAAACAGCTGGTTCGAATTCGAATTGCGAAGTTTTAAGGGCAATGTTTATTTACATAATTGAATTAATATTTTGTGACACTGAAACTAAACTACAGATGTCATTTTATATTTCTCTTCGATATTATATTTATTGAATATAAAAATATTTGCAAGGAGTTACCTATATGCTATATAAGATATAAGGTATCGCTGACTTTTTTGTAGACATTTTGTAGAACTACAAATTTCAATACAACGTTTTTATCCATCTATTATAGTTTTTTAATTATCTTTTTATCTCGTACGCTAAGCAATATCTCAATAATTATGCATATTAACATGTCTTGCAAATATATAGTAAAATAATATTGAAAGTTGCATATTAGTACTTACGTTTTCATAAAAAGTTAGTATCGTAAAACATACAATTCTGTTTACGTATTCAGAAAGGCAGACAGACTGACGAAACGAGGTTAACTAATAATTCATTTCCAATTTTATTCCTTTCAATGTTTATCCTCCATTTTAATATCTTAAGCAAATTGAGATACAAAATTATTAACCTTCAAAAATGTATTTCCCTTCAAATGGAACGAAATTGACTTTTTAACTTCGTTGTCCAAAAAACTGTGTCAATCAGCTTACCGTTTAATTCTGACACTTTAAAGGTGGCATAATATAACAATAAATAATATGCATAATAATATATGGTGTCACCTTATGTGCCATTTAATGTAATCTTGTTTAGGATCAAACTCAAAGTAATAAACCCACATTTCATCCCTAGTCATAACCTACTCTAAGATCCGTTTAGGCTCTTTTCACTTCAAAAATGCATTGACGTGGCGTGAGCATTTCGGCGCCCATCTTGTACTGATTTTTGTCAAACAAAGATTACCACGTAGGATCTTCATAGTTATGTCTGATACTCTAACTGATGTCGTTTCTTTTCTAGACAACTTTTAATTTATTTATTTTTCGACTTTTTGTACTGTCTATTGTCTACATAGTACCCTCAGCAGTCCGTTCAGGAAGGCGGGAGATGTTTACGCGATTCTCGATTTTGTTTAAATAGACCACGCTGTATGTTAATCATGGCTCTATCAGACCTGTGAGCTTCATGCACTCATTATGGTTTAAGCTTATTTTCCTTGTTTGGTCAAGAACTTTATTACAGCGCGATATTCAATTGTCTTCATTATTGCAGTCTTTTATCGGATTGTGTGTTGCCGGCGTGTTTGTTGAATGTTACACAGACGTCATGGAGTTAAAACCAAGCCACTATCGCTAACCCACTCTTGCCTTCCATTCCGGTAACAAAATGTGAAATTTTTATAAAATATGTTTATTTAGTTATCATAGTTATAAAAAAACGCGTAAACGACAAATAAAAAACTAATTTTTATATTTGTCTTGTGTGCTGTTAAAGATAACATTCTTAAAAATGTTGGCAATTCGACAAGATTTATTAAATTACATACTTTGTTTATTTATTTGCGTTCAATACCTAACCAATCTCATCGACGCTAAGGTCATAATAACGTCATCTAGAACCTCGTGTGACGTAAAATTAAATCTAGGTGATACATATCCGAGGAGAGGGAATAGTACAGCTAAAATTATTTATAGTTAGTTGGCTTATGAATCCATAAATTTGTGCACAAGGATAACCAAAGCAACAAATGTATATAATATAATTTATTAGGTTGCAATGATCGTCTACATATTGCAATTAATATTTATTTACTAGCTTACAAAAAACTGTAATTTAGTAAACACAATAAACTAAATTTGTTTTATAGTTGAGCAATCCATTAGTTGATGCGTGCACAAAATACTATACACATGCGACTTGACAATATTGTGATCATGTTAACATAACAGTAAGCATAAGACATTGGTTTCGAATTGTCTCTAAAGATAATGTAACACTAATCTGTCAAGGCGATGCCTTATCTCAGTGTCAAAATGTTTAATATTATTGATTGTGCGCCGACCACGCATCATTATAGAAAACAGTTGTGGTTTACGTTTTGTCTCATTTTTCTCCTTGTTTAAAAAACCCCTTTCGATTAGCCAATATTGTGTTACTTGTATTATTAAACACATTATATGAAATCAAAAGTAGTTTTACTACATATTTATTGATACTATACTTAACACAAACTAAAAATGTTTGCGTTGGTGAAACTGAAAAACGTCAAGCCGCGTGTGCAAATGACAAGACGCAGACTAAGCGTGGGAGATGTAAACAAGCCGACACCTTTTAGTAACCAATCGGCAAGAAACGCTTTCCACGCTCGGCCGACTGCCTCGAACTCCTTGATGAGTTCGATAGAGTAGACGGACTCTTCGTCGTCTTCGACGGCGAGAGCAGGATTGTCCGAGAAGTAGTGTAGGCGCAGCATGCGCAGGGCACGGGCGGCGCATCGCCCGCCGCCACTCGGTGCGGCCCGCCGCGCCTCCCACGGCTCACTGCTAATTATAATACACGAGTGCGCGGGCCGCAGCCGATGCGCCTCACCGCGCCCGATACGCACTCGTTGCGAGTCGCGACGAACTTGAAACAAGCCACGCTTGCCACTCGGCGCGCCCGCATCGGCGTCCGCGCACTGCCACCGTTTGGCGTTTCACACCGGCCGGCCTACGCCCACCCCGCTGTACTGGGGAGACGCGACTACAACGTACCCGATACTCTACTACTGTTATGTGTATATTTCACTAAGCTAAATATAGTCTGCACCTGATCCAATTATATCACTAACTCAGTGTCAGTAACTTAATCTATAACAACAATCAAAAACACACTCAATGTGTATTCAGTGTAAATATAAACAGTTCCATTCTTTTAACTATTTAAAATTATATATGTTTAAATACGTTATGTTTGGTGTATTCGAACAAAGAACAATTTATACGTGAAAGAAAAACGCAGATGCAGATGCCGTGAAGTTAATATTAAATTGTAAAGCATTGTTATTATACAGTTGAACGCTTTAAATTAAAAATATTGCTGTTGCTGACAGCTGACCATATGGTCAAAACATCGTCAGACGTAAGAATTTATCTTTATTTAGTGAAGAGCCTCTTAGAATTTTACTTTTAGGTACAGAAAACGTTGGAAAGTATGACACATATTCAATTTAAGTACATATTGATTAAACGCCATATGAGTCAAATAATTAAAAAACGAAAGAGGATCTTCCTCCTTTCTGCAACGACACATCTAACGAGGTTATATCAATTGTAATATTAGACACGTGTATTAACATTCAAAGACAAGAGTTATGATGTAACACGCGACGTATTAGAACTACGGCCGTAATCACAGATACGAAACTGTATTTATACTTACAACTTCGGCATTTTGGAAACAATCATTTAAGTCACATCTAATATTGATACAGCGACTTATATTTAAGACTTTGTGTTAATTAAGTATAATAATAATTATTTATATCACACCTCTCCATAATAATAACTGGTCTTGTTGAACGACGTGAAAGCGCATCCTAAACAAAATAATAAACAGTTGTATAAATAAAAGTGGACGAACTGCCAGAAAGTAAATAAAATTAACTACACAGTATGGCGGAATAAATGATATATCGCGTTGATCGTATCAGTTGTAGTCGTAAACATTACACACAATCAAACTGTCAACGTGACATTTTAGAAAAGATAATTAAAAAAAAAACGTTTCGTTTAAAAATACACCAAGCAACTATTCTGTTTGTTATGATAACATTTCGCTAAACTAAATTTATTATTTACTTGGAACGTGGATAACAAGATTTATTTTATTCAAGTACTGACGTAACGTTGCCGGTTTGTGTTTTTTTAATGCTTAATCATAATCATGCATATGATAAATTGGTTAAAATCTTAACAGCCACTAATAACAAATATTATATGTACATGTAGTTGATTCTTTTGAAATAATGTCTCCAATGATCCAACTTTAAATGGTTACAATTTTTAATAAATTAATGAATTTATTACTATCGTCTAAAATTATCATTTTACTATTTATTAAAATTATTGGAATTATTATATATTATATTATTGGAATAGACCATGCTATCAGATATTTAAAAGTATTTTGAGTATATCTAAGACAGCCAAGTCATATATGTGATACACAATAGGAAACGAAAACGTGCATCTAAGCTTAAAACCCGAAGGCCTTGGAAACAAGGTCACGAGATGAAGGCCTCGATCAAAGACCAGATTTGAATATGCAACAAGACACGTGTATTATTTTTTTACGTTTAATATATTTATAATAAAAGCAAAAAAGCGTTTTAGCTCCTTCCATAATTAGTTGTAATGAATAACATTTTCATTGATGCTCTCCTTTAATATAGTTTGCCACGACTCAGGAAATGTTATTATAGGTAAAGTGCACTCATGCATTACTTATTACATTGGTTGCGATACGATGAATTTTAACATTAACCTTATATATGAAAATTGATATTGGTATAAACTCATTAAGATAAATATAATTCTATACCGTCTGACCAAGTAAGATGTGAGACCGTGTAAGTTGTTACATACATTATATGTATTTATTCATGGGAAAGTTTGTACCATCCACTTTGCCGGTACTCGCTGCTAGATGGCGCTGCACATCAAAATTTGTATATATTATGTCACCTTAAAACTGTAGGATGTAGGATCGTTTGTTTGTAAGAAAACCAAAATAGATAGGATGTCAAATGTCAATAATTTATGAACGAAGCATTTAATTTACAATCAAACGCATAAAACGTTCATGGTTTTATTACGGTGCATATTTCTTTTTAATGTAACTAAATGCTGATCCTGTAACTGAACTAATTTGTCGGGCATAAAGACTTCTTCTGCTTTTTAGCTCGTGGTAGGAATTTATAACAGAAAGATTATATAGAACAGGAACATTGTTCAAAGCTTCGAATATAATTAGGATTGATATAAAAGTTGATTTGAAGAAGGATATTTGCAATTATTTCAAGTGCTAATGATGACGTCCTCGTACAGTGCTATTCTGTAAGAACTAACTTTATGCCAACGTGAAATGGTGCAAACCGACTTACAGTGATACGGTATTCTGATTGTGTATTCTTTGAATATTTTATAATAGTAAAAATTTGCAACATATTTCTCAGTCGTTTTCAGATATGAGTTTCTAGTTAGTTTTTCAAAGTAGCGCTGCGAACAATTGTCATTCACAGCGACCTTTTTCAGCTGATACAAACAAAATTGCAAAATTGCAAGTTGTGTGCAGTAGTCTGGTACACTCACTAAGCACTCATTCTCACAATTCGACAAGAACCGAGATTCAATTGAAGGCTTTGCGGGGTTTCCGAGGCACGGGAGAAAAAAGAGTGAGATTTGAACCGAGTACTGTTGGTTCTGCAGCTTTATAAGCTAAGTTAACGAAACAGGTGACATTATTATTCTGTATTTCAAGTAATCGAATTAAAAATAAACGCAAGTTTTTAATAACAACATTATTCTTGGAATTCCGTTTATTTGTTTATTTAAGGACGAGAGCATGGGTCACCTAAGTGTAACTGGTCACTGACGTTCGACTGCCAACAAAGGGATTTGTAATTGTAATCTTTAAGCCTGCAGTTACGCTGGCTCACTCCTCACTCCTACCGGGACACAACAATACAATGTATTTCTCTTTGAATAACTGATAGGTGGGTACCCCATCTGCTGATGAGCTTGCACTAAGCCCTAATAAGTTTTTTTCATCATATTCAGCCCACATTAATCCACTGCTGGACAAAGGCCTCCTCACAGGCGCACCAGTTCTCCCGGTCCGGTGCTAATCGCGTCCAATGAGCAACCGCCATCTTCCTAAAATCGTCTGACCATCGGGCGGGTGGTCTACCCACTGGCCTTTTTGCTTCTCTAGGCCACCACTCCGTGACGTGGTTTTTTGGCGTCGATTATTCTATAACTCGAGTATAAAATAACCAAAGGAAATATGTATATCCAAATTATGATTAATTAAAATCACTTTGATGACCACAAAAATACAACGCAAAGACGAGAGATAAAACTGTATGCAAAAATAAACAGTGACAAATCTTTAAAGAAATATTTCATGTACATGACATAGTTTAATCATCTGTATTTTATTTATTTATTAACTTATAACCCATAAGCCTTGTCAGCTTGTTTGGGTGTTGCTTAAACTAACAAACATAAACTCAACAAAAAGAAAAACAAAAAAATGAACAAAATAATATACCGGTTAGCTTTCACTAAAGAAATCAAAACAAAGCTGTTTTAATCTATTATACATACATAGATTTATCGATAATATTTATAGGTTTGGATGCATAACTGTTTATGTCTGGTATCTGATATAAATAAAAGGGAAAGATAAATTATTTCTTTATTTAAAATAGACGAAAGATAGCAAATGATATCAACATGATCTTATTGTGCATATGTCCACATATAACAATTGTCATTGTCCGATTGTTTTCATTCTTTTGTTTTGTCTTCGATTGCAAATCCTTACGAATATTATAAATGGAAAAGTGAGTTTATTTTTTGTGACGCTTTCACGTCTTAACTACTCAACCGATCATCATAAAACTTTGCATACATGTCAGGAGGACATCACTAATCAAAACCTCCTAACACGCGGGCGAAACCGCGGGCGGAAACTAGTTTCTAATAAATCGAAAAAATAATGTAACAAAAAAGACCTATACATATGCAACAGTTCATAAACATTCTATTTTATAAATATTTATTTAAACTTATTTGCAATACAAGATTATTGCGCTCTTGTGTATTTAACTGACGACGAAATCGTCCGTATACATATACTATGTTCTGATATATATTTTTCTGTTTATGAAACAATTTCGATGATTTTGTTTCGAGTTCAGTATAGCTCCTAGGTGTCTCCGACTCAAATTCATTGGAATTGGACTTTATTAAGTATTTATTTCTACCAACTCGCATTGGAGCAGCGTGGTGGAATAAACTCCAAACCTTCTCCTCAAAAGGGAAAAGAGGCCTTAGCCCAGCAGTGGAACATTAACAGGGTGTTACTGAAGTATTTATTGGAAGCGTTTTTTTAATAATACAATATATATTGTACGTTGGTGGTATTTACAACCACTATGTCATAACCTCTCACGTAAATGCTAAAAACAACTGCGCAATTTTTATATGTCTATATAAGATTAGCAATGTTTGAGGTTTCTCTCATCTCTATTTTTATACCTTCAATAACTAAAAAGGATAAGAGATAATATTTTAATATTATTTTTGCGGTTAAAAATATTTATTTTGTTTACATTAGCATCTCATCAATATTTTAATGCCATTCCATTTCAACGTCACCGCTCGTCAAAGAACTATTTTCGTTTTTAAATCCGTTCGGTGACCGTCTCTGTATATAAATAACCACTTTCGTTAGCATTTTGCGCGGAATGGACAATCCTCACGTGAACCATTTAAAAGACAATAATTTTACTTGAAAAAAAAACGTTCCTTAGATAGAATTATATTTTGATTATTTAATTTTCATAATAATAATAAAATGAAATCGATTTTGGATTCATATTAATATAAGCAATAGAGCAGGAAGTATAGTAGACAAGTGTGTGAAAAAAAAAAACATATGTTATTCTCTATCCAGTCTCTCACATAATCAAATGGAACTGTAAGACGACACGATCGGAGAGAGTTCAAGCGCAGGCTTCACGTGCTTTCCGAGGTACAGATGTGCAACACTGCCAACTTCAAAAATGCTGGTTGCTACGAAGAATTTATGAACAGAAAACCCAAAAAAAAATCCTGGCCCGACCTGGGATATGAACCCGGGATCTCGGGGTCTGCGGCCTTATATTTAGCCGCTAGACCAACGAGGCAGTTGAAAAATACGCAGGGCGTTATGTACGATGAATAAATATAGTACGGCCGAATAGATCAGTTGGCGAATGGTTATATCTCATCAGTCATCATACTAATATTATAAAGATAAAATTTTTGTTCGATTATTTTGGTTTTACGCAAAAACAACTAATCCAATTAATATTAAACTTCTGTATTATATTAGTTTATAGTTTTAGAACGGACCTAAGCTATATAGTATATTTTTATCGTGTACAATTTTGATGTGAATAATCTGTTACGGCACGGTATTACGGTACGTTAAAATCGATTCGTATGCTGTGCCGGCAAACGGCATGACACTCTCTGATATCGTCCTTCGTCATCGTTGCTATATTAATCTATATTAATAAATAATATAGATTAATATAGCAACGATGATAAAAACTGCAAATGCAAATACGTCTACATACGAGTTATTCTGTATTAACGATTCAACGAACTATATCGTTATTGTTTATGTACGGATCATAAAATTATAAATCTGTCTGTACAAAAAATATGTATAGTCTAAGCTTACCTAATATAAATAACAATTCAAAAACAGTGTTCGAAAAAAGTTGCTGCATATAATTTCAACCTACACATGAAAAAGATATAGCATTCTAGTTAGAATTAGCTATCACATGAGTTCATAGTAAGTACACTTTTTAACAAAATAAATTTACTTATTGAAGAATAAAATACTTATTAAAAGTAATGAAACAAATAAAGAAACCGCAAGTGTTTCTCCAGAAATGACCTAAGACTAAGACAGGCCCCTGTCCGGACGGCTACCAAATGCTAACGAGTCGTTTTATTGCTATCTTCCGGTATGACTACTGATTGAGCGAGTACAGGTACAACAGACATAACATCGTGGATCTTATAGTTGGTGGCGCATTGATTCAAAACCACTTCGGTGTAGATTTCTTACAGGAGCAGTGGCCATGGGCGACGTTGACAAGTTACTATTTACCCATTTGCTCGTCAGCCCCAATTAAAATTACTATAACAAAAAAAGTAAGACAAATTCACGGGCAACGCTATACTTAAATGTCCAAACGATGATGTAAAATTACATAATTAGGATTACTCGAATTTTATACAAAGAGAATAATAAATAACATTTCTAATATACCATTAAAGGTTTTTTCAGATCCGAACGGGTGGTCAGAGACCACCATCCTTACCAACAAGCATGCATTATTCTTCAGCAAAACATTAATACCTTATATTTCTGTGTTACGACTAAAGGTTGATTTAGAGAGTGAGCCAGTGTAAAGGGCATAATAAACAAGTTATCATTCTCACTTTCTTATATAACAACCCACCGCTGTGCTGTGAGAATCTTTATAAGCAATTTCATCCAAATCGGTTCGAATCTGCTCTTGAAACCCTAAACCAAAGCAAAGCACCGTAAAAGAAATTGCTTTCATTTTCTTATAAGTCAAATTTAATATACTTTTTTCTAACCAGATTGATATTTCATACTTCTTACTTCAAAATCACAGACTTCGCTACCACCATAGATCCTTGACTTACGCGCGAGCGAACCCGCGGGCAATAGCTATTTAAATATATAGAATCGAAAAACAAAAGAAATTACATAATTATGTCATTTTTTTTTTTTAATTAATTTTAGGCGCGTTTAAACGACATATGCCCAGCTTAAGCTAAGCCCTATATAATATGATTGATGGTATAGATCTGCGCTCAACTTACATTGGAATACTCAATTTGTGTTACTAAATCTCTGAAACTCAATTTTTTAACTTTGTTTTGTTCCTATAAACTTTCAATCATCATCATTTTACAGACTATCATTTAAATGTAGCTAAAGTTTCAGCCAATTCAACTGAACAGTTATTTTATAGCATTTAACAATTTAAAAAAAAAAGTCTTATGTCAATACATAAGACTTTTTTTATTTATAAACCGATTGAAATAAAACAAACACTAAATTTTAAATGAAGCTTGCCACAATACGTTAGTGAAAACCGCACTCAAATCAGTTAAGCCGTTTCTAAGATTAGCGTGAACAAACGCACAGACAAAAGGATACAGATAAATGGACGAAAAATCTAAAAATGCTCGTTTTGGGTTCTATTGCTTTGATAAAGGGCCCCGATAATGATTTTACTTATATATCTTCCATGTACAGACATCGATCAGTTACATTTTTATAATATGTATAGTTTTATAATATGTATAGTTTTTAGAAACTGTCAAGCAATAATATAGTTAAAATTGTTATGTAGCATTGAACATAATACGAAACTATTTTCAGGTTAATCTACGCCATATAAAGTTAGAGTACATGAAACTTTATCCACATTGTACGCTTCGAGTACAAATAGTTCTAAAAATAAACTCAATTATGAACAAGTATCGGGACTATAGTAAAAGTAATATGGTGATGTACTTTTGTCCATACAATATTTAACAAACAAAATAGTAAAAGTTTATATATTTTGAGTCGGTTACTATTTTAAAGTATAAAGAAAAATATATATCCAAACACTCACCTAGGTCAGAAAGGCTGACTTTTTCCAAGAACGGATCAGCAACCGGCAACTAAAACAAAACAAATTTTTTATCATTTTTATATAAACATATAATTAATCAATATTCTCTTATATCCAATTGTTAAAATCGCCGAAGTCAAGCAACAAAATCCAATATTAGTAAAATATACTATAAGAATTCTATCGTTTACTTAAAAATGATTTATCCACTATGTATAAAAGACTATACAAGAAATTGATTCGTTCTTTGATAAATCGATTTCGATTCAATAGGTTAAGGTCAAGAAATGTATTAACTAGCGCTGCATTATTAGCGGTTTCGTGACTTTGCTATACATTTCATTGCTAAACCCACATATGATGTATATACAAGTATTGATTCACGATAAAATACAATAATATTTATATCGCAAACCATAACATTTAGTAATAGAATTCTTGCATTATAACATTAGATTATTTATATAAGTAAATGATTTATTGTAAAATCAGTATATTGAATTATTTTAGTTCACTTAATATAGAAGAATGTTCTTGAATTATATGACAAACCACCTTCATACAATAACAGGCAATAATGACGACATACAGTGCACTACATGCACATAAATAATCCGTTATAGTATATATGTCATGTTACACTGATTCGTCGTCGCGTTTAACAAAAGCGAAATAAACAATTATAATATCACTCACCGTGAGATGTTTATCATTTAACTTTGACCTTTAATCTATGAAAGTTTTCCTCATAAATCGTGCGGTTTGTTTACGTACGGTAAAATTATAACGATTAAGATTATTAAAATATATAAAATTATAAGTTAGTAACTACAATATTCCATCTGACTGGACTGCAAAATAATTAAGATATGAATTAAATAAACATGATAGTACGAGAATCATAAACATACTTTTCAATTAAGTTGTTAGTTTAGATAATTTAAATTAAAAATAAATAATAGATATTCAAATGATTCCATTAATAATAATAAAAATACAACATCGTTTTCTGTACCATCATGTATTTAAAATAATCTGATTAAACAATGTAACATAATTCTATCGCTCCGATTTCAAATAACATTATTTAAAGACTTTTTTTAATGCCTGAGTAATTTCTATAACAATAAAGTAAAATATCCTTAAATTATTTATAGGGTGAAATCATAAAACGGTTTCTAAAATACAGTATTTTGCTTTGTCTCTTGCAATGAGGCAAATGACGCGCCAACGAAAATATTCGTAGTGATCAGTGGCGTAGCTTGACCTAGATTGGCCCTGATTTAAAATTTGGGCCCTCATCTTAAATGCGGCAATGACCTTTTTTATCGTACGGTCTTAGAATTCGGGTGAGATTACATTAGATTTGGATAACAATTTACGAATTTTTGCTTAATCGGGTTCGGGGCCCCTGTAGCTAGGAGGCCCCGCATCTTTGATACGCTGGTACGGCGGCAGCTAAGCCCCTGGTAATAATACAATACGTTAACATAAGAGAGCATATATAACAGACAAGTGAAGTTCTGGTAACTTACCCCCCTCGAATCTCTAAACAATATGGCTGCATGATGGGGATCAAGAAAGGCGTCAGATGCGCGGTGGCGTGCAGTGGGAACGTTTCCGAGTGATGAACGACGCTTTTCCGCCTCTTGTGACGCTGCTCGCCGTAAATAAGCCCCTGTTTACAAAAAAATACATATGACATAAAAATAATAGTACACAATTGTCATGTTTACATTACGAAGCAGTGTGTGTGTACGTGGTACATAATTTTTAGATTAATATTTCATTTAACGCTATATATATAGCGCTATAATTTTGCAAATGTAACAGCCAAAAATCTGCTTATAAAAACATAATTATTATAGTTTCCGTCGCATCTGTCTGTATGTATGCATATTCGCGCTAATCTCAAAAACAGCTGTGTGGACTTTACATTTTATGTTTACACTAAATCAATAAAATTTGATTAGGATGTGTTTTGTCGAGTTAATAGATAATTTGCCTTCTGAAAGCTGCATTGGCGTAAGCAGCTTAAATTGTCAGTCGGTTAAAAAGCTCGTCATTATATGTCATCTCTGCTTAGTGGTGCACCTCGCGAGGCCGTGGCAGGTCGCTAGTAAATGGTACTTGTAAGCTTTGCACCAAGTGGAAACAGTGTCACCAACTTCATTTCGGGACTTTGAATTTTTAAGAGCTTCTTTAGTGTTTATATTGTCTCTCTACAAAATATATAAGTTCGTTCTATAATTTTTTTTATTGCAACAAGTCGACTGATATCGATTCCTTAATCTTTAGAATTTTACACACAAATATACACAAAGTCATCATAGGTTTAATACAAAACGTTAATGTAATGAGCGTCAAAATTTATTTGCATCATATAAAAAAGTCAAACGTTTACCTTAGAAATGAAAAGACACGACTGCCCTAAATAATAAATGAATGAATTTATAGCCAGCGTCAGCCAAGAAATCTAACGATAACCCATTAATCCAATCTTTCAAATCTTTTCACCCATTTAAAAGTTATGGTAAATCAAAAAAATTACACAAATTAACCGTAAAAACATTACACTCCTTTATTGAGGAGTCGTTTAAAAACAGTAAGGAAATAAAACAGCCGGGTTAAGGTTATTAAGTAATTAATTAACACAGTAGATGTCCAAATTGGATCAAGGTAATTGGAGGAGTAATTGAATTAACACTATGTCGCTATTTAAGAACCTTCTCAAAAAAGGAGAAGGCCTTAGCCCAGTGGGACATTCACAAGCTGTTACTTACTAATGTCGCTGTTTTGTGATAGGCTAACAAGACATTTTACTAAATATAAATCAGACCTAAAATATTAAATAAAATATGGACTATTGAGATCATCACCCTGTACGTGATTCTGAATAAGTTTAAAAAACTCAAAATATTTACGCCTAGCAGCATCTAAAGGACAGCTAACCACTTGCTCGTAAAGCAAAATTCAAACATTTTGAAGATATATCATCTGTTAAATTGGATATTTAACATATGTATAAAATAAACTAATTTTGTTGTTATGTTTGTAATGGTTTTGTATACGAATGATATAATACTCCTTTATATCGTAATGTAAAATACCAAATAAATAATTAAATATCTACATACGATACACAAGGTGGGCTTACACAAAGCATTCTTTATTTGCTTTAAACCGTATACATAAACAGTTGCTAGAATATATTGTGTACTGTATATCTGGTTAGCATTTTGTTTCATTTATATCACAATAGTACTTTTCAGAATTTAATTAATTTCCTCAACACAGTTATCGTTCAATAATTATCATCATCATCATTCACTTGTCCGCCCTTTATTAGTCGTCGGCGCAGTGAGTTATGTGAGGGATTTGGTAACTTATACGAGCAACTGCATGGCGCTTACTTCATTTTATTGTCTTTGTTAGCGCGTCGGTTTTCGCTACGGGTGGTTAAGAAACCTAAGCGCTTGATTGTTCAATGATAAATAAGCCATAATTGGTTGGTGGTGGTTAATCATGTATTGCTCATGGGGGTGTGTCTCTGTTCAACACTGCCGGAACCTCGCGTCTACTTGCGACTTAACTTACACCCCTATACAATAGACCAAACAGGTAAAGTTCTTTTCTTTCAAGTGTAATATTAACATAATAACTATTTATTATATCCCCCTGCTGAACAAAGGCCTTCGCTCTAGATGATAATATTTGGATCTTATTCCAGCTCGATGATCACATTTTCACAGAATTTTACTTGATACATGCAGATTTCCTCACGATGGTTCCTTTCACCGCCGTGGTGAGCATTACTCCGTGGTGCTTGCCCGGGTTTAAATCTTCAGTTAAGATTCACGTGTACTATCCATTGGGATTCTATCCTTTTATCATTACCATGTATTATCTGGGGCACAATTTTAAATACTTCGAGTTCAAATAAATATTTCAGCAACTAGGCATTGTATGCATATGATAATGATAATAATGACATTTCTCGTAAAATATGCAAATTAACACAGACGCCTGTAAATTTCATGTTTCGAGAAAGAAATTTTACATTATAAAGAAATACGGTAATATCGTTTGTACGTTATCAGTAACATTTAGAAGAAGTAATTAATTTTGAAATCTATTCGCACGATTGAAAGTTTAAACTTTATTGCATTTCAAATACAAACTTTTATGCGTCGAGCCATAGTCACCGCGCATTAGTCATTTTGCTTTGTTCCATACGAAAATGTTTAACGTGACGGAATTCACGTATCAGTCTCTTCGAGGTTTATTTATTCTTCATCAATATGATTAATTTATAAACGACAAGCAGGTTCATAATAATGTTCGAATTTTAATTATCTATACAAATAAATATAATAAGTGTCTGTCTGTGATTTCAAAGTAACATGTGTCGTTATATGTTGCAGCCATTAGCCCATAGATGCGTTGTGCTAAACACGTCAATTTCTGAATCGCGGTGTGCAGATATTTCGGAGTGGAGTGACCTTCTGACATACATAAGCAGGGTTGATTTTTTTATCTATTACTTGCTGCTGCTTTACCCATGAGCATCTATATGAAGCATGTCCACGTGTAAGTCATGACAATAATATAGTTGTCCTAAGAAATGGAAATACTACATATATATACTATGAACAGTAACGGGCATTACAATAATTCGGTAAAACCATTTTTCTTTAATCACTAGAATAATAATAATTGCACTAATATTAATAATACGAAAGGCTGTGTGTGTGTTCTGAATGTTAATCATTTGTTCACGCTTTATCGCAGTTAAAATTATCATATTCTATAACATAACGACATTCGTATAACGAAGTATTTGTATTCGAATAGATTGAATATTTTCGATATATTTTTATGTATTATTAATATAAACATATCGGACTATCTATAATATATACCAATATATTAATACTTTTAAAACGAAGTCATAAGTTACTCATTTCTAAGTGTTTACTCGAATTGCTCATATCATATCGTGTATGCTTTATGCAAATAGCTAAAAGAATATATTATCAACAAAGCTTAGATTTTACTATTCCATGCTAATAGATCTGCTATATGCATTACAAACAGTGTTTGATTAAAATATATTTGTTTACAATACAAGACTATTCCATTTAACTACTTAAATCATACTTTAATTTTGCTTCCAAGGTTCCAATATCAAATTCACAGAAGTTAAGAACGGCATTTTTCAAGATTTCATAATGAATACTATGTATTATGTAAGAACTCGACCTAAAACGACCTCTTGTCACTTAAATTCAAAGTCATAGTTGTTTATTTATCTTTAAACCTTCTGCCATAGCCAATCGACTATAGGTGAAGTATTTTAATGAAAAACACAATATACATTTTTATTACGTTAAGTTTTTTCATTAATGAGAAATAGTAACGAAAAACTAGTTGCCGTATTAAAATTCAAACAAATATCCACTTTTTCAACAAATATTTTTTTCGTTATCGCTTACAAGAACAGATTGATCGCTTTAAAGAACAGGTTGATTAAAATGCTATTATGTAGGTAACTTGTTTCTATTCGTGACATTTCCATAACAAATATATATTTATAATAGACCTTCTCCTCAAAATGAAGAGGAGGCCTTAGCCCAGCAGTGGGATATTAACAGGCTGTTACTTTGCTAGACCTTTATTCGTATTTTATATTTATTTATTTATATTAAGTATACTTAAAATAAGCATATTAAAAAATTACAATAAAGAAAGAAAACAATACATTCAACGAAATATTCTCTGATATGCACCGTATGCTGTATACGTAAATTTTTAGGAATACTTAACATTCGAATAGAAACTTCCAAGTAACGAAAACAAAAATATTAATTAAAAAACAAGCGATTTATACACACACTTCCTATTCTTTATAAGTCTGTAAATGCGTGTACCATATGACACGCATTTACTTTACACATATGCAGTCACTATTATTTCTAAGTATTTTAAGTAGATAAATCGTGAAATACGCCAATGTCATATATTCTTTTACATATACCATTACGTTTTGTGCATATGCGGAACATGGGGGTATTTTTTCGAGTTTCCGTTTCCGAGAAGAACCACCTCTTGCAGCATAAATGGGATATATTGTTATATATTATAAATATAACTCATATCAAGAATATCGCGCTAAATATAAATTTCTACCTAAGTAATGACATATAAAACTGTCTGAGTTTTTCGAACCAGATTCGAAGTTTACTTTAGTTAAAAACATAAGTCAATGTTCAAAAAGATCAAAGAATTTCCTATAGTCATTATAGTGTTAATCGATTCAATTAAAATGTTACTTTACGGCCTTCACGGTTAAGGAAGTTATAAAAGGAGTTAGATCGAAAGAGTAGTATAACGTTCTAAGAGCTATTTGCCTAAATTGGCAATCAGTTATAAGATAACGAAGAAGTGAGTATATGAATCGATCTAATCAAAGCTAATGGTGTTTTGCTTTGTTTGTAGAAAAATATTTTTTTTCAACTTTCCATTTTATTTCAATGTTGACAGATTCACATCATAGATATATATATATTTTATATATAGCGTACGATATTATTTTCAAAAAAAAAGTATATATAGTTATAGTCCAAAAGCATATATAGTTAGCGACATAAATGTGTTATAAAATGTATTAATAATAAATTTGAAGGTTTAACTAAGCAACTACAAAAACAATACAACATAAATAATTTATAGATACACGATTTAACATTTCCATATACACTGACATCTACTAGACTGAGTTTACGTTTGACGCGATGCTTATGCTTAAACAAATATGACCTTAGGCGGTAAAATAGGACATCCTATTTGACATCAATAGATATAAGACTGCCTACATTATATTATAATCTATTCTTCTAATAAAGCTGCAATAAGATCATTTAATAATGATCAAATTAACATCAAATACAAATTACCTTCTTGAAGAATTGTTTCAAATATTTGATATGTCGCTTCGCAATCCTCAAGAACGGACCTTCTTAAGCCTTTTTGGATGTGATCTCCATCTAATGACTTTGAACGTGAACGAAATTCATCCTTTTGAGCCGTTCGGTCGCTGCTGGTAGTTGGAACAGCGCATGAACCTCGTCGACTTTCACTTGATTCATGACGCCAGTGCCCCACTTTTTTACTAAATGTCCGGATCAACTCTTGTATAGAATGGTGTTTATGCCTGTGACCACTCGCACTAGATCCCGAGCCTCGCCTTTCGCTGGAATATGGGTAATCTTTACTACCGGCAGCACTTTCCGCTAATTTCTGAGCGAAACTTTTATTGTCAAAGCGATTTTTAAAAGGTGCATGTGACAATTTTGTATTACTTATTTCACCATATTTTTCGCACTTACTGTATTCATTCTCTTGAATATCATCCATGACTTCATTATAAAGAGGCGATACAAAATGATGATAATCTTGACGTGGTGCATGATAAGCGTTTGTGCACGTTTGATATCGTTCCTCATCAACTCGCTTAGTTTTTGGGTCGAAGTTTTGATGATGCGAAGATGGCGATTTATGTTCCTCCATAAAATCACGGTAATAGCTTGTAAAATTCTGATATCTGTCTCGAGGACTGGATGACGAGTCTAATGGACTTCCTCGGAGACTTCGATGTGTGCAACATCCACGTCTGTTAATAGAAATTGCCTTTGAGGAGGAAGCATTATTTACAGATGAATGCGAATCAGTTGAGCTTAACGTAGAGCACCAACTCTCAAAACTGCTATCCTTTTCTATAGGTGGCGTAGATTCTCTTGATTGATGTTTATGGAGAAAATGCGATATCCCATGCATTTTTTAACTTTATTTTTACATTTATTCTCACTAGTTATTTTTATTTGTATAATTAAATAAAAAGTTTGCGCTGTTCCAATCGAATTCTTATTATATATCTAAAAGAATCACTAAAAATATTAATGTTACATATTTTATTTTAACTTTACATTTACTAGTAGGTATTTGCACTTGTATATTTAGAGTTGTACATAGATGGAAATCGGCAATTTTCGCAACTTCAAATCATAGTAAGATTCCTACATAATTAATATTACAAACGTTTAACGTTTCCATACATTTAGCAACACGTCTTTTCACTAAACATATTTTGACCACAATTTTCATAAAAAATGTTAATCAAGCGGATGTTTCGTGCAATAAAACGGAAACAAAACGACATTTAGATATTTTATAAAAAAAAAATTAAATGGCAGACTATCTCCTGTTTTAAGGGTCTGTTTAGCATTGCATGGGAACCGGTTTTATTACGTTATGTGCGTTCGAAGGTCGACGTATCCTATTTAGGGAGTGCATTCACGTGACAAAAGAGAAAATACAGCTGGTCTTTAAAAAATGTGGATAAAATGATATAAAAGACAAGACGCATACACATATCCGGTCACCTTCAGATCAAATCTGGCGTAATCGAGGTCACTGCTCAACACTTTAATTAGATACGTTTTTGATACTCATTTATTTCTATAAATCCTACTTTATTTTAAAAGTTTATTATAATTATGAAATCAATAAGTACAAAACTTTGTTTATGTAGTATTATATAAAAAGACCAAAATGAGCGAAGAGCGTCATGTTCTCACAATTCTGTGTACAACAACACACACAACACAATTATATGTATTTTTTTCTTCATTAGAAAATACTTGCTAATGTCGTTTTTCATCAAAGTAAAATAATTGCGCTTTGAATATTAAATTTCATTGGGTTACATTTTACGCCACTTGTTCAAGAATTATTCTTGTAAACTGAACTCAAGGAACATAATACTGAGTGACGTTTACGAGCCCGTATAATTTTAGTTCTAACCATGTACCATTAACGAAATGACAATCATCAAAGACAAAGACGAAAAAGAACTAAAGATTTGCTATTACAAAAAGAAATGTAGTTTTTAATTTTTTGTCTATGATGAACTTATTGTTTTTTTTTTCTTTTGAAATTTGGAAGGAAATACTAAGAAGTACAGAAAGAAAGATAAAAAGAAAAGATATATTAAATACGACTATGAATATTTATTATGCGAAGATTAAGTGGATCTAGCCAATAAACGGGAACGGCTTTTCAATCTGATCAAATAAATAACCAACAAGTGTTAAATTTATATTGACAATGCACGAAGCGTTATTTCTTCAGTCCAGAGCTGATCTGAGCTATGAATTCTTTGTAGTCATATTTTCAAAATTTTAAAATAATAAAAGATAATTAATTTGAGTAACGATAAAAAATAATAATTTTAACGTTGATATTATTGCCTGCAATCTTACATCTGCTATTTATCTGTGTTATTGTATATCAATTGTCTGGCATCAAATTTCATTTTTATATACAAATTGAAATTTATTTGTTTAAAGAATAGCCCTACTACCTATCTATTTAAATTATTTATGAATTCCTTCGTGTTACAAGTGACAAGAATCGTTAATACAAGGCCAATCGAAATATAAAACAGCACGGGGCACCTAAAATATGTGTAGAAGTTGTATTTATCAATGCTAATTAATATAACTTTGTATAAAGTTCATTAACTATTCTTTTTAAACATAAATAGATCTATTTTTAAAATAAAAATTTGAGATTAGGTGACATTATTGAGATTACATTTCTTTAAATATTGTTCGAGTCTTTGTCTGGAGAAAAAATAACGTTCATGGATGTCATTGGTAATAACATTTCTTTATACCGTTCTATGGCTTGAAAAATTGACCTTTAATATACATTACTAATATTTTGTTTATTTGTTGCCTTGTATTTAAAAACAAACTTGAAAATATTTCAAAGCATTCGTAACGAACGCTTTATATTGTTTACAGCGTTACCCGCCAAAACATGGCCTATTTATCCTGAGGAAAACCAAAGTCCTTCCTTTATAGTGAATTAATTTATTAATTACGGACTATTTAGTTTAGTTAGTTTGTAAAATAATAAGCAATATAGTTAAAAGTACAAAGAAAACTTGGTCACATCTTTTTGTATTTAAATTTATGCAAACAATTTCTGAATTTATTACACTTTATCAATATTCATGAATGCAGACGTGAAGACTGAACTGTGAGATTATTGCTATTATCTATGTCACCTCTAAATATAACAAACAAGTACTTTTTAATATGCACATTATACTAAATGAAAAGTGTCCAATTTAGTTCACACGTAACTAAAGTATTTAATGTAAAATGAAAATTATAAACGTGCACCTTATGAACTTAAAATAAATATACATTTATATACGTACAAAACTATTTGTTTACTACGGCATTGCGCCAAATGTACACAAAAACATACGTGCACATGTGCTCTATGCCAAAAAGTAAACAGAACACAATGATCAAGAATCGACTGAACAGCGCATCCGTAAATTTATAATCTATCAAAAGGGAACTTAGCATGTCACAAGACTCTGTACCGGTGTTGATTGAATACAGTTTTATTATCGTTGCACTAAGAGCGCGACGTCACGCACTCGCGGCGGTCGTGGGTATACTAACTTAGAGTAAAATAAATAAGCAAAGAGAGTGGGCACGAGAGGGCGAACAGAAAGAGGCGCTAGGCGACTTTGACCGCGTGACGAACACGCGATATAGTAACAATTTAGTGAATAACTTGATTTCGGAATACTTTTACATCTTTTTCACAACGCGCTTCCAAATAAATTATTTTTAGGTTTAAAACGTGTTTTAAATCTACGACAATATTAATTAATCATAACTAATTGATTCAAAAAATAATAATTGTGTAAAATTGTAGTATATTTAATTTTGTCATAATTTTTATTTGAATTGTTTTATACATTTATCGGGCCTTAAGAGCAAGAATGAAAAAAATCTAAAGCAAATTTCTTCGAACACATATTTCAAACGAGTACAAAGAGTTGTATTTGAGTTTATTTTCATAATTATATTAATCGATGGTTGAGAATAGACAAAAGCATTGTAAGAAATGTCAACCATCGCTTACATCGCCAATGCGCCACCAACCTTGGAAACTAAGATGATATGTCCCTTATGCCTGTAATTACACTGGCCCACTCACCCTTCAAACCGGAACACAACAATACCAAGTACTGCTGTTTTACTGTGCAAAGACGAGTGAGCCAGTGTAAATACTGGCACAACATAACTTTTAGGTAAACAAATGTTAGCTGGTAAGCACAAATACTTTTAAATATTAATCAACAAATTTGTAATAAGAAACAAAAGTAATCGAAAAGTTTCATCATTATCAGCTAAAGTAATACTTTAATAACAAGCGTTATATATCTATCAATGTTGGTGTCTTCAAATCCAGAGTAAACAGGTTTCTTATAGGCAAGCGTGCTACATCTTAGACCGTGTCGATGCTTAACATCAGGCCAGTCAACGGTCAAACGCTGGCCTATTAATTGTAAAAAAAAATAAATATCTGAAAAATAATTATTTCAGTTTTAAGGAAACTAATAGAATCGATTACAATACCTAATTAAATATAAAAAACCACAATTCTTAATTTGTATTTATCATTCATCTCGTTCTCAGCGGTGAAGGGAAATGATATGAGCAAACCTGTACGTTTCGAATGAAAACCTGCCACATATGTATTCACCAAGTCCCATTGGAGCCGCATAGGGGAATAAGCTCCAGGACTTTCTGCTCAAAAGGAGAGGAGGAACATTTACCGATTACATACTTCACACCTACTCATCTTTTTACTCAGTAACAGTTGAACTTATAATATAAATAGCCTTATATAATGCCACTCATAAGACCTATTGTTAATAACTAGTGCATTATGTAAATTTACGCGCAACAAGAAACACGAGATAGCTATTAATGTGCAGATGAACGTCTGCAGAACGTCTATATGAAGCTAACCTTTGACATCGAACACTCAAGTAGTACGGAGTACACAGATTGTAACTGCAGACAACAGATTCATGTTTAAATCATATAATAAATAAATAAAAGTTAAATATACAAAACACCCTACTTTCGAATTGGCTTACTTTACACAATACTGTTCTTCAGAAAGACAATGGCAACAGTACGAAATAATAACAATGAATGCGCTCAAATAACATAGATACAAGAGAGAAACATTTTAAAGAAATAATAATTAACAATACAACTCAATTTCAGTTTACATCATAACATTAGATCAAAGTAAGTCATTATTTATTTTTATTATTTACTTTTGAGCAAGTAATCTCCTACGTGATTAATATGATTACTAAAACGTCATATTAAATAAACATACGTCCTGTGAGTTCAAACTCAATAATATAAAATTATTCATAACAACATTCCGGACACCGATTAAGAAATAAAGCAATTCACTTTCCCAATATTTTTTAAGAAGAGATTTGAAAGTTTGTTTATATTTTAACATTTATGACTGTAAAATATGTTAATGTTATCGGTTTAAGCGCAACATTAGGTAAAGTAACAACCCGTGTATGACTCGTGTATCACTGTTAGACAAATAACCCAGTGAGAACCTCTTATGAAATGGATGTCTGTCGTTGATCTTTCTCGATTGTGCGGCGTAAGTTCACACGTTCGTTGAGCATAACGTCACATCCCGATTTATTGGGCGACAGAGGGTGTTGCATTATGATTTATCTTATTATTATAATAATATATAGCAACGAATTAAATAGTATATACGCCACGCACAGACAATGCTTGCAACACATGCCCTTTGCTGTCGAGGCATACGAGTTGGTCTCACCCACAAAGCGCGCCAATAAATGTTTCACATCAACAATAATTATTTAATTTAATAATTTAGTATTAAGCACGATAAAAATTCCTAGACATTTTATTTTTATTATTTTAAATACTATATGTATTGTACTTTAGTAGTGGTAATTGAGAAGATATTTAATAAATCGTGTGTTTAAAAAATCACGTAGATAGTAGATAGGGAATAGTGAATGCACGTTTATTTGAGAGCCCACTCATGCACGACAATAACCCAAACTCAGTTGGCTTAGCCACTGTGGCCGTCATCGATCAGAAAGACATTATTATTTCACTTAGTTTTTCGGAATTCAAAACAGTAACATTATAAATAAAATTTTGATTATTCTACCATTTTTTAATATTTACGAAGAAATAGTCCTGTTTCATATTCTAATAAATGTATGCAAAATTAATAAAATACATAAAACGTGCATAAAATAATAATGGTGTTATGACTTACCTGAAGCATAATGGTGTTGCTGAGCTATCACCCTCTGAAATGATATAAAACGATAAAATAAATCAAGAGGAAAAAAAACAAAAAGCTGTGATGTGAAAACGATGGTGAAAAAAATCCTAGCATGAAAATAATGTGAACTTATTCAATCTATTAAAACGCGTTACCGATAGTATAACCGTGATCAATGAGTAGAAAATATTTGTATGTGAATAAACGTGCAAAAGTACAACTTAAAATAAATGTGACCTACGTGTCCTGAACTTAAATAAAAAATACACTATGGGATCTAACTAATTACATTATTTCTCGAACATCGCTTATGATGTTTGAAGAATGTGAATAATGGTCACAAGGAAAAAAAAAAGTTGATAATAAACATGATATGAAAACGACATTTTAATGCATACCTACCTACGTGTCATCGAGTCAACAATATAAGGATTTATTACATTATAAGTACTTATAATCTATTAATATGAGTTTAAAAGTTGTAAAGAAACTGGACGAGTTCTAGTGATTTCTTTTATAGAGGTCGTTTATATTGAGTAATATAATAATATAAACACATTTCTTTCACAACCGAAGCGAGCTGGTAACGGCTGCTAGACCCAACCACATAAATATTCGTTACTTTATTATGAGTAATATTTTAAATATTTTTTTTTATATTATTTAAGCAAACTACTTTAATGATTTTTTTGAATCATAGTGCACCGTTACCTACATCAAACCCTTACAAATTAAGGAATACGCACATTAGCGCTTACTATATACTTTTACATAAGCTTGCTAAACGATCGTGAAAAACGAATCATCGGGTTAACAAATATTATTAATGATAAAATACTTTATCAAACATTTTTTATATATTATTCTTACATCATGTTTTCTTACTAAAGCAATACAGTTTTAAGCTAATTCTAAATACTTTTTCAAATATACCCTCAATTATGACAAATTGCTATTGACGGTGCTAGTTCAGTCATAACTTATATTACTTTAAGAAGTATGTATCGTTAACGCTAATTACCTATATAAAATCAATAATCCTGTACCATAAGGTAAAAGATCAAGGTTACCTAAATTCGAAAATATTGTCGAATATTTATTTCTACTCCAACAATCGGTAAACAGGAATGTCATTAGAAGTCCAGCTTAATTAATGAAGTTGTTAGTAGTCATCGCTTGTTGTCTCGATACAATAGCCATACTAAATGTTAGAACAATTTTATTATGTCTGCTCGGCTTGTAACAATCTCAGGTGTATTATCATGCTAATTTTACAAAGATCCGTATCAATCGAACATTGAACTTTCATAATAATAGTTTATAAATATAAAATGGATATAGGCTTTATTAGTTTAAAAACGGAGCAGTTACACAATTCGTCAATAGCTAAAACTACAAATTTAAATTACACAAAAAAAATTAAATGTGTTTTTGGTCCTTTAACTTTATTATATCTAGTAATATTTTTAAATCAATCGGACCTGTAAAATTTGGTAAAATCTTTTTGTCAAGTAGGAAATGAGCTGATGGTCTTCAAACGATCGAAGAAAGATAATTGATAGCTAAGCACTATCTCGATCACATCAGGTTTAAAGCAGAAAAAAACCGAGCAAGTGCGAGTCAGAGTAATTAATTTCCTTAATTTTTTTTAAATACTTTTTTTAAACAACAAATTTACGGTTTTCGGATTTATTCCTATACTTTTGCTAAATAAATATAAATTTTATGATTCTACGTTAACGGGATAAGTTTTAATTCCCTTTGATTCATTCATAACCCTTCTTTCTACGTCGGGGTTAAAAATGTGTGTTATTTTATGTATGCATGGGAATTACTTTATTTAAGAAAATTTTAGTTCGGTTCAGTCAGATTAAAGATGCTCCAGTATCAATTTCATTTCGATTAGTACTTTCAAATATAAACTTCTTTTTAAGAGAAGTTATTAATGAAAAAGCAAACATAAACCAAATTATGAAATTAGCAACTGTTAAATAAATTATAAAAATAAATAAACTTAGTATTGTTGTTCTCTGGTTTAAAGGATGAGTGAGTGAGTCAGTGTAAATACAAGCACAAGGGAATAAAACATATTGTTAGCAAGGTTAGATGCGCATTGACGATGTAAGGAGGTTTAATATTTCTTAAATTGTAGTACAAAAATTCAAAAGTACGCAAGTGTGTCTACCTATTTCAAATTTAAAAAAAAACATTATAGCATTGAAAACGAGTGACGTTAGTTACTATTAGAAAAATCGCAAAAACATATATCAAGAACGAAATTAATGAATTTTCGTATTAAACATTTGTTAATTTAATTCGTTTATTCATTACTAACGTCATGGCATTGTCTTCGCATGCCACTTATTGGTTTGGCAATGTTGGCTCAAATGGCTTCGTTGGTTGGAACTTATTTTATTAATCGATTTCCTACACGGATTTTATTATGTACGTAATATAAAATGTTGGTAACATTTTCTACTTTGAAGTATTTTAGAAACCAATCAAAAAAGCGAAAAGTGTTCATAGTACAAAAAACATTGACCACAATAGTTATGCAATAGGAATGTCACAACGCGTATCTAATGATAGATGTAACCATATTGCAATAGGCTAAACATATCTAAACTTCTTTTAATATTTATCATGACTTCGAAAAATGTTATCTTTTCTACTTTACGTCGAAACTCGATAATGTAAATATTACACGGCGAGTTACGAACACAACGTAATCTGGGAGCCATCTACTATCAAATTGTCCCTTTATCGAAATCGAATCAAAACGTAATCGTTGCAGTTTAGCTGCTTTTCTACGCTAACGCAACGCTGCAGTTATTAATTAGTAGAATTTGATCTGTTCTAATTTCAATATATATTTGCATATTAAAAAATGTATTACTTTACACAATTGACTTCTTTTATACCTAAATCAAAGTCAGCAAAATCATTGTCTTGTTATCTTGTATTGCGTCTTAGCTTTCTTTATTAACAATAACAATAATTTAAACATATACACGTGAGAAAATGATGAAGTGAAAGATTACACACGTGCTTATATTACACCCACCATTTCAAAGAACATCGCTAACAACTTATTCAAAAACATCGCTGTACCTCAATATCTTAAACAAGCTACTACGCTCACATTTAATGGAATTATCAATATAAGACCCACATGGGTCTTTTATTATATCATTTTAAGACCCATAAGGGTTTTTATAATTATGATAAATAAATTTTTTTTCATATAAGTATATACTCAATTACTCATATTTTACTAAAAATTAAATGCTCCGTTCGTAACATTTTTTAATATCGCCACATTCATTATATTGGAACATTAATTACGATGACATACTTATCTATGTATCCATCGCCAAGACGAGTTTTATTAAAATGCCTATCCAGGTGACATGATAAACTTTAAAAATAACCTTTTTTTCAATATAAATTAAGTCCAAATAATTTAAGTGTGTTTAATTATTACAATGAACGATTATTAATGCTAATAGTAATATCAAAAATTGAAAAATATCGAAAAAATCTATTAATATATATTTTTAATTTATTAGCTTTTTCATCTAGACATCATCAGACTGAACCGAGGTAACTCGCAAAACATTTCGATTGGTTTGACACAATTTATACGGAAATAGGCAATTATTACCTTAATCGAAATCGATTTCGAATTCGCTATATCTTTGAACGTTTGCTTGTTTATTTTTTCTAAAATATTGTTTAAAAATAGTGTACGTTCCATAGGTGGGTAAGATTTTTCTGTAAAAGAAAAATTTGTTATTGCTATATCAATATAATAATAACGTACGTAGTTAATAATAATAGGGACTGTTATATCCCTTAATCAGCAATTGCATTGTTCTTTTTGCACACGGTAGACGTGATTATCCAAAGTATTTCGGCCTACATAAACCTTAGTCAACAACGCCATCTAAGTTCAACAAATATTTTGTTCTACATTACAACCTATTTCAGCAATTGCATTATCTTTAAAATCATTTTTAATTTCATCCTAATAGAGAGTTAGACTCAGCCCCGGGTAAATCGGACTTCGATTCCGAGAAGTATTAAAGTTCGGAAGTCAAAATTATTAACAACCAGTGTGAAAATTGATTTAATAAACCTTCAGAATTATTCTGCACTTTAACTTTTAAAAAAGAAATTTATCGGGCTCGGCCTCCTAACAGTAAGTAAGCAATTTTTTAATAGATATTAAATAAACATGTATTTTATTTATCTCTAGAATAAAATTTTCGAAGGCAACGCATGAAACTTGGTCAGATTGTAGGTTTTCATATCATATGATCATGGTAGTTTGGACTTTTCAGTTGAATATTAAAATTCTTAGAAGCGATCCTTTTATTCCAACTTGTCATTGCATAAACGAAACTTTTACAATTTTTATCACAAACTGCTCCTTGAATTATTTCAATGAATTTCTTGAAAGCACTTTTATATTTTTCCAAACATATTTACTCGTAATAAACTGAGGAGTTTATTTTTCATTTAAATATTTATTGTGATATTTTATAAGCCCTGCAAGTTTTATTTTTGTTATAACACTATGCTTTACTAAGCTTAGTGTTATATATGATTTAAATAGCTTAATATTATACAGAATAACACTCATTTTATACTACAAGTACGTAGTGATATGGGATTCTTGGATCTCTTAAAACTGTTGAAATAGACGATTGACGAAATATATTAAAAATATTTTATTGCAGGCTAAGGTTAAGTTTTTAGAATATACACATGTAAATGTCTCACATTTGGGCTAAGGCCTCCTCTTTTGGCTGGCTGCTCCAATATTATAGGGCATGTTGGATATGTTTTTTCATTAATTACATATAAATATCGTATTTATGAACTAGTATGTCGTTCTAATATAACTGGGTATTATTAACAACATAATATTGTATGCTTTCTTGTTATTTTATTTTATTTTTATACCATTTAGAAGAATTATCTTTTAATGCTTCCCATTGAGCAGATACAAATATTTGAGTAGCAATATATCAGATTAATTATCAAAGTCTGTAATTATTTCTGATATTTATTTAAAAATCATTCGAAAATATCAACAATAATATATTAACAACGAAAACATTGTTATATTGTTATAACATATATAAGGATGAATACACCTAATTACTTTAGATAATGAACTTAAAACAAACGTGACAGTATGCTAATCTTTACCGAAGGCCTTGCTTCGAGTATACTTAACCTATTAATATAATGTGTACATATGTTATGACAAATATGCAATATAACTACCATTGTATTACAATGGCTGCACATAGCATTGTTGCACATGGAAAACTAGACAACAGAAGTCTCGCATTCAGTGTCCATACAAGTACTTGTAAAGCAATGACATAAAGTAAGAATAAACTCGTTCTATCACTCTTTACAGACGAATCAAGGTTTTAATAAACGGACGCTTTCGTGTTATTGTAAAATTTAAATAGTTTAAAAAGTTTTTATATCAAAAAACTTTATTCGAAATTATTGTTAATATATATTTTTTAATCTGTACATCAAAATAGAAATCAAATATTTTTAAGCCAATCGTATTATATTTTCTTTTAGATTAGCCATGTCTCTTCCATGACAGGAACGACATTGACTTGACAAATGACTTTCGCGCTGCTTACATACATCAGTAATCGAAAAACGGCAAAGGAAAGATTTTAGAATATTCAAGCAATACGGAATAGCTTCCAATGCAGGAAATATTGAAGAGGAAATACAATAAGACCGTCAAAAAGAATAACATAATATATGTTATTCATTTATGTCAATCCCTCTTTGTCCTCTTGTCCTTTGTCCAATATTACACATCGCAAATGTAAGATTAATTTTAAATATATTTCGCAGTGTAAGTTATTACATTTTATGATATCATCTATGAAATTTATATTAATTTAAAAATTTGACATTAAACTAGATGTGCTAGAAGTTAAGAAAAATAAAAAAACTAGTCGACATTTAAAAAATTCTCCGAATTTAAAGGTTATTTTAGATTGATAAGGAAAATCCTGGGCTCATTCATCCATCAAGATAATTGATAAACAAGATAAAATACTATCCTTCATTTTGATTCTTTCATATTTTGATAACATTGAATAATGATAGCAACTAAGATTTAAATTTTGATATCATTATTTCGTTAACCATTCAAGCAAATATCATTTAAAATTTAAACTAATTATTGAAATATGTTATTTGTAAAGCATTTGATTTCATTACTCTACTACGAAAATGCGTGGATTAAATAAAAGCTGGTTCTCGTGTAGAACTTATATAGTAGTTGTATGTAGGTAAATAATACATATTTTGATTTTAAAAAGAGCGAATACTGATTTTTTTTTTCAGATCTTCTCGCTAAAGTGCAAGTTCCAAATCTATGCTTGACGAAACAAAATAAATTGTAAAAGTAAAAATAAATACCGATACATGTGAACATAATAGTAAAAAATAAAATTTTAGGTATAACTCTATTAAATTAATAGCCAATTTATCAATTCAGTTGTACATATTAACCAAATTAATTTAGTTTGTAGTATCATGTTAGATATATCAATAATTTTAATTTTAATTTTCTGTAAAAATAACTAATTATTTCAACCTATTATACACAACTAATGATAAAATACAGCACTTTTGATACGATATAGATATGTTTCCTTGTAATAACTTATTTGATATGACAATTTTTTCGTGTAGTTACAATTTTGATAAGTGTTTTATTCGCAAAAATATTATTGCCTTATTTTTAGTTACGTGTAAGCGCCATTATTATAAAAATAATATACATTGATATTGTAAAAATCCAAACAAAGATACATAAGTAAAAAAATCACGCATACTACTTTGTTATAAGAGATTCGCTTAGATCTGACTTTAAAAATTATTTTATTCAGTCCATTGTGTTTATATTTTACTACACTCAACATTTTCTGTTATACCTGAAGTGGCTGTTGCGACTGATGTGCTTGTTGCTCCAGTTGTTGTTGTTGTTGTTGGTGATAATGCGCCACAAGCCTAACGCCGCTTAACTCTAAAGAACGCGGATCTAGAGAACGACTACGTGGTTTTTCTGAATAAAACACGTCCTCATCTCGCTTCCCCTTTTTCCATCTGAAGTAATTTGCCATCGCCCATTCGCGCACTCACATGTTTTTCGTTAACTCTAATGAAGGCATCGAAGTAAACTACACATTTTCGTAAAAGTAGTGAGGTTATAACGCGAAGGCATCTCTTTCGGTACTGAGCGATAACGCTGCTGTCACGAGACGATCTTTTGTTATGCAATGCGGAGCCAGCGCACACGACTCGACATCTGATCTTTGGTTCCGATGCGGGACTCAGTAGTATACTGCGTGCGCGACTATCAGATCACCCTTAATACAAAGACCTCCCCGCTCCATCGACACTACAGTTTCATAATACACAGACAGTCAGAACATATTTTTATTAATATACTAAACTAGCAAAACTTATATAAGTGCATTCTCAGCTAATACGTCTGTTTACTCCCAAAAAGGATATTTGACAATATTTATTCTTCGTATTGTGCTAATATGAATGACAATTTGAACGGATCGGTAAATGAGGTTGAGGTTTCAGGAAGTGTAGCGTGGAGCGTAAAATAAAACTTAATATGAAGGTCTCCTCTGCGTCTGGTCAGTCAGTCAGGACATGCCGACCTTCTATTACTATTAGATAACATTAATAATAATTGTGTTGTTGTTTGACTTGAAGTTGTGCTTATAATTAAAAATATACATATTCAGTAATACATATATATATTTATAACGCTCTTATATGAGGTTCTTACGCTGATTACCAATAAGCTAAATAATTAAAATAAGAAACGCGCCAAGACATTACTTGCGTATGTAGCCAACTTAAACAGTGCTAAATTGATAATACAATATTAATCGTACTCCCTATGGCTTACACTTTATTTAAAACCGTAACCTTCGATTTATTAAGAAAAATACCGAAACATATCTTTAAGCATGTGATCGATCAATACACATTGACGCGACTGTTCTATAGACATTTTTAACAGCCGCAAATACCTCATACAACATTTTGTCACATACATATACTCCGAGACTGATAATTACCATAATGCTTTATCATTATCATATATTTATCTATATATTTTAATAATAATAATTTTTTTTACATACAATAAGTTAACAGATACATTATTCAACAATTGAGTAGCAAAACTATTCGACATAAATAACATTAAAAATACCTTTGAAAAACGAAATTACAGCAGGTTTTAAAATCTATCAGCCTTTGTAAATAGAATTAAACCTTGAATACATCTGTGTTTGTTTTCGAACTTATTTTCGATAAGTTAAGTATAGACTGAGATCCGTCTTTAACAAAACGATTCTGTAATATATTTATTTATATATTTACAGCTGAGATGGCCCAGTGTTAAGAACACGTGAATCTTAACTGATCCTCGTGGGTTCAAATCCGGGCATACACCACTGAATTTTCATGTGCTTAATTTGTGATTATAATTCATCTCGTGCTATACGGTGAAGGAAAACATCGTGAGGAAACTTGCTTGTGTCTAATTTCACTGAAATTCTGCCACTTGTGTATTCCACCAACCCGCATTGGAGCAGCGTGGTGGAATAGGTTCCATACCTTCTCAAAAAAGGAGAGGAGGCCTTAGCCCTTAGCAGCGGAACATTCACAGGTTGTTACTGTATATATTTATACTTCATCTTTAACAATTAGGTTGAAATTTTTTTTAATCCAAACTACACAACATAATATGTTAATATAAATAAAGTAACGTGACTGTACATTATGTAATTTGTATATTTAATAAACATAATATAATTAAATAGATTTTCAATAAACATAATTATGATGAAAAATTGAAACGAAGTTTTAATAATAATGTGCCATGCTTTCAAGTGGTTCGGTTGAAGTGGATTCAGAAAAGGCTATTAACAAAGACTCCTCGATTATAAAGGTCAGCGTCGTGACATGAAATAAAAATATTTCATTGGAAAAAAAAATCTTAAATATCAATCCAGCCGTAGATTCTGGGTATTTCTGATGAACGAGATCTGATCTTCAGTATTCTTACTTTTAAGAGTATATAGTTGTAAAAGTAATTTGAATATTTACATTCAAATTACTTTTAAAAAAAAACATTTTACATAAAATTTTATAACAGAATAATTATTATATATATTATATTTTATAAAAGGAAGTAGTAATTACATTATCAACGTTCAATATAACGTCAAGGTGAGAGTTCTTGTTACAAAAACATACAGTGTTGCAATGTTAAAAATAATTATTTAGTTATTTGTCGAATATTCTATTAAACAATAATAGAACGACAATTGCAAGTGAATTCAAATAGTAAATAGTTGATTGTATAATGAGTAAAATTATCATATAAATATAATAAATACTTGAAATTATCTATAAACAAACATTAAAATAATACAAAGTCAGCTGACATTGGTAGTGCTTTACGACTGATAAGTACTTGTAAAAATCTATTTAAATAAAAACGATTTGATTTGATTAGAATAAGAAGATTATTTAATAACTGTAATAATTAATTTCTGATTTTGCACAAGGAATAAATTAGTTTTTTGACTGGACACTATTTCAATATAATTTAATTACTTTTTAATTTTAATAGGATAAAATAATTTCTAAAATGTATCATCTTTATATGTCGACTTATATTATTATATAATATAGTTTCGTTAAAATTTAATTAAAGATTAAAAATAATGTTCTCCCATAGGAACAAACAAATTACAGCAAAAGTAATTAATATTTTTTTATTAGTAAAAGCGGCTTGTAACGCGACATATTAAAATAAAATATATTAAAAACGCAGATCATTATCTATGGCTTCACCACTTCACCAAATCCTACAGCAAAGAACGCATTGCTGATATAAAAAAAAAACATTGTACGCTTGCCATGAGGAACCAATGAGTTTCCGATTGCCGATCCTTTGGAAGAAATACAGCTTTACGTTCAAATATTACGATTTGCGATATCCGTTTCTCCACATTCGCCTACCCGAGTGTCGTCTTGTAACTCGACTCACCAACTTGAGCAAATCAGTCATAGTCGGACATACCTCCGTGGTTTTTTTTTATATGACCATAATTCGCAATGTTACAAAAATCAGCCTATATACATGGTGAAAAACTATTTAATTATTTAATTATAATTGTAATTATTTTTACACAGGCTTTTATCATTCACACTAGAACACATTGTCGTCGTTTAGTTGTTAAAATATAAGGTATTTACGTATGGAATTGCTGATTTTGTGTAGAATTAATCAAATATTTCGAAATAACAAGTATATATTTAATTAAGTATTGGCTATTATTGCTGATGCACTTTTGCCATTTGAATGGTATTTATTTAAGACTCCTCTAATATAGTAATTTAGGGGACGGGAATCGACAACCTCTAAATGCCTATATATGTTTTTCAGTCTATTCGGATTAAAAAAAAATCCCTTTATAAAAAGTTTTCCAAATTCCGAATAAAATAGAAATCAGTTGGAGCAGAGTCTAGTCTGAGTATGGCGGGCAACAGAGAAATCGTTTTGAGCCAATCCGCTGTGCGGTGTGTGACGAAGGACTTGACTAGAACAATTGATAAATCTATGTTGTTAGATAGCGAACTTGTCCATCATGATTTGCAATTTTTCACAGTACATCTGTACAGTATTTGTTGTACCAGGTCTGAAGAACACAAGCTGCTTCTGATGACTCAATTTCAAGGGAATTACATCTCCTGCGTCCAATCAGAGCGGCGAGTCGGCGTTTACGATTGTCATACAGCGTTTACTCTTCATCACAAGTGACAATCCAATTCAAGATCCCCTAAAAACGCAGCGTGCACCTTGGTCCATACACTTGCGTTGATATTGCGTGTTGTTTGTGTTGCATTGGTGCCACGACGAAATTTGTATTCGAAAATAACGCACAATTTTTATTTTTATATGATTACAGAATCGGCGATAAAAAAACCAGCAGCGGAAAATCCAATGAGCGGCTGATTATTTAAAAGAAATCCTCTAAATAATAGCTATATATTTTTTAATTCACATTAGCCCTTGTAAAAATTTACAAGATCATAGGTAAGGGCCAAATACCAAGTATGATGGAAACCCACCTGACGACACTGACATGACGAAGCGGAAACGCTTAAAGATTTATATCGGCCATCGAACTCCACGTAAGTACAGTACTCACCGCTCTCCTTTTTTCAGCGCTCTCTAGCTGCACAGTTTGTCCAGGAAGGGAGGCTCGACCACGGAAGATGTCCATTACTTTGGCCATAGCACTCGGACGACGAGTTGTTGATGCGGTGACAGTGTGGTAGTACTGTATAACAAAATTATATCATATTTCAATATTCAAAATCAATACATTTTATTGCATACACAGCACGCTTTATTAACCACAGATAAAATATGAAAATGTTAAACTGTGGCAATTACAGGAAACAGTCTGGGATTTTACAATATTTTTATTATGCAAATAAAATTGAGGAGTTAACTACCTTAAAAAATAAGAAATTAACAATTTCTTTTTTATGAAGATCGACTCAAATTCATCCAATTTTGGATTATATCTGATTAAGAAAAACGAAAAAGCAAACATTCCTCAAGTTTAATAAAATATATAGATTATTATTTTATTTGTTTAATGTAATGTTGAAACTTTAATTATCCTTGTCGGTTGGTATAGTGAGTGGACCAGTGTAACGAGAGGTACAAGGGAACTACATATATAGTTCCCAAAGTTGGTGGGTCGTATTGGTTATGTAAGGAAAGGTTAATATTTCTTGTAAAACATAACGAAACTTTTAAGGTTTTTAATAGATATGTAAAATAAGACCAGAATGTGACCACAATGTCTATCATATTAACACAAATATTTAAAATACTATAACAGTTTTGAGCGAAGTGTATGATAATGACAATTTAATGAATATATAATCTGTGGAGAAATCGTTGTTCAGACGACTTGTAAATTGACATCTAGAAGATTACATGTTTAAAAATTGTAAACCTATTCGAATTGAAGTCACCCTTCAAGTGAAGATAAACAAATCTTAGATTTTAATAATCCACGCGATCTGCAATAGCTCTGTTATATTACGTACTACCATCGGTTCTTGCACAATACAACTATATTTATTAAATATACAATCCATTCCACTAATAGCGTTAAAAATGATATTTTTCGCAAATCCATAATGCATACCATAGATTAATTATTCAGCATCTCGACCAATGATATCGCGTCAATTCAATGTTTGTTTGTCTTTACGATTGCGATTATAATTTACATTTTGGATTATATAATCGGGCTATACATATTCTTTTCTCATAACCAAATATGTTTATTGTATACAATTACCCTCGTGTCGCTGCCAGGATGCGGATGAGCTGAGCCGTCCTTCGTTTTCACGGCCGGTGCGCCCGACGAGCTCGAGGCGGCCTCCGATTTATCAGACTTTACAGATTCCTTACTTGCGGTTCCCGATTTCGTCATACTCTGAAAGAGAAATAATGATATAATTAAACACTAAAAAAATTAAGGAACTCTGTCAAACATCAAAACACATTAATTTAAAGCAGTGTATATATTTTCTTGGACAGTATAAACCTAGACTTAAAAAAATATATTGTTCTTTCTTATATCATAAGATTTATAGAGAACTTTGTCTAATCATCAATAAAAATTGGAACTGATCATGAAAGTAAAAATGTTAACAAATTAATAAAGCAACGTTAAACGACAAGACGATAAATGTAAAACATTTCAAAATAACTGTTAATTATTATATTTATTCCATATTGTTTTTAAGACATAAATCCTCGATCGAATATTTAATTGCGTAAAATTTGAACGGCATTGTTTAATATTAACACTGAAAGGTTTTCATATATGAACTTAAGGCAATCTGATATTGTGTTTAAGCAGGATCTAATTACAGCTTTTTACTACCACCTCATTAACTCGATACAATATCGCAATTTCTATTATATTTTCTTGGCTTCAAAGCGCAAGATTAAGCGCGCTAATAACTACGCAGGTGTTTATTGGCAAGCGATCCGTTTAAATAGCACATAGTAAACCGAATGTAGCTTTGTTACAATAATAACACTGCTCCATAAGATTTAATGTTGTTTTTCATTTCCTGAAACTAGCTAAAACCCAAAATATCGAACCTAAGTTTAGATTGAGTTAAACCTGCACACTGTTTGTGTGTGTCGATTTTAGACCCATTTAAATTTCGTTCCGTCGATCGGTATATAGTCGTAGTTTTTAGTGTCTAAAGTTTCGAATGATGATGATGATGAATGCAAATATTACAAATTTATACGTTCAATTGTTTAAAATTTTAACCCTCAGTTGGGTATTGTTAAAATGATTGTTGTATAATTAGGCTTTTTCAAGCAATCGCACATTTAAATGTTACATATTGATTTTGATTTAATAAAATACAATTGGATATAAACTCTTTACTTTTTGGTGGTAGGGCTTTGTGCAAGTGTCTGGGATGAGAATGGAATATGAGTAGCTGGTTAGGTACCAGCTACTCATCTCATATTCTACCGCCTAACTGCAATAATTAGTGCTTTTGTGTTCCGGTTTGAAGTATAATTGAGCCAGTGTAACTACAGGCACAATAACATCTTAGTTTGAGTATTAGGCGGTACACGCGACATCAGGTAGCTCATATGCCTGGCCCATAGGCCGTACGTAAAAAATATGAATACCATATTCGAATCTGGATATCTGAATCTTTTAACTGGTGGTAGAGCTTTGTGCAAGCTCGTTTGGGTATGTACCACCCACTCATCAGATATTCTACCGCAAAACAGCAGTACTTGGTATAGTTGTGTTCCGGTTTTAAGGGTGACTGAACCAGTATAATTACAGGCATAACATCTTAATTTCCAAGGTTGGTGGCGCCTTGATGATGTAAGCGTTGGTTAACATTTCTTACAATGCCTATGTCTATGGGCGTTGGTGACCACTTACCATCAGGTGGCCCAAATGCTCGTCCGACTTCCTATTCTATATAAAAAAAGAATCAAATTTTCAATTATGATACAAGTATGTAGTACAAAATTATTATATCTATATACATAACTAGGAAAAAAAAGATAGAATTTACAAACATATTCGGATAAACCATCAGCCACCGTTAAGTTTTTTGATTAGCTTTACATCAATACAGTAAATGTAAACTAGATTATCTAAGTGCTAACACCCGGAATTTTCCAGTAAATGCTAATTACCTGTACAGCGGCTTTAACTTGCTGCATAATCGATGGTTGTTTTTTCGCATCTCCACGTGGACGAGATTTGAATATGTCAAACAAAGCTGGTCTGCGGCTCACCCCGGAGGTTCCTGACAAACGACCAAACATTTTTTTTCGTAATACATATTAAGTGTTACATGTTTCCTTTTTGTGTCAACGGTACACTTTACAACAAGCTTTTTGTTACATAGGTATGAATATTTAATATAAGATGTATGGTTAGTGCAAAAAATTACCGTGAATCGTTTGTTGATACATGGGATGTGCTTGGCCATCATCAGCGGAACCACGCCGCTTACGTTCAGTGACAGACTGCGAGCTTCGTGTGATTGCTGCATCCAGGCGTTGATCTACAATTCAAAGGCAACAGGATTATCACAAAAAGCTATTTATTTTCTCATGTCGTCCTCAAATCTCACATAATTTCGTATTCAATTAGATATTTAATTAAATCTAATCCCATCTTCACATTATTTTACCGTGTAAAATTTAATTGTTAAAATACTCTCGATAGTGAAGCACTACATAGTTACTCGTATCTCAAAAAGATTTAATATTAACACTTAATATACATTTAATACATCCTGATAAATTTTAATCTTTTTGTGTGCTTATAAATAAATGAATACATAAGATATTGTTTCTGATAATAAATTGTTGTTTTCAAGGTAACTTTTATCACAGCAATTTAGTAAAAAAAAAAATTATTTGCTTCGTGAGCACATATTATAATTGAAATTGTAAGTTATTTGCGTTAACTTATAAAACGTATATTTATTTATATTAATTAACGATACGAAATCAGATAAATCAAATATTAAATAATGTCATTAATCTTATATAAAAATTAAAAAGTGTAACAGACACAATTAGTGTCTAAAGTGTGTGTGTGTGTGTGTAGTGTCCGTACGAAAGCGTATAATTTATAAATAACTTCGCAAACAAATACATATAGACTGAGATAAATCTTTATTTCGATTCTCATATACAACATCAACATAATACATTTTTTTAACATTGAAAATTATAAGAAATTTTGTAACTGTTTTTCTTATAATTTTTATATTCGTATTATGAGAATAATATGAACATCACGTTAACATCGTTTATACAATAATTTTATATTATGTACTAATATATAATAATTACATAAAAACAATACGACGAATACTAAAATAAATACAGTGCTGCTGATGTAATGGCAACGTTGTTTATTTAATGCAGAGAAACGCTATGCATTATGCATTTGCATCGCGATTTGTCAAGGCAAATTCCAATCATATTAAGTCTAAATAATAAATACACTTTAAATTACGTAATGCAAATTAAAATATTTATTATTCGTTCTCAATGTAACTAATATATAGCAATAAAACTTTAACGTTATAAATATGAGTGAAATGATCACAAACATTTGGAACATAATCCTATCCTAAATAGTTAGTATATTTTTATTCTAATCTGTCTGGTATGAACATTAAAAGATCACAGAGGTAAAACAGCGACTAATCCTGTTGAATTTCTGGCTGTTCGTAATAGAACCAACGTGGTGGAATAAACTTTAAACGTTCTCTCTCTCGTTCTCTAATCTAAAGAATAAACAGAATAAACCTCTGCCCATAAGTAGGACGTTTACTTTCCATTTAAGCTGCTAAATTCTCCAATGTCTAAGGTAATAAAAAAAGAGAAACATGATAAGCGATCCTAATCGTAGCCTACTTGCCCTAAATAAAACTAAACCTTTTATAAGAGTACGATAAGCTTCATCTCATTTATAACATTAAATTATAACATAATTATAAAAAAATATTTTTAAATATGATTATATGTAACAAGATTATATTATATTAAGGTCCTACTCCTCTTATACTTGCTCTGAATAAACGTAATCCTAACGTAAACATTTCAATTAGTACGATGAGCCTCATCTCTTTTATAATATATATATATTAAAGTATATAAAAAATATACAAACCTCTCTTTTGTCGTCTTTCGTCACTATTCCTTCGTACATCTTTATCCTTTAAAATTTTTTTTGGTAAATCTTTTTCTTTGCGTGCGGTTTGTGATCCCCACGTTCCAGAGCGTTCCCGTACTTTTTCCGGTGGCAGTGGCGGTTCCGGCTTTATTTCTTCAATTTTTTTAGCAGCATCAACTTTTGCCACCAACTTGTCGTCCTTAACAACCTGAAAAATATTTTTATTAGTATATTTCGTTAGTGAGTGTTCCATATTTATCATGAGTGTTAGCTATACAGATAGCTCACACAAGTTCACTAAGCGTGCAAAAATACAAAATAAAAAAATGCTTCAATGAGTTGTAGAAACTGTAAACACTCAAGAGTAGTCGAATAAAAACTTTAAAAAAAAGAATTACTATTCAATAAAAGTGGTTTTAAGTCAATTTTACTAAAATAATTACTTAATTAGGTAAGAAAGTGACTTCAGTTTTATTCATTGTCCATTACGGCATTGATTTAACGCAATCAATGTGTATGTTATTATCATGTAATGTAAATGAACTTGTACCGTCGTGTGCACACATACTGCATAAGCGGTACAGATGATTTTAAATTCTTCTTTCAAAAATCTCCAAGTAATTTCAAAATAAAATCGCACCACGCACTGTGTTGACACTCTATGAGTAATCGTGAATGTTGATATTTACTACTCATAATAAAATAAGAATCACTCGTATAATTGCACAAGAAACTAACATAACCCTTGTTTAGTATTAGTAATAATCTGTAAATGTTAAGTTATAGATTCCTTAGTGTCACGTAACGTTTATAGTGACAATACATATCAAGTGAGTTATCTCAAAAATTATTTTTACCACTTAATTTGAGGACACTTGAAAATTGACGTATAATTTTATAACTTCTAATTAGCGTTTTTTCGACTTACAGTTAAAACAGTTGTTTTATTGTTTCTTAAATTGCATAATGCCATGTATCCGAAGACACATGGATGAACTTCGCTGTAGGCCATAATGAGGCGAAAGCGACGAGTTTCGACCTTTCGACTTGAGCAGTTAATGACCGGTCACGGTTGTTTTGTAGAATAACTGTGTAAGATTGGACGCGAATTACAGGAAATCGGCCTGGAGGGCCGAAGCCTCCTTCAGTGAGACGGCCATGGTCCAGAAGGAGACGGCGGAGCGGCGGGCCGATTCTGCCAGCGGAGACGACGTCGGCGTCATTTCATCACTCTCACAGCCCCGACGCCCGGGGCTTAAAAGATAGGGCGTAACCCTGGGGCCGTGGATGTGTAATGTAGGGGCCTCACGTGTCCTATTTTAAACTGCCCTGAGGAGGACGGCCGCCGGGATGGCCTCGCGCTGCCTTATGCACTAGCGAGGAGTGCGAGGGCGAGATTACCTTCGCACCCATATCAACACGATCCCACAGAATCTGCGATCGGCCATCGCAGTGGTTTTAGTGTGTAAGAATCTTATATAATCCGGTTCCACTCCCCCAAGGGAGCCGGGTACCTTTCTGAAGGTTTCCACTGCGTGATAAAAAAAGGAGGGCCACAATCAGCACACTGTATATTAATACGGTTTAATGGTAGGGTATTTACAGCAAGTGGTACAAAATGTTTCAAACAGTACCAGGAGACGGGTAGTGTAACCTGACATCGTGGCTCAGGAGTTCTGGTTACAACAGCTTTAAAAGACTGATATAGCCGTTAACCACACGGAGAGAGCGAAAGTCCACGGCCCGGACCATACAAAAAGCGTTATGCCGAGTGACAGGCACACGTGAGAGCGGCTAAACCATATGAAATCGACTTCATGAAGACCAGCAACTCTCAAGAAAACGCTTAGTTTTTATCTAGCTTAATATACATATAATCGTATAATCGTTTAAGGTTTGCAAGGCAACACCTGGATTGGAGTGTTCAGAACTGGGCTGCAGTACTCTTTATTGATGAGTGCGAATTTAATTTTTGTGTTCAGTGTTAAGAAGATTTGGAAAAAGAATTTTATATCCCTGCATACACGAAACGGACCATTTTGGTGGATCCAGTATAATGGTGTGGGACGGAATAATCCTAGGACGAAAAACTGCGCCTACAATATAAATGAGGGTATAGTATCCGCCCAAATTTACGTAAAAATATAATACGGCCCTATGTTATTCCATTTGCACAACAAACAGGACCAGAATTCATCTTGATGCATAACAATGCTCGACCGCATACGGCTCGGTCAATAAAGTCTATATTAGCTGAAGCTGGAATTTAAGTTCTGCAGCGGCCAGCCAAGAATCCCGGATCAGAATCTTGTGGGCTCTTTGTTTAATGTAATTATATATAAACCAAATTTAAATAATTTAAATTAAAATAACAAAAAACACTAGGCTGATTTATAAAAAAGCAACAAAATTGAGATGGCCCTTATTTTGTTTTGAGTAGTGTAGAAGCAGAGGAATGATAATTTTTGGTGGCTTTAATTTCGCCATACTATTCCATTTATAAATATTATATAGACGTTGACGCGACGTATAGAAAGAATTTTCCATTGATTTCCAATATTTGTTCGATTCAGTTTCTCATAAAACCAGGACAGAATAGAATTGAGGTTTAACGTACATAACATGCGTCCGCAATACAAAATGGCTCTTGTATACAATGAATGGTATTAAAGACGTGGTACTCTTTTCAAACAAATGCAAAGTACTTGCAGGTATACCTGTGGTATAGACTTTACTTAATATAGTTAATATTTTTGCTAAATAAACTTACTTGTTTAGCATCTGCCCTTTTAACCCAAATGTCTTCAGAATTGGGAAGAACTCCGTCCACTGTAGATCTAATTTCTATTAAACTACTATCAAAATAATTTTTGTCACGATGGAGATTCTGTCCTGTGAAAATAGTTCGTACACTCGGCCTTTGCTCTTCAGCTCCTTTCGTTCCAAAATGTACTGTGTGCGCATTATTAACTTGATTACGAAGTGCCTGCCTAACAATAGGCGGCATTTGCTCCGTTTTTGTAACCAAGAATTTATGTTTTGCCCCCATGACAGTACGTTTTTCAAAATCATCATCGTCTGAGACACACGGTGCATCACCAGAATGCACTGTTTCGTCAGGTTTTATGAGCACATCTTCCTTATCTTGCTGGTTTGCAAGAGAATTGTTTATGTCTAAATAAGTGGTTTCTAAATTTGAGTGTAAAGAACCATTCGAATGTTTCACACAATCTTTCTTTTCGTCTTCTTCGTCCTCTTCGCGACATTGTGATAATCTGCGTCTTTCAGTAAATGAAAAAGGTGACGTAGAATTAGAATTACGACTGGACAAATTATTGCAGTGATTCATAAAATAATGTTGAAAGAAACTATCAGTTTCAGGCGTATCATTGTCACCTTGAATAATGTCTTTTAAAGCAGCTAAAGAAGTAATTGTGTTGTAATTAAGAGCGTTTACTAATTCCTCACTATCTGTGGATTTTCCAGATTCGGAATCACTATCTCCTTGATTTGCATTTTGTTGATCTTCGTCTGGGATGTTATCGGCCTTTTCAGATGCCATTTTTTTTTTCTTCTCATTTTTACGATCTCTCTTTTTTGATTTCTCTTTCGAATCCATTGAGCAGAACCAAACTTAATGTCGGCAAGTTATTTTTACATTAGCATTTAATCACATATAGTCACATGGTAATTCTTCACAATTTAAGTAATTTCGTAACAAATTTCATAGTTTTGTTCACCGAACTGCTAACGAAATTAGAATTTTTTTTTTAAAAAAACTTCACATTCTAAAAATATATTTTTTGGTATTTATGGTCATGATCTCCTCAGAATATATACTCTAAAATTATATTTCATATAGATAACTCAAGATTATCTTTGTTTTTAAGTAATTTACAAAATTAATAAATAAAATGACAGTAAAGTTGAGCTACGCATGTATATATATATGTAAAGGGGGCTTATAGTAAAATTAAAAAATACAAATTTAACATGTTATCCACAATAATCTCCGCTTTGTTTAGATACTAGTTTTTTAGAAATACTTATGTTTTTGGCATTACAAATTAATCTCAAAATCTGTAAAATAAGCTTTAATTCGACGTGCCAAATTTCAAATCAATATCGCTTGTTATTACTAGCATCATCGACTGCAACAAACAAACAAATAGACAAAACGACAGAAAAACAAAAAGTTAAATTTCACTAAGACGATAACATTTTTAAACTGCCATCATGGAAGCGTAATAGCCAAAAAACACACTTTTAAATAAAAAATGATTGAATGATTCGAAATGATAACAAAACCGTAATTTCGATAGTGGTTATCAAGTAATTATTTAAATCTATATATTAAATAATATAATATTATAATCTCAATATTTTTTTGTTTCGGTATGAATTCTTAAATTACATTAAAATAAATAAACTCAATAATCAAAAATCGTATCCCGCAAAGGTCAAACTAACGTCACATGATGCGACATTCTTGACCCATAACAAACATTACCTACTATATTACGTGTATGTTAATATTTAATACATATTCATAAGATAAGGCCGGCGACGGAAATAACGAGATTGTCCAACGATATTAAAATGAGTCCTAGTTTAATAACTACTTAATACCTAAGTACAAATGTGTATAACATGTGTCATCGAAAGTGCACTACCAGTGCTACCATGTATACCACTCGCTTTTATTCACATACACATTTCATCTTCACATTTCGTAATCGTCTATTGACTATTAATTCTAACAGGGACCAGAATAGTACACTTAAGATTAATGAATGGTAAATTAGCAAGGACGGTTTTATCGGCAACGGTCGGTACTACGGTTTAACTATTAAGACTGACAAACAAACATCTGCTCGTCGCATACACTACATAGACACTTAATGAGAATAGGTCAAGTTGTTTATCGAAGATTGTAATAAACATATTATAAATTAAACGAAGTGACATCATCAAGCATTCTCGATGATATCAATAAATATCATTCTAAATTAAAACGCTTAGACTCGTCTCGATACCGATACCGAAATGATACATAGCGAAAATTGTTAAGTTTTTGATAAAAGAGAAAATTAAAAACGTTGTCTGTTGACTCTTTATCATATCTAAAATTAAAATTGCAAAACCTTTATCTTAACAATGATTAATGTCATGCAATGACATAAATACATTTTAATAGAAAAAAATAAGGGATCAAATGCTAAACTTTATTTAAAATACTTGGACTGATAGGTTACGACCGCCCAAAAAATTATATTAAAATATAAAAAAGCATGGATTTAAAAAAAAGAACAGACTATCTTACGATTAGTGTCATTCAAACATTCTCAATTTTGTATTTATGCATTGCGTGGATAGAACCGTAAGACTAAGCTATGTGAATAATTTTATGATTTTAATATTGTGTTTATGGAAAGATACTACAAATGGTAATTAATATTATAAATTACGAAAGTGAATTTGTTTGTTACGCTTTCACGTCTTAACTATTCAATCGATCATCATGAAATCTTGCAGACACGTTATCAGCGCCACGGAAAAGAATATAGGGTATCCAGCCCCCACGCCCTCAGAAGCGGGCGATGCCACGGGTGGAAACTAGCTAAATATAATATTTAAACTCGTAAAAAAATTAAAAGACAGAAAGTTTTACATATTTTCTTTCGCATACGAACTCGGAAGGAAATTACATTTTTAAAATTTATACCTAAATATCTACTAGATATTTTGAATATTACGTAATTATTCAATATTTTCTCTACTATCAATGTTGTACAAGCTAACTAAGATAATTTTTAAAGCAAATTGATCTCAAGTGATTTGGGTAAATTCTGAATAGTAGCAGTACATAGAAACATACTGCCAAAACATCGATGACATCACTTTCCATAAATAGTTGGATAGTCGTTCGTAAATAGATTTACATGAGCCCAATATCAATTCACTTACTCAATTCATAGCCATCACTTGTTACATTACTCAATAAGGTTTCATAACGTTTCTAAATACGGAAAAGATTACAATTAAGTGGAACTAATAATTAGATATCTTTACGTGACATAAGTATATCAATTACTATATGATAACATTTCTTCGATAACACTGATATTTTACTAAAATACCTTACCACTTTCAACTTGCACATTATATATTGTTCTGATTTCCGTAACGTGATGTATTTTGATAAATGTTAGACTGTTAAATACACATTTTACTTTTACTTCCTCTGTAATGTAATAACACAAAATATATATTTATTATTATTATAAATGCGACAGAAACTCTGCCTGTCTGTTACGCTCTCGAGGCTAAATCACTGAACCGATTTCGATGAAATTTGATGTGATACAAGCTTGAACCCCAAGGTGGACTTGAGGTCTTTTTTTCTTGGGCTACTTTCTGCCTCCCTTCGGGCGCGGCGGGCGCAAACTTTAACGTAACATATAATACTATACTATCATCTATTGATGATAGAATAATCGCCAAAAATAAAAAATCCAATATCTTGATTAAAAGAAACTACTTATGTCTTACCTAATACAGTAAATCGAAGTTATTAATATTTATAAATCCACTAAATATTTTTAAAACTTTATTAAAACCGTGTTTAAGCTATATTTAATAGTGTTTTTTTAATATATTATTATAAGGAAGTGATAATCTAATAATGATGAAAATTAGGTTCAGATATTTATTAAACAGATAGAGAAATTAATAAAGGGCACAACTTGTGTACAAATTTATATATGGAAACAAAAGAAATATCTAGTATTTGAAGCTTATTAATTATGGCATGCCAAAAGACTTTTCAAAAAAATATAATAACAGTTTAAATAAAAAATTGAGAATGTTTTCAAAAACATTAAAGTTACAAATATATAACAAATTATATTAGATGGCATTCCTCTCATTTAGTGGCTTTATGACTGCCACCTGATTGAGAAAATTAATTAATAAAACTGACATCATCATTTTACAAATTATGTAACATATTGAAATATGCATAATACTACAGGTTTTTTTAAAATTATATATTATACTAAAAATATATCAAAAATAATTTATGATTGCATATGATTCAGTCATCTATGAGGAGAATATTTATATCCTTTTCTAACAAGTATGTGACATATTTTTATCTAAATGAAAGGCTATCCTCGATAAAACTATGATCTAGTAAGCAAATATGTAATTATTTTTTTGTAATATGTTGTTTATTACATATTTAAGCATCGTCTTCCCGAGTAGTCTATTGTAGACTAATGAAGGAAGTAAATAGCTTATCAGTTGTATTATAGCCATTAGTAAATGAGTTTATGATAAGAATTTGTTATGCTACAACTTATTTTTTTTTAAATATTACTATCAATTTTAGTTATAATTAAAACTAAGAAGGGAAATAGTAAGTGATTATTTAAAATGATTTTATAAATACTTCACAAACATAATATTCTCACTAGTTAAACCTCTGAAATTAGACAAACTTAAACCAAAAATTCCATACCATATACCATAAACCAAATATTTAATATTATGTTAAAAAATAATAATACCATATTGATTATCTTACAAAATATACAAACATATATATGACTCAATAAATAAACAAACATATATATACATATATAAATATATAAGTACCAATTCATTAAATGAATTTAGTCTATAAATAATAGATTAATACAAATTGTTTTAAATAGAAAACTTCTGTCTCACATTGTTACTTTTTATTACAACAGAATATCTACTCATAAAAAGTATGTATAACAAAATCTGTGTTAGGGATTATTGTTTGGATTATATACTAAATGATGAACATCAACATGTTTGCTTTGAAAACTCTCCCTCCTATAACATATTTTTTATCTAGATTTATATAATTATACACATTTACATAATTTTATTTGCCTCAAAAAATTGGACTATGTTTATTCACAAAATCTAAGATAATTCTAAAATGTTTTTTATGCTTTCAATAAAAATTGATTTTAATAACTTAGCTTTGCATATGTTTATGCTAGTTAGTTTTTGTACTTAAAAGCACCATCTGCACCTTTTATTCATGGTAAATTAACTGTTTTTCATCGACCTTTCGCTCCCCACATATTTGTGTCATTGTCATTGCCATAGCCTTGAACCCTACAATAATGCATGTATAAAACATGTATTAATACTAAACTGTACTATTGCCACCTGGTGCTATGTTAAATGACTGCTCCTGGCTTTTGAACTTAGGGCTAGTGCCGTTTGTTAATAACATTAAATTAATTCATTGCAACGAATGAAAACTTCTTACTGATTTTCAAAGGTTGAAGGTAGTTATGTATTATGTTGAGATAAAAATTTAAAGCCCCTTAACATATTCCATGTTTAAAGTTAAGTTTTTAGGTTATTATACAGAAAGTTCGCAATATTATAAATTTTCATACAATTTTATATGTTTTGAAAAAGCATGTTAAAAGAATATTTTTCGAATCCGTTTCGACTTTCAAAATATTATAATTTGCAGAAAATTAATAATAATTTCATATCGTCAGATTACAGAGTATTCATTACTATGAAAATTTTAGGGAAAACTTAAGGGTTTAATCAGCAGAAATTAATGACGATGACAAAATGAATTGTCTAAGGAAGAAGTTTGCTATTCAAATAATTACAAAAATATAGGTACTAAAGTCGTACAAACTGCTAGAGCTATGAAGTGTTACTTAGGGATTAAAATATTAACGAAGGAGACATGACCATTGTAGAACAAACCATAAAAACATCAACATCAAACACTAAATTTAAGACACGGATGCACATTAAATGGTTGACCACTTTTTCACTCACTATATAAAAATATTTTAAACTTGTATGACAGTTTTATGTATACAATAATAAAATTAAAATATGGGTAAAACAGTCACAACTTCAAAACGATTCATTTCACTTGACAATTGTGATTATATTTTGTGACTTGAGTTATAATGTGACGTTTGATTTCAATCGTTGTGACGTGATAATTATATTTTATCTTTGTGATTTAAATGCAAACATTTTATTTAATTTGTTATTTCATTTAAATTTATGTTATAATACATAATATTGTAAATATAACTATATTATATAATTTGAGAGTAGGTTGAACGAATATAACATTAAATAAAGAACTTATATAACAAATTACTGCGCAATGGAATTGAAAACTTAAAATTTAATTTTATTACTTACGGTCTTTATACGAGATAATTCCAAGTAAATTGCATTAAAATATTTTTGGAAAAACTTAAGGTACACTTATTTTTGATCTAAATTTTAATGCGTAAAACGGAATGAGACAATATAATGCTAAATGCGCCAGCAGCCTACAGCGCAACATAGTGTGGAAGTTGAAAACAAACCAATCAAAGTGGTTATGTACCTATGTACTCTGTGGTTCATAAATTAAGAATAAGACATTATGTTTATTTAGTTCATAGCTTATTTTAATAGGAAATAATTAGGTACAAGCAGACAAAACTAGGGATTGTAGTAGTGTAGTAATTTGTAGCTACTACCTATTTGTATTGTTAATATTAATTAGTAAAACTTTAAGCTTAGCAAACTTCTTATAACTAATTATTTATCAATATAATGATGTTTCTACCGATAAAATTTACTGAATTAAAAGTATTGTTTTACCTCGTATATTTGACTTAATACAGTTGGTATTAGGTCGCTCCCACGAACTTGGTAAAACACCGATTTATCATGCAGCGAAAGAAATATGCATTTCTTCGGAAAATAATTCAGTTATTTCGTTTTATATGTATGACTAGCTACCCGTCCCTACTTCAGACGAGTAGAATAAAGGTTTCCATAAAACGTTTATAACGTAATAAAGTACGTAGTATATAAAAATATTGGATTACGCGGCGGACGCCATCTCAACTCCCAGTTTGCATGATTATTTTCGATAGCTTAAGCAATCATCGTCATATTCAGATAATTTAATGTAAAATCAAAACCTTAATGCATTATATGTAAATCCCTCATGAGTCACTTCGCCCATTGATGAAGATCGTATGAGAATCCGTTTGGTACTTTTGGAACAACTGGAAACTTTGTTTTATATTATGTAGGGTTAACAGATAATCGTAAACAAAGAATTACTAGTTTTTAAATTGTCATAACAACCACCAACCAAGTGACTTTTATGATTTTCCATACCAACCTTTTCAAATGATAGTATTGTAAAGGTAGACATATTCAGTAAATTTTGATGTTATCAAAGCCAAAAAAGTACCAGTGGAAGGTGGCAGATAGTATTAGTTATATATGAATAGAAGCTTCAAACTAATTCTAAAAGCCCAGCACACATCTAGTTTCTCCTCATCTTCCATGTGTGAAAGGCTTAGGCTTAGCAAGCCTAAATTTCTATCATAGTTATTGTCAAATCTATGATCTACACAATCGGGATATACCTACTTAGTTCTTATTTTACACACAGTAATTTAATCTTGTTGGCCAATAAAAACTACACATTTAACAAATTGTCTTATCTTATGTATACTTACTTATAAGGAATTGTTGTTTATTTAAAATGAATAATTAACAAAACAATATGGAATAAAATAAAAAAGGACATTGGAGAAATAAAAGGCACAACCAGGATACGATTTATTTATTATATTCATGTATACATTCAATCATTACAATCTAGGTTACTGCTTAGGTTTCATTTATATTTTGCGCTGATATGAAAACAAACCGTATAATAATTACATAAATTTAATAAAAATATATAAAACATAAATTCGCGAAGTGACATAACACAAGTGATTGTGAATAACAAAGCACAGACATAGATAATGTTATAAAAATATACATGAGAAGAATTTACAGAGAATAAGACAAATAAGAGCAGGCAACAAAAATGTCAACGCATCGATATCGATAATATCGTATTACATTATTATTGCGTTATATTCATTTTTCACCCGCAGGATCGGAAATGTGATTAAGCGAAGAAATGCTTCTAGTATTCTTGTCATCAAATAATGCAGTCATGAATTTTAGAGTATTTTTAATTTTGTTGTATATACTTATTTCTAACTCCTTAATACTAATACTTATTTAAGACCTTAATTAATAAAATAAATATTACCGTATTAAATAAACATAAAATGTATTATAGTACATTAACCATGATCCGCCTAAAGTTTATCTTATTTGTATATTTTAAGTAATGGTCTACATTTTTTTTGTTGTACTTTTTTGATCCATTTTAGATCTGACCTATGGTATACTCATATTATAAAACAAAACACAGATGGAGCGCGCGGAACACTAATGTGCGCAAGCGCTAATTCACCAAATAAAATATAAATGCAAAGCATTTGGTACAAACATTTAAAATAAAGTAACAGCCTGTGAATGTCCCACTGCTGGGCTAAAGGCCTCCTCTCCTCTTTTTGAGGAGAAGGTTTGGAGCTTATTCCACCACGCTGCTCCAATGCGGGTTGGTGGAATACACATGTGGCAGAATTTCAGTGAAATTAGACACATGCAGGTTTCCTCACGATGTTTTCCTTCACCGTAAAGCACGAGATGAATTATAATCGCAAATTAAGCACATGAAAATTCAGTGGTGCTTGCCCGGGTTCGAACCCACGATCGCCGGTTAGGATTCACGCGTTCTTACCACTAGGCCATCTCGGCTCTACAAACAAACATTTATTAGTATTTAATACGAAATTAAGTGTCTTGTGGTCAATACGTAACAACTGCTCTCAGTTTATTTATGAATAATGTAGTTTGGTCTGTACAAATATGTGTGACGTATAAAGATGTAGGTAATCTACAGCTGTTGCCAAAAAATAATATCGGATAAATGTTTTTTTTTTAAACATTTTAATGGTATTGGTTGAATTATTATTAAATATTATTTTACAAGTTATTCAGTATTAATGACTCGGAACACAAAACCTTAACGAAAATCGGGTGGCATTCTCAGATTACTTTGAAAATAAATATTTTTTGTAATAGGTAATTACAGTTGGAAATTTAAAATTAGGACAATAAGTTAAAATACTCGGATACGATAGATTAATTATTCAAGAATAATGCGTAATACACTAAATATTAAACGTTAAACTGTCAAATTAAATTAATAATTATTTATGTCTTCAGTTTATGCAACATTTACCAGTCACTACCCTATTTTAAATTTAAAAAAATGTAGAAATAAAAAATAATAGATCTTCAATTTCTAATATATTCTGTACTCAATACTTATGGACATTAATTTAATGTAATATTCAAAAAATGATAAAAAAGTGGCATTCTAAATTTTAAATCAGGCGACCATTCTTAAATTTAGATCCTAATTTTCTATAAAGTATAGAGTCGAAACGCGTGATTTCGTAAAAAAAATTTGGGCTACTTTTTATTACCCTGGCTCTCCTGGCAGGCCTACACGCTATTGGCGCACGTAGGTATTTCTGCAGTCCTGTCAGGAACATGGCGAAATGCAGCCCTCACAATGCTACACGCGTGACATATCATACACAAATCTGACATTTATTTTATAACTGAGATCGCATACAATATTGATTAAAATTTGTGTTATGATAGCAGATTATATCATATATTGGCTACAGCAAAGCAGAAACATTACTGCAAATTCATTTCCAAATACTAGAATAAGTTTTACTTTAGCAGATGCAATTCTGGTTTTTAAGATATAATCAGTCTTTTTTAGTGAGCAAAACTATATATAGAAGCCTCAATTTTACAAAATATAATTCTTAAAAACAAACAACAAATAAAACAAAATTATATTATTAAAATCTAAAGTTAAGCAAAATAACGACCAGAGTTGCCTCATTGAGTCCAATTTTGATCATTAATGGCCCTTTTATTCGGGCGATTATTATTTAACATATTATGTCTTTTAAAAATAACAGCCTTCGTTTTCATTTTAATAGTATTCTTTGAATGCTATTAAAGTAAGTACAAAATTAACACAGAAAATAGACTAGACACAAAATAGTATGGTAGAGGTACTTATGGTAAGGTTACATTTCATGATTTTTCTTGGTATACAAGTTGAACTCTAGAACACACAAAAGAAATATGTATATTTTTAAACATAACATTATATTGACTCCCCTATATTTCACTACCTGAGTGCAAATGGTCACAGAATACCAAATGTATTTTGTGACCTGAGTACATATGTAAAAGCAAACATCCCAAGAAAACATGATCCTAATAAGGACGACATCCGTGACACAAAATTTATAAATATTTTACAACTACAAGTCACTTTTGTAAAAAAATAAATTAAATAACTAAAGCAAATAGTGCGTTTGATTCATAAATATAAAGAAATGCATTTAATTTACAGTACCTTAATATTACTAAACTTTAACTCAAAAATAAATACCAAAATGTATGCAAGTCTTAATAAGATAATATTCTTAATAATATAATGATATAAATCTACCATTAAGAGTATGAAGTATTCAAAAGTATGATGATATTATATTGTGTATTATATAATGTACGTACCTACTTATAGGGAATTCATAATATTCTTAGTGAAAGTTAAAAGAATTTTAAGTTATTTTTTCTCTTATTCCTGCTATTTAATCAAACGTGATGTGCATCGTCTTCCCTTTTTCATATATATACGATTCTAATCAGACATTTCATCTTAATTATTCATATCTTTAATAATCAAAGACAGAAAACTTGAAATAACGATAGCAAATGATAGTGATATTCATTACAAACAAAGTATGATATAAAAGAAACTTCACAGATACCTTTGGTGCACAATCATAATCCCAATCAACAGCTATCAAATTAGCATATAACTCAAGAAATCTATCCAATGAGCAAATTTCGCCGCAACGTGGAATGTTCAGAACATACGGTTCAACGATTTCTGTCGAATTCCTATACAACATTTGTATAAAATATTCCATGGTAGAGGTATCTGAAATGAAATTAATTTAATATAGTTAATTGGCTTGAAGTTACACATTTTGGGAAATAAGATTATCTTATTCGATTGCAAAATTTAATATATTCGGATTTTCCCGCTTCGTTCGTATTGTAAAATATAGGCGGTCCAATTCAAAAAGTACTTTCTATGTAAGCAGATGCAAATATACTACTATAAATATCCCAAGCAAACTCTAGCTTTATAATATTAGTATTTGCTTGATTAAATATCTTTATTCCTCTAACAATGAGTTTGTTCCAATACTGTCGCGAACTTTCTTTGGGATTCATTTGAAACAACATTCATTTGTACCAGAGCACGTAAATTTGTAATGTTGGTAGAAATGTTATCAGACTTCTGATACCGTCTGATATGTCATACATAGGCTTAAATTTCAGCTGTTCATGTTGTCTGAAGTGCCTACATTTAATTCTGACGTTATTATTTTGTTCGCGATTATTTGAATGAGCACTCATAAAAATAACATTAGATAAAGGACATTAAAGTAAATAATTAAAAACCTGACAGTGTTAAAGCATTTTTAATAAAAAAAACAAAAAAAATTTGATGTATCTAAATTTTTTTGTGTATTTTTCTAACAAAAAGCTAACTAAAGCTAAATAAAATCGTTGTTTAAATTGTATTGTAATTATTTTAAATTGTATAACATTGTTTTGAATATTCAAGCATAGATGCTCCGAGTTCCTCATATCAATACTCAAACCGTGGTGCAGTGATCTATAAGAACTTCTCTAGTTCTTTCATTCTGATTGTTTCATCATTTGCACTCTTAATTGTGTGTAATGGTTTAACCCGTTCCTAATAAGTCGGTGCAGTGGCGCAGTGATTTTAAAACACAATGCATCTACATATATACATACAAAAACCTAACAGAAACTTTTCGTTCCAAATTAAACATTGCACTGTCTTCTCATAAACCTTCATAATTCTGAGAGGTCATGATAATTCTGGGGAAACTTGAGAAACTAACTTGCCCTAAAGGCAAGCAATTATTTTCGCAGGCCGACTGTGAAGCAATCCTTAGTGCCCCCAATAAAGAATGAGCCTCAAACGTTTTAACAAACTGTCTTGTAGGAGAGAAGCCAGCTCCTCCATCATTTCTCTTCCGATAGAGAATGGCGGTGGTGGTTACTGGTTGTTTTGCCATCGGCCACCGATATAACCTTCACCACGGAATCTTTGAATCCAACGTCGAACTGTGATCCCAGTCACATAAAACTGCCACTTTACCTTGTAAATTTCCTCTCCATTTCGGTGTAACCGAACAATTAGAACTCTTTAGCTGCAATCATATTTATTCTTTTTAAATATTACTTTTTTGCTTGTCAGATATTGACACATGATTGATGTTCGTATTCAGAAAACAGCTATTCTCACCTTTGAGCAACAAGGCGACTCTTTTTAAATTTAAAATAGGTAGGTAGTGTGACAAATGGTCCTTATGATGGTAAGTGGTCACCAGTGCTCATATACAATGGCACTGTAAGAAATCTTGACCATTCCACACATTGCTGATGCACCACCTTGGGAACTATAGGATGTTATGTCCCTTGTACCAGTAGTTACACTGTCTCCTACCTTTACCCTTCACCCTGAACACGACAACACTGTGTTTGTATTTGGCACAAGAACATATGATGAGCAGGGGTTACCTCAAGTCAGTCAAGTTCATCTATGAGGCATTTAAATGTCTTAGCTAAACATTTACTCACACATCATAGTACACAAATTCATAATTGTATGCAACTCTCAATGTTATTGTTCGTCGAGTTTCCTAAAATAAATCTAGAGGATGGGATCCGATGTTAAAGTTCATGGATGTATATTATAGAATAGAAAAGTTATTGTATTGTTAGTATTATCTTTCCTAAGCGAAATATTAATCATTGCACACTAAATACCAATACTGAATATTGCCTATTTAATATGATTTGAAATTTATTTAATTAATTATTTATTTATTTAATTTGATTTTGACCTTCTCCTCAAAAAGAGGAGAGGAGGCCTTTAGCCCAGCAGTGGGACATTCACAAGCTGTTACAAAAAAAAAATAATATGATTTGAAATATATTGTTTAACTTTAAAAAATATTATACTTTTATTACCTTGTAAGAGCTCGAAAAATATAGTAGAAGTATAAACCGGGCAGTTGCCGTCAAACACACCCATAGCAGAAAGTATGTTTCCAATTTGAAAGTCATGTGCACTGTACATTGATAGTTTCAGTGGATTAGGTTTCTTTTCTAATACCACCATGTCCATATTTGTCATAATCTCTTTCAACAAAGGTCCAACCATTAGGCGAGCCATCATTGGTGTTGCTGTTGATGTGGCAAAGCTGGAATTAAAGGAACATATATTTTAAATCCATTCAATATTATATTAATCTTGTTAATGCTGTTTTATTACCTGTAACATGCTGGTTCTTGTAATTTGCTTGGATACACAGATTGAGTCCAATTTGGAAGGGTAAAGTTAAATGAACTTTCAATAAGGAGTATGTTGTAAATTTCACTAATATCTAAGAAGTCGTTAATTTTCTTGCCAGTATGAGCTGTCAAATAACTGAAAAAAAAAGATGTGGTCAGGCAGTAATATTTTAAATTTTTAAATTCTACATGATAATTCCATTGCTACAAGATATTGTATGAAAGTCAGTGTCAATATTTATTAATGTATAAGATCTAGTTTTTATTCTGGTGAGCAAAATTTCTATATGATTTGCACTTGTGACAGAAAATATTAATAGTGGAAATAGTGCTTGTTTTTTGCTTTGCTAGTAATGGTGCGTGGTTTTGCTAATAAGAAACATTTAATTCCGAATCTGCCACCTCTAGTGTTACATTGACAATTTGGACAGTGTTTGTAAAAAAAGTACCATTTGTTTATTATTTGATTGTGTGTGCCACCGCATTGTTCGATACCCTTTTGAAACCTACGAAAATCGAAAAGGCAAACATAGTTATCTATTTTTTTAGTGCTTTTTTTATGATTTACACAAATTATAGACATATGCAATGGGTATGCATTACATATGTCTATTAGCTGACCCAAGATAGAAAAAAAAAATCGATGAGGCATAGCCTGGTCTCTCATTTTCCAGAAGGAAAGTATTTAAAGATTTTAAAAATAGACAAGCTGATGCCAAGCTTTAAATAAGAAAATCTTCTGTTAAAAATGTTTATTTTTAAAATTAATAAGCTATATCATTATTAAATTATGCACACATTGCCAGAGGTAGAAAAGGACATAGAGTATTTAACACGCCCGCCCCTTACCACGCGCGCAAAGCCGTGGGTGGAATTTTTTTAAGAAAATTAATTTAAGGACACTTACAAGTATTTGCATTCGGACATTGCTGAGTCCACCAAATTCAACCCTTTCGAAGGATAAAACATTTAAAATTCAAACGATTTTCATCAAAGTTCAGTCTCCCCGGAGGTCGAAATTTTAAATTATAAGTTTGTGTAGTTTCTAAGGAGCTTTTTGCATTGAGATTTTGAGTTTGTCGGGAATCTAGAGATCATGTAAAATATAGGGAGAACCCAGACGAATCCCTACCATCTGGCAACCCATAGGAACACATTATAAAAAAAATTTGGTATCTTTTAAATAATTAAAAATTTGAAGCGCCATAGCTTAAAAACTAGTAGTAGTAGTGATGACTAATTATTTGCACTTAATGATGATTGAAACGATTCAAATTAATCTGAACTTTAATCATTATCAATATAAAAAATTAGCAAATCATATATCGAATTGCTCACCAGCTCCTTAGCTATTATTGTATTAATCTGTAAATATTATTAAGCACAAAATATATTATTTTTAAAATATTAAATTGAAATGTTGTTAGATCTATTTGAGGATAATACACTTTGACACCATTTGACAATCACCGTAGAAGTTAGCATTTCATGGAGAAGATGTTATACTATTCACTTGGCAATAACTCGCTATGCAATGGCGCTGCAGCATGCCAAATTTTGCACCTTTAATTCCATTCGCTATAGTAATTATTATACATTTGTGTATTAAGAATATTGTAGCAATATCATATCAGATTTTACAAACAAGTTTAAAGAGGAATTTATAAAAATGGCAATGTAGCTGGTAGTGCCAGTTGATATATATAAATACAATACTCACTCCATCAGTCCTTGATATTTAATAAGTCGTTGTTTATAAGGTTTTGAATCAATGAACTCTTCTTTCTCTTTTGTATAATGCATACATGTTTTCTTCATTGCCAACAGTCCATCCTCTTGTTCTGGTAATGTGTGTACTGGTATAGGCTGCCAAATTAAATCCGATTCCCATACAGAAGTACCAAATGGAGGATACATACCTATAAATAAAAAAATATATCAAAGTATTGTTTTGCACAATAAAGAAAAAAGTATCAAGCAACATTAAACTAAGACCCCTTGAGGAGAATGACTTGATCTCATTTCACCATGATGCTCCAATCCGATCAGTAGATACACATGTGATAGAATTTCATCAGAGGAATGTAAATTCTTATCATCTTTGTATATATTCTTTCACAGCAGAGTCCTAGATTAATTATAAACACAAATCAAACACATAAAAAAAGTGATGACTGCAACAATTTGAACACAGAATCTTCGGTCGGAATTCATATTGCATATCCACTAAGCCATCTAAGTCATCCACTAAGCCAGCTCAAGTAATTATAATAGTATATTTATAAAACAATAGAGCAAAGATGGCCCATTGAAAATAACACTAAGTTCAAATCAAAGTTTTCACATGCACAATTTGTGTTTATAATTCAACTCATCCTTTGTATGGTGGAAAGTATATTGTTTCTTAAACCTGCAGTGACTTATAAAAATCTATGACATAGTGACACATTCCTCTTACCATTATTAGAGCAGTGTTGTGGAATAAGTTTCAAACCTAAGAAATTCTAATGTAAGAGAGAGAACTCTTGCCCAATAGTAGCACATTAACGAGAGGTAACTACTATGAAAATAAAAATCGACTAAAATTTGTTACTAATGAGTAAAATAAAAATAAATGTTTTATATAAATATATTAAAAAAAATTAATACCATACAATGGAATATTACTTAAAACTATAACATAACGAAAAGGAAATGAATTAATAAATCTATTGTTTACTCACCCGCTAAATTGGCCTGAGCTGATATAAGTGTGCGATCAGCATCTGTTGATCTTATGTATACTTCGGATGAGTCGAATGTTTCAGAGATCAAATGCTGAAAACAACAAAGAAACAATGAGTTCAACAAATTCTTATAATGCCATTTCTTCATTCTTTTTACATTGTGATTTCTATAAAAATCTTACCGAATACCGTTTTCTAAGCCACTTTCCAAGAGCATAATGTTGTCTTTTGCCTACATTGGTAAGTTGCCCAAATTTAACAGGCCACAGAGATTCATTTTGCCAGGGGTCGGTTGGGTAAAGATTTGCAGGAGTTCTTTCACCATGTCGATAAATTATACCCGCATACTTCACCGTTTTTTCACCATAAGTTAAAGAAAGCGACAACATTAAAATCGCTAATACAAACATATTTTTTTTAAATTATATCGGACTTAATTTTTTTTTTACTGAATTAAGATTAATAATTGAAAATTAATGCAATAATATAGACACTTTGTTTCACAACAAAGTGTCTATGACCTAAGTATTTCAAATACAAGGCCAGAAATGGTAAAGTTATTGAGAAGTATAGGCTTAGAGCTTCAGCATTAGTTATACTAAAACCGAAACTGAGGAGATAGGGAATTATTGATCTTTGCAATCGGTGTTACCATGCTCGCAGAAATGAAATTACAATATTGTCAACCAGACATACAGTACTACTTATTTATAAATTATAACATAATCAATGAAATATGAGAATACAAAATAACATAAATCAAGTATACTATTAATATGAAATATTTATAAATCTCGTTAATCACTAATTGCATTACATACGCGTTTAATCGGCATATGACCAGCATAACCTGAACCCTATTTACTATGATTGATTATATAAATATGAGCTAAACCTAATATAGATTAGGTAGGAAAGAATCTAAATCTCTGAGACTGTCTATTTCTTAACGTTGTTTTGTTTCTATAAACTTTCAATCATCATCATTTTACAAACTACAATTTATAGATAGCTAAAGTTTCAGCAAATTCAACTGAACAGTTATTTTTTAGCATTTTTATCGAAAAAATGTTGGACATGATTCTTTAAATTGACATAACTTTTTTTATTTATGAAACGACTGAAATAAAACAAACACTAAATTTTAAGTGAAGCTTGCCACAATACATTAGTGAATACCCGAATCCGTTTCTAAGATTAGCGCGCACAAATGCACAGACAAAAATTTTTTCAATCATTATTTGGGGTTATATTGCGTTAATAAAGGCCCCGGCAATAGTTTTACTCATATATCTTCCATGTACAGACAGCGATCAGTTACAGATTTATTATATGTATAGATAGATATAGGTAGTTGAAAAGCCAATATTATTTTTTTTTTTTCCTTCGTGCATCAAATCTAGTCGAGTGATTTGACCGCATTTTTTTGCCAATTTTACAATAGAGTCATGACCACAAAACACAATAGCTATCCTAACGGTATGTCCGTTAGATGAGATGACCCGTGTACATCTTCCCCCCCCCCACTTTTATTTATTAATGTACTTTTATAATTACTGAATTTGATACTTTAGAATTCTAGACTTATATTATATAGGTAATATTGAGATTGGAAGTTATAGAAAAATAATTGAGCACATTCAAAAGCTAAATGTGAACAGACTCTATCAGTTTGCGCACCCTCTTGTTATATACGTAAACTACGGAATCTGTGGTCTATGGCACGTCTTTGAAAAAAACGCGTCGTTAATGGTAATATTATATTAATATATTGATATACTATGTAATATCGATAGTTTGTGGTTTATGTTATCGGGTAACCGATATATTGTAACTAAACCTAATTTACTTTTTTCAGTGACTTATTGGCTTTTGCTTCCATGACATAATTACAATATAATTATTCCAATTACAACTTTTCAATATTTGCGTAAATAAAATTTTACGCTTTTCTTGTTTAACTAAACATATAAAAATAGAATACAGTAACTGCCTGTTAATGTCCCACTGCTGGGTTCCCTTTCGAGGAGCTCCACCACGCTGCTCCAATGCGGGTTGATAGAATACACATGTGGCATAATTTCAATTAAATTAGACGCATGCATGTTTCCTCACGATGTTTTCCTTCACCGTCAAGCACGAGATGAATTATAAACATAAATTAGGCACATGAAAATTCAGTGGTGCTTGCACAGGTTTGAACCCGGTTCAGATTCACGCGTTCAACCACTAGGCCATCTCGGCTATATAAAATATAATAACATTTTTTAATTGAATTTGTGGGAACTTTTTTTTCAAGGATATTATCGAATGTTCAAAATTGGGAACAAGGATGTAAGGGTCATTTTATCACATAACAGGAACATAACAGCAGATTACCTATTTAATTTGGTTAGTCAATAGAAATTATAAATTTCACATGTGGTCTTCTTGTATACTTAATAGATGTTTTTTTTTTAAATAAAAAGTAGTTAATAGGTATGTACATGGGAGAAATAAAAGGCACAATCTGAATACCATTTTTTATATTCATGTGTACTTAAAGTTTTCACACATTGTTTCTAATATTAAGTTTTTGGTTAAGCTTAATAAATAAAATATTAATGTAGTTTATGTTATAATACCGAAATATATGATATCATAACAGCTCAAACAAAGCAAAAGCATTAATGCAAATTCATTTACAAATTAGCTGATAAGTTTTACATCACCACACTCAATTCTGGATTATACTATCAAATCAGTCTTTTTTCATTAGCAAATTAAATTGCAAAATATTATTCTTATAGAAAAAACTAAACTTAACGAAAATAATGACCAGCATTTACCCTTTTTCGGATGATCATTATTTAACATATTATGTCTTTTTAAAATAACAGCCTTCATTTTCATTTTAATAGTATTCTATGAATGCTATTAAAGTAAGTACAAAATTGACACAGAAAATAGACTAGACATACAATAGTAGTGTACTTATAGTAAGGTTGCATTTCATAATACACCAAATAAAAAGTAAATTTTTAAAATTGGCTTTACATTTGACCTACATATGTAAAAGCGAACATCCCAAAAAAACCTGATCCTAACAAGGACGACATCCGTGACACAAAATTTATAAATATTGTACAAGTACAAGTCACTTTTGTATAAAAGTAAATTAAATAACTAAAGGAAATAGTGCGTTTGATTCATAAATATAAAGAAATGCATTACATTTACAGTACCTTAATATTACTAAACCTTAACTCAAAAATAAATACCAAAATGTATGTCTTAATAAGTTAATATTCCTAATAATAGAATGATAAATCTAACATTAAATGTATGGAGTATTAAAAAGTATGATGGCTACGATATAATATTATAAAACAGGGCTGTCCGTCCAGATCAGATTCGATAGCGGGTCAATACAATTCACTGTATAGATTGGAGGGCCGCAGAAAAAAGAGCTAGAAACAGCAGAGAGACTGCCAAACAAACACGGTTCGGAAATTCCCCTAATAATAATAAATAGCAGAAACCTGTTACCATACAACCAAATATTTTATTTTTAATGTAATTATGACTTACGACTGGTTGTCTCAGGACTCCCTGAGACAACCAGTCGTATGAAGAAATATATACTGAAGTTTATGTCAATTAAGTAATCTAATGTGATGTATATAAAAATAATTAATAAACCATTTAATTTATTTGAGATTCCATAAAAATAAAATATCAAAGGAAAATATCACGGGCTATATACAAATATGGCCGTGTTTTGGACAGCCCTGATACTACTTATAGTAAGTTCTTAATTTTCTTAGTATTAGTAGAAGAAGGTAAAGTTATTTTTATATATTCCTCCTTTTTAATCATATGGTATGTGGCATTGTCTTCACTTAATCAAAAATGTATGATTCTTACGATTCTAATCAGACATTTTATCTTACACATTCTTATTTTAAATGATTAAAAGCAATAACGAAACAAAATCATAGACATATTCAAAACGAATATAGTATGACATATAAGAAGCTTCACAGATATCTTTGGTGTACAATCATAATCCCAATCAACGTTCACCAAATTAGCATATAACTTAAGAAATCTGTCAAATGGGCAAAATTTTCCGCAGCGTGGTATGTTCAGGACATATGGTTCAACAATTTCGGTTGAATTCCTATACAAAATTTGTATAAAATATTCCATGGTAGACATATCTGAAATAAAATTAATCATTCAGTCATCTGGTCATTTGATTGCAAAATATAATATATTTGAGTTTTCCCTAATTTTACTATATATATATATATATAGTAATTTATAATTAATTAATTTAAGTAATTTATTTAGAAAATTATATTTTAATTTAATACTCCACTACTTATGATAAATTAGAAATATAAAATTCATTTAAAAAGTTCAAAGTGGTCTACTCTCGGTTAACCACTCTTCTATGTAAGCAGATACTAATATACAACTATAAATATCACATACAAACTCTAGCTTTATAATATTAGTATTTGCATAATTCAAGATTTTTCCATCTGTAGCAAACTCAACCATTTTCATCACTCAACTTTTTTGGGATCCATACAAAGTGGTATCAAATGTGTGTACCAGAACTACTGTTTTAGAATGTGAATTTATAATAATAAAAATAATGTCCTCCAGACCGATTTCGGCCACGGCGGCCAATCTCAAGAGAGATTAGCCAACTACGCAGGAGATATTATAGTGCACAAGTATGTGCGCAAATTCAAGTGCACTCTCTATTCCCTAACTCGCATAATCCGATGGGACGACAATCCGACACGATCGGAAAGAATTCAGGCGCAGGACCAACAACCAACAAATTTACGTGCTTTCCGAGGCACAGGAGTGAACACACTTCCAACTTCCAGACTCCGGGCTGTTACTGAGAAATTTTTGACAGAAAATCCCAATAACTTTTTATTAGCCTGACCTGGGAATTGAACCCAGGACCGCCGGGTCTGCGGCCTTACATCAAGCCACTAGACCAACGAGGCAGTCAATCATTGATTTATAATATTGGTATCAACAACACCCTGAGACATTACTAGGCAGAAATTATTTTTTTTTTTTATAGAATAGGAAGGTGGACGAGCATATGGCCACCTGATGGTAAGTGGTCACCAAACGCCCTTAGACATTGGCATTCTAAGAAATGTCAACCATCGCTTATAGCCAATGCGCCACCAACCTTGCGAACTAAGATTTTATGTCCCTTGTGCCTGTAATTACACTGGCTCACTCACCCTTCAAACCGGAACAAAACAATATCAAGTATTGCTGTTTTGCGGTAGAATATCTAATGAGTGGGTTACTTACTGATTAAATACTTTTTCGATCATTATGTCATATATAAACAATAAAAGACCAGCTGTTCTTGTTATCTGATTTTGTTTTTCGCGATTAATTGATTGAGCCCTTATAATGTAAAGTAATATTAGATAAATGACCGCAACAGTGTTAAAGCATTTTTAATAAAAAAAAATGAAAATAAAACAAAAAGCTAAATAATAAAATGGAACTAAAACGAATATTTTCGATTTATAAATTGTATTGTATGGTAATCCTTAAAATTGTATATCGGGCGTTTTTTAATATCCTCACGTCAGTCAGTCTTACGAATATGCACACAAGTAAAAAACCCTGTTCCAAAAAATAGTTCCACTAGTATTTAGAAGTAGGCGTATTTATTGATGTTTTGTTACTATTATTGGAAAATCATTTAAGTTTTTGATAATTTAAAAATAATTGGTAAAATTTTTGTTGTCCATTCTATTATGAGTTTCCTAAAATAAATCGAGAAGATGGGATATCATATTAAAGTTCATGAGTGTAATATTTTAGAATAGAATACTAATAATTATTGCTAGTATTGTTAGTACTATCTTCCCGAAGCCAAATATTAATCATTGCACACTAAATACCAATACTGAATATTACCTATTTAATATGATTTGAAATATATAGTTTAATTTTAACAAAATATTGTGTTTTTATTACCTTGTAAGAGCTCAAAAAATATAGTAGCAGTATAAACCGGGCAGTTGCCGTCAAACACACCCATAGCAGAAAGTATGTTTCCAATTTGAAAGTCATGTGCACTGTACATTGACAGTTTCAGTGGATTAGGTTTTTCTAAGACCACCATGTCCATATTTGTCATAATCTCTTTCAACAAAGGTCCAACCATTAGGCGAGCCATCATTGGTGTTGCTGTTGGTGTGGCAAAGCTGGAATTAAAGGAACATATGTTTTAAATCCATTCAATATTATATTTATCTTGTAAATGCTCTTTATTTACCTGTAACATGCTGGTTCTTGTAATTTGCTTGGATACACAGATTGAGTCCAATTTGGAAGGGTAAAGTTATATGAACTTTCAATAAGGAGTATGTTGTAAATTTCACTAATATCTAAGAAGTCGTTAATTTTCTTGCCAGTATAAGCTGTCAAAAAACTGAAAAAAAAATGTAACAGTCAGTAATATTTTCTATTATTTCTTTATAGATATTAAAAACCAACTTTATCTTATTTTTGGTGTAATCATTATAAAACATGGATAGTTTGTTATAATACTTTTCTTAACTAATTAACACAACTAAAAAAATACTAAATAATGGTAACTAATGATTAATTTCAAAAATATTTTGTTAGACATATCTACTAATGGCATGTTTCTGAAATATTTGATTTACTAATCTTACTAACTACCGAATGCTGCAATCCATTTGCATCATCAAGTGCAATCAACCATTTTGTCGATTTTGAGTTTAACAATATGAGTTGTATTGTTAAACTCAAAATCAAGGAGTATAATTTTGATTTTGATCGGCATTTCAGAAACTTGAGCTATACAGCTCTCTTGTCCCTAACTCTATAACTTTTTTGGCCAAATAATCTTTATTAAGATAAAAGATTGCTTGTTTAAGGGTGTTATTATAGTATTTTTTTAATTTTATGTAATAATTTCTTATTACAAAATATTATATGAAATGTGTTAATTTCTATTAATGAAATATTAGCCTTATTACATTACTCATAATAATCTTTTGATGCCTTTAATAAATAGTTGTCAATTTGATTTAACACAAATCTTATATATTATGTAATCTTACATATAATATAAAAATGGAATCTTATGTACAAAATAGATACTGTTATATCTATTTTAGATAAATGTACACTACTGTTTAACTGATGATCATAAAGGTTAGCATGTATTATATCACACAGAAGATTTTAATACTAACAACTTTGTTATAGCTCACTATGCAATGGCGCTGCAGCAAGTCAACATATATATACTGTTCAACATATCAAATCGCCTTCGCAATATGCAATAACATTTGTGAATTAAGAATATGGCAGCACAAATCATTTCAGATAATTTTCCAAAAAATTTGCAAGAGACATTGCAAAGCCTTATTCTGCAGGGCATTAGCTGGTAATTTATAAAAGGTAATGTCAGCTACATTAGTGCCAGTTGATAAATATAAATAAAATACTTACTCCATTAGTCCTTGATATTTACTAAGCCTTTTTTTATAAGGTCTTGAATGAGTGTACTCTTCTTTCTCTTTTAAATAATGCATACATGTTTTCTTCATTGCCAAAAGTCCATCATCTTGTTCTGGTAATGTGTGTACCGGTATAGGCTGCCAAATTAAGTCTGAATCCCATACAGAAGTACCCAATGGAGGGTACATTCCTGAAATAGAAAAAAAACATGAAAGAATGATGCATTAAAGTTTTCCGGGGGCGGGAAGGGGCAGGCGGGTTTCCTATTTTCTTGGGGAGAATGTTTTTAAAATTTTTGACTATGATGCACATAGATAGATGCATAATTTGCACATAAAATTCATCTTAGTGTCGGTGAAGAAAAGTACTGTGAGGGGGAACCTGCATAAAACAGAAAAAAATCTGCTAAATAGTAATTCATATATCACTCTTATTATTGTTGGATCAGTATGGTGGAATAAATTCAAAGTATAATAAGGTCCTACTCTAAGAGGAGGAGTAAAGGGCCTATGCCCATTAGAACATTAATAGACCGATACTATACTCTTAATAAATAAACAACAAAAAAACAAATTTTGTTGCTAATGTACATAGTCAAAGTAAGTATACATTATAATTTTTGTTAATATTTATATGAAAAAATGTATTGAGCAAAAATAACTTTCTTGTAATAATGCCCTCAGTAAGAGATATAATCAATAACTTAGGAAAAAAAACATATTTTAAAGTTGATAATAAGAATTTCAATGGTTTTTTTTGCTTAGTTGATATTTTATTTAAAATAAATCTATTGTTTAGTGGTGTCTGACCTGCTAAATTGGCCTGAGCTGACATAAGTGTGCGATCAACATCTGTTGATTTTACGTTTACTTCAGAAGGGTCGAATTTTTCAGAGATCAAATGCTGTAAATAACAGACGAAGAGAGAATGAATTTTGGTGAACTTTTTTTAATTCCATATCCTCGTATAGCGGTTTCCATAAAAAATCTTACCGAATACCGTTTTCTAAGCCACTTTCCAAGAGCATAATGTTGTCTTTTGCCTACATTGGTAAGTTGCCCAAATTTAACAGGCCAGAGGGATTCATTTTGCCAGGGGTCACTAGGGTAAGGCTTTGCAGGAGTGGCATCCCCATGTTGGTATATTATTGCCGCATACTTTACCGTTGTTTCACCAAAAGTTATAGCGAGAGAAAACATAAAAATTGCTAGCACAAACATTTTTTATTTTAACTTTGAATCTAAAATAAGCGAACAAAGAAATTAATTTTAGGATTAAAAAAATGTAGTTAATAATAGAAAAATAACGCAATAAAGTAAAACAGTTTCTTTATCCCCTATATTCCAAATACAAGCCACAAATGATAAATTTTTATGACCGGTTTTATGTTCAGGCAATAGCAAAACTAATTACTAGACTGAGAGCAGACTATGTCACTACATTTTACTGTGAGTTATTGATTTATTACCAATTCAAGTAACATACATAGGTATACATTTGCATAGGTTTTTTATTTTTCTAGCGTGTCTACCCTAGTCACTACTTGAGCACAAAATATTCTGCCAACGCTAGGAGATATACTCTGTGCATAAATGAGGTAGGAGATTTATCGGTTTCAAATTTTAAAGTTTTATAGATACGTAGAAACGATACAATGCAACTTAGTTATCCACATTAACCTGATAATGATAAATACAATACAATCAAACGAATAGGGATGTTTAATAACTTGGGTGCATATGGACGATTTCCACCCCTAAGGGTCCGTTCACACAGACCGGCTCGGAGAGGAGAGCAGATTTTTATCACGTTGGAAACAGTGTTTTGAGTGATTGTAGTAAAGTTTATTTTTGCATTTGCACCTTTTTTGTCATTAAAAATGCCTGAACGCGCTTCGTGTGAAGTAATAAAAGGAGCCGACCGGCTCCGCTTGCGTGCTCTTTCTCGCTCGCACCCGCTTTCAGATCTCTTCCAGCCGGTCGATGTGAAATAGTTGGCGGCTCCGCTCCGGCCAATTCCAAGCGTATACGACCCGGTCTGTGTGAAAAGAAAAAAGCAGGCCGATGCTCTCCGAGCCGGTCTGTGTGAACGGACCCTTAGGATAAGGTCGACTATGAAATGATTTGCATGAATTCGAAATAACCGTTGCATATAGGCTCGCGTTTTTTTACCGCTTTTTCCTCACGTTGTTCAATGACTAAGAACGGGTTTAAAGTTGAATTGCAATACTTTAACTTGATTTTGATATAGTCAATCTTATTTAAAATATTTTATGCATAACTTCAAGGGTAAGTTTGATTAAAAATATAAAAACACAATAATTGTATTTTGTTCGATAGAAAAAAAAAACAAAAGTTCAATAATTAATAATTTTTTCTTTATTTATACTCGTAACAAGTTATTATTAAGAGTAAGACTGAATATTATGTTTATAATCTAGCGCTGATTTTAGGGACTTTTTTAAATCCCTTGCGTTTAATTATTATAACTACGACCATCTGTCAATTATGTCAGCCAAACAAACATACATTTGTTTCTTAATCTTAAATCATTTGCTACGCGTTTTTTGATACCACAGGAATACGAAAAAAAAAATTACTGCGCTTTTTATTAATTATTGTAGTTTAATGAATACTATATTTCTCAGAATAATTTCAAAAATATTGGCAACAACAAGAAGAATTATAATACAATACAGTTTCTTCAAAACCCTATCCTTCTATCCTCACTGGGTTGCTAATATTAAAGTGTCTTAAATTGATTACTGGGAGGCCTGAAACCTCCGTTCCAAAAATATATATAAAGATTGAAATTTTGGGTTTAAACGAAAGAATTTCGACTTACTCCCACTGTAGGCAGGTTTGGCTGAGACAATTACGTTAGTGTTATTGTATGTATATAAGTATGGAGATGGTTAAGGGTGCCATGCTTAGCCTGTGTTGCCTTTTTTGAATGTTTCAATTTGTCACCTAGATGAAAAATGTTATATAAGATAATAATCATCAATATCACAACAAACATAACATTTTTATTTTTTAATATAGAGTAAAACAATATTCAATATTAAAAGTAAATTTAGTAAGTACCAATTAGTGATGTTAGTTACTGAGTGGTGATAGCTACAGAGTACATAATTATGACATCTGATTTGTATCATTTAATTTATTCTAATTATTATTTTCTCATCATCGTGAAATTTTTGGATTATGATTTCATAAAAATAGAAGCTATTCTTGTGATTCATTCACATTACTATGTAATTAATTGTCTTCAGATTTCAACTAAGCAAGCAACAGGAAATACATTTAAGGTATACAACTGTGCCATCTTAGTGATTGCAAACAGAATTTCATAGATAGTCACAACCAAAGCTCATGGCATATTGCTTTGTTTCTAGACTAACTTTTCTCATTTATCACACTGCACTTACAGCCATTTTTTTCATAAGAATGAATATACTAGTGACCTCAATGAAATATTATAATCTATATTATGGTTTGGACTTAACTGATGCAAAATTTGGTTTATTGAAATTACAACCCAATGTACCCCTAGTATGAAAATAAATTAGTATTTATTATACTTATTTTTAAAGATAGAAATATGTAGATTAATTTGTGTAAGTATCTATCTTAGAAGAAATAAAACATGTTTCCTTCCCGTTTAAAAATTGAAATTTGTACAACTATTGTAGTGTGAATGCAGTAACTAAACAAACATCTCAGCCTTATTTATAAGCTATCCCTGTTAATCAAGTTGGCCCAGCTTAAATTGATAGAATGGTAGTAGTTATGGCTTATTATAAGCCTAAATTTTAAGTATTTTGTTTTCATTACTTGTTATGTTGAATCGTAAATCAAGTAGACAAATGTAATAAAAAAATGGTCTCATTTATATATGTACTTTTAGTAAATTCAAGATTTAAGATTGGTTAACAAAGTTTTGTTTTCCATTTACTACAAATTTTAAATAATAAATACTTTTTCCATACTTTAGAAAATTTTGAAAATTTGCTTTATTAAGTGGCCTAATGCAGGTATTGTTATTAAAATATTTTTATATAAATTAGAAAAGTATTAATTATTTATTATTAACAGTAAATATTAAGTGTTGTAATTATAACCTATTCCAACCACAAGGGGAGTAAAGATAAATAAACAACTTTTACATTGAATTGATGCAATATTATAATATACGATATTTATTATGGGTTTACAAAAAATTAAAAAAATCATTGCTCTTTAATGCAGTATAAGTAAGTTAATATATTTTTAATTTTATTTATATACTCCGATCACATGTATTTATTTTATGACTACATGAAAAATTAGTTGAAATGAGTCTGTGTATCATAAAGTTATTCATATTTTGACTATCCTGTAAATTGATTTTATGATCATTATTACCCTAATTAATGTATTTATATAATTTGTATATACAGGTTTTCACCATTTGTATTTTATTTATAATATTCTATGTTATAAATTATTGTAAGTAATTAACAAAGCAGCAAGTAGTTTCTCTTTGACGATGATTAATATAGGCAAAGAGTTACTTTTAAAATGTTAATGCTAGTTAGTTCGATTAGATTAACCCTAACTGATACAAAGAATATAAAAAAAAAAACATTAACGAACGAGACATGATCATTGTAGAACAAACGATAAAAAAATCAATATCAAACAAATGATTTAAGACACAGATGCACATTAAATGGTTGACCACTTTTTCACCCACTATATCTCAAACTTCCATGACAGTTTTATATATACAGAGATAAAATTAAAATAAAATGGGTAACAGTCACTATGCACTCAAAAACTATAAATTTCAATTGACAATAAAAATATATTTTTTGACTTGTCAGTTGTCAACTGTTGTTACGCTAACGATAAATTTTAGGTTAAGCTTATATGCTGCAGTGTTGCCAGTTGCCACCTTGATTTTTCAAGAGGACTTTGAAAGGAGCTAGAAAGACTTAAAATTAATTAAAGCCGTTTGATCACGAATGTTTACAAAGGTTTTAGCTGTTGGAACTAAGGTTTATTTATCATTTTCTTTATCGTGGATTAGTAATAATTGTAGAAAATTTTATAATACCTGTTATGTTTTTTTTGTTTACTTGTATCTGTTCCGAGATCCGAGCGTTTTGATTGATAACTAGAACTTCATTGAAAATTGCGGCGTGAAAACATACGCCGGAAATTTTCTTCTTGCTATCGCTTTAACATTAAATAAAACGACAATGCATCATTGTATAACCTTCGATATGATATAAGGATTGTTCCTGGCTTTCACTGGATTAGAATCGTTTTCTAACATAAAAATAAGCGAAATTGAACAATAAACAAAATGAACGCACCAACTGTCTCGTTTGTTTCGCTACTTGAGTAGAGAAAAAAACACTAATACTGATTACGCGACAAGGGACAAAAGATTTGATAATTCTAAATTTAAAATTCTCTTACTAAATCATTTGTAACGTAATTTTCGTTTTCTTTCTTGTGTGCGTGAGAAGGAAACCTTTATAAATAAAGTAAAAAGCATATGGGTGAAATAAAACGCTCAATCAGAATACGATTTTTTATTCCTGAGCACATACATTACAAAGTTACTGCTTAGTTAAACTTTATATTTGATGAATTATTGATCTGATTACTAAAATATCGGTTTAGTTCATATTATAATATTAAAATATATATCAGCTTCAGTAAAGCACTAACATAAATTATATTTCAAATAAGATTTACGTTACCAAATGTAATTCTGGATTTTACAATTTAATCAGTCCTTTTTTCATGAGCAAAACTATATAGAAGCCTCATTTTAGCAAAACGTAATTAAAAAAAGAACTGTAATAACAAACAAAGTATATAACTATTTAAGTCTACAAAATAATGACCAGTTTCCTTATTGAGTCTAATATTGATAATAATTGATCACTAAATTAACATGTCTGTATTAAAATTACATCATAGGTTTAATTTTAATAGTCTTCTATGAATGCTATTAAAGTAAGTACAAAATTAACACACAACATACACTAAACATATAATATTAAACTGCCTTTGGGCTCACAATAAGGTTAAATTTCATTATTTTTCTCGGGTACAGGTGCTGTAGGGTTGTATACACTTGTGTATGCAAATTGAACTCTAGAATATACAAAAAAAAAATCATATACTTATAAAATTGAAATTATTCTCAAGTATTATAAAAATAGACCAATAAACAAATATTATATAAATAAATTGATATTTTACTAATAAAATAACTTGAGTTACCTTCGTTTTGTGGTTATTGTTGAAAAATGTATTTTGTGAACTACATATATAAAAGCAAATAATCCCAAAAAAAAACATGCTCCTATCAATGGTGATATCTGTGAAAACAGTTAAAAGTGAAAATTATACCATGCACAAAAATACACTACAAATGCAACCAACTATTTTACAAAAATAAATTAAACAAATTAAGAAAATATGTATGATAAATAAAGAAAAAATGCATAATGTGTATATTTAAAATACCTCGATCTTTCAAAACCTTAACCAAAAATAAATAAGAATGTATTTCTGCCACACTCAAAAAATTTTATGAAATTAATCAAAAACAGTCTTATTATACGAGTATTTAATTAATTAACACTAAATCCTATATAGAACATTATATGTCTGACATTATTGAATTAATCTTTAAAAATATCTCGAAAAGATTGAAAGGATGATGTAGTAATTTTTCGAACTAGAAAATCACCTGGTTATCAGTCCCGTAAATACTCAGAATCGCACACGAGCTGATATCACAACGAATCAACACTATGGTGATTTTCAGTGGCTTAGCAACTCATGAGTTAAATACTGATTAATCCATTTATGTCTTAGACATTATGACGTGACTATGACATTGGAAAGAAAAAGACACATAATTATTAACTAATCACCCGCTAAGCAACGTTTATAAGTAAGAATGTTAGTAGTTAAGTTGACTATCACTTTAGGATAACCGAAAAAGATATTTCACTGGTTCACTTGGTATTGATACATTCAACGCAATTTAAATTAGCGTCATAGCATTTGTAGCTCGACCCGACGTGTTGCTAATTACGTGACAGTTATAGAACAGTTTAAGTATTTATCATCCAGGTTTAAGGATTGACAGGAATGGCATTAAGATGCATTCACAAATATACCTTATACTAAGGAAATACTTAAGAATTCACGAATATAATTTACACTACGGAAATACTACCGTTAACGAATCTTGATTGCGTCAGTAAAAGTTAATTAGATTTAAGTGATATATCTTATTAATAATAGTAAGTTCTTAAGTTTCTTAGTATTACTAGAAAGAATATTAAGTTTATTTTTCATATGTTTCCTATGTATTCACATTTTATGTGCATCATTTTCTTTTTACCATAACGTGTTTATGATTCTAATTAAACATTTTAAGTTGTCTAGTCATGTTTTTTAGTTATATCTATTGTCTATAAACAAGATTCTTGCAAAAATTAAAATAAGATATCATGACGTTAATTATAAATAAAGCATTATATATAATATGCTTCCAATTTACCTGTTTAGTACATTCATAATTCCAATCAACGGTTACTAAATTATCATACAATTTAAGAAATCTCTGAAGTGAGCAAATTTCGCCACAGTGTGGTATGTTCAGAACATATGGTTCAACAATTTCGGTTGAATTTCTATACAACATTTGTATAAAATATTCCATGGTAGAGTTATCTGAAATAAAATTATTTATATTGCTAATTTGTTTGTTATTTTTATTATGTTCTATATCTTGTTTATGATATAGGTGACCATATTATTACATTAGCAGTGCCTCACGGTTTCACAGGAATTAAAATTTAATTGTACATGCTTGTTTTATTTTGTTGTTATTAGTGCTAATAACAAAAACATAATCTTTTCTTCGCTTAGTTTGTCAGATTATTTGATGATTAAATGTATTACTCTGCTACTTATTTGAGTAGCGGAAAATTAATACATAGGTCACAAGATTAAAAAAAAACTGTTCACAGTGTTAGTATTACGTTCTCTAAGCCAAATGTTACAGTCATACAAATCATTAGCAATTAAGCACATTAAATATATCAATATTAATAATATGATTTAATATTTAATATGATTAGAAATAGATTATGTTTAATTATAACTTTAAAAAAATTTTGCTTTTCTGTTACCTTGTAAGAGCTCAAAAAATATAGTAGAAGTATAAACCGGGCAGTTGCCGTCAAACACCCCCATAGCAGAAAGTATGTTTCCAATTTGAAAGTCATGTGCACTGTATATTGACAGTTTCAGTGGATTAGGTTTCTTTTTTAATACCACCATATCTATTTTTGTCATAATCTCTTTCAGCAAAGGTCCAACCATTAGGCGAGCCATCATTGGTGTTGCTGTTGATGTCATAAAACTGAAATGAATGGTATATATATATATATATATTTTTAATCTGTTTAATATTTTATTTATATATTCTTGTGCATGCTTTTTTGTTACCTGTAACATGCTGGTTCTCTTAATTTGTTTGGATAGACAGATTGAGTCCAATTTGGAAGAGTAAAGTTATATAAACTTTCAATATAGAGTACGTTATAAACATCATTAATATCTAAGTAATCCTTAATTTTCTTGCCTGTGTAGGCTGCCAAATAGCTGAAAAAAGTTATATATATATAATACAACAACAGTTTTTATAAATCAATTAAAATAATTTTTTTGGAGTAATATTTTGGTAAATAATGGTGAACAATCATTAATTCTAGAAATTTATTTTGCAAAAAACTTTACTAACAACAAGTTTCTAAAATTATAAGCATTATCATTTAGATTCACTAATTTGACTAACTACTGAATCCTTAAAGATCTGCATCCAATTGCATCATCAGCTGTGATCAACATTTAAGAAACTAGATTAAGTAACGAGAGTTAAATGAGGCATTTACAACAAAGTAACATTACAGTTCCTATATATGACATTTAATAATTCCATGTCCCTAACTCTAAAACTTCTTTAGCCATTACGATATCACCACAATCCACCATTGGATTCATATAATCCCTTAAGCTTAGGTGATCCTGCAAGGAAAGCATTTGGTCATAAATTTTTATCCATTGATTTTCTGGAATATGTTGTTATGTTATACTTCCTTAAAAAATAGTAAAATAAGTTTCTTATATAAATAAACATAAAATTTATATAGTTAAAAATAATTTATAAAGTTTATTTAATCATTATATTATTATTGTATTTGACTTTATATGAAATGTGTCATTTTTTGTTACTGAATAATGAAGCTTATTACATAAAATATAATAAACTTATTATATATTTAATTTCTATGTAGCTGTCAATATTATCTACATGTATTGTTTGATCAAACCTTTATTTATACAAGCCACCCATCATGGTTGGCAAATATAAATTCACAGGTATTGTTCTTATATCTATCCACTTTGTTGTAACTCGCTATGCAATGGCGCTGCAGCACATTAACTTCTATACCTTTCAACCAATCGCCATGGCAATTAGAAAGCATTTGTGAGTTAAGAATACTGTGGCAACTCATATCAGATTATTTTACAAACAAATTTAAAGAGGCATTGCAACTCTTTATTTAGGGCATTAGCTTGTAAAATATAAAATACAATGTAACAGGTAATGCCTGTTGATATAACTATAAATAATTCATATAATACTTACTCCATTAGTCCTTGATATTTACTGAGTCTTTCTTTATAAGGTGTTGAATGAATATACTTGTCTTTTTCTTTTGTATAACGTATACATTTCCTTTTCATTGCTAACACTTCATCATCTTTTTCTGGTCTGGTGTGTACCGGTATAGGCTGCCAAAGCAAATCTGTATCCCATATTGAAGTATCAGTGGGAGGGTACATTCCTATAAAATAAAAAAGAAAATAAGAACGTGTTACGGGCAATGAATCAAGCTGTAAATGTTCTCAGCTGGGTAAGGCTTCCTTTCCTCTTCAGGAGAGTGTTTTGAAATTATTTCTACATGTTGCAAGATTTTCCATCATTACAGATCATGAGATGAATTATACAAATTAAGCACTTGAGAATTCTGCGGTGATGTTCTATTCAAAGAATGAGTCATAACAACATCACCACAGAATTCTCAATTGACTCTACTCTAAGTCTATATGGAATATTTGAAGGGTTCATGTGGATATTACTCAATGATCTTGAGTTCAAATCGAAGAGTTGTCAATGCATAATTTTTGCTTATAAATCATCTCAGGCTTAGAGCAAAGTAAAATATTTTAAGGAAACCTACATGTTACATATAACATACTGCCATACAGTGACGGTATTTGTGTGGTGTAATTCATTCAAAACCTACTTTCAAAGAGTATTGAAGGCTTATTATTATATTAAGTATAATAAGTATTAGCAAAGTAATGGGCTGTGACAATAAAAAAACAACACATCAAATTTGTTACTAATGTACATAGTAAAAATATGCATTGTATATAAATTATAATTTTAGTTCACTTTTATATTTATTTAAATTTGTTGAACAATTTTATAATGATAAATTGCTATAGTAGTTATCACTTATTACTTAGGTAAAAAAATATATCAAATGAATTGGTTATAATAATTATAATTTTCTTTGTTTAGATCCTATTTTACTTAAAATAAATCTATTGTTTAGTGGTATCTCACCTGCTAAATTGGCCTGAGCTGACATAAGTGTACGATCAACATCTGTTGATCTTATGTATACTTCCGATGGATCGAATTTTTTAGAAATTAAATGCTAAAAAGAACAAAGAAACAATAAGTATAATCAATACAAAACTATATCACATTGTGGTTTCTATAAAATTCTTACCGTGTAACGTTTTCTAAGCCATTTTCCAAGAGCATAATGTTGTCTTTTGCCTACATTGGTCAATTGCCCAAATTTAACAGGCCAGAGGGATTCATTTCGCCAGGGGTCGGTTGGGTAAAGATTTACAGGAGTTCTATCACCATGTCGATAAATTACAGCCGCATACTTCACTGTTTTTTCACCAAAAGTTACAGTGAGGGAAAACATTAAAAATGCTAACACAAGCATTTTTATTTTAAGATTAAATCGAAGATAAGTCAAAAATGAAATTTTAACATTAATTAGAAAAATAATTCAATAAAGCAAAACATAGTCTTTATGACCTATGTATTGCCAATTACAAAGCGTATTGAATATTGATCAACGATCAGTGTGGCCAACTTTGGCAAAACAAAAAGCAGCAAATCCAACTTAAAAAAACAGCAGAAAACAGTAAAATGTTAACTACTTAAAAAGGTTTCATAGAATAATCGAATTATTTAGTTAATGCAATAATCTACTGTTTTATTTAACATAAATTGTTAATAGCTAAATAAGTGCGAGTTTATAACCAAATAAAACCCAATAGAAGAGTACTAAAGAATTAAATTACGTATCTCGGTAAGTACCTATGCTGAATCCTAAAATTCCTAAGTAAGTACCTACCTACTTACTCAGTTAAGAAATTATTGAAAAAACATTTAGAAATATAAAATAATCTTGTGCGATCGGGGAAAAAAACAAGAACTTCTTTGCGAAATTTTTCCACTCAAAACGTGTCTTAAAATGTAGATTTTTATTGATTGCTTTGATTGTTTATCAAACCAAAAAGTGCATTATCCTTAGCTCTCTCTCTAACTTTTATATTTTATTGATTAAAGAATATACGGTATAAAATTCTTATTTTACCCGTACGAAGTCGAGACAAGCAGCTAGCTTATATATATTTGTGTAATTTTGATGTCACTCCCCATCTAAATAACTATCAACTTGGTTTCCAAGTAAAATCTTCATTAATAAAACAAATGGAAAAAGAAAAAAGAAAATTGTTTCTTATTCTCATGCTAAAAATATATATACATACCTCGCATAATCAAAGTTTCATTTTGCAGTACTTTTTATTTTAGGTTCTTTTTAGATTTATAGCCTTTCTTCACCTCGGCAGGGCAGGGGCAGGGGTGTTTGTATCTTTGTACCTGTCCGGTATAAGAGATATTAACATACGGGTACGCGACCCCGCCTTCCCCGAGCTACTTAGGCTAAACCTACTACACCCTGTGTCTTCCGTGGCATAAGTATCTTTATACCTTGAATTCCCACCAAGTTTCCTCAATATCCCTCTATCCTGAACTGCTTCCCTACTCTAGATTGGGGAGGTCTGACGGCAGTCGCTCCTTGTAAAACCAGTACCCGCCATTTAACATGGAAAAGAAGAAAAGAATTTTAGGTACAATGGCTAGGGCGTCACCGCAAAAGGACGCGCAGGCACATCGCCCTAAACCTGCGACAAGTGGGAAAGGGCTACCGTGTCAAGTACGGGCACGGATAAAGAAGCAAGTACCTAAAAAGAAGCTCCGATTTGCCACCTGGAACATCGGCTTTCTCACAGCTCGCTTCCTTGAGCTGGAGTACTGACAAAGCGCAGGGTTCACGTTGCATTTTTGCAACAAACGGAAGAAAGTCAGAATGAACGGTGTGACCATAGTACTGTCCGAGGAATTCCAGAACGGTATTCCAGAAGTCGATAGACTGAGCGACCGACTTCTTCAGGTGAAGCTACTGATAGAAGGAGTAATTACTCATCTTGTCAGTGCCTACACTCCACAGGTCGGCTCACAGCTCTGAACCGGAGAAAGAAGCCTTTTGGAATGACTTGGAAGACATGCTCCGCTGCATTCCGAACACTGAGAGCATCGAGATAGGTGGAGATTTGAACGGCCATGTTGGTAAGGAGTCACGTGAATATGGACGTGCACGTGGCGGCTAACTGCTATGGTCGTGAGAATTCAGAGGCGGATTCAATTCTCAGCATCTGCTTATTATCAGACCTTGCCATTGTTAACACTTTCTTCCAAAAGAAACCCGAGCACCTCATCACCTATAAAAGTGGGCCGCACTCCACCCAGATCGACTGCTTTCTCATAAGAAGAAGCCAAATTGGTAGAGTGATCAACTGCAAAGTAATTCCTGGGGAATGCCTAACAACACAACACCGCAACCTTGTCATGGACATGCTGGTAGTACCAAGCAAAAAAGTGCCTGAACGACGCAGGTCTAAAACTAAATAGTGGCTGTTAAATGGACTAAAACAGCATTTTTTTTTTATAGAAGAGGACGAGCATATGGGCCACCTGATGGTAAGTGGTCACCAAACGCCCTTAGACATTGGCATTGTAAGAAATGTTAACCATTGCTTGTAGCCAATGCGCCACCAACCTTGGGAACTAAGATTTTATGTCCCTTGTGCCTGTAATTACACTGGCTCACTCACCCTTCAAACCGGAACACAACAATATCAAGTATTGCTGTTTTGCAGTAGAATATCTGATGAGTGGGTGGTACCTACCCAGACGAGCTTGCACAAAGCCCTACCACCAGTATGACTTCTGTGAAGTCGTAGCTAGCTCCAACTTAAGCACAGACACAGAGGAATCAGTCGATAGTCAATGGTCTAGGATCCAGTCAACAGTGAACACCATTGGAATACAGGTGCTTGGCACTTCGAAGTGAGGCCGCGTCATCGACAAGAAGACGTGGTGGTGGAACGGCTCAGTACAGGAGGCCGTTCGAGAGAAAAGGACACAGGACAGAAGCCCTCTAGCAGACGTTGTCACCTATTTATGACACGTTTGAGACAAACGAGGGCCAAAAAACTACCTTCCGTTTGGCAAAAGCTCGGGAGAAAGTGACATTACAAAATATCTTTGTGTTAAGGACTCAAATGGCACTTTGGTTTGCGACGCAGTTAAGGTGAAGGAGAGGTGGCGCGACTACTTTGACGTGTTGCTTAACACACAACACGGTAATGTCTCTCCTCCAGAACTGCCTCATAATCTCGGACTTGTTGCACCAGTAACATCTGACGAGGTACTCAAATGTTTTCGTACAATGAAGAACCGAAAAGCCGTAGGCCCTGTCGACTTGCCGATTGAAGCGTGGAAAACGATGGGTTCTCATGGTGTGAACCTACTTACTGACCTTTTTAACCGAATACTTACTAGCCGGAAGATGCCCAACTCTTGGAGATTGAGTATCATTACTCCAGTATATAAAGGCAAAAGTGTACAGGACTGCGAAAGCTACCGCGGTATTAAGGTTACGTGCCACACCATAAAACTCTTCGAACGCGTAATCGATTTAAGGCTCCGGCAAGAATGTACTGTCACGGAATGTCAATATGGGTTTCACCCAGGCTGTGGAACCATAGACCCCATCTTCGCCCTAAGAATACTGGCCGAGGCCCACAGGGAAAAGAAGAAGCCGCTGTACATGGCGTTTCTAGACATGCAGAAAGCAATTGACTGCGTCCCACGCCAAATTATCTGGTGGGCTTTGAAGATGAAGAACGTGCCACAAATCTATATTGACATCGTGGCGACACACACCCTTTCCCGATCACAGTTGGTGTCCACCAAGGCTCACCGATGCCGAAGTGGGAGAAGCCGAGACGACGCCTCGGCTTCTCCCACTTCGGCATCGGCAGCCCTTTCCTGTTCCCGCTCCGCCATCTCCTTTTGGATCATGACGGTCTCACAGAAGGAGGCTACAACCCTCCACACCGATTGCGGGGAATCGCCGAGACGATTGCTCGCAGGGACAGGTCTTGTCCGACTTGGACCAGGATCTCCCTCTCCGCACTCCACGCTGGGCACTCCTCCAACGTATGCTGAGCGTCCCGGTCCGCGTCACAGTGGTGGCACATCGCCGTCGATTCGTGTCCGATCTTACACAGGTATTCTCCAAAACAACCGTGATCGGTCATTACCTGCGTAAGTCGGAAGATGACTCGTCGCTTTCGATTCATACAGGCTTCGAAGGCTGGCAGGATCGCTCCGACGACGCGTTTGCGCGCGTACCGTTCTTCGCAGAGACGGTCATGCTACGTCGCAAGAGCCCTCCAGTGATCCCGCCGCTTCAACGCCTCGAGCGCACTCGGAGAGGTCGCGTTTCCACTGTTCTGACGGAGGATGCGGGTCTGTTGATAGATCCTCACATCCATATCCGCCAGAATGTGCAAGGGCGGAAATTGCGCTAGGACGGTTGCCGCCTCGTAGGATATCGTGCGATATCGCCGCACTATGCGGATGGCCACTCTCCGCTGCGAACCTTGAATCTTAGTCCTGCAGCCCTGGGTGCCCCGTAGTCGGCCCTCGATCGCACTTCACCGGCATAGAGACGGCGAACTTGCTACCTCGGTTCCCGAGATTAGGCAGCTGTCTGTGCGTGTTAAATTTATAGCCCATTCCAACCACAACTGGAATAAATCCAAATAAACAACTTTGTCATTGGTCACCGAAATCAATTGACGCGAATATCATTGGTCGAGATCTTGAATAATCTATGATATTCACTATGGATTCGTGAAAAAATGGCGTTTTCAATGTCCGTTAAGTGTAATAGTGTTGTATTATAAATAAATGTAAATGAATCAAGAATTGTTTATAGTGCGTAATACAGCAGAACAATTAGAAAATCGCATGCAATTTGTAAATAGCGTATACGTTGACGTTGAGCGTTTGTGTTTGGCATTTTTTTTAATTCTGAAAGGCATTTTGGATTTCTTTTTCATACGATATACTTTTTGACGCTTAGCATATAATTTTACTATAATATTTCTGTAATGCATGTAAATAGTAAACACTCGAACCATATGTATATTGAATGTATGTTATATGTAAATAATTGTATTAAGTTATATAATTTATTAACTTACTTTTCTATGTTTTATTATTTATACTTGCTGGAGTTTGAGTTTCTCGACTTTTCAAAATAAATATGTAATGAAGACACGATATAAATCCCAAGTATCAAAACATAAAAAATAAAAGAAGAAATATTTTAAATGATATTTACTTGTATAATATTGTGGTTGTTTATTATAATGGGCGCAAATCCATCTATCGACAATAGCTATCAAAAATTTTTTTTTGTTTTAATTTGTTTTTCGTTTTAATGATTATATTTTATTTTTACAAATGTCTAAAACACACAATATTTGTAATGTAACACTTATTGCAAAATATAAGACCCTTATTTATCAAGCTATTTATATTTAATTTACAATACACTCTGTTTGACTGTTTGAAACTTTTAAAGACATTTGATGTTTATATTTTTTGATAAATATTGAATTTACTACGACAATATTAAAAATAAAATCTATTTTAATTTATACCATATTATGAATACGAACTGTTGTGTGTGTTGTGAAAATTTGGATCATTAAATAATTAAAATTGAAGTTTCTGTCTGTGATTTCAAAATAACTGCCTCTTTTAAAGTTAATATGGCTATTTTCGAGTTACCAAAACCGAAGCAACACTTATATCATAAATATGAAAGGTCGTGTGAGTTTTGATTATTTGTTACTTCTTCAAGCTTTAACACAGCTAAAATATAACATAATTAACATATTTTGGCCTTTCGCGATTTTTTATTATGTCGCAGGCAGAGCCGCTGCTGGACCGCTAGTATTTTATATTTACAAATCAAATGTCTGAAATCTTTCTTTAAACTGATGCTAATGTAAAGAGCCTTTCTTATAAACATTGCTTGGCGGCTGATTAGTTAAACACTGATTTTTCCCTCTGATATGTTGATAGTTATACTGACAAAGTATTTATTTTACATTCGAATGAAGAAGATTAAGCTAAATAGTATTTATAAGAAACGCCGTAAGCTTCTAAAAATAGACCTGTTATAGACTACGCCTTAACTTTTAATAAACTGCATCAGTCTCACAGCTTTATTTAATTTCAATTTTGAAGCTTTGAAATTCAAAAAAAACACATGTCATTCTACATAATTAACTTTTATTTATTATTGCTACACAAATATGTTACGTTGCAGACGTTGCGACTTGCCAGAGATTTCTAGCTTCTTCAGTAATGCTGTACTCGTCCGTGACGTGCAACGCGAAAAGCGAAAGTAATTTGAACATACATATACGAGTATATGGCATTTACAGAATATACCGCACGCCTTTGTTGGGTTCCTTTAGTTAAAATAACGTTTAGTTTGAACTTAAATAACATATATCGGATTAGACACGTATTCATGAAAATTGATATTATGTACCAAGCCTAAAATCTTAAGTGGATATTAAAAATTTTGTAAACGAAATCGAAGGTTGAATTCGTATAAAAAAGAGAACTTTATTAATTTAATTGTTTAGTCACAACTCTATATATATATATCTATATTCATACAATTATAATTTTGTAAAATTTACATTAGGTATTTAATATTGGAAATAGAAAAATTGCCATTCATCTATTAAATAAATTTAGAAGCGTTTCTAAAGCACCAACATAAAAATATACATATTTCTCGATATCATATTTATCGATATATATATATATATATATATATCTATATTCATACAATTATAATTTTGTAAAATTTACATTAGGTATTTAATACTGGAAATAGAAAAATTGCCATTCATCTATTAAATAAATTTAGAAGCGTTTCTAAAGCACCAACATAAAAATATACATATTTCTCGATATCAATTACCTTACCTGGACACTTACATATTTTAAATATTTTAAATATGTAAGTGTAAAAATATATACAAGACGATGTCGTGTGTGGGCACGTCTTAGAAAAAATAAATTCCCGTGACAGATTCAATGAATAGAAAAAAAACAGAATTGTTTTGATTGTACTATTCTTTGTTTTCTGATAAGATCCTGAACGTCACAATGCATGGTTACGCAAGGGTTTGTCAATTTGCGTATTGTACTCCCAGTGGTGATGGAGTAAGACACTATTCAGGCAGTATGGAGAACAGCTGAAACTGAATAAAGTTCTCCTCGTAGTAACAATTTGACTTCAACAATTGGTAAGGCTTGGACCCGACTTAGTTTTTTATGTAATCTATGACTATTAAATTGTTATACTGAAAAAATTGCGGACGTGACCTGTTAATATGGCAGACATCTCGTTGAGGTTTCAGTGCTAAGTTCTTTGGTGGTAAATCCAATTCCCATATAATTATATCATTATCTTATGATTGACTAAGGCTAATTGTTACGGGCATCGGTAATTAGTTAGTTTCTTCGTTTTAACATTTGGTAAGCTTAAGTTGTTATTGGTCGGAGAAAAGTTACCCACGGTACGTAAAAATGTTGAAAGTTAGTCATCATCTTAAACATTCGTCTTATCTTTTGTATATAGGTAGTATATTGACTATTACAAAAAATACTCGACTGAATTGAAGATAATATTTACATGCAAGTGTTTCGTTTTTTCTGCGTACTGCGTAATTGGCGCGTTTAACTATTTCCAGACCAATCAATAAGGTGCACATTAGTTAAACCTATGGTTAAGCTCAATTTGAACACACGTTAACTTATTGATGCGTGGTTATCCAATATTCCTAATCGAATTTTGCTTAAAATTTCATTGTAATTGTTAATTTTTTATTACGTTTGTCTGTTGAAAATATTAATATTCTATTCTTAATAATCTTCAACCAAAAGTATTGATTTCTTGTGCTGGACTATATTTAAAAAAAGAAGAACGCATCTTCGCCCATTATAGAAGAAGAATATTATTCTTGGTGCGAAGTTTGGGTGTTTCGAACATACAATTATGTTGTCAAGGGATATTTGTCGTTATAGTTATAGTTGGTTTTTGTTAGCATTTAATGTAATTAGTGATAGTTTTGTTTGTTATTATTAGTAATTCTCACTTCTGGTTTGTAAGACTACATTATCGCAAACTTAGTCAAAAGTTAAAATGAAAAGATAAATTATGGATAATGTATTTCTAAAGGATCACAGATTGCTTCTGTAATGGGTACTTTTTATAAAAATGGAATAAATGATATTAGCAATGTAAAGTATAATAATCACTATCATCTTTATTTAGCAATCGTACGTCATACGAACTTCTGAACTTATTGAAAGTTGTCAGTTGAGTGGACATGTCCTACTTCCTCGTAGTCAATTTGTGATTCTATCATTGCCTAAACATTCAAGTTTATCGAACGTAGGTCAAAATTGCTTAAATTAATTTTAAGACATTTTATTTTTGGAACGTTACATAATTACGAGTTTTTATACATATGTTTAGTGTATAGTCATTTGTAAAGTCATTATTGAGTAAAAAAAATTAATATAAAGATAATTTTTTTTTGTTAAATTAAAAGATTTAATAAAAAATATATTATTATTAATTAATTAGAATATTTTACGATCAAAAATTCAAGAAACGGTACAACATTATCACGTCCGAACCAAGTAGTAGGTACTTTGTTAGTGGTACGTGGGCAATGCTCGGCATGCGTCACAGCACGTGTGCTACTCCGAATATAAATTAGGCTAGTGGTGTTGGGGCGGCGAGCGGCTGCACCGACTCCAAACGTCGGAGGTGTCGGTGTTGGAACGGCAGATCAAGCGTGGCCTCCGATCGTTGTGGACCTGCTCACAATCGCTCTACAGAGAAAGGATCGACTCGAGTGCTTCTTGCGACATCCTTGCCCGACAAAATAAACATGAGGAGTATACCCCTGTGAGTACATTTACCCATTTATTTTATTTTTTATTAGGATCACTGATACTGATATTATTTTCATATACAGTACAGCTGTATTGCCCGCTTTGCGATTGCACTTGCGATGTCAAAATGTTTTAATTATTGGTGTTAAACGAACTGGTGAGTAAATCAAATCAACGTTACTTTAAAACAATTATTAAACTATTTTTATATTAGTCTGGTAGGCTTTGAAAGTTAAACGGTCCCTACAGCTTAGCGATAAAATTTACAATATAAATTTTAATCATTAAAACTAGTGAGAGGTATGCAAACGAAGGTCTGCTTATTATAGGCAACAAAATAACGTGTTAAACAAGTAGGTATTGTTAAGGATCGAATACAATTGACATGTAAATAAATATTTGTATATATGTAAGTATCGAGCCTTTCTAATGACGGGTGTTAGCCGTCGAAGTCGTCTCTGGGTGTTTTGCCTATGAGTGTTATTCCTCGTCAATAATTAGTTTCTATAATATAAATGTTTATTTAAAAAGTGTAGGAAAAACCACTAATTTATGTTGAATCGAATGTAAAAATACATTTCATATTGTTTTATCCAAAGTGAAATGGATTGTATATTATATTTTTTCCAATATTTATAATGATATTTTAAGGACCTTTTTCATCTTATTATCTCACAATTACATCCGCATTTTTATTCAAATAATATATTCTAGGTCGAATGCGCTTATCAGATATGTTTTAAGTTAGCATTCTCTTGTGTTCGGTGTAAGATCAAGTTAGTTGAATAATACAGTCACGACCGTAATACTAATGCAATAATAGAAAAATGTTTCTGATTCCTCGTTTCATAATGCGTGACTTATAAACCCCATTATATGCTATGGGTCGACCTAGTGTAACAACCAATTATTTTGTATATTAATTAGGCAAAACTACGAACCGGTTGCCGAATGAGTCTGCCTTACTTTGAAAGTAACGTTTGTGATCATTAATTAGATTTATTAATGAATCGTAAAAAGTCATATTTACATCCACGATATAAATATGAATATTTGAGATTGTTTTCTTGTTTAATACGTGGCGCAGACATTTGCATAATGTGGTTACATTATTCAGACGTCTGGGTGGATGACAAGCGCGGTCTGCATTTTTCATGTAGCATTAATTGACTTTTAACCTTTCAACTATTGTCCTCATTTTAATAAAAATACTATAGAATCGCGGTTGTTAAATTGATTATGTAATATGTAGGTAATCTTTTAAAATGATAAATTAGCAAATGATGCTTAAAATTTTGTGGTAGAGGAATATATGTTTTATGTGTAACTTATAACAAACGATAAAACTTTATTTCGGATAAAGAATAGATAAAGATTTGTAATCCAGCGAGTATCCGTATCCGAGTTCATGAGAGCGAGCTTATGTAAACGCAATGGATTTGTTCGAAAGTACACCTTTAAAATTGTTTAGGTCTAACGCAATAGATTATTATATCCGTGTGTTGAGAAATATAAGAATAATTTTTTAAATTATAACTTTCCCATTAACTAAATTTTAAACTAAACAATTTTAAACATAGATTTTTTTAAATTTAAAACGAAAAAATACTAAATCGAAAAATTATAATCGACACCAAACCTTTTTTAGAATCATTTATTTTATCATATGTTATAAAATTTTATCATATGTTATAAAATAATGTTTAAGTTATTTTTAATTGAAAAAAGGTTTTAAGTGATATTTTTACAACACTAACAATCCAGTAACAAACTAGTAGTTATGAATGTCGTTACTTCCAGTTGTTGGCCTCAATTAATAAAGATTATGTATTAAAATAAACACTATTCAATTTATGTTGCGCGTGAAAACTGTTGTTAATTAGCCTATATTTAATAAAAAAGAACGAATATATAAAAAACAAAATATATACCTATATTCTCGTATATAAAAAGCGATGTCCTAAATGGTTGAATTTAGGACATTGTTTATATACACATATAATTGAAATTTTAATTTGACGTTCGTATTGTAATGTAGAAACAGGATTTGTGAAGTTTGGTTTTTAATCGTTACTCATTATTTTCAACTTTATCCATTCGACTTAAACGAAGTGTCATTATTTTTAGAAAACCAAGACAGACAAGACATTTTATTATTTTACAATAATTATTTGATAATACCTATTGACATTTAAATAATAATTTAAATATAATATAGTATAAACTGAGCAATTCGATTTATATAAATTTTTTTTTTTATAGAATAGGAAGGTGGACGAGCATATGGGCCACCTGGTGGTAAGTGGTCACCAAACGCCCTTAGACATTGGCATTGTAAGAAATGTCAACCATCGCTTATATTTATATAGCCAATGCGCCACCAACCTTGGGAACTAAGATTTTATGTCCCTTGTGCCTGTAATTACACTGGCTCATTCACCCTTCAAACCGGAACACAACAATATCAAGTATTGCTGTTTTGCGGTAGAATATCTGATGAGTGGGTGGTACCTACCCAAACGAGCTTGCACAAAGCCCTACCACCAGTAAAAATAAATTATAAAAACATAATTAATATGCTTATTTGTCGTACTCGAAATCCACAATTCGCGCAAGCGCAATACTGTGGGAAGGTTCACGAGCATAGAGTATTTCCCACGAATGTCTCAATTTATTCGATAACATCACAGTGGATTTCATAGATGACAATAAGCTTGGGCAATTTTTACAAATCTTTTGAGATCCTCTAAGGCGATCGAGCAAAGACGATGTTTCGTAAAAATATATTTTAGTAATTGAGAAAATCCTGATTTCAATCAAATATGCGTAACGCAGCCGATTCGTTATGCTTAGGCGGTGGACACTGCAGCGAGTCGGCTACCGCATTGCACCGCGATCGCGAGGTCACTCCAAAGCTTAACATTTCTGGTTCCTCGAATGACCTTGACTTGAATTTGAGTCGGTGTTACATATTAGTAACACTTGCACACTTACTACGAGATATGGGTATACACATGTACACGTATAGAAAGTTCAACTTTTTCCTATGTGACTTGAATCTGTAACAAAGCGATTTCCAAATTTACAATGCATATGACTTGAAAGAAGATCAATACATTGTCTATAATGAGTACAATTTCGATGGCGATGAATAAAACATATTTTAATGTATTCAGGTGTTTTAGGTTGGTTTACGGGTCCATGTTAGAATACGAATCGAGTATTTGAGTTGTGACTCGTGTTTTATATAAAATGGAGAAAGTTAAGGGAGATCGCGATAACATAATCGGAAGCGGATGCGGAAATAGCTCAACTCTATCAGATGCGACCCTGCGAGGAGACCTGTTACTCAACTATCATAAAACAACATGTTGACCTTTAGTTGTCACTGGCTAGAGGCTTTTACGCACTCTCGTTCCATGCGCGGGGATCGAAGCGTCGACATACCAATCCACCTCCATGCGACATTCACCCAACCTCTTATTACAAACTCGTAGTTCGATTTGACATTTAAAACCATTTCGATATTTAGCACACATCTTTACAGAGCCGTTTAAAGAATGTTTAACTAGGAAGAATAAAACATGATACTAAATTTGATTTATTCAGAAATTTCTCGAATACCTTGACCTTATCGAGCAAATTAAAAAAAAAAACTTGTTCGACATTTACGTAAAGATAAAAATAACGTTTATAAATTTTTACAAATCCAGTGTTTTTATTCTGTATGCAAAACTATAATTTATATGCATCTATGTATGTATGACGAATAAACAGCTCAATATTGTACTATGTATCCTTAATACTAAATGTTTAGCGTCTATATTAAAAGGTTGAATATACAAGGACAAGATTGCCAAACTCGGATCAAGTTTTATCTTATAGTCAATTAATATACCTATAGTCTTATTTGTGAGGTAAATACTAAATAAAATATTTAACCACCGTCGCCGATTCAATAAGATGTACATCTTCAAAAATGTTACGATCAACTCGTATTGAATAATCGAATTATGAAGATGACATTTTGATCTTTACGTCTTTCAGCTAGCTAAGTGCCATATTCACTTTTACTTTCTGTGTAACTACGACATTTAGCATTCACCAGGTTCTATTTTTGTATTTGAATAAATGAAATTAAAACTGTAAAGTAATAGTCTGTTTATGTTGAATAATAAAAGGAGTTAATAGGAGATTAGAGAGTAGGAGGGCTAATAGGAGACTCCTCCCCTTTCAAGGAGAAAGTTTGGAGCTTATTCTAGAATGTTCCAATGTGTATTGGTAGAAGCACATGGGACAGCTTTTTCTACCAACACATGCAGCTTTTCTCACAATACTTACCTTCGCCGCCGAGGAGGTGATGAATTATAAATACATGTGCTTAACAAAAGCCGAGATGGCCTAGTGGTTAGAACGCGTAAATCTTAACCGATGATCGTGGGTTCAAACCCGGGCAAGCACCACTGAATTTTCATGTGCTTAATTGTGTGTGTGTGTTTATAATTCATCTCGTGCTTGACGGTGAAGGAAAACATCGTGAGGAAACCTGCATGTGTCTAATTTCATTGAAATTGTCACATGTGTATTCTACCAACCCGCATTGGAGCAGCGTGGTGGAATAAGCTCTAAAAAACCTTCTCCTCAAAAAGGGAGATGAGGCCTTAGCCCAGCAGTGGGACATTAACAGGCTGTTACTGTGCTTAACAAGAAAATTTAGTAGTGCTTGCCTGGGTTTGATTTCGCAATCATCGTCTAAAATCGGTTAACTATTTTTAAGTAAAAAAACCTACTTATCTTTGTCTTAAATTGTTACAAATAAATAAATTATATACATAATATAAACGACTATAATATTTTTTAAATAACCAACAATGATCCATGTAGGATTATTGTTAGAAATCTTCTTAATGTCCAGATTTTTTCACATCATCCTTTTAGTATCAAAACATTGGCCAAATCAACAAGTTTTCAAAATATCTTTCTATAAGGCAATCTACGGTCCCAGTGACTAACGTAAGAGCTATCGCATGTCTATTCTGATTGATTGAATCTTTGTAATTCAAAGAGGCAATAGTAAAGTAAGTAGTAATAGTTGCGACTTTAAATGTAATGATATAAGGATGCCTATTGAACAGCGTGCTATTTTTGTAGACATTTGATCAAAAATTATAATTGAATGGAGATTGAATGTAACACTTTCTATTGATTACATGATCTCACATTTGAACAGGTTGATACGTTCGGCGCATCAGTTAAATAACTCGTTGCCATTTAAGTATGGTTTAATCAATTGATTATAGTCTAACATTAGGGTCATCAACAAAAATGTTAAATGTTATCGTCGATACGGGATACCATTAAACAAAAGACCTTCCTACTAAAAACATTACTAAGCGACAGAATTCGCGTTATTTATTTAACGACAGTTCAGCATTCGTTATACGTTCGTGTTAAAAAGATTTTTAAAATATATTTATCTCCCAAAGGGATAAATTGTTCTGAAATTTATTTGAACTGTTGAGAAGGTGGAAGTGGTGGAGGAACTTGTAAAAAAGTTAACTGAATAGTTTTGTTTTACTTGAGGGAATAATATTTAAATCAATTTCTCTTTTTAGAGAAATTCAGACATTTTTCTTATAAAGGTTATCTTAAACTGGTCGGCATCATAGGATTACAATATTTAAAAAATATGTAAAGTATTAAAAATATTCTTAATTTACAGGATTATATTCATAGCATGCTTGCTGTATCAGACGACGGCGCGCCCACAAGATGATGCTGAGCCTCGATCTGCGTCAAACCGTGGTTTACTGAAGAGAGGTCTGGTTAGCAAAGCTAAAACCACTACAACTACAGCGGCACCACAGGTTAAAAGCTTTACCCATCTTTAAAAAGTGAAAAACAAGTTTCTCATATATGAAAAATATCTTATTCTATTTTACGTAAGAATGTTTTTTTCAAAATATTCAAACCATTTTATGAGAATATCGATTGCAAGTAAATAAAGGCTTATTAAACTGAGCAACTAAGACAGAACTAAGTATTTATAGTTAAAATCGTATTAAGGCCATATTTACTTTAAATTAAAATAATATGAAAAATTTCGTTAATATTTAGTCAGCTATACTGGGTTATATGAAACAATTAAAGTTTTAATTTTGTTTTTTTTTATAAATACTGCTTAGTAACAAATTTTGAAAATAGTTGTATGTAGTAATTATTGTTTTTGACGAGTTCTTAACTTTATAAAATTAAAAATATACCTGCTAAGTGTACGCCATATTAATGCAATTACTTGACATTGATGTAGTTAAAGGTATAGAGATAGGCTATACTCAAGGACAAGATAAATTACCATTACTTTTATAGAAATACTGAGAAGTAGCTTAATCATTTCCTGTACACTGTGACATAAATTTGCAACGTTTTATTGAAATTTAATAGATAACATTGTTTTTAATTCGATGAAACCCATATTTGTGTTTTATTTGCTATATTTATATGATCATTAACTTTGGAACATATATACGTCACCACATTGACTTCCCTATGTTGAACGAGTAACACAACCTAAGATTGCAATAAATAATTAATAAGGGCGTTGTTTCACAAAAAATATTTTTGCAAGATGTCACTCAATAATCATTTAGTTCAAGGCGAATTTGAGAGGTGTTCGATGGACGGGTCGCCTTCGCAGCGACCTCAACATGGGTTCCTTTTCCTCGGTGGCATTTCTACGTGCGCCTTAATAACGCACTTGTACTGATTGAACTGGTTCTCGATGGAAATATTGCGACCGCTATTGGAATGTATGCAACCTCTTTGTGGGCTATGACGTATTAAACGCGAAATGAAGGCATGCGCCGAACAATGATAACTTTTAACATTCGAAGGTCTTCTAGGAACTATTCATTTTATTTTCAATATTGTTGTTGTAGGTTTATTATGTTTTTAACGATTGTTGCAAGATTGGCTCTATGTAAGATTGGTAAATATTAAAAAAAAAACATCGTTAGTTATATGTAGTTATTATAATATAATAAATTAATTTACTAATATTATTGACATAATCTATCAACTTTACTGGCTATTATTTATCACGCTTATATTTAGGGCAAAACGACTCCGCCGTATTGAATTTATTGTAACATTACACAGCTTATGAAACTTTCCGGGTTACCGCAAACAAGCAATCCTCAATTCGAGTTCCACTAGCTGTTCCACGCAGCTTTGTTATCAACTTATATTTCAAACAATTTCATATTCGAATAATTATTATATTTGACACCTATATAGACAGAATCTTCGGTTTGGTAAATCGAGATTTTTAAGTATTGTAAAATAAGTTATGATCAGTTGCTGAATAAAGTAAGAAAAGAACATCAAATACTGTCATAAGAATACAAATTAATTTAAATAATTTTAATTTATTTGTTTTCAGGAAGAGGAAGAATACGATGATGAAGCAGAATACCAGGAAGGCGAAGCTCAGGAACCCTCCACAGAGACACCCCCTTCCTCCACAGAAGGCAAAAAGTTAGTCGGAGGTGGCATTCGTCCTTTCCGTAGTAACACTGACTTATTAGAAGCCTTGAAGAGAAGACGTGCGCAAGTCGCGGAAGGTACAGTTGCATTCGAAGGGAATTTTATTATTACATTATACTTATTTCCATGTAATAAAACCAGTTTGGTGATAAATCAAAAACAAATCGGCGTTTTTCATATATAGTCGCAAAATGATAAATTACGAATCGTTCAAAATTCTTTCTAATATTAAGGTATTATTTTTTGTAATTAACATAATCCTGTATTAAAATCAACTTGTCTGCCTTGCAATATACCTTGAGACATACGCTCTAAATTATAACGAAGCGGAATTCTCGTATGACATCAATCATTTATCTATTTTTTTTCAGCTAAAAACCAAGGTAACTCCGCGCCTTCCGTAACACAGCAAGTATCCGATGGTCAAACGGAAGCTCCTGTTAAAGCTAACTACAGTAAGAGTAAAAATATTGTCGTTTACTAATTTTGTTCATGATTCCTTGATGTTTGTTATTTAGTACTTTTGTACTGTGTACATTTCCAGGATGTAACACTTATTAAATCAAAAAGAGCTTATAAATCAATTGGAATCCCCTACGATGAATTGATAACCATTAATTATTTTCTTAAATTTCAATTTATTTAAGTAATAAAAAAGAAAAAATAATAATCATTTATCATCAATCATTTATCAATAAGCTTAATTTTTTGTTTTATCCATTAGGCAAAAAGCGCTTCAACACAGCGACGAGAGAGACAAAGACCGATGAAGCTCCAGCACCTGCTCCCGCCAAGCCCAGCAGAGGACGCTTTGGAAAACGTGCGTATCATTCACATTTACATACTTAAAAACGCGCATATTAACAATTCTATTATATAATGTAGTAGTAGTAGTAGTATTTATATAATGTAGTAAACTCTATCATAGTAATATATTATAAGTAGTATATAATATACAAAATAAAAAGCTATAACGATAATAAAGCTATCACAAAATACAGAATATAATTGTTGATACAATATTTATTTTATTTTGTGTAAATATACTCGTAATTTATGTATAAAATAATTAACCTTTTATTAATCTTGCGCAGTTGACATAAAAAAAGTTTTCGAAAACCTCGTCGGAATGGATTTTATATTTTAAAAAGTTGCTTAACCTTAATGCTGGTTATTATTATGTAAATATTTCCTTCATGGTCCCCTGCGCCTAACACGTGTTTAATAAAATTACTGTTCGAAATTATATTGCATTATTTAGGTTAAAAACCGTTCTAGAAGAAAATAAATTGGCATATTGACCGTGGCGAGTGTTGAAAATAAAACTATTAAGCAATAACGCATTGCGATTTAAATAACCATAACCGAATAATTTGTCCACATTAGTAAAAAAACCTATAACTATATCTAAGATTACGTATGTACAGAGCAACGAGTGTTTTAAAATAAATAACTAATAAAGAAAACAAGCCAAATAGCAATGATACTCGGAGTATTATTTAAAATCAATAGAATCATTCGATATGATAAATGATAATATTAGGTATAATTAGTTACTAAGCTATTGTTACGATGTAGGTAACATTATTATCCATGAAGTTAGTTTGAATTATTATCAGATAAGTTTACTATCGTAACTGTTTCTTGAAAAATAAACAAATAATATTTTCAGCTTAATGTATTTTTTTCCATATCTTATTTGCAGCATCATCAAAGTCTATACAGGAAGGTGAGCCTGAAGAACAGAATGACACTACTCCTCCAGCAAGGACTGGCAGGACATTTAGAAGAGGAGGCAATTAGATCTTCCGTTTATCCCTACCATCCCCCCATATTCCATCCTAATCCGCCCAAACCTCCTCAAAATTAGTGATATCATTGCCATCAGATATTGTGGTCTGAACTCATCAGCTTCGATGAATGAAGAAATGATTTATATCTACTATTTGTAAATTATGTATAAGTAATTATAATAAATAATTTTAATTTTTTCTCTCTTTTTTTAATTAACCTGAAAACTATCGTTTGGATAGTACAAAGAAAACCGGTTGTTGATTTGGTGCAATTATTTTTAAAGTAGTTAAGTAAATTTATGTTTTTTTGCTCTACACACCTATTGTTATTGATTCCAATGACTGAAAATGAAAACTGATTGAAAATGACCAAATCAAAGTTAGGACTTTGATTTGGTCATCTAATATAATATATCTTTGTATATTATATGATGATATTTGATTTGATCCGTTTATTTCGATTATAATTAAAGTTGACACATATATGCTCCAACAAATCATTCAAAGGTGAAAATAAAATAAATTGAGTTTAAAGTTAAGGAAAAAATTAATTCAATAAATTTTAGAAAACATTTTAGATCCTTAAAGGTCTAATCATAAAACAATTGTATTTCATGGCGGAAAATTGAGATATTTAATTTGTAAAGAATAATTATTGCTCTCGATCTGAAACCTCTGAAATATCTATCGAATGTTTTATATAAAATAGTTGCTTTATTCCCTATATAAAAGCAACTCCCTATAGTTGTTAGCTGTTTGTGACCATTTTTATCAAAAACAAGATTCGTGATGGCTGCGTTTGCCAATTTATAGATTCAACAGTTTTTAATGTTATAATGTGGTTGGATGTTGAGTATTCAAATAACTTCTAATGGTAAGTGTATACGGCTGCAAACCCCAAGGTATTGTGTTCGGTCAAAAATAGTTATTGGGATTTTGTATAAAGAACAGTCTGAAATGAGGAGTTAACGTTAGACCGCGTGCATCGAAGACCTCATAAAGGTATTGGACCTGCGCTGGCCTCGCCTTTCTCTAGTCGTTTCAGATTGATTTTGGAATTTAAAGACGAGGAAATAGAGATTGTACCTTGTGTTTATTGCTTTGCACGTATAGTGTTCACTATAATAAATCTGCTTGGTAGTAGAGCTTTATTCAAGCCCGTCTTGTTAGGTACCAACCACTCAACAGATATTCTACCGCTAAACAGTAATACGTAGTATTGTTGTTTTTCGGTTTGAAGGGTGAGTGAGTAGTAAATATAACTACAGGCACAAGGGACGTAATATCTTAGATCCAAGGTTGGTAGCGCATTGGCCATGTAAGGAAACTCTAATATTCTTTATATCGCCAAAAAACTGCCGTTCTATTCGCTAGTCACACATTGATATTGTTTGAAAGCCAATCTCACATTATTATTTAAAATAAATACTTTGATAGAAATTCCTTCATATTTACAACATTAAGTTAAGAAATTTGCTGACTATAACGGCCTTTCTAAACAATTCTCCTTGGGAATGCTTTTGCAATTTAATTAAACGTAAAAATTAACCCTTAACATCCTTAGTTAGCGAGGAGTTAGATATTAAGTATTGATGGATGACCTGAATACAAAAAAACCTTTGGTAGACTTTTACAAAACCTACGTGAGATGGTGAAGCTTTACACTACTGCAATCACTGGACAAATTGAGTAAGGTAGTATCGCAAGATTTTTACAATAAACTCACTATACCTATTTAATGTCTACTTTGTTTTAACAATTGTTTTATATAATTACGTGTTAATTAAAATGTCAGTCGAAAAATGAAGATTTTTTTTTTATATCCTAGGACATTTTTCACACACGGCCATCTGATCCCAAATTAAGCTTGTACAAAGCTTGTGCTATGGAAACCAGACAACTGATATACTACATATAGTACTTTTCTTTTGTAAATACATACTTATATAGATAATTACACCCAGACTAAGGACAAACAGACATGTTCATGCACACAAATGTCTGTCCTGGGTGGGAATCGAACCCACAACCTTCGGCGTGAAAGGCAAGTGTTCTACCAACCACGCCAACCGGCTCGGCTCGGAAGATTATATTTATGCAAAATGTATTTCAGGACATATATACATTTTGGTTAACATAGATTAAGCAAAAGGCTTCAAGTTGTCACAAATCATGTTTATGATTTTAAAATATTTTTTAAAGCTTTGTTTTGCTTAAGTATTAAAGTTAGCGTATTAAGGTAAAATGTATGCATAACATTATTGCTTATGTAATTTATTATTTTATTCTGTTGTTTTCCTTAATTTACATACAAACTGACGTAGATACAATAATATATAATTTTTATAATACCAAAGTACGCGCTATTTTTCACTTATTTTTTGTACAAGTAAAGAGAATAACAATAGGTTTTTATAAATATGACATGACTTTCATGGCTTGCTTTATTTTGGAAGTACTCGTGTAACTTCAGCCAGTGGTGTAGTGTAAGTTCCGGGTTTCACCAAGTTCACTAGTTGCTCGGCGATCTCAAGCCCCACGCGAATCTGAGCTTCTTTTGTAGATGCTCCTGTAATTTTTGATTACTATATTTAATTTATTGTATTATTTTATATTTGTATATAATTAAAAAAAATATTTGTCTCCAATAAAAGTAAAAGAAGGTTCACAATAATAGGAATTTACCAAGATGCGGAGAAGCAATCACAGCTGGATGTTGAATGATTTCTAAAGTCAAAGGATCCGTTGGCGGTTCCTGTTCGAATACGTCGAGCGCTGCACCGCTAACCTGTTAAAATATTCATATACATATATTCAATTCATATTGGTAAAAAAATCTTGTTATTTCAATATTTTTGCTTAATGTATATGACGTGTTTGGTAAATACTTGCCCTTCACGCAGAAGATTGTGGGTTCGATTCCCACCCAGGACAGACATTTGTGTGCATGAACATGTCTGTTTGTCCTGAGTCTGTGTGTAATTATCTATATAAGTATGTATTAAAAAAAGAAAAGTAGTATATGTAGTATATCAGTTGTCTGGTTTCCATAGTACAAGCTCTGCTTAGTTTGGGATGAGATGGCCGTGTGTGAATAATGCCCCGGATATTATTATTATATGAATATAGACACCGCAATTTTGAGCATGACGTAAAAACTAAATACCACCTAATAACTATTTTAAATCTGACGAGTTATTTTCTATTTAAGTAAGCACCTAATTTATATTTTTATTTCTAGGTATCTATTCAAATATACTGTAGAATGTTTATCGATCGAAATTAGACTGTTTTAATATTGCCATATTAAAATAATATTTTTTTAACCATGATATAAAATGCAAACTTAAAAAAAAGCAATTTTATAATTTATTAAAAGGAATAAAACATGACTTTAAAACTTTAAGACTTAGAACAAGTTGGTGATAAAAACAATAAATTTTGTTTGGGATTAGAATAAATGAATGTTTAATACTAGGTATTACCTGACCAGATTTAAGTGCTTCGTAGAAATCACGTTCATTGATCAGACCACCTCGACCTACATTAATAATTTTAACGCCTTTCTTGCACCGGCTCAAGACACTAGCGTTGATAAAGTCTGTGAAATAATAATATTTCATATAATTTTATATAGTTATCTGTGAATAACCATTTCGTTCTTATGTACCTACTATGTAGTAGGATTGGAATTATATTGAAAAGTATGCGATGATTTCCTCCTTTTTAAATAAAATAATATTAAAAATATAGGTAGGTGTTGTTAATTTGTAACAGTATATTAAGTATATTAGATTTTTACTAAGCAGACTAATTTCACAATTTACCGAATTTCGAAATTAAATATTAATAAGTTTTTTAAAATACGTAAAAGTTAAATGAAAACAGTTGTTGTTAATGAAGTTATTTGTTTTTTAATATGTATTTTATGTCATTATTCTCGTTTTTATATTTATTTGTAAATATTAGGTTATTTTAAAAAAAATATTTTTAATACCAGTTTTTGTACGTTAATTCAATTCAAATTAAAATCAATTTTTTTTTCTCTATTTTAAGTAAATACAATAAATTAAAATGCAGTTTTAAATAAAAAACGCTTGCCCCGAAATGGCCACTGTTACTACTACTACTACCGTCGCTATGACAATATTGGTATACATTTGGCTACGGAGAATATTTTAACGCAAGTTGTATTGGAGAATAATTTAAAAATAAATTTGAAGGAGCATTCTAACGCTTGTCTTATCTTATATAGAAATAAAAATAACACCTTTTCTTCTATAGTATAGAAACATATATCTGATGAAATATATACATACTAATTTAAAAGGAAAATTTATTGAGTTATAAGTATTTCTATAAGATAATTTAACTTAACGACAAGGAATTCTTCAGATAATAGATAAGGAAAAAAAATAATGTATCTAAATAACAACGATACCATTTTAATCATTGATAAGCGTGAACAAATATTAAAACTCAATAGAAACATTTATGTCAATATCACTGCTACCTACCTTAGGATCTAAAAGTATTGAGTATAAGTAATAATTTGTTATAATAATTTGGAAGCTAATACTTCACTTAAAGATTGTAAATCGTATATATTGGCCTAGGGTGGACATATTATAGTGCCAACGTTAGCGCAAACACAGGAGCACTTATTTTCAACCACCGGGTTATTATTTAGAGATTATAGACTTGAACCTAGAACCTTAGAATCCGCAGTTTTATAAGTTTACCACTAGCAGTGATACCTTTTCTTTATAGGGACCACAAACACGTGTTAGTCATGGTGTCGCGAAACGCAAACAATTTTTTTTTAGGTAATGATTTAATGTCGTTTCAAACACTTTGCAGTGTCCGTGGTCACAAGCGGTTATTATATCTAATTATTTAAGTGTTAATAAAAACCTTCGAATTTAAAATAGTTCAAAATAAATTAACTTCAAGTGGGCCAACCATAAAAGCCCAGCGGGCCGCAGGTTGAGTACAGCTGCATTAGACTAATGAATAATTTAGTTACAAATAATTGTATACCTAATAAATATGAAATCTCAATTCTAAGGAAGAAAATATAGACTTACTTCTCGTGGAGTCAATGAGAGGAGTGTGTAGTGTGATGTAGTCTGCAAGCGGCCAAATCTCGTCCAGTTCCATCTTTGTGGTGTTAAACCGAGCACATTGCTCGGCTGTCACGAATGGGTCAAATCCGATGGTCTAGAGAAATAAATATATTTCATGTACTATGAACATAATCTATATATGAGATTTTTCTAAGTATTTCGCTATTTGAAATTAATATTTAACCCATCAAAATATGGAGACAGTTATCATGGAAAGCTACCTTCATTCCGAAAGCATTCATTCGCACTGCTACTTCCCGGCCGACCCTGCCAAGTCCTAAAATCGCTAATGTTTTTCCATTTAACTCTGTGCCAGTGTGCTGTGTGCGCTCCCAACGACCAGCCCTCAGTGCTGAAGCTGCAGGAACTATGTGTCTAGCCAAAGCCAGTGTTAAGCCGCAGGTCAACTCGCATGCACTCATGGCATTCGCACCTGGAGCGCTGAAAGGTTTAATACAAACATATGTTGAAAATAAATATATAATGCATGCATTATTTATTCTCATCGTCATCACGTAACGAATTTAGAATGCCAAACATACCAGTATCGAAAATACGTGTCTTAAAATTAGATTCATTTATGGTCACAGAAATATTATTTTAAACAATTTAAACGGACACATGTTAGTATGATAAGAGTGCATTGACTGTAGCATGTGAAGGTTATCTTTCAATGTAAATATGTATAGTAATAGCATACTATTATTATATGATCTAAAAACATCTAAAAAACTAAAACTGATCTAAAAACAGGTACGTTGTAATCAAAATATCGCAAAAAAGTCGCTTTGCATGTTTCGTTAAAGTAAGGTAATTGGCAAGCGGCAAGATTTAGTGTTTAATAAAATCAACGCTGAGTTTTAGGAAAGATATAAAAATAGCACATATAAAATCTATACTAGAGCATAAGTAACATAAAATTGTATATTTGTACATATATAAGTAAAACGTCTTACTTAATAACACCAATTCCTTTTTGACCCGCAGCCTCGACGTCAATATTGTCGACTCCTGCTCCCGCTCGGCCTACGACCTTCAGCTTAGACCCCGCATTTAAAACTTCTTTCGTCACTTGTGTCGCAGAACGGACAACCAGGGCTTCATGATTCTATAGAAAATGTATGCTTTGCTATATATTACTTACTCAATAAATACTAGTGTTAGCAAACATAATGGAGCATTTATTTCCTAATTTCGGGTTCTTAGAAAACAATAATAATACGTTCGTCTAAGAAAAGAAAACCCACCTCACTCATGGTGAGGTGTAGACGTAGACGAAATAAAATAATTATGCGTAATTCAATACTCACGGGGATTTCCTTTAAGAGTTCCTCTTTTGTTATCTTCGCTTTTGTAGTTACTTTAATGTTGTGCGAATTGAGAATTTCAGCGCAATTTGCACCAACTCCATCGACTATCAAGACTGATTTAATATCGAGACCCATATTTATTTCAAACTGTAAATGTAAAAAGGTTTTTAGAATTAACAGAGATAAGTTAAAGTTAAGAATAAATTTATATCAATGTGAAATTGTAGTTTGTTATCAAATTTTAGTTCTTACATCAGAGGTTATAAAACTTCCGATAAGCGTTTTCGAGCAAGGGGATCTCAAGAATCGTCAACCAGTTAATCTTGTTTCTTGTAGAAAGTGAAAGCAATTTCACTTTGCTGTTGCACTGTTGCAAAATGTGATATAAACTTTTTTTTTTAATTTTCAGTTTTAACAATGTGCTATTGTAACAAATATTAATAAAGTTTCTAAATATATTTATTGGAGACTATTCAAAATATAAATAATAAAACAAATCCGATATTAACAAAATGTCCATTCGGGAAGGAAAACGGTTTTATTCGATCTAATAAAACGGTAGGTACTTGAATTATTCATTAATATAAATCAAATTCACCCACAAGCACAAATGTTTTATAAAATTTTTATTAAACATTATCATTTATCTATAAGATGTTATTGAAGTTGTTTTGTAATATGTCTGAATGAATTAAGTGGTCTAATAAAATATTACTTACTATATTAAGATAGGATACGTGAAATGTCTTTACCGTAGCGTGGTGCGTTAACGACTGACTACTGACGATGTAATGGGTCAATTTGGATGTGCAAAGTCGTCAGGCAACTCAAATTATCTCAAGCAGACAACAACAGAGCACGTTCGTATAATGAAGGCCTGGACTTAGCGCTACATAAAAGAATGGAATTCATCATTTTATCTAATGTATAATATATGTTATATTGCATCATTAAAATGGCCTTATGAATTTTGTCTACACTAAATCCGATGTCATAATTGTTTTATGGTCGCCTTATTATTTAAATGATTTCTAATTGTAAATCGCTTTTAGGTCACGGTGTAATAAAACTTTAATCGTTTCTATTGTATTTAGATTTATTTTAGCTCCATATAACAAGTTGTTCAATAATATAATGTATAATTTTAAACGATTGCATATGTGATTGGTGTATTAATATAGAAATAAAAATATACCTATGCTATTTGTATAACACGTGTTTTATGTTGAAAATTAAAAACTGAATAAAGATGTTTTCTCACTGTTGAAGTTGCATGCAAATTTGCATTGCTGGTTATAAAATAAATAGGACTCTAACGTGCAAGGATTTATATAAACGGCTGTCTTTTATGGCAGCCGGCAGCCATTATACACATCATGAGGAATGTGTTAAATAAATGTAAAATGATCTACAAACATGTTGCTTCTTCGTTTATATAAAATTATTTTTATTTGCCATAATTAAGTAAATAATCTTAATTATTAGGTATTATAAATGTAAAAATGAGTTTGTTTGTTACGCTTTCAAAGCTTAACTAGACAACCGATCATCATTAAACTTTGCACATACGTTTAAGGGGTACAGAAAAGGTCATATGGTAACTAAAACCTTATCAAATAGCACCCATCCCATTCCCATAAGACGTGGGCGAACTAGTACGAAATAAAACAAAAAATAGCATATTTGCAAGAACAATAAGCAAATGCATTCGTCATATACACTTTAAATATACACTTTTAAGTAAAAAAATAACAAAAGTGACATTTAGTAGATCATCTCAAGGCAAGATTTAATTAATGCGCAGTGCTATTCTGTAAAAACACTCTCACTCGTGGAATGTTGAAAATCGTCTTACAGTTTTATTTCCACGTGTGTATCATTTAAGCGTTATTCTTATATAAGTCAAAGTCGAATATCACATACCATCGTTCCCGCGATCGTTTCCGCGGTGACTTTCGTGTTTATTCTTACAGAATAACTCTACTGAACTCTAACCAATATTGAAGCTCTAACGTATCAAAAATCCCTACAAATTTCTTGCTTAAAAATTTCCATGACGTGACTACTAGCGATAATAATCTTAAGTATAAAAATGCAGTTATTAATTACAGAATAAATTGAACAAGCTCCTATACGATCTCGTGATAGCAAAATAATGTTTACGTTCTGTTTATTTGACCTGTAGTAACCCGTCTGTTGTAATTTTCTTATGACATAGGTAATAAGTAATAAATGGAGCTGTAAATAAAATTATCTGTGTTTATTTTTATCATATTACGTTCAACATCTTAAATTTTCGATTACTGTAATAGACAATCCATGCATGCAATAAAAATAATTCATTTCCGCGATGGATCTATTTGAAAATTGAAATAAATTATTCAATAATTATTATAATAAAATTTCGGTTCTAAAATTACAAGTACTTAGCGTCACTTAATATACAAAGTCAATTCAAAGCTTTAAAGCATTGTCATTTTGACACCAACTTTATTGTAGGACTTCTGAGTGTGTCTAGTGTGTGTCTAACTGGAGAGATATCCACTCTACGTTATTTCTATCTCCGAAATAAATGGTGTACGAGCTAGAGTTACAGGTACAAGGAATATAATATCTCGGACTCAATGGTTGATCTCGGTGTATGAGGACCAGTACGTTTTTGGGCTAAAGTGATACAGTTGTCACTAACCATTACATGTATGTAGGACATTTTCACTTAATCCTTTCTAAAATAAAACAATACTTTAACAATAAGAGGCGAAGAAGAGGCAAAAACGATCGCATAGGGCCGTTTCTTCACTGAAAAAAAAAACTTAGAATTGAAAACTAAAAATTACGATTAAAGATTTAGTTTATTTTCTTCAACAAACGATATGTGTAAAAATTATTAAAATAACTGGCAATAAATTTTTTTAGCAAATACGTGTTACAATCATGGACCCCGTACATCGATATTACTTACAGGTTGGTGTTGCGCCGTTGCGGTACAATAAATGATAAAAAATAAATGTACAGAGTAAAGGTATAATAAAACAAGACAAACATATCTTAATATTTAGTTTATTATCACACTTACGACAGATACAAAACATATCACGATGGCACTAACTATCAGTGCATTAGCAGACGTTTCTAGTCAAATCGATGAGTGTTGACGGAACGAATTTTATTAACAACTTTCTTACTTAAGCCCTATAAAATTTTGACCACTTCGTAGAATAAATAAAGACAAGTAAGTATTTATCGTTATGTTACACCATCATGTAATTTAACTAAGTACATAACGATTTTACATATCTACAATTCTTAAAATAATGTATATAACTATGTATCGAAAATATCCTTTTATGGAAGTTTATATAGTGTTGATATTTTATCAGTTAATATCAAAAGAAACAAATAAAAACTATTTCCTATAAAAGTAAAAATTATATAATTTTGTATGAAGATAAAATTGCCAATATACTTTAATGTATTTTATTTCTTAGTTAAGTCACTCACGAGATACTTGGTGAACTAAAGTAGCACCGATGCTCGTTACTGATTCTTTCGTTATTTATTCGTATACCTATTTAAATATGATAGTAGGTGTTAAATAAAAGGTATTTTTAAATGGATTAAAATGACGGGCATTCTTAAAGAAAACTGTATCCCTAGTCTTATGGATACCTACTTTGGCGATTAGGATATGTCCACGTGAAATGGATTTCGATGGTTAGTAATTTGGTTTGTGAAACGAAAAAATGCGGCTTGCTTTGAAAATCAAACCCTGGACACAAACCTGCTCATTATAAAATTTACTTCTAATATGTACATAATGCAAATATTTTAGGATATCGAAAGAAAGTTCTTAATCAAACGGTTAGGTGTCGAAACACTATAAAACAAATTAAACATTATAAACTATACATCTAATTATACATAATCATATAACTATTACTGAAAAAAAGAAGTAAAAGTAATCTCTAGGCAGTTAGGGGAGTAATTTGACTAAACGACAGGCTTTAAATGTGTCACCAAGGAATCATAAAAAAACCAATTCGTCGTTTGTGTTATCTGTCCTGGAATAAGATTCCTGTTAAAGTTATATATTATAAAGTAATTATCCACTATATTTTCAAAGGACCGAAAATGGATGGCATTTTTTTTGTTACCTGCTTTTCTAGTAGCAACATTATGTGGGTGACGCTTAAATATACAAATTTACGACTAATCAAGAAAAGTACGAGTAAGATGCTAATTTGTTTTGTCAAAGAGAACGTAACTCTTGGTTGGCGTTAAACAGGATAAACAACGTGATTGAGAATTTATATATGAGTTCCTCGGTGAGCGCCGTCATAGAATAGCTGGTTATTTTGGACGATAAATTAGTTGTGGAACCTAGCGCCTCGCACTGGGCGGACTGGCCGAGTGCCGATACCGGCCGCGCGCCTCCTGGCGATGAGCGCATCGAGGCCACGCAGTTGCGGTGCTGGAGTGCTTTCCGTTGGTTGTGCTTCCGTTTCCGCCTCAGCCTCGCTCTTCTCCGCGCTCGTGGTCTCCTCTGTCGTCTCTGTTAACTTCTTTGGCGCTTCCGTGGGAGCCTGCCGTAATAATGAAATAGTTTGATCATGATCGAATATAATATAAAAATTAGATTATTTTATAAATGGAGTAATTGAAGCACAAATAGAATATCGACGAACATTTGTGTAATACAGATAACGGTTATTAATGTTATCAGAATAGGCCGTATCAATAAGATTATATTTGGCACCTATGAAATATATAAAATTAATAAAAGTATTAACTATGTTTTTTTTTACATATTTCATAGGCATAAGATACTTTTTTTGCGACATTACCTCAGTGGACGGTAGTCTCTTCTTTAGAAGTGGGTTGGGTCGGCGTGGCGGTGGGGTGACTGCAACGCGGGGCTTTGGCGACGGCGACACTTGTAGGCGGTTACGCAATTTCAACACACCACGAGGTTGCTCGGGAGCCGGCGAGGGTGAGGAACTCTACAGCGATAAGCAACACATAATATATTAAAATAAATAGCTTCGTACACTCGCGTTTCTCTTCTTAAGTTGAAAATATTGTTAAAGAGCCTCAATTCATATGTCGTTCTCGCAACATTCCGACTTGTGTCTTTATTTAAAAATTCATCAAATATCTGTCTAAATACACAGATATATACACCGATACCCGACATCTTTTTATACGCTTATTCTTAAAACATTTCTAAAATAACGCAAAGATTAAATAACAATTAAAAAAATAAACCTATTTTTACACAGAAGTGGTTACACTGACTTATCTATTACATATGATGCCATACTTTTGTGGATATTTTGGAGATTTATAAATATTACGTTAAAAAAATCCTGTCTGATATAATATTGGCAAAATTTTCAAGGAAAGTGCACGGGCCTCGGACTGTCAATTTATATAAGTGAACAAGTACTACCATATTTCCTTTGTTCCTCCTGAAACTAAAAGATATCATAATTTGAAATTTTCATATAAATATGATTAGTAGTTTTACGCGTGAATCGAAGAAAATATAAGCACTGTATATTATTGCATAATAATAATATGAAATTAAGATTTACATTTTATTTGGTACATTCACAACAATTTTAGAACAGTGTACGTTGTAATGAAATAATTTTAGCAGAAGACCTTTTTTTGTAACGTTTAATTGAGAACTTATAATGTCAGATCTAGAAAATATTTTTATGTTTTTACCAAATTTGTCGTTTTACAATAAGATTGGTTAAATAAACTGACTAGACTTCATTCAATTTTAATCAAATATCTATAAAGATGAATAAAAATGTATAAATTACGCAAATTAACATTATTGCGACGGTAGTTAATAATAATTAGAAAAGTTATATTGTCGTAACAGGAGTCGTCTGCGTTATACATATTTTATATCATCATATATTTCAAAATCTCGATATTCTAATATTTACAAGAAAAATTTCTTGTCTAAATATTCGTTTTATTATTTCAACATTCCTCGATACCGGTTAACGGGTCGATTTTATTTGAAGTAATGTAATAACTCAAATAACCTTGATTTACTTTCAATTATTTTCTGTACTGTTGTATCTAGTAGGTAGGTATTATCAAAAATTGATTTGACCGATCTTTCAGTGTACGATGACGTTACTAAGCACTTAAGTGATGTAGTTAGGTGATTGTATAACGAGTGTGATGCTTGACAAACCAAGCTCTAATTTATAAAATATTACGTCAGACAATAGTATTACGAAATACTATATGCGAAATAATTTTGATATAGTTACTTCATTGTATGATTTTCTTAAAAGCTGTAAAAATTGAGACTTGCTTAAATTATGTTGAAATACGTAGTTATAAAAGCATTTGCTTTTGAATAAAACTGTTGTAGTGTTAATAACAGTTTGAATTTGAGCCAATTAATGTATCTTTAATTACGAATGTAATTTATCTGGTCTTGCCTCATCAGCTTCGGTAACTGGAGCTTCTGGTGCGGATGTCTCTGCAGGAGCTTCTGAGGCGGCCTCTGTTGGTGCTGCACTTGTTAAGCCAGGTCTCAAGCGGGCATTTGGTCTTATGTTTAGCCTAGGTCCAGGTCTGAGTGAAACTGGCCTTACGCCAGGCTTGCGGCTAAAACGAATATATTCATTGAATTTTGTTTATAAGGTAATTTCTATAGTTGAGAACTACTTTATTGCTTCAGAGTAAAAAAAATATTGATATAAAATAGATTGATATTAAGTTAATCAGGATTAATCTTACGGCGTTAACGTACCCAATAGTTCTAGAAGGAGTTGGAGTTGTCTCTGCAACTTCACCAGAAGCTGAGCTTTGGCTTGCAGCGGTAGCTGTGGTTTCTGTTACTTCAGCGGACGAAGCTGCTGCGGTAGTTGATGAAGCAACTCGCCTCAGACCAGGGCGGAGACGCGCTCTTTATATTATTTAAAAATGGGATTTTTTTATTTTTGTCAATAGAATACAAAGTGAATATGCCCATCCTACCTCGTAGGCTGGGCATATATAATAATTCTTATTTAAGAAGATAAATTGAATCTTACTAGTTTTAACATGCATGTTCTGCTGTTATACCGGGTATAATTTATTAATAGCTTCTATGAAGATTAAATGCTACTACCATACTATATTAACATTTAGCTTTTGACGAATTGATCTATGCGGCGTACGAACCTTGGTGCCGACGACTCGCTTGCGACGCTGGCAGCGTCTTGAGCCACTGGAGAAGGAGTTGTGCTCGGTCGAGTGCGGCCTGCAAATAGACCGCGGCGCCCGAACGCCTGCTAACAAAACAAGGAAACATAGCATCAATCATTCATATTACCCTATACTTATTCGCCTATGACTCTGTTATGTAATTTAATAACGAAAGGTTTATTTTGTTAGTGTTTTTCCTCATTGACACAAAACTACTTATCTAATACATGTACATGAAGGCTTATAACTTCATAGTTAAATAGACTATGGCGTGCCGTATGTATATTTTTGTGATTTGTATATATTGAGTCAAAAATGTACCAAATCGGTGTGTCTTACACACCCTTTGTTTTGTTAGCAGCCTTATATACTTGATATGACATTAATTTCACAGTGCTATTTTGTATTAAAATGCCGTTATATTTTATCATATAGTTTAAAAATTATCCAACAAAAATATAACATGAGTGAAAGTGTACTCAAACATAATATCAGTATGAATATTAGATGAGCGTTAATACTTTGTCTATACGATCATGTCTGCAACATATTAAAACGTATCTGTAGGAAGGTAATAAGCTGTAACTCCTTATAAATAATACGATTTATAAATAGAGCGAAGGATTATCCGTTTAAGGTACGTCAGATATTTGTAATAAAAATATACTTAGATTTTTAATTTTGTTACCTGAATTTAATTAAAATATTATAATTTAATTAAACACGTTATGCGAATCTATAAAACTAACTATTACATTAGTACTGAATTTAGTGATCCATATTGTATCATTATTTATTAAATTATAAATATAATAAATTATAAAAATAATAAATATAATAGTCATTTATTATATAAAAGTGAAAATAAAAATGTTTTTTTTGGACTGCTCTCTATATTTACTTCCCAGTTGATAATGGAAGGAATTATAATATACGTGAAGATATTATAGTAGTAAATAACAAATATTCACGAACACGCGTAGATCCATAATTATTTGAACATAGCAACAACCTCGAAGCATTTCAAATCGATTTAATTACATTAATCTATCAAAAATAACTCTATTACTTACATAAAATAATCATTAAATAAAAAAGTAAGTTCACAATCATTAAACTAACATAGGCGAGTGTGTTAAATACACATAACAAAACGATACAATACAATACTGTTATAATATGTATGTTAATTATACAGAACATTGTTTTTGTATGTGATTTATATTAATCGGACGATTATTTAGCATATAATGATAGTATATATGAGGTATCAAATAATCATTAAAAAAAGAAAGATTATTAAACGTAAACACATTCGCATTGCGGGCAATCGCTAAAGCGTGTCGCTTTACATAATTATAACAAATTGCTCAATCGAAAACTACAATACCAACAAATAGATACAAACCTTTGGTTGCGCTGGTTTCTCGACTGGTGCTGCAGAAGTGGATGTTTCAACCACTGCGGCTGTTGTTTTCCGGATTCCGTTGGGTTTACCGAACCGACCTGTCAACAAACGCTCACTTACTGTATGTGCCGTAATACATTACATAAGTATTAATTTCGTGGTATCAACCCATTGAAGTGATTATTTAAGGGCTTAAATCGCATCCTTTAATTAGATTTAGGTTTTTAGAATTTGAAAATATCAACTACTTAAGAAAACATTTATCTTTCGATACGGCCGATCACCCCAATGTGTAGGCACCGCTGCTATTGCCTGCATAAAATATTAACTGGCTATAGAGTAGTTGAATGACATTCCTTAATACTTTTGCAACTGTTTTAAGTACTTACATATAATGAAAACTTCGCAATTATCGCATAGCAAACACAGTAGAATAATGTTGATAATAATAAATAATGTTATATAAAAATCGCTTTTGCATAATATCTTAGGTAAAACATTTTATATAAATACAAACTATAGATACCATATATTTAAAGAATTTGGCCACAGAATGCAATCTGAAATAATCTTCAATTTAATAATGCATTCATTGCATAAAAAATGGAATATCATCTGAAATATTCGAATCGTTCAGACGAAACGGCAAAAACAACAGCGATTTGTTTACCTCGTGCTCTTGTAGAAGATTCCTGTGGGCCTTCTGTCGCAGCACTCGTTGATACAGGTGCACGTGATCTAGCTCCCGGACGACCTTTAAACCTCGAAGGACGTGTGGGCGCAGCTGTGGTAGTCGTTGTTGTGGGAGCTGGTGTAGTTGTAGTTGTCGTCGTAGTGGTCGTGGTTGTTGTTGTAGCTGCAGGTGTAGTTTCTTCTTCTGTAGTACTGACAATTTCCGTTGTCCAAACATCTTCATCTACAGTAGTTGATGCATCAAAGTTCATCAAATCGCCCGCTGGGCTAATTTCGTTATTTAAATTTTCACCAGCTAAATAAGCGTACAAGTCTAAAGCGACCTTCTCCATTGCAGTCATTGTGGTATATTCAGTAGTTTCCTGTTCGTATGTCGTTGTTTGCTTATAATCTGATGGTAGTTTAGAATCATCTAGTATTTCTTGGAATTTAATTCCGCTAATAAGACTATGCCCTTCTCTTTGTGATTCTCTAGTTTGCGAGGGTTCGTTCGTCTCAGATACATTTTCTGATGTTTCAGTCGTAGTTTTACTTTCTGATGAATATCTTGTTGGTTGTTCTTTATGTGGCGCAGGAATATCACCTGAATGAGTTTTAAAACTGTCTAGATCTACTAGTTCAGAGCTGGGCCGCCTGAAATGTTAAACAAAATTACTTTATTAATTTTAAATATATTTTTTACTATTTGAAGATTTTTTAGAGAAAATTTTATGTAAATGTTATAATAGAAAATAAACTACAGAAATAAAGATAGGTTTAGATAACATTAGAAGGAAATATAAAATTAAGAAAATTAAAACATTTAATATTAACAACATGTTATGTTACGCGTTTCGCCGATATCGAATAATAAAATAAATGTTTTTTTTTTTTATATATAATAAACATGCCAAACACCATTATGAGTAATTCTTAATCCAAGCTTAAATACCTTTTCAAGTATATAATTAGACCATGCAGCCAATAATCAAAGTAGCAGCAGAGAGTAAAGATAATGAAGATCAACGAAAACTCTAGCATCAATAGACATTACCTGATATGAGCTCGTGTTCTACTTCTAGTTTGACCAATTGACTCATCGGCAACATTGTCAACCTGTGAGCGACCACGATGCCTTATCGTTTCGGAGGATACCTCAGGAGCGTATGTCGTAGAGCTCGCAGTCGCGAAGTTGCGACCACGAGGAGGAAATCGTGTACTCGACGGCAGCCTGATAAGAAAAATTATTGTATTGTACGTACACTTTTTTTCTTATCCGAGTGCTTTCTTCATAGTGCAGTGCTTCCACATGGACTCGTGCGCCAAGAAGCATGTGATGTTAAATAAATATTACGTACATTTCTGCTACTATAACTTCTATTACTTTTGTGCTGCTACTACTACATACTACTGCTACTACTGCACCATTAAGCTGTAATTATACTATTACTAATTTAGAGTTAAATGTAGAACTAACCTTTCTTCTCGTGATTCGTCTTCAACGGGAGCAGGTGTGATATTACGACCGCGAGAGCGAGTTTTGGCTGGTGTCGGATTCACTTCATTGTGCACTTCAGGCGTTGTGGTTGTCGTTGCACTTGATCTATCAATAGTACTATATTTGCTCTTTGGTTTGTTTTCCTTAGCTATCTGATTTTCAATTTCAACTTTTTGCGGACCATCGTGAGAATTTAAGACAGCTGCTTCAGTTACAGATGGAACTTTATCCTTATTCTCTTTTTTACTTTCTTCGTCTTCGTCATAATAGTAATAAATATATTCATATTCATAGTCTTGACCATTTGGACCCTTTTTTACTTGAATCCGTGAATGTTGTTTTTGTTCAGAACCAGCTGTTTCCAGCTTAACATTAGAGGAAAGTAAGCCGCTGTTAATGTCATCAATTGTATCAAAATTAATTGGAATATAATCATAAGCTTTTGCGGGGGACGGCACTGAGGTTGTCAATACTGGTTTCTGAGTAGTTGTACCATCATTATTGCTTAACTTTCCTGATTCTGACATAGCTTCTAAAGCGACTGCCATTTTAGGGTTAATGTCTGCTTCTCTGACATTCTCTTTTATTTTAATATCTTCTAACTTAGAAATAGGTATATCGACCTCTATCGATTCTGCAGCTTTAATTTTTTGGCTCTTTTTAAAGGGAGCTTTTTTATCTTCTTCGATAGATATAATACCCTCAGAAGGATATTTGTTTTTTCCGCTATGTAACTTTTTAAATATTTTTTCACCTTCATCTGTTTTTGTTATTCTATGGTTGGGATGTTTTTCAGGTATCTTATGTGATGTTTCGAAATTTCTTAAGGGAGTTTGCTGCCCAGAACTTACTAGAACATATTCTTCGCCAGGTCGTGGTTCGGTTATAATATCAACTTCACCAAAGGCCAAACAGAAGACAGAAAATAGAAAAAATCTGTAACAATGGAAAACATATTTTTTAATAATTTAAAAACGGTCATCGGTTCAAGTTTTTATTACTGCATACGAAGCTTAGTGCTTTGTTATTCGTGACTCAGTGAGACGACATCTGGCTATTGCTAACCAACTCAAGGAACTATGATTCATTTAAATATTTCGTCATTCGTATTTTGGATAAATTTAAAGTTTATCATAATAAGTAAATAAAATGTAATAATAATAATAATAGCGTGGCACAATAAAGTTATGTGAATATATGGTGGAAGAGTACAAAACATTGTCGTTATTACATCAAGAGCAAATGTAATGTATAGCTGTGAGAAATTTATCAAATCAGACCGTGGGTGTAAGTATTGCGCATTCTAATACAACGTAAATCGATGGAGTAACGGCATTATAATCACTTTCGCCGCAAATACACTCTCACGCGTTTTATAACATGCGTTCATGAAAGATTAAACTTTTACATTACACCTATTTGATGTTTCTTATTGATTAAAATTGTGCCTGATTTAATAGAACATGAGTATCGTAAAAATAAAGACGAAAATTATCTATTGAACAAAGAACGTTCACTCCCGGTAACGTATAATTAAATAAGGGTAATGATTCATATCGCGTCGCCTGCAAATTACGGTAGTCGGAAGGCGATCATTTCCGTAATTCAACTTCTTATTAACTGCACCAAACGAAATACCTTCAAAAGTAAACGCTTTTCGATCTATTAAAGTGAATTGATTTTATATTTTTGGACTTTTCAATTGTATACAAGGTAGATTTTTTATTATAATGAATAACTTAGTTTCAACGAGACCAATGAGACCGGTATACATAAGTACCGGTTCAATTTTACTAGATGTAAGGTCGTACGGAGCGCAAGGCTAGGTGAGCGTGTCCAATTAATGTACCCACTAGCGGACCTTAAGAAGACCTATAAAGATATATTGATTGGTCTTTTCATATTGAGACAACAAATGTCCTTAAAGAAGTAACGAGCCCTTAAATTATTTTTGTCGCAACTTCCAATGTGACCTATCAATGAAACAGTAGAACTGCTTAAGCATTCTTTATAAATGCTAACTTCTAATAACCATAAATGCAATAGGAGGTTACTTAGTCCAATGTGATTTGGCTCTTGTTCAAATGTTACTGAATAATCATATAGTAATAATTGACTTTCATGTTTTATTTATTACAGATCAAGTTTTATAGTTTCAAGAGATTTATTTAAAAACAAAATAATTAAACGCAAACACAATAATATTATTCTAATATCATTCTTCGTAATCATCACCGATTCTATTGTAGATATTTTCACCAGCTTTCTTATTTATTCTGAGATATTTATTATAAACAGGTCGATAAAAATAAGCCTTGTAATCTTTTCTTTCGCTCATCTTTTTAAGGACAGCTACTTCTAAAGCGCGAAGTTTCAGTTTTTGTTGTTCCTCGTCTATGTAATGCATAAACTTTTCATATTCCTGTTGAGGATTGTTATGTATATAACGAGCAATAAATCTGGTTATTGGATGCCTGTAGTATTCCCAGTGCGCTGGATTGCATTCCTTTGGCATCGGTGTTAATTGGGCAGGGCCAATAAAAACGTTTGCATAGAAAATTATTGCACCAACAGGAATCAAACCCAACATTAAGTAGTAGTGAAACATATCTTTACATTTATGCCATTGCCACCTCGACGGTTGCAGAGCCATCGTTTTGTGTCTATACTTTTCACTTTCATCGCATGATAATCTTACATGTGGTACATTGAATATTTTTGTTTTAAAGCTATTAAATATTTTTTTATCGTTTATAAGCCGTAAAACGCTCCATGACGCCATTTTTGACATAAGACGCATGACGGGAGAAGATAGCAGCGTCTAACGGCAGTCAATTCAAAAAACATTGACATGTCAGTAAAATAACAAAAAGTTATTATAACGTGCTAACGTGCTGTGTAGTAAACTATTTACATTTTTGTGTAATGAAAATTCTTGTTTTCCGAAACTTGTTTCAAGATGACAATTTTTGCGCAAAACATTATTCCTGCGACTTAATTTTATAATGTGTAAACTACTTCGAAAATTTTAAAATTAATTAAATTATATTTTCCCTTTTAGAATGGAACGTTGCATGATATCAACTGAGGTCATTCCAGAATTTATTAACCGATTTGGAAAAAATATTTTTTTTTTAAAAGCAAATCTCCAAATAGGTTCCATTGTTATCAAAATCCAGTTCTGGTACTAGGATTCATGAGGGTTAAGGAAGCTCCTGAAATATTATAGATATACATGTAGCGATTTTTGTTATTTTTGTCAACAATTTAAGCATTTGCATTGAGAAAGCATTATTTCAAGTTGTTTTTTTTTTGTTACCATTTTTGTTATTATTATATTAATTGATGATTTTTTATTGCTATGAAGTAAGTGTTGAACATGAAATGCCTTGAATATGTTTATAAAAGCTGGTGTTATTTGAAAAAAAAACGTAGTCTGCTTGAGTTATTTTGACGATGATTAGATGATAATTATTTTATATTCTCAGCTTGTGCTTCAGTTACTAAAACGATAAAATATTAGGTAGGTATACCTTTTATTTTAGGTATTGATAGTTCTTTCTTAAGTTATACATTTAGTTTACGTACTCTGTTCTCACTTCCAGCATATTCAAATATATTCACATTTTTTATATCGTCATAGTCGCAATTTCAAAAAATCCTAGCCTAATATCAATTGGCGTGTATAATATACCGAATTGAATGAAAAAGTGAATAACATGTAATTAAATATTATCAAACATTCGGCGATCTATTATTTATATTAAATGCGAGTACATTATTTAAAATATGTTACAGTTCTCAATAAAAATTAGTCCTTGCAGCTACTATTCATCCCACGGTCTAATTTCTAAACAGTTTACTTGATCTGCAACCATTTTGTAAACTGACTATGAATTCTTTACATTGTCTTGAACATTAATTTAATTAGTTACTCAGTTAACTATTACTTTATTCAGAGTTTAAGAGAAGTTACAATAATATGGCAACACTGAGCGTTACAAGTTATGTCATTGTTACAAGCGCCGTCGACCATGAAACGGCCGATTTTAGATATGAAATATTAAACAAATGCTAGCATTGAACGAGAGACAATAGCTTACTGAGTAAGGATTTAATATCTAATTTGATTACAACATGTTATTTATTAAAATAATAAAAAAACCATCAGAAATGAAGGCCTTTTTAATAAAATATTCGGTCTATACAAATTTTATATTCAAAATTTTTTATTCAATTTTATATATATCATAGGTATGATGTCTAAATGGTTTAGCAATAGACTATACTGTAAATTAATTCTGTTCTTAAAACACGTTTCACAAGTATCGCAATGTTTATTAAAACTAAAGATGTTACGACGAATTATGAAATCATTAGAATAACCTTTAACCGAATACCAACACATTGAAATCGTATGCAAAGTTGACATTTAATTTTGTGACAAAATATAAGAACAGGTTTGGTGACTATCTCATCAAAAGTTGATGATGTGTTTTGTGAAAAACAGCAATTGTATTTCGTGGGAGTCCAGCCAGGAAGTCGGTCAAGGATTTCATTCATTTCCCACACAACGCATTATGTTTTTATAGTTGAATAATAAATAACCGGATAATGAGTCCCGATGAGGTGAAATTCAATATTTTTTACTATTGATAAACTTTAACGTTGGAGAACAAGCAATTTATTTGGAATTTAACACTTTCTGGCACACTATACGCCTCTAAACGTTATAACAATTACTTAGCTATTGTGTCTAGCTAACTATTCAAAGTGTTACTCTATCATCATAAGAGTTACAAAGAGTTAACACTTCAAGAATAATTTAGTGGACAAAATATTAAAAAAAGACACTATTATAAGGACACCCGGAAAGAAACTGGATTCAATGCATTACTGAAATTATTGTCGGGAAAGAAATAGTTGAATGGAAAGTTTTTTGTTTTAGGGTTGGTTAACTTTTCCTGTTAAATTACTCTATAAAATGGAGTGCAATGGTTTCGACTTTATGTATACAGTATGTGAGTCTCTTTATTCCATTCTTTTAAATGTTCGAACAAATTTGGATTTATGGGGTACTTGTTATATTGTTATATTTTAGTTTGTAGACTGGCTATATTGTTATATTTTAGTTTAAAAATTGTAAGCAATGCGTAATTCAATTGACATTATGTTTGGTGGTTCTTATATTCAGCGGTCGACGTCCCCTCTGACTCAACGTGCCATATCAGTGATTTAGCTTGAGACGGATTCAGATTGTTTACGATAGCAATGTACCCGACGTGTTACATAATAATCTCGTAGCCTGTTGTATAATCTAAAAATGCATATCATGTGACATATATGTATTCGTTTCTAACTTTCAATTGAGGAATTATTTTATATTTAAATATGCAACTATTGTTTATTTTATTGTTGTTATTATGATCTAAATATATTCTTTAACTTATTTAAATACAATGTTTGTGCGTAATATTCTATTATAAAGTAAATCGACTTTGTATACACGAACTTCAAGCAAGGCTATTTATAATATTAACTTTACAGCACTGATAATCATTTCATATTACAAAGCATTTCTAAAAGAATTTAGTATCGATCAAAATTATAATCAATTATGTCAAGATTACATCATATTAAAGTGAACCTAACGTCGGTCCGGAACGTACGTTATATTGAAAAGAAACGCTAAGACAATAATTACTGTGATTTACAAATCAAATTACAAACATCAACTATTCGTAATTTAATTTATATATCCTGCATGAAAATCTTTATATCAACGAACTAGCTGCTATGCGCGGTTTCGCAACCCACTCATTCTCTTTCCACTCATTAGAGAGACCGAACAAAGTAAAGCAAACTCCTCATATTAATAATATACTATATTATATTATACTTCAGTGTATAATTGGCTAATAATATATAGGTATATAATCTTGGATTTATTGTGAAATCTTTGTCGTAGTGTTTCCTAATTTTAACATTTGCAAAGTCACCTTTCGGGTAATAAAGACATGTCATTGGAGCTTGAACAAGTTCCTTAAAAGTGCATGATATTGCTTTAAAAATGTTATCACGGCGCCAAAAACAGAAAAAATGTGACTCAGAGAAACCCGGACACAACTTCATTTAATCTATCCGGATGTCGAGCTTACATAAGCCTCTGTTCTGAATACTGGTTAGCATCTTTATACATCACGAATATCTACATTCTTCATTCTGTTCATTTTCATTTTCTTTTTCTTTCGTATAACCATCCAATCACAATTTTAGGATTTTTTATTTAAATTAGATTTTTGAGATGGCAATTTTCATATCAAAAAATATTATATTTTTTTCTCAAACCTGCTCTATGTATATGTATAAAGCTATTACAAATAATGTTTAATTTGAAAAATAATTCTTACTTAAATCGCTTACTTCAAATATGTAATCAATCAATCTCAAATCGAATTTTAACAATAGAGTAATCTTTATATACTTGTCGTGGAAGGCTGTAATTACGTTAACCGTTACGTTGAACCCATTTTGTGTTCATTCAATCGTGCACAAACACACTAGTATAGTAATAATTCAAATGTATTTTATATGCCGTTTCTTAATTCTTGTGTGTGATTAAATAACACGCAGCGTTAATTATTAATTAGAAAACATCCGCTTTCAATGCGCTGAACTTGGTATAAAAGTGATCGTACATAATTACAACAACCATGACTTACGACTTGATACTAGAAAGTTATATTGTAAAATAATATTTAGTGACCGCTCGGTTCAACTCTTAGCAAGTTTCAAAGTGTAGTCATATCAAGAAACTAAAATATTATTGAGTTGTTCTTACTCAATGATCAGTTGTCGCAATCCCTATAAAACTTGTTGCTTTTATAACATGTATTCATGATATACAGGAAACAACTATAATAACTAAGTCAGTTTTCAAATAAAAATGATGGGATTATGTGTTTTATTTTAGAACGGGAAAGTCATTGGACAATGGGTCACCTGAAGATCTGCGTTACTGCCCATAATATTGTAAGAAATATTAATCATCTCTTACACCAGTGCGCCGTCAACCATGGGAACTAAGGTTATACAGATATCATAAGATAAAAGCTCATAATATAATTATTTGGAATACAGCAATATTGAAATATAATTGAATAAAAAATAATTCTGTATGACCATAGAATAAATATCTCATTAAAAAGGTTGTTCCTACCAGGTGGACTCTAAATTGTAAAAAAAAATTAAGTGTTTTTTTAAAGATCACATTACCAATCAAAATTTACCTTAACCCCGGTAGAATAATGCGTACTGGTTTTATTATAAGCTTACTGATACGGCGATTCTATGCTTCCGTAAGAAACCGGGTCTTAGAGGTTATTTTTACAATATTATATTGTATGATGAATTGCTCAAAATAGCGAATGTTTATTCTGGTCGTGTTCGGTAGATAACATCGAAGGAACGTCGTTCTTTGCTTTCCCAGCGCCGGCCGAGGGTACGTAATAAAAGAATAATTCCACGACCACAATATCGATTACTAAGTATGACTTCCTGCATCATCTATTCACGTGATTTGAACGTGGAGTGCAGTGATGCAGGCGACAGTAAATGTAGATATTGTAAATCTGTATCTTGAGACAAGGTCTGCTCTGTCATACCTCGAGCTCCGAGGTCGCCGGTGAACGTACGGGGGCAAATATGTAAGCCTAGCCGATTGCCCGATTGTTTTTGTCTCTTTCAGTCATGCATGCGTGTGAAACAGATAGATGAATGGAGATAGTAGTTTCTTAAGAAATTACATATGATTTTTATTTTCGACTTTAATTTCAACTTGCATATTGTGCCAAGGAAAAATTTGGTATTAAGTTATTAATAATAATGATAAAAATGTTATAATATTAAATACTAATAATCTAACATAAAAAACTATGACTGGGAACAATTATAAATGGAAGTGGACATATGACAATTTCCTTATGAATTCATAATATCTAAGTAATCGACGTTCAATTATAATTTAGTATGCATCGAAAATTGTATTTGTGCGTTTAGAAAATAGAAATAGTTCCGTATCTGACATAAATACTTTACTCATACTTTTCACCGTGTAATACAATAAAAATATTCTCCTATCGTGCCTCATTACTTCTCACTTTGAAGTTGAACTAATATATCTAAAGATATACATACAGATATAACAACGACTAGTGACTTGTTGTCTTATTTATATTGAGTCGAGATCAATAGTTAATTATTATATATACATTCTGCTACTGACAAAAAATATTTCAAGTAAGATATGATAAATATTGTTTGTCACGTTTTATTTCTCATTAATAAAAGGTATAGGGCGCCGATAATTCAGTAAGTTTTATTCGTTACGCATTACGGTATTACGGTTCATCAACCCTGGGCTCAACTAAATTGTAGTCACGTTGCAATTAAAACGTTGCGCGTGATTCGAACTCTAACAAACTCATGCTATGATAGAATTGAAACAATTGTAAATAAATGTAACAAGTGATATTAAAGCATATTTTGTAAAATGTCTTATTCTGGTGATATTAAATACTAATTATTGTTATATACTACTTCGTTGGTCTAGTGGCTTGATGTGGCCGCAGACCCGGAGGTCCTGGGTTCAATTCCCAGGTCGGGTCAATAAAAAGTTATTGAGTTTTTCTGTCAGAAAATTCTCAGTGGCAGCCCGGAGTCTGGATGTTGGAAGTGTGTACACACCCGTACGTCGGAAAGCACGTAAAGCCGTTGGTCCTGCGCCTGAACTCTTTCCAGTCGTGTCGGATTGTCGTCCCAATAGATTATGAGAGTTAGGGAATTGAGAGTGGATCTGTGTTTGCGCACACAATTGTGCACTATAATATTTCCTGCGTAGTTGGCTAATCTCTCTTGAGATTAGCCGCCGTGGCCAAAATCAGTCTGGAGGATACTATTATTGTTATATAATTTATATTAGTGTAAGCTAAAGAAAAATTACGATAGTTTATTAAATAATGAATGTAGTTACAACCTATTATTCAACAAGCGTGAAGTAAATGTAAAACAGCAAACAATGATCACTTGTTTGAACAATGAAAACTAAGAATAGGAATCAGTTGACGAGAACGTTTTAAGTTCAGGAGTTACGAAACAAAGCTCTGTATATGTATATATATATAAAACACTGTATATGTATTTACTAATTTCTAAAGTGCGTCCACTACGCGCGTGCGCAGTAAAATGTAATATAAGTTATTTTTAGCAGTTTCGTTCACTGTGAAATTCTTTCACTCGCTTTCCTTGTACGCACAGCTACGTGCTATGTACATTATAGTAAGAAATAGATGTAAGTTAAATCCAAGTCTTTAGTCGTTAGGGATGCATATTATATTTTATATAATATATGTCATGTCATTATATCAGTGTTGTGAACAAACACTTGCGGGTATCTTTTAAATAAAGAATATATAATGTTTTATTCATAGATACTGTATGTACTTTAAACGTCTCTGGCATTTCTGTGAGCCTAACGAAGAATGTAGCGTGGAGTAGGCAACCTTGTACCGATATCATTTACATAGTGGTCTTATAAACGTCTCTATTGAATAAATCCACACAAAATGTTAAAAGACCTCTTTTTTAATTTATAATTATTATTTTTAATGATGTTGTAGAATTCATTTGAATAAATAAAGAAAATATATTATACTAACAATCTGTTAGATAATATAGAAACCGTAGAATGTGTGTGGTGTACGGCGTATTTAACGGTAGGTATACTGACGCACATCGTCGTCGAGTCGTGTGCACGCGCAGAATCTCAAAGCTCGGTGAATATCCACAGCACGCACCTAACGTCTACGCCTGACATGAAAATATTGCAGACAGACTTCTTTAGAATACTTAAACGAACTAATCATATGAAACATTTTGAAATAAAGCTCGTGTTTTGTCACAGAGAGTATGTACCTTGTTACTCAGTATGTTTGTTCTTGAATTATTTTAGTTAATATGATATTGTGACAATGTTATTGTTTATTATATTAACGTATTCCCTAGTCCCTAGAGGAGCCACTGAAAAGTAGCTTCAAGGTTCTTTTTTTGCTAAATGCTTCCCCGAGCAGAAATTCAACTTTTACCACAATGCCGACATAAAACATGTTTCGTAAACAGGAACTACTCATGCGTAAGAACAGCGACAATATGCCGCACCCTTGTAAAACTTCATCGAATTCAAATAGAAATATGACACTTTATATACAAAAATGATAAAGATTTATTAAAAAAATATTTAGAATGAATATTTTTGTAACTTATTACACATTATGGAAATCTAGATTTGAAATATGATTTAATTATTACGAGTTTTAAATTATATTACATAATAATTCTTCTACTGCTTAATAAATAATCATTACATAAATTACATTATAAAAATATATTGCTCTAGTATAACGGAACGCGAACAATATTTCACTTAGGAAACCGGTAAGCTGCCGCTTGATATGTTAACATTAACAAGAAACTTTTGATCGGAATCTTTGTTTGCAAACGAATTGCATAACATTTATTGCAGACCATGGACCTATACCGAGCCAAGGTCAAAACACGGTACCAATCATGCGAAGACTTTCAGTTTGAGAGAGTTTATCGAGTAGACGGATACAATATAACAAAACGGATACGAGATATCATAATGATGAGTTAGAAGAAGCAGCAGTTTAATACAAAGAAACAAATACATTATGTTTTATTCATCTGTTATCTCACAACAAATTCCACAAAAGGTCATCGGCTCGAAAGTGAAACTTGTTGATGCCGAAAGTGATGATCACAAAACGTGAAAATACATAAAGCGATGCGCACTCAGTCGTTGCCGGCCCGGGGATGAACCCGGACCTGCTTATTGTCACTGATGCAATATTTAATCCAATGTCAGTTTTATTATAAAGCATCTTCGTCTACTCTCACCGGATGATGTGATTGTGACGAAATGTTGCAATATGATATTAAACAGTATTTACGTAACTACAGATGTAGACTTAATATAATAAACTCTAAAATAGCAAACAATCCTACTTGAAACTTTAAATAAGTTCAGAAAATATTCATGAAAATTAATAAATCTAATTTTCCGGTTTGACCGTATTTAAATCTAAACGACTTCAACGACGTGATTTGTAATTTAATTAAATATCAAACGACCTCAGGAATTTGTCAAATAAAGAACTCAGTAGGTATTCTAAGCTTGCGGAAGGTCATTCAGGTTGAATATTATTAAGTAGTTTCCAGTTTATCGCATGGTGACACATAAATTGTCTACTAACGGCGACACATGCATGACAAGATATTAATAGTTTTATCTTCTGTTGATATAGCGATGCTTTCACAATTAATCATATTACATAAACTGACAGTTATGAAAACTTTTCTATTATTTATTCTAAACATTTAGATATTTTACAGAAAGACTTCAACGAAAGTAGAGCTGTTAATAACTGATATGTAGGAAAATTTAAAAATATAAAACGTATCGCCTATAGTTATAGTAGTAATAAGATTTGTTTTAATTGTAAAGTAGGATACTCATAATCGTTTACGATATTGATTATTTATGTTAATATTAAAAAAAAAACAAGAAAATATAAATTTGACAAATGATCGTACCTACGAATAGTTTGATGAAGTATATTTTTAAAATTTTATTTATTTATAATTTCTATTTGAAATATATGACTAGAATATACTTGCCTCACTTTTAAATTCAAGCAGGAAATGAATAAGTTTCCTTGGAGATATTTATAAATAGTGTCGAAGGCGCGACCGAGAATGCTAGGTCATGCCTTCTGAGATCCATAAAGTAATAAAAAACCCCAACCAATATGGTATATTTAAAAACAAAACCCTGCAGTAATTTATCGCTACGAGCTTGACCGCGCTGAAACTAGTGAGTTGCGAAAACATTACTTGGGAGTCAGCAGACCATTATAGTTTTAAAACAGGTTCGATGATGCTAGTCGTGGCGGATTGTTGAATAGGTCATAATAATCAAGCCGTGGTGGAGTCAACAACAAGTTTTGGTAGTTGCGTAAGCGTGGACGGATTAGCGGGTGTCGATGGGTCGTGACCTGCCACGCTGTCGCCGCCACCAGTTGCCCTTGACATATCGCTCCACTAGATGTAGAAAGTGCAAAGAATCAAACTCGCACTCTAAATATCATTCTGGCCATTACCGAATTCAATTACGTCTAGATTGTATTTTAACTTACTTTAAAACAGAATTACTTGGCTGGGCAAATAAAGCCATAGGTATTACAAAGTTGATTGTTTAATTGTATACTTCGATTTGATTAATAAACAGTTTTATGAAAAACTATTACTGCAACTAAACATTGTCTATTTTTTAATTAATGTTACGCAAGGTAATGTTAGTCACCGCATTATGAGTGATCAATGGTATGCGATGACTTCACGTTTATAGCTAACTATTCGAGAAGCGAAAGCGCTAGTGGGCTGGAAGGCTGTAGCATGTAGCATCTGCGGGTACGCTGGCGGCACTCGCAGATGCGACATGTATGGCCGGGATCACACAACTAATTGCACTTTCGCAACTATTAGCTTGTAATTTCATTTATACGACACAACTCTTACAATAAATTATTTATAAATATTTACAATATTTTGAAATTGAGTAAACCTTATACATTTGAAATCACTTGGATAAGATTAGCTAAAAGAAGATAAGCAAGTAATAGAAATTTTAAATATGTTGTGTATAAAAAAAATATATATTTGAGAGGAAAACATTAATCGTTAAGACCTATTATTTATCAATAGAAATAATAATATGAAGATGGTAAGTTTTTACGCGCACTCGCGCAAATACGTGTTAAAAGCGAAAGTGAAGGTCAGATGAAGACGAGATGCGATGATGCGAGAGCGGATGAGACCGGTCCGAGCACGACTCTTACGCGTAAAACGTCTGAAACTTGCAACACCGGTGATCCGGGGAAACTTGTGTGACTGTAGGATATCCGTGAGTAAATGGACTGATGATCGCTATTATATCGCTTTACAAGTTTTTTTATATAAAATGATTATAGCCCGTTAGAAACAAGAATTACTATATAGGTATAATGAAAAAAAAATACGAAGTAGTAGTTGCTTGATAAAATAATTACCTAACACACTTTCTGCACATAAATGTTATTAAATAAGTAATAACTTACGTGTTGATTTTATTATTTTCATAGCGAATTAAGGGGTGTTATGGATGAATTAATTATTATAAAATATAGTCGCTCATATTCGGATATTCGAATTTCTGAGAAAAGTATATAACTAATATATGTCATAATATATTTAGTCGTATAATTTGCTTCAACTATATTAATTATCATCGATTACGTATCTTACAAGATATTTTCGTTTATAAATGTTGTTATGTCTCCGCTTACTCCGTTCGTAAACGTGGTATAAATATCTATTACAACTTTCTTTTTACTTCTTAGTGTTACGTACGCCCGAATCTGTATCGCAGAGAAATTCCAATATATACTGATTTGTATTCAAAAAGAGAGGGACCGAATCACGCATAGGCGATGACAAAATGGTAAAGTAAGTTTCATTTTAACAGCGAAAGTGAAACAATAGAAATGACGACATGTGTCCGTAAGTGTGAATTAACTGTTATGTCCATTCTATGGAAATTATCGCGAAATAATTTATTTATTTTGCTCTACAGCTTTCCACTTGATATTTCTTAGCGAATTAGACATTCAACATTTCAAATTGCCAGTTCATGGGTATTTATACGAAAAATACGAAGGGATTGGTTTTAAATCCAAGGCCAAGTAATATAATATTGATTTTAATATTGACAATCCAAAATACCTTTTACTTATCTTACAATCTCACAAAAAAGGCTTTAGTATTTGTTCGAGTTAAAATACTATAGGTATATTTGTAATACATTATATCTAGAAACAAGTATTTATATAGTAAAGCTTTTAACTGGCAACATCGACACCGGAATTGAAACTTACTCGATGAATACTAATGATTGTAGCGGGAATTTGGCCGGAAAATGCTAGACCAGACTTATGATACCATAATTTGTAAAAATCAGTTATCTGTAATGTTAAAAATGAGCTTAAAACATCATTATTTTAGTAATGTAGTTTCATTACAAAAAAATTATCATTAATTAAATAATAATCGTTGCCATTAATAAACTAATTTATTAATGAAGTCAATAGTTCTTAATATTTCTCTCTATTCATCATGTAAGACGTTACAATGGTCGACTGGTTCACAGTTGCCAAACAAATAATAAATAATTAAATCTACGTTTTGTGAGTATTTCCTAATTAATTATATTTTATATTCTTTTTAAATGTGTCAATATATCTTAATTAGCCATTTAACTAAATAACAAAGGTTAATGTGTCACAATTATAGAAATATTAAGAAATACTTTCAACGATGTCAATCGCGAATGACGGATGAACCTACCACCCTTCACCACATTCCAACTCATACAAACAGTTGATAATTGTGTGTATTTTGAAACTTACAATGTTATTTTATCATTATAAATATAACGCTAATTGTATCCAATGCTTCTAACCTTGAAAATACATTATTTTACATACATTGTATTTTGGGACGACAACTAACAGAAACTTGAAGAAACTTAAAATAAGTTTGTAATGAACGTTGCCGCCGAGAAAATTTCCCGCGAAGGAAAGCTCCTAGATGGCGCCGCAATTTTGCGGTAACAGCAAAATGATTATATTTAATAATAAAACGGCATGTTTCTTTTGTTTTTATGACGAGTATGAGTATGAAAGCGCACCAGGGCATTCGCGAGGGAGACAATGTGCGCGCTTAGTCGTGCATATTTTAAAAGCAATATTTCGCAGCCTTCATTGAGAAACACGCGCCCTCATTCGTGATGTCAGTTACTTGGCGTTAAGCAACCAACACCTGATTTCCACACAAGAAATCAGATCATATTATTTTCGCCATATTGGCGATACGAGATGCTTCAAACCCCGACGAATAGCGCTAAGTTACGTAAAGCTCAACCCGGTGGCCGCGCGCTTCGCCTATGCAAACATTCGATGAAAGTGACAATGTGCGCATACGGGTTTTGATACGCTATTTTTAACATAATTATAATCCGTTAGAAAGTTATGTTACAAAAATTGCTATTACGAAACAGTCACATAACAACAATTTATTGAAAATTTTAAAATTGTTTACGTTTAAGCAATTTAAAATATCAATTATATTAAAGTACTCACAGCACTATCCTGGAGTCCATGACGAGGATCAGCTGCTAAGAGCTGCGAGCGCGAGTTGCGTGCGAAAAGCGTGTGCGAAGCGCACGGCCCGGCTCACTCGGGCTGCTGGCTGCAACAGAAACCTCACGTCAGCACACGCGCCTTTCCCAAACGACACACAGTTGCGACAGTGAAGCTCAATGAGGAAGCTGAATCGCACATTTAAATGCAACATTAATGTCAGAGAGCGTTTAAATGCCAATAGCGGCGACCTTTCGGTTTTGAACTAGGTTGTGCAAGCGAGGATCGCCGGTCGTGTGAGAAAGGCGAGTGCGTGTGGGGACGATTGAGTTCGGAGGGAGAAGGGACGCACCGGGGATTAGACTGGGGCGTAACACCGATGGCGACGCGCTGCCGAACGGCGACTAACCTCGTCGCCGCGTGCGCGGCTCTTACTTATAGCCGCGCGCCCACATGCACTGCGCCCGCTGCCCCCTATCACCAATTCACCTCACCACCATACCAACCACCTTTTCACCACCAAATAACCCTACACAACCTCTTTTATCTATGGTTATCACATTTGGTGGTGCTTTCCACTTTACATAATAACGAAATGATATATTAAGACTTTTTTAGTTTACATATTATGGTTTGTTAAAATAAATAAATAAGAAATATAGGTTGTCCTATTTACTATACTCATTATATTATGTTTAAATTTATGATGATTTACTTAGGTATAATTTAATTTAGCAATCTTTTCAGACTGCAAGCCAGAAAAGCCGTTTATTTGAGAACATTCAAAGAATTTCCCCTTTTTTCCGCCCCTAGAATGGTTAAGCACTTCATATTTACACCAACGTGGTGTAAACATGAACTATTATAAAAAGTTATGATTTAGAAAATGTTCATTTACAATATTGACTCTCATGTGTTAACAGGTGAAGTTAAATAAAAATTTGCTTGTAGCGTTTATTCACAAAATCTTTGAATGTTGGATGAAAAAGAACGATTGCGTCTTTCTTGAGTTTAATTTTTTTATGCAATGTTTAATTACTTTTGAATTGGTAAACTGTTAAAACGTCATTTAATTTATATGTTTGGAAATATGCCGTAGGCATTATGGAACAACAATTGACAATCAGTATAAATCATCAATATAAGGGATTTATTTTATCTTCCTATCGATTAGTTGTTTGTTCAAAGAAAGTTTGTCAGCGTTATTTATGAATTTTACCGATTATGTGTTTTATCGTGGTAGATTTATGACAATCAATAAGCAAGTGTAACGCTTTCTATATTGAATAAAGATTTTTGACTTTGACTTTGACCAAAAATACTTAAAACATGTACATAGACGAAATTATTTGATGACGATGGTCTTGCTCTAATTTACATCTAGATGTAAACAAAAAACATGGTTCTAGACAACAAAAAAGTAAATTATAAACGTGTTCTATTATTATAAAAATACATTTTTTTATTTTACAATATTGCTATAAATATATTAATTAATGAAATCTAACCAAATATAATTTATGTTACCCATTTAATGAAAGTAAACAAAATAAATATTATTAACGAAATGTTATCATATCGCCATATTATATGACATTAGAGAACACAATACATCCGCAGGCAATGCCCGTGGCCCACTGCGCCACTTGCTTTGACCCGCAAAGTCAGATCATATTATAGGTCATGTAAATCAATTACACTAACTATTACTTACTAAACTAATTTATTACGGATGCAAAATTCGAATGCAAAATGTAATTACATAATTATTGGTATATTGATAACATCAGCGAAAAAACCACATTTGTTATTCAACAAATAAGCAAACGTACCTGGAATTTTATATATAAGAGTCATTAATCATAGCGTTGTTTTTATTAATTAAGTGAGGAATTTTTTAAAAATATGCTGAAACAATTATCGTAAATATCATGTCAGTAGTCAGTTAGAGGCTTGAGCAATACGTCTATACGAAAGACATCAACGCCTGATGCAAAGCAGACACGCAGAGAAGTAAATATTGTAAGAACTAGCCAAACAAAACATTTATGTGAGATCTAGTCGAAATCTGAGGATTGGTGTAGTAATTCTGTACATTTTTTATGTGTAATCAAATTAATAGCATGAGAGCCATAGGCACAGTGCATGTGGGTGCATCGACATATGTAATTTTTTTATTTGAATGTCTACTCGTATATTAAAAGTCTCTAATAAAGTAATCCTGTCAATTACAAAACAACAACTCGTATTTATTTATTTGAAGTGTTTATATTAATTGGGTATGGGTAGAAATTTAGAATTATTAAGAGTTCCAAATAAATGGACTGTAAAGGCATTTTGAAAATTTATATAATCTTAATTCGTTTTTATTTACAATCATCAATCGTCATAATTTTGCAGAGTATGAAACAATCGGCACGTGTAGTATTGTAGTTTTTTTTATCTGACCGATCGAATATAACATTTTTTCCGAATCTATAGGAAGGAGTATATTTTGCTTGCTTTCAATTACAACCAAATATATAGCTATAGTAATTATATATCATTATCAAATCTGACAAAAAGCGAATGGTAATATTTGAAAAACAAAAATCGTACATACACTGACAACTATTATATTTGTACGACATTCCATTCGATACAGCTGATCTTTGTATTTATATATGAATGTGAACATCGAGTTGTTTGTTTGTACAGAAAAGGAAATCCTTGTCACGAATCAGTTCAATAAAAATACCTTTAATATATTTAAGTTTAGTGATTTTGAGGATAATCAAATTTATTTAAATCTTAAGGTTTGATTCTACGAAACAACAAACATTTTTTAAATTAACATTATTGACGTCATAGCTTAGTCATTAATTTTAACAAAGCGCTTTAGACATTTTTGTCCTTGCTTTCGTTACAATTTATCTGATTCATTTCAGTACATTTGCCACTGTGGGCAAACCCCATTTATATTTTATTAGAGATATTTAAAGATACAGTGAAACATAACAATAAAGAATAATTTATAAATAAATGAAATATCTGAAATTAAATAAATTTTCCTGTCCGATGGACGGATTCAACGATAGCATTATATAAACTATGTTCGTCAGAGGGTCGAAATTCAACCATAATCATTATTGGAAATTTGAAAAATACATTTTGCAATATATATTACAATTGGAAAATTTCGATACCTTATTTCCTATATTTTTTTAATTTTTTATAAATTAAAGCTCGTGAATATCTACCAAAAAAAAGACATAGAAAGAAATCGGTGCACGAACGTCAAAGGTATTGAACTATTTTGTCTTTGTCTATTTATATATAGATGTTTAAAAAAAGGAGTCGAATTTATAAAGACCCGTTCTTTGAGACCCTTATCCCACTATGTGAGGTCGGCACAACATGTATTTCCCTTCCACTTCTTTCTGTCAGTCATCATCTCAGTCCTTCCCCTTTTCATACACATATCCTTTCTTACGCAATCCGTCCACAATTTCTTCGACCTCCCCATCTACTATATCCATCAACATTCATACTCATCACCTTTCTTATAAAGAAACTAACAACTATATTACATTTTTATCTGTATTTTGTGGTAAAGTAAGGGTTAATCAGTGTATGTATTTTTGATGAAACTGTTGTTGATATCCTGCGTCGATATATGGGAAATATTTTCATAGACTTTGAAGGTTTTCGCGACAAAACGTTCGTGGTCAGACTGGTAAATGGGCCACATGGAAGTTCCATGTGGCCCATCAATAACATCCATACATCGTCAATGCGTTGCAGACCAATATATAATATATTATATTTGTGTGTACGAAAATACAAATATTACTATATAACTGGTTATCTTCTATATAGGAACATACCTAAAAACAAAAACGATAGTTAAAAGAGTGCATATTTTACATTGTTTAATATATTTTTATTTAACCTAGTCGAAGTCAAAGTCTTGAAGTTTTTCATTACGGTTTCGGTCACAAATCGGATGAAACTCGAGAAAATTCGGTGAAAGAAAATAGGTCCCTGTAAGACTATCACTTTTACGGGAGCTGAATTCGATTGCTAAGGTACCAAATAAAAAATCCTGCGTCTGTAATGCCGCAGTGACGTAATAGTAGCAACCAATTTTTGTCAAAATAAACATTTTTTTTAATGTAAAAAAGTAAAGCTTATTCTCCACACTGTTCCAACGCCAAGTACTGTTACTAGTTACACATGTTTCAGAATTTTATTCGACACATGAACATTTTCGACGATAAGACATCGTGCGTAAGCACGAGATGAATTATAAAAACAAATTAAGCGCAGAAGCACAAATTAAGATTCACACGTTCTAGCCCACTATATACCTATCTATTGCTTGTACAATATATCTTGCTGAAATTTGAAAACGAAGTAGTTGATGGATAATGTGCCAGTTAAAAATATAATATTAAGCACAGAAATCAGAATACAAAACACATTTTAAATGTTACCCAATTTAAAATGAGTGTAGGTCATATCAATCAGATAGTTCACTAATTAAAATTATTACAAAATGATGTTATAAATGTGTTTTAAATCTGTCGTTTCACGTAAAAGAGCATCCCTCGGCCAATCTATAAAAATGTAGTCTATTTAAATAAAAGGAAAGCATTAAAAGTCAAGGACATGTCACGATATCAAGTTGAACTAGTTTTCATCATCTTATTTAAAAAAAATTCAAACGCTTAAGATATATTATTAATGTGTTCTTATTTAAATTTTGATAATTATCTGTCTATGTAAAGAATCGATCTATCTGTAAATGTAAAGAGAAATTTGCTCAAATATTATTATTTTTTATTACTAATAGAAATTGACTATTTAATGAAGAAAGTTCCTTCTCCCAATTGTCCCGATAGCGGCGCTGAGATAGAGGATGTATATACATTTTAATGAATATATACATTTTAAGAACACACCTTAGTGATCCCCTTCTATCACAATTAATAGATAGATCAATTGGAATATGTAATATTTATCTTGCAAATCCTACTTCAGAGCTAGCCAAAATTATTTATAATATAACTAAACATAATATAAATAAGCGAAACTAGACAATATATTATAATTAATTTAAAGATAAAATAAACTGTGTAACCTACCAGAGCAACATAGTCACCGAAGTGACTCAGCTCCAAAAAAAAAAAAGCTCTTAAAATGAGAATTAAAAAAAAGTGTAAGTGACAGTATATTTATTAATATTTTTTTGCGCCATACGGCTTACGAGTAGTTTTAGTAAATGAGCTTCGCAGTGAAAGTGTTCAGACTATGAAAAAAGCAAAATTGTAAGTATCCAAATGTAATTATGTAGGTATCCTTATCATCATTAACAACACCACAAGTCAGTGGTGGAATCTGACGACGAAAAATATTCATGAGCTTCCAACAAAGATGAAGAAGCCTACTATGAAGCTCTGGCTCCTGTTGTTTGTCTGAAATTATTTGATTGACATAGAAAAAAAAAAACAAAATTTAAATTTAGAAAACTGTAGAACTGTATATGTATAATTTGAATTTTTCGTCATGCAATCACTTTACCAATTTTTACACAACTCTTTCTTTTCGCGCGTTTTTCGCTAACCATCGCAATTAGCATTCAATCCCAGTACCATCAAATCCAAAATAGTATATAGTTTACTAACACAAAAAACTAAACACAGTTCTGTTTTAATCCTATAAAATACCATACTGTAAACGTCCCACTGCTGGGTTAAGGCCTCCTCTCCTTAATTGGAAGTTTGGAGCTTAATAGACTACGCTCCAATGCATTTTTTTATAGAATAGGAAGGCAGACGAGCATATGGGCCACCTGATGGTAAGTGGTCACCAACGCTCATAGACATTGGCATTGTAAGAAATGTTAACCATCGCTTACATCACCAATGCGCCACCAACCTTGGGAACTAAGATGTTATGTCCCTTGTGCCTGTAATTACACTGACTCACTCACCCTTCAAACCGGAACACAACAATACCAAGTACTGCTGTTTTGCGGTAGAATATCTGATGAACGGGTGGTACCTACCCACACGAGCTTGCACAAAGCTCTACCACCAGTAATAGTCCATGTAATCCACAAACACATGTTTCAGAATTTCAATCGACACAAAATTTATCGTCAAAAATATAGTATATTATTAACGGAACAGTGGTAATATTGAAAATAGTGTCTCGACATTCAGGAAAAATTTTGTTTGATACAATATTTTTAATCACAATTTAAATACTTATTAAAGAGTGCCTGCTTTAATAACTTATTTTAGGATCGACAACGGATAAATAAAACACCAATATGATTTTAATAAGTATATTTAATGAATATTACAACATAGCTATTATTTTAGATAATTAAATTTTCAGAAATTGTCATTTCCTTGTAAGAAAATAATGATGAACTATTGCATGATTTAATTTGAAATCCCTTTTAATAACTACATTTATTTTAACAGGCGAAAATATAATTGTTATCACAATATACTTACAAAACTAAAACTATATAAATTGAACTAAATATTTACAAAGGTTATAAAAAGGTCAGCGTTGAGAAATTTTTGTTGCTAGTCTCAACTAAAATTTATTAAAAAATGAGTTTGTAAATACACACGTATAGATCGTATCATAATAACACAGTTACGAAGACTTAACCAGTCCATGTTAAGGACGAGGCGGTTTAAAACTAAGTGAACACATTTTACTTTTGCGTTCATAAAATAAAGGTCTCATTATAAAGTGACATAAATGAAACCTTTATTTACGAATTCGACACTTGTAACTTATTAAGTATAATATACTAGAACAAGAAGACGAGATTACATTGAATGATGATTTAAGTATATGAACATGTTAAGATTAAATCTACAACCAATAACATGCGAGAGAACATAAATTCACTTCCTGAAATCAATATTTACAATACTATATTGTGTTTCCTTTTAGAGTGGTTTTAGGAAAGAAGATTTAAATTGAAAAAAAAAATCAATAACGAATCAAAGAGAACAAAATTAAATTTTTAAGCATTAATCGTTTTACCTATGTTTCGTTTAAGAGATGAGTAGTTAAACTGTAATGCGTAGTAAACTTTTATATGAGATGAGATAGATTGGATTTATTTTAGTTGTATGAAAAAAATCTAATCCACAGTCAATAAACATGTCAATAAAGGTAAATAAGAGAAGAATTAATTAAATATTATGTTTGCTACTTAAATTTAAAATAAGAACTGTTTACTATTTATTATACAATAATAATGTAAGTAGTATACATTATAAATTATACGTTTTATTGCCGACAATTGTCTCAATTTTGATTAAATTCTAAAAAAAATGTTTTTAAATAATTAATATTTAAAAACATTTTTTATATTAACAATTTACTCTCTAAATAGATTCATAGCTTCTAACAAGTTTATTTATTACTATAGGAGCTTGTTTTGTGGTATACAATAATTAGTAATTAATATTTAAATAAAATAATCTAGGACCAAAAATACGATTATTATTAATGTATTATAATAAGGTTTCGAAATGTATTCATTTAAACCAGTGTTACCAGTAAAGGGGTACCCACCACTTAGTACGTTTTTTATCGTATGTGTAAGCTTGTTATTTCATTAGGATATATAGTGAGGTAAAGTATAAAATAATTAAGGCTATTTGCACGCATGATACAAATTTAAATGTTTAATGTTATACAATAAATTGAACGTTTCTAATCGTAAATCTGTTTATTCCGCACAACGCAGTCGACAATAGCTCAAAATTATTTTTCATTTTATTACATAATATATCACAAAATCTCAAAGGTTATTTCGGATTTTCAACCTAAGTTTTGATAACCCCGTAACGTGCACAACTCACAACAATGACGACCTCAATAGCTTGAAAAAATATGGCAAAGAGCCAAAAAACTATTTAAATAGAAATATATATAAAAACAATGCCATAGGAAGTTATTAATTTAACGATGGCACGTATTATATAATAAATTATGGGCAGTTTACACATACATAAAACTTATCATCATAAAATACGCGTAAAATATAGTTGTTACATAAATGTACTTTAGCGTTACCCATTATCTACAATATTGTTTAATTATACGCGATACAATTCAAATATTAAATATAAACTTACTTATCTAAAATTTTCCCAACGATATCTCAAATAAAGTTTTTAATAATTTTTCAAACTACTTCTATGTTAGTATCAACTATTTTACCTCTTCATTTCTCAGACAAAAATTACTAAAGTCAAATTCAAAGCATTACCGGTCGTTGTTCGATGGCGTTGCTTAACTACGTTACGCAGCTGACATTATTGAGAGCAAAATTCGAAATGAAAAATAATATTGTACTTTAGTAATAAAATTATCTTTTTTATTGATAATAAACAAAAGATGGTTTCAAAGCTTATATTTTAGTTACTGTACATAATATTACTTTTGCGAAATTGGAGTTCAAAAAGTTACAGGATTTCGACTTCACCAAAATTGTTGGTTGGCTGATTAGTAATTGATTTAAAAAACGTGAAAGCGATTGCGTATATTTTATATCTATCGAGATCAAAGTATCGAAAAATAAACCTTTTTTTATTTTTATAAAACGAAACAATTTACGCGAATATATTAAACTAAGTTAATCCACTTATCTAACTTATTATAAACTGACGCAGAAGGATAGCTACAACACTTTTGATCACATTTTTTCTCACTATAGCTTTCATTTTAAAAGTCGATAGAAAAAAATAAATTAGTTGTGATAATTTAAATAGCTTTTGATCTATTAATATACTTATTTGTTATTTAGTAAATTAATTAAAATTCAGAGAAGCCGTTTTGACTCTTATCTCGTATGGTCAGCCTGCAGCACTTTGGCAAGTGACTGACATATTTAGACAAAACAAATTCTTTTATATTGGGTAAGAACTGTGAGATTCACGACAAAAGTTTTTGTTTCTTAATAGTGTTGACATTTTATGATTGTTAAAAATGTCATCAAAATGTGTTGGTATTGTATAATTTATTAAGTAATTACATAATAAATGTCCCGAAAAGTCCAATTTATAGACTTGACTTAATATATCTTTAATAAATTTTCGTTTCAATAATTTTTTTCTAGATTTATATTTCATAAAATAAGTAAAATGTAAAGTAGCCCAGACGTACCTGACACGCTGACAAACGTGATAAAAATGTCAAAATAGCACTATCATATAATAATTGTACAACTGAACCTATTCAACAACAGTTTATATTGCTGTATAAAATTATATTTAGTTAAAAAAAATATATAAATTAACTATCAATTAATTTAAGCAATTCCTTTTGCAAAAGCCAATAACTGCGCTTAAAGAATTAACAACACATAGGTAACTATTGAAAAAAAAATAAGCTACTACTTGATAAAACAAAATCCACTTCTACATAAGATTATTTATAAACTAAACCAATTAATAATTATTATGTTTGCTTGTGATAACTATTATCTATATTATTATTATTATTATTATTATTATTATATATATATATAAAAAGTAAATGACATTATAGTAAAATTGAAAAATATATAATTATAACATTAGTAAGTAGTCAACTTATAAAGTGAAACTAAATTTTTGTTTATATTTAAAATGTAAATCTGATAATTAGTTGACGGCGATAAAAAATATATTTCCTGTTTAGAAGGTATGTTATTGAGTTATAAGAGGCTCTGTTTTAGTAAAAGAAAGTAGACCAAAATTAGACAACGAATTCTGCTTTTCATTTCTATAAAATTATATAAGAAGATATCAATGTAAAGGATTTATACTCATAACTACGGTTTATAAAAATGAAGACGGTGTAAGCATAAGCTTAAATCAAAATTTCAATATAAATCAATTCAATGGAATTTGTCGAATATTTAAAATGCCGTTTTGAATATATTATTTTACCTTAGTTCCTTATAACGAATATTATTAATATTTGATAAAGCGTTGTTTGTAATTTATTACTATAATTTAAAAGGGCGACTGCGGTGAAGTTTATATCAATACATATAATATATTTTAATAGAGCCAAATATCATTTAATATCATAATACATAAGTCGACTAAAAACGTGAAAAAATATTTTTGTCTTTTTTATGTTTTTTTTTTTCTTAATACAAATAATTCGAATTTAATTAATGCCTGAATATTTTACAAGGATTAACTTTAGAACAGATATATAATTAAAAATTATTGCATTATTTAAATCTAATATTGTAATAAAATTTAACAATATTAATTAATTAATTAATTGAATTGTGTAAAGCATGATATTGCTAAAACAAGCTATTTTTTTTTCAATTTAATTATTTCTATATGGTTCATATAACGGTAAACATTAAAATATTTTTGAAATATCTAATTTATATTCAGCTAGTATTGTTCTGTGTGTATTCTATTTAATTGGGTTTAGTAAGTATATCAAGCTTCCGACTCAACTAAACCAGTTAGTAAGACACCTTAAACTAATTGTATGAATTGATAATATTAAAAATGTCAAAAGCTCAGACGCCATCTACCGGATAGTATTATTACTATACATGTTATCCATGTTGTAAATGTCGACAGATATGCAAATATAATTCCTTTTAGTTGAAAGATATGTGACGTGAAACGATTCTTCTATTATTTTAATATATAATCAAATATTTTTCGTTTTTAAATTTGGCTTAAAAGGAAAAATAATAAAAAGAATAATCATAAATAAACATATAGTGATGGAATTATTTCAAAAACCGACCATAAAGAGTCGAACGATTTATCTTATCGTGAAAATCTATTTTTTTTTTAAATTATTTATTATATTTTAAGAGATTTTTTATTCAAAATATTGAAAATATTAGTTACTTACGGATCATTTATATATCATATTTGTTGTCACATTATAGCATTTCATAATGATTTATATTTTGTATAATATATTAAAATACAAGGTTTGCCTTCTATTTCCTCTATAATACGAGCATGGTGTGTGTACGATATAAATTCAATATTTTGAAAATGATAACTTTTGACAGGTTTTATTCGATGAGACCGTCTCCTACACGCTATATTAATATCTATTGCATATAATGACAAAATTTGTAAGAAAATGTATGTATATATCGTCTAAAAAATAATTATATATTTGTAAAATACAATATCATTAAAATGTCATGTTATTATTATCATCAATTGAAGTACCTTGAAGTATAACTGGTCTTGAAAACATTAATTTGATAACGATAGTTTTATTTGATATTAAGTCTTGGTCTGCCTAAGTGCGGTGCTATTTGTGTTTATTTTATTATTTTTAAAGATAAACAGGCAATGATCATTACATTAGTACATGAGTTAGAACGCGAATAGCGCTCATAGTCCGTTGTGCCGATTGTGAGCAGCTATTCTAAATATACTCCTTTATGATATTGATTTACAAATTAATTTTCGATCAAGTTCGTTACTTGCGTGGACTTTACGTACTTTTTGACTCTCAGGCAAAGGCAGTATATAAATTTAATTATACATTTACATTTGACATAAGTTTGTATTAGAAATGTTGGAAAATAATAAATACTGCGTTTAATGAGTATAAAATGACGATTCGAAAGTGCTTACAAACTGACTTGAATAAAGTATATATTTATTTGATTTGATTTGGTTATTCGCGGGTGTTCCTGTTTCTGCTCTATAGCTTTACACGAAGGTTTTATTCAACAAGCGTCTCAGGCTTAATTTTTAGTCTAACACAATATAATTTGAAGACTTGTAGGAATCATCAACTGCCAGCGTAGCAAGGAGTGTCTCTAAGGCGTTTGCACTGGGTCGGGCATAGTTTACGAAGAGCACGACGATCCATAGGCTTGCTCCTGTTGGTTGAAGGAAACGTGTCTTCTAAGACTCTCTAAGGTCTCTTTTTAAACCAATCAACACAGACCAATGAGTAGATGTATCGAGGCAGACCTTGAAACGCTGAGACTGGGAGTCAAAGTCAAAGACAGAGCTACATAGAAACTGCTGCACATTATTACCACGAGGTTATAATGTGCACAAAGCATAAAGCTCCTAATAACGCGCGTTAGGCACGATACGTAGTCAATACAATGGTTTATAGCGTCTAAGTAAATAAGATATCGTATAATATGTTCACGCGTTCACGCGAAAACTGTTTTAAAAACATTACGAGCATCCCGATGAGGCTTCAAGATATAACTGAAAATTATTAACCACAAGGAGGCCACATCGCTTATTTCGCTCCTTGAAGCCGAAACGACGTAATTGTACATCAAAAACAAAATATACAAACGTGAACCTAAAACGGGAACATCGAAATATGTAATTTTCTGTATATCTATATAAATGTATGATTGTAAAATTGTGTGCAATAAAGAATAAATAAATAAATATATAAAGTGTAAAGAGTTGTATGTTCCAACGCTCTAATATTTACCTGTCCGATTTGAAATATAAAAAACCTAGTAGGTCATAGCGTTTAAAAGGGGTGAAACAGCGAGGAGCGGAAATAAACTAGCTTTATTACAAACGATGACATTAATATCATTAGAAAAGTAACGTAGTCTGATCCAATAACTTTCAAAAATAGATTCCCGACAAACAAAAATAATAATTATTATTCGTTAACAATATGTACTAAAGTAATATCAATCGGATAAGTTATAAGACTTATATATTTATTTAATCCGACGTCAGTAGTTAAAACCTATAATAATTTAAAAAATCTAATTACAATCGACTTACAATTAAAAAAAAATCTTTAGGAACCACAAATTTAAAATGATATTGCTTTATACGTTAAATATTTAAGATACATTCATAGATTTTCACAACAATTAAAGTTTTGAAAATATTTTTTATTAATTACGATGTATAATTATGACTCTATAAAAATACCGAATAGCAAAGTTTTAGAATGTGAACAAGAAAGTGAATCATAAATATGGCGATGTCGCTGACGTCATTGACGGTCAGGAAGTATTTCGTGCGTATTACGATTAGGATCAAACAAGCATTTCGATATATTAGTATTTGCTTACATATTAATATGGATAGGACTGCGGATGACGATAATATCACATAGCTATTGTCGATTTAGTTTGTAGAAAATGTCAAAATGTTTTGTATGCGTTCGCTATTGACATGTTGTATTTAATAGTTTAGATGAAATTTGTTCTCGAAGTCGCTTCGAAAATTGTGGATTTTTTTTTGTCTAGCCTCCAGGATCATACGATATTTATACAGGTATTTTAGGTCCACGGCGCCTTATGTTTGCGTTACGCTTAAAACTCACGGAGCGGTTTTCACCCGCGCCCACCGCGGTGGCGGAACAGATGTTTTATTTCGAAACTCACGAGGCCGCAGTTCTATTCGTTTATCGCAAGACGAGCGGTTATACATACAAAATGGCGTTTGATTTCTGTACGCGCGCCGCCCGCCCGCCAATCGCAAATCGCAGTTGCGTGTTTATACTAGTTGCCCGCCGGTACAGCGGGACCTGCAAACAGTCGCGCACGTTGCAGGCGTAAAATGCCTCGTGAAATGTATACGATTTTTTACATACATATCATTTTACAGACGCCGCGGACCCGCAACCGCGGCGGTCACGGGCGAAGGTCGCTCCTTAACTTGTTAGCCTTACAAATCAGAAATCGTAACAGTTAATAATAATATTTAGCACTTTTATAAAAATGTGCATCGCATTAAAAAATTAGTGGAATAGTTATATTTATTAGTTTCTTTATTGTTCCGTTAATTACATCTAATATCAATAGATATGATAAGCTAGATTTACATTATTTTCAATTTTAAAAGGCTGTTTTTCAGGCACGTTTCGTTTCTATAAAATTACTAATCTGGTATCTTATTATCATCGAATAAAACCTGCATGTTAAAAAATACATGGCATATCTACAATTTACGAAGCCTAATGTCTATAAAAATTTTATACGATGCATAAGTTAAGGCAGTAAGATAAAGGGGTAACTCCTATGAATTAGTTAAGGTGCGTGTGTATTACTATATGATAATGTATATTATAAAAATAATTCGAAGATTTTTTTTAAAAAAAATTACTTTAACAAATGTATCTCCTATTTTATTGCTTGTTACGTAGCGTAAAAAAATTTTTAAAACCGAAAAAGAAATTCTTACTATTTTCGTATTTGATATTTCGTACTTAAAAAGGCTTTTCTACGTATTTTTGTACTATTTAAATTTGTCGGATCGCTAGCGTTTTATATTATAAATGGAACGACATTGAAAAAACGTTGTCGAATCGGAACGAGATGTGCGACTATCATTTTCTAATTATATTTCTATCACAGACTAATCTATTTAAGAACTGTGAAATCTATTGTCGATGATAATTATGTATGCGATAATATATATATATATTAATAAATTATCGTGTATCGCATAAGAAACGGTTTTTAATCTTTATTATGACGAATTGAAAGGATATTCTCCTGTAGAAAAGAACGAGTATGATAGAAAGTTACATACTACTTACAGTACGGCGATAAATATTGCACATCGATCTTTAAAAAGAGACAATCGTCTAATTTCGGATTCGTAGAGCGTTATCTATATATATATTTTTGGATTTGAAAATATATCGTCTCAACTAAAAGGCTATGCACCATCTGGAAACGTGGATATGAAATTAACTTCAGTAAAAATTATTGACCTATAAAGTGTAGTAAAGATGAATGAGTGAAGTAAACATGATTGGTGCCGAAGAATGGAAAAAGTTTTTCGGTCACGCAATCGAATGTGAGAATGAATATCGAAGTGTTCAACACGATTTAGACAATAACACTGATAGACTAATATCAGTCATATTATATTATAGAAATGGAAGGAACATACATACATCAACGTGATACAAAAATGATCTTTTTATTTTATTTTTCCACAATCTAAAGACAGTATTTATGGAATTCATTCATTTACATAGAAACTCATAATTGTTTTAACAGCTCCTAATAGATACCGGACTGTTAGTGTTTCGTGCGACAGAGAGACCGCTCTACGAAGTTAAAATTAGCCGATTCTCTCTTTCCAAAGGTCGATGTGCAATATTTATCGCCAGGTACAATACCATATACAATGGAAAACGCGATGGCTTCATCACAGATACTAAATACAATATTAATGCAAGCAAGGTGTTATTATTAACACTATACGAATCGATTTCTGCGATAAAGCCAATTTTATTTTAATAATTAAAATAAAAAATAACAACTAGAATCATAAATTATTATTTTTTCTTTGTGCGAGTTTTAATTATTTTTGGGTCTCTAGACGTGATATTAGTTTTGATAAACAACCAATATCAGTAACATATTCCTCACATAATTTAAAGTAATAAACTACGTCAATATTTTAAAGCAAAAGCGCACATTTCATTATAATCTAAAAAAAAAAACATTGAAGTTCGTTATTTAACACACAAAATTGATAATATCAGAGTCGTAATTTTTTTAATTTTATTTTTTTGATACAATTTACCCCCATCGTAAGCAATCACGATCCACAGCAAACATATATGTACGTGTAAAATATCATTAATAACATTCATGAGCTTTTCGGTGATTACTTTAATGAACTATAATTTGATTTAACTGATCGATTTTACTCTGAACGTCACCAGCATTTCTGTGATATCTAGAATATTATTTCGATAATACGAGAAAAAGCGCACCAATAGCTGTAGAATAAAAAGAAATGTTAGAAATGCTAGAATTACAAATAATAATTTTGGGTAACACAAACTTTAGTCTTTTTGCTATTTCACTGTGATGTCACATTTAGCACGCAAACGACAGCATGCGATCTAACACATGCCGCACGCATATTATATATATTTAAAAAAGTTTATAACCAATTAGCCTGGAATTATTATGAATAATAAACATTTCACAACCCAAACATTGCATTTAGCGAGGATGAAGCGATATATCCTAATTAACTATAAAATATATGTAAATGTAAAAAATGTGACATCCACTAAATTAAATATTTGATGAATATTATTTAAGCGAACGGCGTTTTGGCACAGAAGTCATTATCATTAAATTCCATACCAAAGGTCCTATGTTCGTTTATCGCTAACAGCAAATTATCGTAACTTATTAAGTATGTATAAAGTTCCGAGTGAAAAAAGAGAATATTTAGAAAACCGATAACTTAAGAGTTTGCTTGGAGCTTGAATGTGTTCTTGTTTATAATGGGAGAAATATATTTTTAACGAATTACTTGAAATTTGTATATAACTCTCGCTTCGCAGCTGGAAGTAGGATCACATACAAATACCCGCTCTACAGCCAGATAGGGTCGACGCGGGTCGTGTATTGCCACCGTTATGGTCGGTGAAGTAAAGGCGTGTCCTCGCTGGACTCCCATCGACTGGCACGCGGTCTCTCGCTGCAGTTGTTCGTGCAGCACGCTGACACGTTCGGGCGGGCCTGTAAGTAATGCGAATCGTTATATATTAAATCATTGAATTAGTCATGTGGTTTCCGGTATAGTTGAATACGGATTTTATTTTGTGTTCAATACCGTAACAGCCTGTGAATGTCCCACTGCTGGGCTAAAGGCCTCCTCTCCTCATTTTGATGAGAAGGTTTGGAGCTTATTCCACCACGCTGCTCCAATGCGGGTTGGTAGAATTCACATGTGGCAGAATTTCAGTGAAATTAGACACATGCAGGTTTCCTCACGATGTTTTCCTTCACCGTAAAGCACGAGATGAATTATAATCACAAATTAAGCACATGAAAATTCAGTGGTGCTTGCCCGGGTTTGAACCCACGATCATCGGTTAAGATTCACGCGTTCTTACCACTGGGCCATCTCGGCTTTTTGTGTTCAATACATCCATCATCAATACTATCGGCATTCACGTTGGTGTCCCGTTGGTTGGTTCGTTGGTAACCAATATGGTGTCGAGAGACAAACAAAACGATCTTCCAATTTTGCCATCAAACAGGCCGTAAAAATTTGCCAGTTGCCTTCAGTAAGAAAAAAAGGTAAATTGGTTCAGAATTATATACTCTTTTGTAGTATTGTTGTATATATGTAATCATACAGTATACTACTATTATAACTATTCTGATTATTCAAAACGACGTGTCAGATATTTCAAAGATTTACCTGAGCATGTTGCAGGTCGTAGAGATGGAGGGTGCTAACTGACATGTCTCGAACTTCGTCCGGTAGCTCTGGTGCTGCACCGAGTTCGAACGCGCTGGCACCCAGAACGCTGCTCGCCCCCGCTAGTCCCACCATACCTCGTGATACCCCACCCTCTTCCTCGTCACTAGTCTCGTCCATATCCTGTAAGGTCAAATATTTTTTCTTATCAACTCCATCTCAAAATTTGGGTGTCATGAGAGCCAAGTAAGGGACTTTTTGTTAAGCACCTCGACAATACTTATGTACGCAAAAAACACAGGTTTAGATTCCCAGGAAAAGCATTCGCACCAGAAAGGCGGTTTGCAGCAAAAGTTCTCAAATTAATTGAATTTAAGAAGCTAATGAATAATAATAATCTGATAATAATATATTTATTTTACAATAATATGTTTAACATTCTTCCCTATAACCTCATTAAATGGTAAACATTTAAGCAACCGAGAATTTAAATGATCACATCACTTTTACCATTACATATCTATTTTTTCTATTTATTTATTAAATTTAATATTAATTGATACAAACAAAACTTCAAGTTTAATCCCTTTCAATAATATTTAGATTCATAATAATAATAATAAGTGCATCTAAATAATTATATATAATAATAATAAACATAATCCAACTTACCGGTAGTCTATAGTTTTGCTTTGGTTGATATGAAAGCAACGCAGGGAGAGGTGTGTTGGTACCGAATACGCTCTGCTGTATAAAGGAACCCAACATTGTTTTGTTCTGAAATTAATTAAACATATAATTATTCCTAGCCTTGGTTATTTACGTTACGTTCTCCACTTTTATATAGATATATTCTTTTTATATTATAAGATTTAGTTTTTTAGTAATACAGAGAAATCCAGAATTTTTATTTTCTATATAAAAATACACATACATACACGTGTGTGTATATATTTTTTTCCTAATATATATCGTCATCGTAGCCATCCCTTGTCGAAAAACGAATATATCAATATTATTAACGGATTTCGGAAAAAAAACATCTTTACAGATAACATAAAATGGCTGGTGAAAGAAAAAATATAAAGAGTAAATTGAAGTGGTGTTCACCGCACACCACTTTGTTATGAAGTTCTTAAATTTTGGACATTAACAATAAAATATGGCACAAAACACATCTCGTTTCAAATCTCGTTCAAAATAAATACGCATAAAAATATGTTTTAAACAAGGAAAAAAACGAATCAATGCTAACCGAGTTTTCATAATCTACATAGATATAATTCGAACAAAATCGTGATCAAATTGATTGTAATGTAACTTACAAGTCCGTTCAGACTGGGTTTAGCCTGGTATATGCTCTGCCTCAGGGAGCGTAGGAACTGCCTCTGAGCCAGCTCGGTAGGCTGCCAGCCGGGGTGGCGACACGAAAACGCGATCAGGGAGAGTTCGGTCTTGCCAACTTCCCCTTGGTTGTATTGAGTGTTACATGCTATAAAAAATAATTATTAAATACTAAGATCCTAATTATAATATTATAAACTAGGGTTTTCAGGTGTTACATATAAAAAAAGTAGCGATGTCCCATCCTTGGGTTTCACATTTGGTATGACACCGAGTTTCAACAAGTTCGAGTCAATGGTTGAGCCGTGAAAGATTAACAGGCAGACAGAGTTACTTTTGCCTACTTAATATTAGTATAGACTATTCTCAATACTGTGTACTGAGTGAGTTTGTTTATTTGTTACCTTAACAATTACGATCTAATTCGCATCATGAAATGTATACATGTATTATTTTCAAAGCATATTGATAAGATAATTATTTTTCTTAATCTTCATAATTAATATTCTTTAAAACAATTAAAGGTTTCCTAGTAATGGCGATATTGCTAATTCATTACTAGTAATACGATCAAAGGTCGCAGGTTCGATTCGAGCACGCAACACATCAGCTTTACGTGTTTAATTCATATTAATATTTATTACTCTCGTTACGGAAAATATCGTGTGGAAACCTGTCATGTCATAAAATTCTATTACATCCACCACAAGTCTTCCCCCTTTAACAAGAGAGGATACACGTAACCCGCCGTGACACTATGTATGACAGTTTAACGTGCTATCGTATTGCAATTTCTTCTTCTGTTAATTGTTCTTTTGTACTTGTAGGGATTGTTTTAGACTGCGACTTTCAAACTTTGTAATTTTTTTTTAAACAAGCGACTGATTTAATGTCACAATTAAAATAATCATTAAGAAATTAAATCAAACATTAATTACCTCTGTTTCCATTTTTGCCGTGCACCTGCCAATCGGGGTGACCGTGACGTCGTATATCCAACTGAAAATAAAAAACGTCTAAATTCACAGATAATATAATATATACTTTATGTCAGAGAAAAATTCAAATTAAGAACATCGCGAGGAAAACTTTTATAAATTGTAAATCATTTGTTATCTATTTTATTTAAATAAACTTACAGACGTTCTTACATATTATTAAGCGGATATACTTATTTTTAAATTAATTTTAACCAAACTTTGAACTCTGTTATTGTGGCTGGGAATTATGTGTTCTATAAATAATAATAATAGTATATATTCTATATATCCTGGGACATTATTCACACACGGCCATCTGATCCCAAACTAAGCAGAGCTTGTACTATGGAAACCAGACTACTGATATACTACATATACTTTTATTATTTTTCTTTTTTGTAAATAAGTAACTATCTTTATAAGTATTTAGACTCAGGATAAACAGACATGTTCATGCACACAAATGTCCGTCCTGGGTGGGAATCGAACCCACAACCTTCGGCGTGAAAGGCAAGTATCTACCAACTACGCCAACCGGCCCGCCAATTGGTAGAACATATTTAGTTTAAGTGGATTTAAAGCACGTATTGGATATTATACGTGCAACTGTTGCAGATCTAAATTAATAAATCAATAAATCTGAAAACTTTTATATCAAGAAAATATATATCAAGTGTAAATGATTTACCGATGATCGTGGGTTCAAATCCGGGCAAGCACCACTGAATTTTCATGTGCTTAATTTGTGTTTATAATTCATCTCGTGCTTAACGGTCACGGAAAAAACCGTGAGGAAACCTGCATGTGTCTTCATTGAAATTATGCCACATGTGTATTCTACCGACCCGCATTGGAGCAGCGTGGTGGAATAAGCTCCAAACCTTCCCCACAAAAGGGAGAGGAGGCCTTAGCCCAGCAGTGGGACATTAACAGGCTGTTACTTTTTACTTTTAAATGATTTATTTTTAGATTAACTAGTTGTTTCTGTTTTATATATAATTGACATGTGAATTTTTATATTAAAATTTTATAAAATATGGAGATAAATACCTGCGCAAAGGAACAGACGTCACCTATGCCGAGAACGCTCACAGTGAAATTTCTATAGAAGTCGACGATATCTAACGCGCGCGATCGCAGTGATAGAAGCACCAGCGGGCAGAGCAGTGGACTAAGCAATTCGAACACTATGTATACCTGTGAACAAATTTAATTAAATAAAGCACGGGTTTAATTATAAATGATTGCTTCTAATATAGTAAGGACAAGTTTGCTCACGTGTGTGCGCTGTTTAATTAAAGAGAATTAGAATTTCCATATGGTACGACAATTTTAATTATATTTAATGCATTTTATTTTTGTTAAGCTTTTTTTTTTAAATAAATAACTAAAATGATTTTATGTACATTTATCTACGATCAATGTTCATAGTTTGATTGTATTGAAGGGATAGTAGTCCACTCGTGGGACGCAGTAGCCGGACAAGAAGTATCAGTGTCGAAAATACATCCCAATGTATTATGAAATATATTGATTTTAATATTACATTGGGATGTATATTCGATACCGATATTCACAAAATAAAGAACAATAATTTTTTACACATTTAGGTTTATTCATGAACTATGAACATGACAGATAAAAACATGCTTGCTTAGTACATCTTTATCAATGAATACCGGCTTATTTTCTCTATGATACTATTTCATAGAAGAGGACGTAATATTTTTATTATTAATTTAGAAAACTAAACGATCTTAGACATTTAAAAATATATAAATGTAAATCTACACAAGATTGAAGCTCCAATATACACTGGTCGTAGAGTAAAGTTTTCCTCCTTATCGCTAAAAAATATATTTATTATTATTATTGTAAAGAGGTGAAGTATATGTAACTGCTGGGCACCGTGGTGCCTGACAGTCCACTAACAAGCTGAACTCGTTTCACGGCACGTTCAACGGGTTGCGTTCATATGCTAATGCCCTGACTTTTTTTTAAATAGACGAGGAAGAAGAAATTCTAATTTTGCTTGTAAAAGATGGTGTCAAAATAACTGACAATAGACTTCATTGGATAAATTTAAAATATTTGTTAATACTTTACCGTTATCTATTTTAAGTGATTATTCTTTAATTGTACATTTACTCTATGTATGTACATTTTCTAATTAAACTAACTAAAATTTAAGTCGAAAATGCTCAAAATTGTCTTGATATCTTGAATAACGTCGCGCCGTGTGAAACAAAACGAAAACAATTTTATGTAATGTAATAATTAATCCTTCTCAGTCCTTTTATTATTTAATTTCAGTTAATAAAATTTAATAATTAATTTAAGTTAAAATATTTGCATGTCATAATCATTAGAATTAAAGCCATGTTTATAAAAACGACATGCAAACAATGCATTATTTTAGAACAAATTTGATTGATGCTCCGCTCCTATTGGTTATAGCGTGATGTTATATAGCCTATAGCCTTCCTTGTTAAATGGGCTATCCAACACTAAAATAATTTTTCAATTCTAACCAGAAGTTCCTGAGATTAGCGAGCTCAACCAAACAAACTTTATAATATTAGTAAATATTAATAATGTACGAGATGGCTGTATTGTTTTATAATAATAAGTTTTATTTCAGGCAAATTAATAAAACCCATAATTAAAAAATATACAGTCATCAAAATAGAAAAATGTACCGATGCTAATATAAAATGTATATATGTACGTTACCGCTCTGAACTGAAATAGGTGTTGGAAATGTGCTGCCACGTCCTTGGTGTGCGCGCGACCCCTCCAGGCGGTGGGCAAGTAATGCACGTGTCCTAGCACTTGCACCAGCAGCTCCTCTCCACGCGCAGGGCCCGTGCATGCTCCACCGAGCCGTTCCTCTTCGCCAATTAGGGCCCTAAAATTTAAAATTTCACATTGTACATACTTTATACTCTACTAAACACCACACCGCAAAGAGATAACAAATACAAAACATGTATACTGCCTAAATAAAAGTACATTTATGGCGACCTTATCGCTACATAGCGATCTCTTCCAGGCAACCAACGGTCTAAGTATATATGTATTAATAATAAAATTAAATAAACAAAAACCCTTGCATATATTTATAATTAATATAAGATTAATTTCATAAATATATTGTATATAAAAATTAACGGTTCAGTGAGAAAATAATTAATTCGTATATAAAAGTTTAGTATTGTTCAGTTGGTGATAGATCATACCTGGCTCCAGCGAGAATACAGCCGAGTATGGTGATTATAGTCAGCACGTGTTCCACGGTGAGCACATCCTCGTCGTACACTGACAGCATTACGAGCACGCCCAGCACACTCGCTGATAAGAACACTACATTCCTGTAATATAACGTTTTTTTTTACACTTAATAGGCAAGCGTTTGACCGTTGACTTGCCTGATCTTAAGCATCGACACGGTCTAAGATGTAGCACGCTCGCCTGAAAGAAACCTTGAACTGGTTTCTTTTAGGCGAGCGTGCTCTGGATTTGAAGACACCAACGTTGTACCTATCAGGAAATACGGACTCAGGCAAAGCATTCCACAGTTTTGCAGTGCGAATGATGAATGTGGATTCAAAGCGCTTCGTACGTAGGCGGGGAATTTCCACTGTTTACCCATGGCGCTTTGATCGCGTCACATTTTAACATACAACAAATAACTTTTACATTATAACTAATAGTGGCCGAGAAACGTTTTATAACGTTTATAAAATGAAAAATTTGTAAGCAGTAAGTCTTTGTTAAAAATACGAATATTATTATATCTTTTTAACGTTGAATACTGTCAATCATAATTTTGAATGTTTATAACTTTGTTTAAACTTTAAACTATATTTAAGTGTCCTTTCAAATTTAAAATGGTTCATCTACATCGTTGGCAGCGCCCCAGTTCTAATAATAGAAGAACGTGAAACTTAATAATGATCTGTTGCGCTTCAGCGAAATCATACATAGTATGTTATATTTTTTTTTTATAGAATATGAAGGCGGACGAGCATATGGGCCACCTGATGGTAAGTGGTCACCAACGCCCTTAGACATTGGCATTGTAAGAAATGTCAACCATCGCTTACATATCCAATGCGCCACCAACCTTGGGAACTAAGATTTTATGTCCCTTGTGCCTGTAATTACACTGGCTCACTCACCCTTCAAACCGGAACACAACAATATCAAGTATTGCTGTTTTGCGGTAGAATATCTGACGAGTGGGTGGTACCTACCCAGACGAGCTTGCACAAGGCCCTACCACCAGTAACTAATACATAGTATGTTGTATAACTAATCCAACATACATTTTGCGTTTTACATATTAGAATCTGTATTGTATTATTATATATTGTAAGCATTAGATGCTTTGTTAAACAGCCAATGGCTTTCCATCCTTATGTTAATTATTCATAGATGTAGTACACCCCATTATAACTTGACGTAAATAACGTTAGCATGTCAATATATTGAGGCAAGGTAAAGTTCTAGAAATAACTTAAATCGCAAGACAATAGAATACGTATTTTTTTTAATGTGAAGTGATGGTAAGTGGTCACTATCACTTAAAAATTCCTTACATCACCAATGCGCCATCAAACTTGGGAACTAAGATATTATGTCTCTTGCGCCTTAAGTTACACTGACTCACTCACGCTTCACCGGAACACAACATATTAAGCATCGCTGTATGGCGGTAGAATATGTGGTGAGTGGGTGGTATCTACCCAGATGAGCTTGCAAGGACCAAATCTAGACAAAAAAAACCAACTGTATGTGATTCATTTCTTTTTACAATTAATTCATCATTAAGATTCTATGAGGAGGAGCCGAGATGGCACAGTGGTAAGAACGCGTGAATCTTAACCGACAATCGTGGGTTCAAACCCGGGCAAGCACCACTGAATTTTCATGTGCTAAATTTGTGATTATAATTCATCTCGTGCTTTACGGTGAAGGAAAACATCGTGAGGAAACCTGCACCTGTCTAATTTCACTGAAATTCTGACACATGTATATTCCACCAACCCGCATTGGAGCAGCGTGGTGGAATAAGCTCCAAACCTTCTCCTCAAATAGAGGAGAGGAGGCCTTTAGCCCAGCAGTGGAATATTCACAGGCTGTTACGGTAGTCTATGAGGATACATGAACATGTCGGATTTAAAACTCTGCCACAGATATGTTTAAACTTCTATAAAATAATAAGCTCCAAACGCCCTAGTACCAGGGCGAAGACATTACATCGTATCAACGAGACTATTCGAGATTTTACGAACGTCTATTGCACTTACTTAGCTAGGACCGTTGTGATTGGCGAGTGGAAGCTGGCGAGGTACTTAGTGGCGGGCTTATGGGCACGGTTGAGTCTGTCCCGTAATTCGTGTTCGAGTTCATTGAAATGTCGAAGTGTGACTTTCGCGTATAATGACCACGTGCGCAAGCCGAGAGATCCCGGTGACCTTTTTATTAGCTGTCGAAAAAATGATATAAAGTTTAATATAAATATGAACAATACATACGAAATAATATTAAATCATTTCATTTAAAACTCGTGAACGATTTTAAGAGCATAAAGATAAAACATTATCTATATACTTTAGTACAATAAAATGAAATAAAAAGTTTTATATTTATTTTATTTAAAAAAAATTATGAAATTAATTAATTTGGCTTAATAAAAAATAATATTTTTTGACATTTCTCTAATATAACTTATTATATAAATTAGAATGTATTACCTCCGCATAATTAAAAAAGAAGTACAGAATCTGCCAAGCTTGTATTAATGGTGACAGTATAAGATTTAATAGTGCGAGAAACAATATCTGCCTTTGTAGCTGTCTTGCTAGCATCATTCGCTTCGAATTATCCTTATAGGCTGAACGTAGCTGCCAACAGTTCTCCCATGGACTCCAAGGACTATCTGTTAATGATATCATGAAATATTATAAACTAGTATTCGTCTATGGCTTCGCCCGCATGTTAGTTAGGTTCAAGATTGCTTCACACCAAATTTTATCAAAATCGGCTCAGTGGTTTAGCCTTAAAAGCGTTACGTTTTTTAGACGGATAGAGTTACTTTCACATTTCTAATATTAGTATAAATATGAATAAAAATAATGTCCTCCAGAACGATTTCGGCCACGGCGGCCAATCTTAAGAGAGATTAGCCAACTGCGCAGGAGATATTATTGTACAAGTGTGTGAGGAGGAAACACAGGTGCAATCTATTTCCTAACACGACCGGAACGAGATCAAACGCAGGACCAACGGCTTTACGTGTTTTTCGAGACACGGGACTGTACTCACTTCCAACTTCTAGACTCCGGGATGCTACTGAGAATTTTCGACAGAAAATCCGAATAACTTTTTATTGGCCCGACCTGAGATTTGAACCCAGGACCTCGGGGTCTGCGGTCTTATGTCTAGACCAACGAGGTAATCAGTAAAATGGATATTAATAACAGATTTCATAAAGATTATACTTTTGTATATGTATATTAAGATATTATACATACATATACACAAAATGTATATTAAGATATTAAACGGTATAACTGACTGATCGACTACTTATTGATTTTTTTTTGTTTCGAAATAAAAAATAGATAGGAAGCAACATTACATATTCATCCATTATTTTATAGTACTTATATTGAAGCACAAAATATACAAAAATAAACAATAATACTATATTTACTTTCAAGTTGAAATATATATATATATATATATATATATATATATATATATATATATATATATATATATATAAATATATATATATATATATATATATATATATATATATATATATATATATATATAAATATATATATATATAATTATTATAATTAATAATAATAATAATAATAACTTTATTATTCAGGCATCGAGGCCCATAACTGTCTACAGATTACATATTTATAATTACAGAACATTCATTAATAATAATAATAATAATTAATTAATTAATAATATAATTAAATTATCTAATTCTGTATCTATTTTTAAAGAGATTATAAGTCACAAGTCATTAAAAAAAACAATTAAATTCAATCAATGGTAGCTATTTATTTCCTAATTAATATATTTTATAAACATAACTATTTATATTCTATAAAAAAATATAGAACAGAATCTAATTGAAATATTAGATTAGAAGTGTCATTGCTATTCGAGATAAGGTATATCATTGCATGACGGTGTAACTCTTACACGTGTGTCACGTGGTTTGTTTACATTTATTTCGTCTTGAAAGCGAATGCGAACATTAATAAAAATATATATAATCTGTGGATTCATATACTAGAAAATAGTAAATTTATCACTTAATAACTCAGCATTATATTAATAGTTGTTTTTAATATATATCAAATACACTATTGAACAAACTCGATAATATTGCCCGTATAAATCTACACGAAATTCTACAATACAAAACTTTGCATAACTATTATTGTATATAAATATGTGGAAACTAAGATATGTATGAATATAGTAACAATACGAGGAAAGTGTGATTACAGTGTTGTTGCTTTATTGAATTATTTAGGTATAAAGTTTTGTTTTCTTTTATTATTGTAATGTTACGTATCTGTTTTATATTAAAGTCTCTTTGTTAAAGCATTTTTAGATTTGTGTTCCGGTCATCATCTACGGCCTACGAAGCAATACCCGTACTATTGCAAAACTTAATAAAATTATATAAATATAATAATTAAATAGTGATTACTGTATTACTTACTGTGTATGAATGTAACAAGAATGAAAGTAAATTTATTTTCTCGATTGAATATATTTTAATACATAATAAAATCGTAAAAAGGTTATACTTACAAAATAAAAGAAACTCCAAATTCCATTTCAAGCCTCTGCTTAAGTAATGAAAATCTCCAACGCAAGGGACACGTATTTGCAGGGGTAGTAAATTCTTATTAACCATCGCCACCATGTAATTGTTGAACCTATAACATTTTCAGATCATACGAAATAAAAAAAAACTGTCATATATATGATATATATAGAAGACGTATGCATGACATGAGCTTATAATTTAAAAAAAAATCGCTTAGCATCTTAATACAATTATAAGAAAATACGAGGGTCATTACTTATATTAAATTTGTATAATGACTGCGCATAGCTCAGGCTAGTCAAAATTAAGTGAGTTTGTATTATATATACTCCTTATTTAATTAAACGGGCTCGCTCGATAAAGCCCTATCACTGGCAAGAGTACAATCCACTCATCAAGAATTCTACCGTCAAATGTCAAAAACCTGTATTGCTGTTTCCGTTTAAAGCGAGGAGGCAGTGTAACCACAGGCTAAAGGGATATAACATCTTCAATGCCAAGCTTAGTGGTGCATTGACGGTATACTTCTTGTAATGTCCGTGACCACTCACCATAAGATAAAATCAAGACAAATCAAGATAATCATAAAAAGAGACAATAATAAAAAATGGTTTTACTAAACATAAGAAACACAAGGCAAGACGAGACGCGTTGAAGTTTAAAGGCATTTCAATATAATTATATATGTATTAATGTAATTAATATGTATACATTATAATAAAAATAAATACATTGAATACAAAATGCATAGCTTTCGAGGCAAAAATGTTTTGAATTAAAGCATGTTACATAATCACACGCGTGCAAAGCATGGGCATATGACTACATGCAAAATGAAGATATGAGGCGGATGTTCATTTTACTATTTAAAATATATTTAATTAATTAATAATTATGTCGATACATATGTACGATAGTGTAATTAACATTAATTGTTAAGACATTTATGCATTCGCTTGTCTTTGTGTACTATCCTAGCGTGCATTATTTAATACAATATGAATCTATGCAAATAACATGTCACACATTATAGGACTACCATTATTAATATTGAGAAGTGATACATTGTATAACTTTATAGTGATGATTTTCATCATTCATATTGCATAAATTAATATGAATAGTGTATTTTATTTATTCATTAGCAATGTTTTATTTTGCAACTCAATTCACAGTAAGCATTTCGAGAGCCAGGTTCGCCTCTAAAATAACAATTATAGACTATTTACTGACAACTATTGACTGAGATACCATCTACAGTAACAGCCCGTTAATGTCCCACTGCTCGGCTAAGGCCTCCTCTCCATTTTGAGGAGAAGGTTTAGAGCTTATTCCACCACGCTGCTCCAATGCAGGTTGGTAGAATACACACGTGGCAGAATTTCAATGAAATTAGACACATGCAGGTATTCTCACGATGTTTTCCTTCACCGTCTAGCACTAAATGATTTATAAACACAAATTGAATTAACGCACATGAATATTCAGCGGTGCTTGCCCGGGTTTGAACCCACAATCATCGGTTAAGATTCACGCGTTCTTACCACTAGGCCATACCATCCGCGATCCGATATTTTATTCTGAAAAACTACATTTGCACAGCCAATTGTAAATAATTTCTAGCCGACCAACTTAGATTACGCGTATTATCTATAGTAATATTGTAAATGATAAAGTCTGTTTATTTGTTACCTCATCCCAATTACGCCACTGAACCAATTGTTATGAAATCTAACTTTGAAGTATCCACTGATCCTTATATTAGATCGCGTTATAGATATGCTTATGACTTTAGATAAAACGGGAGTAATGAGAACAAAAATTTAGTGGACGAAGTCGCGAATATTTGTGTAATATAAGTGTGCGGGCAAAATAGAATTGAACCAAAGATTTTATAACAGAGCAGAAACTTTGTAATTAATTTAAAACGACTATAGACAATTGCTTCATCATTAAGTTAGTAAAATTGTTGCAAATTTTAAGCATTTTTATAAGTAACCTAATTTTCTCTGTCCATTTTTGCTAACCTGCTACGCAAAGCAAAGTGGTGATGCTCTATTATAGCCAGTAAATAAAAATTACTATTCGCTCCTTAAATTAAATTTCCTCTTAAATTATTTTTAAACATATTTCAACACTTAATTTCAATCATACTAGAAATAACACTTTACATAAGTCCATTATTTCTTTAAATTAACACAGATACACTCTATGAATAAGTTAGTTCGCACAATGCAATTTAAAAGATTATAGAATAAATTAAACATATTAAAATATATATAATTTCATATATTTTTATAAGTTTCATATATATTGATGCTAGTAGATATTATACTTGACTAACTGCAACATAATTCGCTTCAACTTATTAAAAAATATTATAATAAAATTGAAAGTTATAAGAAAAGCCTTGCATTTACTTATATATTAGTACTACTTATATACATAAGATCTCTAAGAAGATTAAAACTAATCAAAGTTGTTGATAATTTATTCTATAAATAAAAAATATTGTTATAGTTAGTATTAAATACCTGAGTATTCTATGGTAAATATCTAGTTCATTTATCTCTTGTTTGTGGACACACATATGATGTTCCGGTTGTGCTTCTCTTACTCTCTCCTGTACAGTGGACCAGTTCACCCATGCTAATTCACTCTAAAATAAATACAGACACTAATATTAATAACATTTGGAAATGTTTTAATATATAACATGTTCAAAAGTCCAATTTCAACTGACCTCTTTAATCTTTAATGCGTTGTTATAAAATAATTTTGTGTCATAGGCATAATACAAATGATAAATGGATATAACTAATCTCATTAACCAAATAAATGAACACAACACAATGAGACACCACCTGAAAAGAATATTTTACTTACAAATTATATATCATTGGGAACTAATGTAGGGAAATTGTATGCAGGGAAAAAAAATTGATGATTATACAATTAAATATTTTCATTTTTATATAATTGTAATTTTTCCAAATGATTCTACTTTTTATTAGCTTGATCATATTTCAGATATATCAATATTATATGTACACTCTTACCATGTCCAAGATATGTTACTAACACATACTGAAGAAGAGTAAATCACATCATTTAAGCTAAGTTTCTCACTTCTGTTTGCACTGGGATCATTTCTAAATAATCTTGGATAGTCTATACAATGCACCAAAAATGTAGAGAACCAAACAATAAATATAAACTGTAATAGGTAAAATAAATCTGATATCATCATTGGATAAAAGCCACCTCTGACATAAAATCTATACATCCTTGTAAAAAATGAATCAAGATCTTCTATATGAGTCCATCCCCCTGAAACCACAGAACATTGCTTTAAAATTGTAGATGTTCAGAGAAGTCAATTAAATGTAATTAATTAAACAATGTAAGAGAAAATGTAAAACAGTTTGTTAAGTTAAAAGGTTTTCAAAGCCTAATAGCTGATGATTTAACATTTTCATTGTAGTTGTAATTCACAAAGATTAAAGACAAAGCAAATTAATGGAAAATGGTATCATTTAGAAATTCGTTTAAAATTCGTTTACAATACATTTTGAATAAAGCCCATTTTTATGTTTTTCTTGCAGTAATGAAGAAGCTTATTTACCTTTAGTTTGAGGTACTTTGTGAATGATAACATTTGTAGCATCATCATGTTCCTGATCCAGTGTAATCATTGTTGGAGTAACTTCTGCAGATATTCCTAGTGGCGGAGTTAATTCGTTGTCCAAAGCGCTATACGTAATATCACGTCTAAAGTGTGCCATTTTCAAAAGATATTTTTATAACTAAACGCTGTTTCTACGTCTTATTAATTGATAGATGATACTTAATGTCTACACATTCTTGACTTTGGCCCAGAAACGTAAAAAAATCTTTCATAAGAAATGACTTCGTAGATTTATACAAAGGATTTTTGTTTTGTTACATCTTAAAATTATCATAACCATTTGTTAAGCATAAAACTAGTCACATTGCGTTTTTTAAATCAAAAATTAGTTCAAGGATACAAACAATTTTGAAAGAAAAAAGAACTATATAGTGTCTGTATTGTTGAATACGCTTTACAAACCAAATGTCGAAAATAAACGAGTAATACTGACAGCAGATTTGTGATTATAGCAAACAAAAAAAGACCTTTCTGCGCAACAATAACACAGATGATGTAAAACAAAATTTTGAAATAACATAGATAGAAACAAAACATGTCAGATCAAACTATATTTTCTTTTTTTTTATTTTCAAAATAACGTAATTTATTAAATCGAAATGTATATGATCCTAATAATCAGTGTAATTATTTTGCTAGATATTAATGTAGTTTGAAAAATAATTACAATTTCTAATAATAATTATATATCTATAGGTATGATAGAATAAATGATGTAATAATTGACGGTAAAAAAAATTATGTATGTGGAACTATCAATAAAAAGTGTTTTTAGTTTTTGTTATTTTTACTTGTTATTCTCAACATTCACAGACAAGTAAATTTAACATCTTACTAATTTAAGAATACAAAAATAAAAGTATACTTTAATATGTTTTAGTTTTAACTCTTCAAATGTTATGCACAAAAATAAGTGCGACTTAATATTTATTAAGCTCCATATTTATCTATACATATGTACAACTACATAATAGGTACGATACATAAGTAAATACTTTTTACGTTGATTTTTTCTATTAAAAATCTATAAAATTATTTATAAAAGCGGCAAAACGATAAAGGTTTTTATTTAATAATAATAAACACAGAACATAGTCTACATATAAGTGTGGAATCGAATCGATCAATAAAATGTACCGTTGTTTTAATCACTAGTTCCATCTGTCAAAAAGTGAATATTGACAATAGAAACTTATAGCTACGTACCTAGTACCTACCTAAATGATAACACTTATTGTTTAATCGTTAATGTTTACAACTGTTAAAATGTAAATTTAAGGAAGTTGTATACTATTTTTGGACTATTAACTGTTTGAAATTAGATTCCTTTCAACGATTAAATTTAATAACTACTTAGGTTAATGCTTTGTAGGTATATATTTTGTATGAAAACGCCAAACTATATTTCTAGGAGATTTCTAGTTAAGTTAGTTTATGTACAGCAGATTTTTAAATTATATAAATGTGTTAATATATCTGAAACGTCTAATATACGTACGTTTTAATATTTCATTTCCGTGATTACTCTTCAAAAATGTTTATCGTTGGATTAACCGGTGGATTAGCCACTGGGAAGAGTACGGTCCTTTCAATTTTTCGTGACAATGGAATAGCTGTTATAGATGCAGATGAAGTAGCCAGAAAAGGTATATCATATAACATTTTACTTTTTTTCATATAAAATTTTATATTTAACTGAACCAATTCTACCATGCTCAATCGCAACACACCCTCATAACAATATCTGTACTGTTCAAATTTCATTCTAGTTAACCTTTAGTACTTTTCCAGTCTTGGAACCAGGCACAAGTGCGTGGAAGGAAGTAAAAAGTTATTTTGGTGGAAATGTGTTATATCCTGATGGAAAAGTCAACAGGTTAATACTAGGAGAATTGATATTTGATGATATAGAGAAGCGACGGAAACTAAATGCCATAACTCACCCAAGAATTCAAAGAGCCATGATGATTATGGCATTAAAGTTTTTTTTTTCTGGGCACAAGTATGTAGTTATGGAGGTTCCATTACTCTTTGAAACGGGAAAAATGTTGAACTATATGCACAAAATTATAACTGTAATATGGTGAGCATATTTTATTAATAAATCATCAATTTAATTGTTGCCGTAGTCACCTTGCAATGATTGTTATTCTTACTTGACCTTGGGTTTTTTAGTCATGTGAATAAGTCAGATGTCACATTTGAATCAATAATAAACAACAACTAAATAATATAAATTTTATAAGAAATAGTATATTTACCTACTTCTAATAATTATTATATTTGTGTTTCAGTGAAGATCATCAACAATTAGAGCGGCTGTGCAAACGCAATGACTTCTCGGAAAAAGTTGCCATAAAGAGAATAAATACTCAAATGCCATTGGAACAGAAAGTAGCCAATTCTCATTTTGTTATAAATAACTCTGGTGATATTGAAAACACAAGAACTCAAACCCTAAGCATAATAAAAGTGTTAAGCCGATCCAAGTTTACTTGGTAAGTAATTCATATATCTACTTACCATAATCTACCTTTTTGTCAGCTATAGAAGAATAATAATGATATGTGTGGTCAAATCATCTACATGCTCAGGTAATGGATGGACTTGGCTAAATTTTTCTTAGATAACTTGTAGTGTATTTAGGGTACTCGGCAAACAGTACCTTTTTCATTTGAACTTCACCAACAGTTCCAGTTCTGGTATAAAATGGCAATAAAAAAAACGTAGCGATTATCACAACCTGCAACTATATTTATTATTGATTGTCTGTCTAAAGATACAATACATATCCTCGACTGACATTTAAAGAATCTATATGAGTTAAAGCATATTTACAAAAATGGATCTGAAAAATGGATGACACAACAAAGCTGAAAACCATAAATATGCATAATGGACTTTATAAATTGAAATGATTACCTCATAGTTTTTAAGTCTTTTAGACTAAGGTAAAAGACTGGGAAAATAAAAGGTTTTCAATCTTCATTTACTAACTTGGTACTAAAAGATAGACAATCAGGACACTATGCTTATCTTATTACTCATATACATATATCATAATTCAATGTAGACTAGTCAGGAAGATATGTAGTGATGTTGTATAGTAAATATGTAAGTTACAGACCATGGTATTTTGTTCAAAGTACTTTTTAATTAACTTGGAATGGACACTTAGTAGTAAGTATTTTAAACGTCTTATGACACCCACATCTGAATATGTCTTTATTCTACTCTGCTTGAATCCACACGGCACCTATTCAAGACACTGCATTTATTTATTTGCATAATTAAGTAAAATTGTGTAATTACAAAAGATAAATATTCAGATTCCAATCAATGTAAAAAATAACATAGATATGTAAAATAAATTAAAAAATGTTTTAGTGTGTGTTTTTATTCCAGGTACTTCCGAGCAATTTTTGGTATAGCTGTTTTATCTATTATGTTTGGTATAACCCATTTAGTTTATAACTTATTTTATAATAAAACTTCCATTATTTAAAATATAATATATAGTTTTATTTCTGCTCATTAACTCCGAAAGTTTTATATAAACTTACAGTAGATCTGTACAGGTTTAAAATCAGATATTGTAGGGAAAATAAAATATTTATCTACACTATGCAAGTGGAAGTACTAACAACGCATCTCTGCATAACTTAAGATTACTAATATATTTCGAATCGGAATGAATTCTGCAAAGTCAACATTGCAAACATGTTTTGAAGGCGTTTTTTTTGTATTTTTTTCATGAAACTAAATGTTTCACCTGACTAAACTGTATAAAATATGAATACCTGTAAAGTGAGAGTGAGCAACATAGCTTAACTTTTACTTAACTTAAATTTATATTTTATTGTAAATATGTATATTTATTTCTAAACGAGAAATTTTATATTTATTACAAGTATATAATTATATTAGAATAAAGAGTGTTAGTTGCTCTTTTCCATTGTACACTTTAATATTTCCTGGAGACTTTTCTTTTGATCGTGTATTGTTTTGTGAATATAAATATAAAAAATAACCGCCTCGTTGGTCTAGTGACGAGTATATAAGGCTACAGATCCTGAGGCCCTAAGTTCAGCTTTCGGGTCGAAACAATGAACAGCTGTTGAGTTTTTCCGGCAATAAATTCTCAGTAGCAACCCGAACCTAGCAAATTGACATTGTTACATTACTCTGAAAACACATGAATGAATTGTGTCTTGCGTCTGATATAGATATCTGAGTTGCGTACATACTTGTTACATATATTTTAGACTCCTGAAACGAAATTCTACAAAGCAATTAAGCGTTAATAAACAAAGTAAAATATTAATAATATAAATAAATAATTCGAAGATATTTTATGTTATCTACGGCTTTCTTAATGTACAACTGGTAGTTAGAATATTATATAATACGATCTTATTTAATAAAGGTAGTTTCGAAACGAGTTGTAGTTAAGTTTATACTTATATAAGTAAATTTACCCAGTTTAATTAATATAACGTAAATCAATTAAAACAACTTTTATTTCAAATCAAAAAGGGCATGTTTTTATTAGATTATATATTACAAATTAATTTACTTTTGTTTGATTGGTTCGAAATTTATGAGTGGAATTGCTTAAAAATAATTTTGCATGTGTCCACCAGTTCAATGATTTAATAGTTTCGGTAACTGCTACATGCTTCCTGAAATTATCATCTTGCACTGATGACGGCGAAGTGTTGTTGAAAATGATATCGGTTAAGCTAATGTCCGTTGTTGTGCTATTTGGCAGTACGAAATCTCCTTTTATCACATCATAACTATAAGATCCGAATATAGCCCTGAAAACATGTAATAAGAATTAATTAATTTTTGTTATAAATAAACAATGCAATTATTTAAAAAAAAAATTAAGACTTAAATGTTGATTTTTAAAAGTGGTTGTATTGTTAGAAAATAATAGGGTCGTTTTAGGAGTATCGAGATATAAACTTGAAGTACAATAAAGTATAAAGTTCACTTTAAACTAACTTAACTTTATCATATCATTATAATTTATAAACGCTTGCTAAGAAGTCTTTCGAAATAATGATATACTTATCTATATATAATGTTGCTTAGCCTAACTTTTATTTGCAAGGTATCGTGTCCTATGTAGGAACATTTTAATTATATTTTCAGGGTGTATCTTTTGTTGTAGGTCTTTATACATATTAATAATTATTTAGTGTAAGGACTATGAGTGACATATATATACAACAACTTTTTAACTAGTAAGACACTAGTTAAAAAGTAATTGTCTATGAGATTATTTGCGAAACCAGTAATTAAGTATAAATATAATATTATAAAAAGACATTGCGTTTAAGCTTAGGCTTAAGTATTTTATATATTATTATAAAAAGGAGGAGAATGAAACTTGTCTACTAAGTACTATCTCGTAGATAGATGTGACACGATCGATTTAATTTCAAAAAAAGAAACGCAAATTGATGAGTTCATTAGTACTTTGATAGTTTATGTAAAATCGTAATAAATACTCCAGAAGATGGAATAAATTTTATTATTTGTCTATTTTTAATATCCTTGCAATACCGAGATCTTTAAAAATACAATTAAACAAATTATCATATTTACATTAATTTGTTGTCTGTCATTCAATTTCTAATTTAGCGCGGAAATTTTTTTTTCTACTAAACGCAAAACAAATTACGTTCTGAAATCAATTATATTTTTATTAAATCAGATGAAGTAACAAAGTATGTGTTTTTAGTGTTATTAAATTATCTAACATTCGACCATTCTGACTATTAAGTTTGTCCTCAAACTTACTCATTCATCCAATATTTATAAGTTTGCTGCATGTTCCTCGTTAATGATTATGCGAGCATTGACTATGAAGGTTAGCATCTCACCCCTCATCACATATTGTGACCGTGTGAGACTTCTCAACTGCCACATTCTCAGTCTACTCCCAAAATGACAACAGCTTGTGACTTCCCAACAAAAATAATTTATTTTATATCTTGTTGGCATTTCTCCCCTTATCACCAGTGTGACAGTGTGAAACTTGTAAATAACAATTAATTAATTTCTACATCAACTAACATTTTTTTAAATGTATTATATCTTATATATGACACAATTGATGCAAGTAAATGAAACATTTTGCTGATCCAATCAAACAAAATATTACATTTACATCATTTCTAGGATATTAATATCTAACAATTTAGTTCATGAAAATATTTTTCTCTTAATTCCTATACCAAACAAATTACGTTCTGAAATGTAATAGAAATATTTACATTGGATAAAATAACAAAATATGTAATCATTGGATATAATTTTCGTACATAAATAAGTATGACAATCGTTACTCTACTACTACTACTACTTTTAGTAGTCTGTTATAGAAAAAGTGTATACGATCGAAAACTAATTATAGAAGCTACGTACGTTGGAGAGTCGACTTTAAAGGACCTCTCCACTAGCGAATTCTTACTTTGATAATATTTTTTGATCAATTGTATGTTGTTGCTAGTCAATTAATTATACAGTGTGTTTCAAAAGAACGTAATCAAGATTAAAAAATGTACTCAATGTCAGTGCAATGTTTTTTGCAAAACTAAAATTAATGACGGATAGTCCAACTCTGTGCAGAACGCATCGATAAACAAAACCAGTTCAGCATTGTCGAAGAGCACAGCTCAAGTTTCCAGTGATGGGTGCTGCGTACGCATTCCGCTATGAAGCTGTGTTCCTTTGATCGCATCCCAAAGGCCAAAATGTCACACGTTCGGGTTGCAAAGGGTATGAAAAAGTCCAACGTATTCGTGAACAAGTGGAAGCGTTATTATGAAATAAAAACGTCGATGACTTGCCAGAACGTGGTAAAATAAGGAAGACGTCGTCCATCGAGGATAAACGGATAACCGATCTCTTTTTTTAAAATACACTTTTATCTTTGAGATCTGCACAGGAAGAACTTAGGAAAATATATATACAATTAGAAGATGTTTTAATGAAATAAATTTAAAATACCGAAGCACCATAAAAAAACCGCTGCTTTCACAAAAGCATATTGCAAATAGAATTGCTTGGGCACGAGAAAACAAAAACCGTGATTGGGACAAAGTAATTTTTTCTGAAGAATATTCGTTTTGGGCAGTTAACGCCCATTTTTTTAATGCTTTTTAAAACTTTTTTTTAAACTGTATAAATTGCCATAGTGATTTGGTATCAGTGAATGAAAAATAAAAAGAAAATACAGATTAAACACGCCACCAAAACAACATAAAACCGTCCCAGGCCAATTGTAAAAATCCATTAGTATACCTAGATTTTTTTTTTAAATAAATTTAAATAACAAAAATCCAATTACTTACGGCTTCACGTCTGGTTCAACCACGTAACGAGGCAGTTTCGATAGATCAGCGCTAAGTAAATAAAATATAAATCATAATTAGATTGTTTTGTGAAAATGTTGAGTATAATCTTATGAATTAATATATAAATTATATACTCAATAACAGGTAAACATTATGGAAATTTCTAATGAGGCAATAAGGGTTACAGGAAAATAAACTTATCTTAGGAGACTTTCTATGATTAATTATTTAAAATATTTTGGAATTGAAAAAAGAAGAAGAAGATTTATATTAGAATATGATCTGCCCGACTTCGTTATGGTAAAATACGGATATATTCCCGTGCGTTTTTTAATGAATAAGTTACTAAATAATACTTTCGCTATTTTTTTATTATAATAGGTAACTGGTCACCATCACCTATAGACATTTCACTATAAAAAATATTATACATCCCTTACATTACAAATGCGCCAGCAACTTTGGGAACTAAATTGATATGTCTCTTGTGCAGTAGTTACACTAGCTCACTCACTTTTGCTGTTTGGCGGTAGAATATGTCATAAGCATAGTTCATACGAATGGAATATAAGAAATATTTTTCTTATCTTGTGCGAGAATTTTAATTTTGTTACAATTCCTAAGATATTCATTTAAATGAAGTATATGGCTTAATGTTATTATTTTATGTTTTTATTCTACTGGTGACAGTAGGGCAGGTTCATTTTTCGCCCAGATATTCGAAATTGCGATACAAAGAGGAAATGCTTCTAGCATTCTTAGCATCATTTGTACAGTAACTATTTGTAATTTTTATTTATATATATTTAAGGCATTAAGAGAAAAAGTTTTTTCATTTTAGTTCATGTATTAAATTAAAAAAACAGTTTCATCATTAAACTTCGAAAAAGCGCGATTATTATTTTTTAAGACCTAATTTTTTATGTGGCGTTTTTAAGTTAAGTTTAAGTCCTAACTTTCAAACGAAAGGTCTGATTCGAATAATTTAAAGAGCAATTTACATGTACATATTCATCCTTTATTATTAAGCTATTTCATTGGAAAAGGATTAATATCATGATACGAATGTCATCATCTTTCGATTCTACCCGTGTTTCTATTGAACAGGAATTAAAAATTATTAGAACAGGAGCCGTTATTGTGACTTTACTAGAATAGTAAGATATATAGCTTTGCGGACTTATTGGTAGGTAATAATGAGTATTATAAACATGTAATAAATTATTTTAGGAATCATCAATAGTTTTCGCAACGCACGCCAAATAATGACTTTTATATATAAAAAACAATAAAATATAGCCTATGTTGCTGATAATGTACCTTTCTGTAGATGAAAGAATATTTCAAATAAGTTCAGTAGTTTTTGAGTTTATCCATAACAAACAAATATACAAAAAATTAATTTTTACCTCTTTATAATATTACTAAAATTAAACAGATACTTAGATATAAACTTTGTAAAGTCATTCAAGCCTGTTTCATAAAATAATAAAAGTATTAATAACAAACTGATTTTAGAATAGATAGACCTAATAGAAATAGTTAAAAAGTTTTACCTTACTTGTCGAAATACTGTACTTGTTTTATGACAATAAAATAAGCTGTTCGTTACTCGATCAAAATATTTTAAAAATTCATGGTCCATGACCGGTAGCCGTTTTCATCTATTTATAGCTGTTATTATAATAACTAACTATATGACAAATTGTAAAATTAAATTCCAAAATTTTTAATTATGCCTTTTAAATTAATATTTACATTTTTTTATGGAAAACGACAACGGGCTTAACTGAATATTGACGAAATTTCCGTAAATATTATTCCTTACATATGAAATTAGCGTTTTGTCGTACTAAAGTGGTCAGCACTTTGATCTGAAATATCTCCTTTTTGGTTAAGAATTCCAAATTCAAATATATAAATTCATTTAGCTGGTACATTTGAGCTCTGAAAACAGTCATTCATTTGTTTTTTCCTCATTATTTTTTTCTTTGGCGTCGCTTATTACCGCACAATGGAAAACATGAAATATCGGCATATTTACGAATACGAGTTCTACCGTGGCACCAGTGCTGCAGAAACTAATGATAATAATGATAATAAAGAATTAATGAGGTGTACGGCGCTGGTGTCGCAAAAGAAAGCACGGTACGTTTTTGGTTTCAACGTTTTCGTTCTGGAAATTTCGACCTTCAGAACCAACCTCGTGGACGGCCGCAGACCAAAGTGGAAAATGAAGAATTAAAGGCTATTGTGGAAGCGTCCATCACAAACCACTTCAGAGATAGCTGCAGGCTTCGGGGTAAGTGATAAAACTGTATTAATCCACTTGAAGCAAATCGGAAAAATAAAAAACTTGAACGATGGGTACCTCATGAATTGAGGGAATCGAACTTGCAAATACGCGTCGACTGCTGTGTTACTTTGCTCAACCGACACAATAATGAAAGGATTTTAAATCGAATCATTACTTGTGATGAAAAGTGGGTACTGTACGATAATCGGAAGCGCTCGTCGCAATGGCTGAACCATGGAGACCCAGCCAAATCCTGCCCTTAACGAAAATTGACTCAGAAAAAGTTACTTGTGAGTGTTTGGTGGACTAGCGCCGGTGTCGTTCACTACAGCTTTCTAAAATCTGGCCAAACGATTACGACAGATATCTATTGTCAGCAACTGCAAACCATAAAAGAAGAACTAGCTGCTAAACAACCGAGATTGTCGTCGCTCTAGGCCACTGCTGCTTCACGACAACGCAAGACACACACTGCACAACAAACAACCACTAAGTTAGATGAGCTACAATTGGAATGTCTGCGACATCCACCGTATTCCCCGGTCCTTGCTCAGATTACCATTTTTTCCGGAATTTGGACAACTTCTTACAAGGAAAAAAATTCAACTCCGATGCGGCAGTCCAAACCGCCTTCAAAGAGTTTATTGATTCTCGCCCCCATGGTTTTTTTTTAGTAAAGGGATCAATGAACTACCTATGAGATGACAAAAGTGCATAGATAACAACGGTGCATACTTTAATTAATTAAATATATTTTACTAAAAAAAAAGACTATATTCCGTACAGTAAGTCAATTATTGACTAACTATTTCCTAACAATAAAATATCGTATCGTATCTCTGACAATAATATACAACCCTAATTGAGCTTACAGCTTATTTAACTTACTAGATTTAAGTCTTTATTATAAAGTACCTAAGTACTCATATGAAATTTAATTAAATTTAAAAGTATATTGTAAGTGTAGTAAAATTATAAATATAGGTACTTACTGATAAAAATAAATAGTACAATAAAGTATAAAATAACAAAACAACATTTTATTTGGAGTACTTACTGAACTTGATAAAAAAAAAATAAACATATATTCAGCTCATAAAATTTACTCATGGTTATACGGTGACTCCGGCTAAGTTATATTAGGTAGGAGTAAGGACCTTCTCCTCAAAAAAGGGAGAGGAGGCCTTAGCCCAGCAGTGGGACATTTACAGGCTGTTACTTACTTAAGGACCTAATATTATAACTGTATCATACAGCTTGTGACTTCGTAGCTCTCAACTAATTACACTTATTTCATATAGCTGTTGGAAATATAATAATCATAATATAATAAAAGCGCTTTATTAACTTGTGTGAATTATACTAATATGTATATATATAAAACACATTATATATATATATATAATACTTATTAATATATAATATAACAATTTATAAATCTCATATACTAGATAAATACACTAGAAAAATCCGCACATTAATAATAATAAAAAAATAAAGTGAGTGTAGACTGAAGATGAACTGAGAAAAAAATATTCCAATTTTAACAATATTTCATTAAAAGTATATTGTATTAATTTTGAAATGAGCTTGTGTTATTTGGATAGTTTCACGATGTATTTAGTGTAATTATCGTTTTAGAGATCTCAAGTGAATGCCGAGTGGGCGGGATATATGGGGTGGGCGGGTCTTGTCATTGCTACCACAGCCCTCTACATAAACCCTCTATACTTCATTTCGTCGTGGAGTGTATTTCCATCACAGTAACAGTGACGACCGGAGTGCAAAAATGAGTGATAATATAAAAATGTTTCATACGTAAAAAATTAAAAAGATAATATTTTATAAAAATGGATAGTGCCAAAGAAAGCCACAGCGCGTCCTTTGAAACAAAGAACAGTTCCATAACCTTAAATGGATCTCCTACTTCGGGGAACAGTTCTGATATGTTTTTGTACGATGATTCTTCAATGTCTGATGGTAGCCTATATGCTAGTGACCAAGAAAATCTCTCGGTACCGAGAAAAAGGTAGTTTTTTTCATAATACAGTCCTAATATGTAACGAAATAATTATTTTTATAACAACAGCTTGCGTTCAATTGCAATAAGCCTTTGTGGAAATGCATGGTAACTATTAAAATACAAAAACATCACATTGCAATTTGTGACTGTAGTTGTATTGCCTTAATTAGTAATACATGCAAATTGTACTTTGCGGTATTTTATACAATAAACATACGGATTATGCTATTTATATATAACCAATGTTAATATAACTTACCTAATACAAAATTTTATTTGAATATTATAGCTTTGCGAAATAACGATTTTAAATTTTATTATTGTTTGCTTAAACCAATTTACTAAATTATTTGATAACATTTCCCCTAAGCGTTTCAAAGTCTTACTTATTTATTAAAATAGGTTTTTATTTATTGAAATGAAAAATGAAGCAGCTGTGCAAAATCTTATCAATATTTTTGATTATAAATACTTCTAAATCAAATTTCGACATCTATTACGATTACCTATAGAACATATGTATAATTTTAAAATAAATAATAAATAAATTTAGATTATCCAAACTTTAAAATTAATATTTTTTTAACTAAGCAAACACAACTGTTATTATTTTATTAAGACATCAATTACATCAATATTTATTCATAATACATATTCATTTATTGTATACCTAAATGCTTAAAAAATATTAATTTAAGATCGGAATGTCGGAGACTGCATAAGCGTCGTTTGCGCTGTCCACAACAGCAGATTCAGCAGAGACAAGCGGCAAACCTGCGCGAGCGTCGCCGTATGCAGTCAATCAATGATGCTTTCGAAGGCTTGCGGGCACATATCCCAACACTACCTTATGAAAAACGACTCTCAAAAGTGGATACTCTTAAATTAGCCATAGGATACATAAGTTTCCTCGGGGAATTGGTAAGATTAATTTGAAAAATCCTTATAATTGAAATTTGAAAAAAAAAGAAAATCTATGTTTTCTAATGCATCCTGTATATTAGTATGACCATATATACAACCATTGCTAGAACAAATTATTTCATGTGCTTAATTGTTAATAACAAAGGATATTTTATGTTACCTAGGAATTATGTTAGTGTGCTAAAGACCAACATTTTAACATATAATAATTATTATAATATAAAAAGAAGTAACTTGCCCTTATTGCCTTTGATATGAACATATAAACTTGCAAATTTATTGTATTTTTTTTTTATAATGACATTATTACAATAAAACGCATTATAAAACGTGCTTTAATAACTCTGAATCTATTCTTAATCCATCCTCTTTAAGTAGGTAATAAAATTGTAGACTAATGTAGGATGTTAATTAGTAACAATTAAAAAATAGATGTCGATTTTCCTTAACATGTAATTATTGTTTGGTAGTATGATAATAGCGTTTTTCGTGTTATTAATTTATTCCCGTTAATTTTCGGATAGGTACGCGCAGATAGAAGTGGACCAGATACAATGCTCTCGGGAATCATCAACAATCAAAACACGGGTCAGGAACAAAAGAAAATTATAATCAGAGGTAACCATTAACCGTTTTTTTAATCCAATATACATTGTTCATATGTAATTTCTAATGGTCTAAATAAAGTGCATTAAAATGTGAGGCTCAAACAACGAATCGGCATATTTCGTAAAAATAAAAGTTCAATATACATTTTGTCATGTTCAACGAAAACAGCAAAAAAACTGTTCGTCGTGTACTATTTTATTAAATGTGGTTACTTATATATATTTCATGTTTGAGCCTTAGGAATGTAATTTACCTTAATGCCAAAGAGTTTGGATCAATAATAAATAATTGTATGCATTTTCAGTTGATCACATTTTAGTGCATAAAAATATTATACCTTTATGAAAGTAACATTAATATGTTTAGAAAGGTTTGCTAGTAGTGCTTACATTTAATAAAGCATTTAGTTTTAATACTACGTAATACTATTAGTTGCTTAATGTACAACTATATTAACGTAAACACGGCATACATAATTATTGTTGTTACATCCTAATATGAATAAAAATATTTATCAAATGTTAGCAAACCTTAAAAAAATAAAACAAGTTATACTACTAAATAATTATTGAGAATGAAACATTTCAATAATAAATAGTAATAAATATACCTATGTTAATTTTTTAAATATTTTATGTAATTTAAATATATAAAAAATGTTACAAGCTTAATAAAATAACAATAAATATACTTTAAAACAATAACAAATAATATACTTTAAAATAATTAAATAAAATTAGTTTTTGTGCAAAATAAATAATTAAAAATAAAATCACTTCAATTAATAGAAAGGAAAATAATTAATTAACTAGGAAAACTATTAAGAATCGAATAAAATAAACGCCGAGATGGCCCAGTGGTAAGAACGCGTGAATCTTAACCGATGATCGTGGGTTCAAACCCGGGCAAGCACCACTGAATTTTCATGTGCTTAATTTGTGATTATAATTCATCTCGTGCTTTACGGTGAAGGAAAACATCGTGAGGAAACCTGCATGTGTCTAATTTCACTGAAATTCTGCCACATGTGAATTCTACCAACCCGCATTGGAGCAGCGTGGTGGAATAAGCTCCAAACCTTCTCATCAAAAAGAGGAGAGGAGGCCTTTAGCCCAGCAGTGGGACATTCACAGGCTGTTACGGTAAAATAAACGCATCAGTCTGTAAATGTATAACAGCTAGGGTTAAGTTTTTGGAACTTATTGAAATTTTATTTGTGCAAGCTCGTCAGCAGTACTTGGTATTGTTGTGTTACGGTTTGAAGGGTAAGTGAGCCAGTGTAATTACAGGCACAAGGGATCTTAATTCCCAAGGTTAGTGGCGCATTGGTGATGTAAGCAATGGTTAACCTTTCTTACAACGCCAATGTCTATGGGCGTTGATGACCACTTACCACGTATCTTATAACATATCACAGTATTCCTTTATTTTTCATGTTTCTAAAAATATAAATTTGATACATATGGGGAATAAAAATAAAAGCTATGAATTTAATTAGTTCCCCCTGAGGTGTATCTTTTAGAAAAACTGTAGTCGTAGCTTTAATTATTACGTTTATAATAACATCAATTACTTTTTAGTGACACAATAATCATTTTTTCTATTTCATGTTACCGAATATTATATTACTTACCTACACCTACCTTACCTTACCTACGTCTGTGATTTAGTAACGATTTTAAAAACGATCTCTTCATTTTATTAACAAATACCTGCTTGCAGAAATAAATAAGTAATATCGTTTTGGAAAATATTGCAATAATTTATTCAGTAAATTATATTAATTTTGAAACAAAACTGGCAATGCAAAATACTTTCTCAATCCATATATAACGTATGAATCACACTAAAGTATATGTAAAAGATATGTTTTAATGTGATCTTGCGTTATGGTATATTTATGTAACTATTGAAAACTAAATAATACACATTAATAAATGGGCCAACTTGCAATGACTGAACAAGCAATATACCATTTAGAAGTATGTACCAGTAAGATGTATATAAAGTCAATCACACTTGGCTCAATCTTCCTCCATGGTCTACCTAATGGCTGGCTTATAAAACTCTAGATTCCGAGGCGTTGTTTTCACATCCTGGGTCGGGCCGATAAAATGTTATTGAGCTTATCTTTAAAAAAATATGATGCTAGGAAGTTTGTATTACAACACGCCCGTAAAACGGGAAAAACTTAAGTCTCACTCCGGTCATGATATACTGATAATGTGAATCAGGAAATAGAAAGTGCATCTGTGTTTATGCAAACACTTGAGCGCTATGTAATAATTCTTACACATTTATCTATTCTGTGTTGAGAGGACCAAAATTGATCAGCAGAACATCACCACCATAATAATCGATCAGTTTCTATTCTTTTTAAATAATAATAACAATTTTCTTTCATTTTATCATACTATAAGTAGCACAAAAAGCAGAAAAAAATGTTTATGGAATAATACTATATTCATATGTCAATCCACAATATTATAACAAATAAATCAACAAGTACTATTGATATTCGTTTATAACTAAATTATATTTTAATAATTCGTCACAGTAATTAAAAATCTAAAATGGCAATGTGTCCCCCATTCATGGATCAGTCAGTGCCAGGCCCCGACCCCAGGTTAATTTTTGTTTACGCACCTTTCAACGATCGATATCTACTTACACATTAGTGCAACATTTAAATGTTCTACTCCGGACAGATAACTACTTATATTATAGAATAGCTACCGCACGTCTTATCATGGGTAGATTTAAGAAATATAGCGTTTATTTTTATCAGTATTCACACATAGCCGTGTGGCGTCAACTAATCAACTATGTCCGTATGAGACCGTAGACTATATAGTACTTTTTAAGGATTTTACATATTCCTAACATAATGATATAAACAACAATTATAAAACGCAGAGCACCAGAGTCCTAACCAAGTTAATTTCCCAGTTATATATATATATATATATATATATATATATATAGGAGATATATATATATATATATAGAGAGAGAGAGAGAGCTCTCATTTACGCCTACTGGATGACTCCTTTAATCTTATTATCCTCAAAACTGCTTTAACAAATTAATTTTTAATTTTAATTAATCCATGTTTAATAATAATATTCTCCTGAATTACGGCCACGGTAGGCAATTTAAAAAATGGATCTGCAGGCATATTGGGCATATTCTAGATAGTGCCCACCTAAGTGCTCCAACGCAGTTACACTCTCTGTTCTCTCACTCTCAGAATTCGATAACACAACTACTGAGAATTTCTTGTCTGTAAAACCTAACAATGTTTTTACTAGCTCAAACCGGGATTTGAACCCGTCTCGAGTTATGGATTTATTCTTATTACAATATCCAATGAGGCAGCTTAGGATTAAAACAGTATTGTTGTATATCCAATATTTTTAAAGTAATTGTCAGCGTTTTGTCCATAACAATAGATTACTATTGTTGTTATTTATAAAATATCGAAAAGATATAAAATGCTTAGGAATTATATACTAAATTAATAACAGTGCTTAATTTCGCATAATCGTTTATACGATTAGGACAAAACATTGCGTGTTACAACTGTTATCATTCAATCGATGGTCCAGTCCAGGTGTCATCACGCCATATTTCCCACGGTGCATCGCGTGATGATTCTATGCCGTGGAACAAAACACCATAACAGTTTCATATTGTGAAACTGTTTTATTATATTATCGTGCGTAATGATGCACTTGTGGGATATTATAATAATAACGCCACATCTTTCTTTTATTAAAACAGAAAATGTATATTTAAAATTTGTTTGTTAAAATTTTATAAAGATTAAATTCCTCAAACAGAAACACGTGAGTAGAACATATTTCCTGCTAATTCGTGCCTCTATCGTTTTGAGTACATTAAGAGAAAAATAAACAAGGGTGTCTACAGTATTGCATTTGCGAATCACACCATAGCAAATTGAGAGTTGGCACTTTATAAATAGGGAGGCGGAGTGTATTAGAAAACCATTAAGACTTCTCCCCCAATGCTTATAATACTTGAATTAATATAGTATTATGTGAACACTAATGCGAGCATAAAATAAAAAATACTGCTTTAAAAATCAGATCTATTTTATTTGCATTAGAAAATTTGTTGGCCTGATAAAATTATTCCTGACTAATAAATTCAAGTACGTACAACTTTTTCTAAAAAAAATATTACATATATATTTATTAAAAAATATAAAAGTTTATTCAAACGACAAAAGATTAAATGATTAAATTAAAGTGTATTGCGTAATATATTTTTCAATTATTACTTTACACCTTATCAAAATGGAATGTAGGATTTACATAAGGATTATCGCGCACGTGCGTCAGCCCCCGCGTGACCTCTTCAACTTTTGTTTACTGTGTGTTGTTCAAAAATGAAAAACGTTGCTACTATAATTACAAGATTAAAACTTTTAAAAACATAAAGAGACTGGCTTTAAATAAAATGTTTAAATATGAAAAAGCATGTAGGTTAATGTCACGATATAATCTGTCACGACAATTTAATTTTGTTATTTTTTTACTTTGTAGCCTAATTATATAATTTTATAAAATGCCCATTAAAATATTACTGGCTCGTCAAATTTTTGATGCAACTGGTGTGCCTACAGTAGAAGTAGATATGGTGACAGAATTAGGACTATTTCGAATAGGTGTCCCGTCAACAGACCAAAAGAAAATTTCCGAAGCTGTACAACTGCGTGATAATAATCCCTCAGAATTTTTTGGCATGGGAGTGACTAAAGCAGTAAAAAATATCAACACCATCATTGCTCCGGAGCTCATTAAGCAAAATCTAGAAGTAACAATGCAAAAAGAAATTGATCAATTCATGATAGCCCTCGATGGGACTGAAAACAAATCAAGACTTGGTGCAAATGCTATCATGTGTGTTTCTCTAGTAGTGGCAAAAGCAGGTGCTGCAAAAAAAGGTGTTCCTCTATATAGACATATATCAGACATGGCTGGCGTCGCTAGTATTATTTTACCAGTTCCACATTTCACAATATTAACCGGTGGTATTTTGAGTAGCAATGGATTACCGTTTCAAGAATATCTTATAATGCCAACTGGAGCGGCATCCTTCGCAGAAGCAATGAGAATCGGAAGTGAAATATATCGCTTCGTTAGAAATAGTATAATATCAAAATATGGCGTCGAAGCTTCATATGTGAGCGACTCAGGAGGATTTGCTATACCATTAGAAAGTCATAGAGATGCGTTAGTATTTTTAACAGATGTTATAAAGCAATGTGGATACATTGGAAAGGCGGAAATTGCAATAAACGCTGCAGCTACAGATCTGTATAAAGATGGAGCATACGATGTTGAATTTAAAAATCCTAATTCAAATCCCCAAGATTATATGTCATCTGACAAACTTGCTGAAGTATATTTAGACAATATTAAGGAGTTTCCTGTATGTTCCATTGAAGATGGTTTTGAATTTGATGATTGGGCGGCATGGTCTACTCTTACGGCACGTACTCAGGGTCAACTTTTTGGCAATGACTTAACTCAGACCAGTCTGCGTAGAATTGGACTAGCTGCAGAGAAAAAGGCCGGTAATACTATAGGTCTGAGAATAAATCAAGCTGGTACCTTAACTGAGGTAATCGAGGCATATAAAATGTTGAAATCTAATGGTTTTGGTATTGTCGTATGTGATAGATGGGGAGATACAGATGACTTGTTTATAGCTGATCTAGTAGTAGGTTTATCAGCAGGACAGTTGAAGTGCGGTGCTCCAGCAAGATGTGAACGCGTAGGTAAATATAATCAAATTATTAGAATTGAAGAAGAATTAGGTGCCTTATCTAAGTACGCTGGAAAAAATTATCGCGGTCAAGTTTAAAAATATGATATGTGCAATAATTATTTAGCGTTGAAATTGTTATAAATAAAAATTACAAAAAAAAATCATCTTTATTGTAATAGATAGACTTTCGAAAGTTCAATTTTATACAATAAGTATGGGATTAGCTTTAAAGAATCTTGTAACATTATTAACACTCATAATTACTAAGCCAAATTGTATTACAAGGATGGTATATTCCGAGATAGAGGCCTCTTCTCTTCTTAAATAGATGCCTTGATGTTTGATAGAGTTTTCCGTGTTGGATGTGTGGGTTTCGCAGTGCTCGGGATAGATTATAATTTTATTTAATACAAATTAATGTCATGAAAAATTATGGTTGCATAATCGGACTTTATCGTCATCGTCATTTCGATACTACGTGCGAATTGTGCATATTTCAATGGCAAAAGTGCTCTGTAACTTGTATACAATACATCGTGAAATTGATAAAAGTTTTATGAAATAAATTCGAATTATTACTCGTAGGTACATTAGTGGTTTTGTCTAGATTTATCATCAATAATTTTTAGCATACTTATATTAACTACTTATAAAAGAACGTTTGCTATTATGTACACAAAACATCGTGATAAGCTTGGGAGTTACTTACTACAGAATTTTATTCATTTTATTCTATTAAACTAAATTTCATAAGAGATAGCCAACGACATGGCTAAATTGTAAATAATTTGCGTTCAAAATTGTTATAATAGTTCTAAACGTGACAAGTGGTCAAATTACCGGAAATAGTGTGTGTAAGCTATAATTAGTTTCTATGTTTGTATAGGAGAATAGTTATTTTTTTTTCGGTAATTCAACGCCCATGCAATACTTATCATATTCATTTTTGAGTTGCTAAGATATAATCGTACTTATATGTTTATAAATAGATTAAAAATATTATTTGCGTGATATGTGAATATATAATATAATAAAAAATAAACTAAAATGTAAATTTGCGACATCGTGAATTACAATTTTTAATCTGAATTTTTTAAGAACTATGTATTTAATTCACCTTGTTCCAAGTGTAAAGATGCATGTTATTATAAAATAATCGAATGGCACAGGTCAGCCCCATCGGTGGTTGTAAACACTGGGGCTAAGGGCTATAACAGCGCGCACGTGCACCACCCTCTAACAATCGCACCCCATTTTACCACATTCGCAATATTTAGTTAGCCCCCGGGTATTGTATTCACTATCTTCGAAATAATTGTTGATAAATAAAACTTAAGTTTACGCTCGCTTAGGGCTCGTAAGCGTTGAGTGTTGTTAATTAATAACATAAAGAGAAGAATGACCCTATTCAACAACAACTGAAAACCCATTTACACACCATTATATAGACTCTCATCTCTTAACAAAGATACTTTATCAAATCTTTGTAGACTTTGTATTTTTATTTATACATTTAATTGCAAAATCAAATTAAGTAGATCCCAAATTAAAAACTGTAATAAATTAGAATCACATTAGAGTGTTACGAACCTAGTATATATAAAGCAGGCACAAATTAATTGTGATAATAGTGCCGAAACATTAAGAACCGCTCCTATAGTAGCGTTGTATTATCAATTGACAGCGTTGCTATTAATTGCTCGTGTTTGCCTCTGTCGGTGATGTTCGGATCTTTTCTGAAAACGACGAAAATCTGTGAAGCAGAGTTACCTTTATTATTACCTAGGGTTCTGACCTTTGCAGTTACGTGAATTTTAAGTTTTTTGAATTAAAAAATCATGCATATCTGGTAGACCTGATTTGTTCGAGTATTATTATTGACATTGTGATAAGTCACGGACACTGACTAGTTATGTTTTGTCCATGAATATGGTAAGTGTTGTCTCATATTTTTATTTCGGGTAAATTATATATTAATTATATATAGTAGCATCTTATTTGCTTTAGGTACGCCAATCTGAAAATCTATATTTATTATAGTTATTGCGCGAGTGTAAATGGATAAATATTCGAATAATTAAAACAGCGTGGGAAGTAATTTGTGCTTGAAATCCGCTATGAAAAAATCATAATCAACTTTAGCGAATACTTTGCTAATCGTAAGTTCCGAGAACACTACATCAACGGATAGGTACCCGTTTTTCTAGAAATTATGTTTAGTAAAATGCTACTAGATTGGTGGTCATAGATCTTATTTAATAAAACCTTGGTGGTGATTGGTAAAGTTTTATTTAAATATACCATGTTAAACGTTCAGTTACTAAATTTAAAAAATGGGTAGTGGTAATTATAAGTCATACTTGGTTGTATTAGTATCTGGAAAAACTTGTATCGAACAATTGAAAATAAGCTTAAAGGGAAAGCCAATTAGCAATTAAATCAAAACATGTTTTTGATTTAGTTTGAAAAATATGAGATATGACATCGCCCTCGTCCTTTACGCTTATCAAGCAATTTTAGATCCACTAAATATATCTTCCTTAGAGCAAAAAATATAAAAGACAAATATAAAAATACAAAAAATATAAAAGGCAACGTATATAAATTTATTAAATCAATCATGACTTGCTGTTGATTTATAGGCAAGTACACTAGTAAAAAATATCAGTAAAAATCATTTAGACCGGGTGTTCATAAAACGCTTTTCGCTTAGATTTAAAAAATTACCCATACGTTCTTGAATTTTTTTATGTATTAATACTTTGCTTTATAAAAATAATATTATACTTATATATAAAATTATATTATACTTTTCACATTTCCTTTAAAGACTAGTTTATAACATGTAATTCTAAACCTATTGACTTCTTAAATTTTCAAATGTCAAGCAGTCGGGAGGCTTGTTATATTTTATTTAACGCGGTATTTATATTTTTCTTTACAAATATTTTTAATGATATGTGCTCTCTGATAATGTTCCTAATTAAGCCGAAGTAAAAAAATCTACTATAGTAAGCTGCTTTGCATCTTATATTCATTTTACCAATCAACAGTATTGAGTTGAGTCCATTATTTTATTATAATCATCTTTAAAAAACAACTGTGGCTTTAATATGCGATATCCTACTAAATACTTAATCTGAATTTTAATCTTTACTATTTAATATATTATTTTAAAATTGGTATATCGTAAATGATCTATGAATGTGAGAGATATAACGATCGAGATAGACATGCGGAGAATTTACATTTTATAACCAACTAACGCTACTAACAAGGGGAGAGGTGCTTCGAGTTACGTACTCCCACTTCGCGTGCTTATTACCCACACTGGGTAGATACTAACCAAACCCCAAAATTGTACGTTCCAACTCGGCTTCGTTCTCTCGCAACTATTAATGCACCTATATTCATATTTTTCAGTCCGTTTTTGTATATAAAAATGTAAAATTGAATGTCAAGAGGAGTTTTAGCTATTATCAAACAACTCAAAATCGTTAACCCCGCTATTGAGCTAAATTTCTATAAGGACGCTTGTTTGTCTTCATCACTTCTGTCTAAAATTTGTTGATTAGAGTGTTGGTGACGCATTTTGACGAGCCGGTTGGCGTGGTTGGAAGAACACTTGCCTTTCACGCCGAAGGTTGTGGGTTCGATTCCCACCCAGGACCGACATTTGTGTGCATGAACATGTATGTTTGTCCTAAGTCTGGGTGTAATTATCTATATAAGTATGTATTTACAAAAAAAAAAGTAGTATATGTAGTATATCAGTTGTCTGGTTTCCATAGCACAAGCTTTGTACAAGCTTAATTTGGGATCAGATGGCCGTGTGTGAAAAATGTCCCAGGATATTATTATAGTAATATTCGACGCATAGTGATTATTGGCGGTGATATGGAGGACCGCGAGGACTCATTAGCCGAGTTAGGAGGGCTGTCGGACCGTAAAGAGCGCGGCGGGGTATTCGTGTTATGGCTCTTAGACTGTTTACACACACAACCCAGACATTTCCATGATTTTTTAGCTTAAAAATTTATAGAACGAAAGCGTTTCTCGGGTATGTTAGCACATAGATGTTCATACAAATTACGACAATATAAACATTGTAAGCATTCCCTGTTAATATCTTTCATGCAACCAGTACAATTTCTTATTGACTTACATAATTGTTAACCTATGTTAGCAATTTTAAAAATACGTTAACAGTGGCAAATTCGTTTTTAATAAAGTTTGTTTAAATCCAAGCGCTTTAAACACCAAAAATGGCAAGATTGCTTTTAACTTTAAAATTTTATAAAACCAAGTCCCACTTCAAATACTATCATACGAGAAAATGAGATAACTTATTAAGTCAGCTAATAATTGGTCAATACTAACTTACTTTATCTACGTAAATGAAAAACAAAATGTTTTCATAAGTTTCATATTTAGACCTATTGCAACAATATTTTAATTTACAAAGAAATTTCTGATCGATTTAATCTTATGATTAACACTTATTTAGGTACCTACACTTAAATATATTTTATACACTTATAAACTGGATAGACTATATTATAATTTTATTTTTCAGGTAGTAACTTTCAAGCACACTCGTTGTCGTGGTCTCGCCGCGGCGAGCGACCCTCGGGAGGGACGTTACACGCTAAGATATGGGTTCCCGAAGATCCCAGAATGTTTAATAGGTCTACAAATGTAATAGAAAAGGAAGAACTAAGATAAAATGAACTTTGAAATGAGTTGAATTTCAAATATTGGTTAAGTTAGGATCTCATTGTTGCAATTTCCGTAGATACTTATTTCTACCTAGAGGCTTGGTTGTTTTATTTTGAAACAGTCAATTACATTTACCTACCAAGCCGTTCCTTTAATATTTAAGTATATACACATCCTAGTCATATATACACATTTAACTCCTTTAAGATACTTTTTGGTACGTACTTAATAATTAGCTGCCAAAGAGTATTTTCGTTAGATATAGATTTTAGTAGGAGTAGGTACTTTTATGTCTTTTCAAATCTATATATAAATAAAATCTATACATAAATAAGAATGTCTTCTAGTCAATGGCCTCAATAAAATATGCAAATCTGAGTTTGCGTTAAAATTTATTCTAAGCATTCTCACGGCCTTAAATGGTTCACCACTTTATTATAAAGTAAAATAATATATATATAATATACATAATGAGTATATATTTTAATATCATAAAAGCGAAAAACATTTTCTTTAATAATATAGGCAGTCGTATATTATTACATAAGTAGGAGAAGGGACCCGAATATCGGATGGTTGCCTAATTTCGGATATATCAATATAACCTGTAACAAAGTAACATCTATTGCACACCCCGGTTACTATTAATATGAAATTGGATGGACGCATTGCAGCGCTGTCATTGCCCTTTCCTTTAAAGTGACGACGATTATTGAATTAAAAAATATGACATTGTTATATTTAAAGACAACATTTTTAAAAAAGGAAGTGCTTTATGATTTTATGTCAATGTGCTTTAATAAATTGCGATAAAATTAAGTTTAGTAGAAAACATGAGAGATTTAAAAAAATATTTTTTATTGTTTACATGTGTGAATTCTCAATGTTTTTTTTTTAACTTTGTTAAGGTAGGGTATATACTATATAGTACTAGGCTACTAGTGGTATTACCATTACCATATTATACCGGATATTAAATATTGAGATATAATCGGATGTCAATTAAGAGCCTACTTGGTTAAAACCTGAATTTCTTATTAAATTAATTTATATAATTTTGTATATAACTTAAAACTCCAGTTGTCTATTTCCTTTTATGCACATATAGTAAATGCAATCAAGATTACGTATGATCAAATTTTTATTGATCTATTATATTTAATGTATTTATTACCGAATTTTCAAAAAGTATCCGATATTTGGGTTCTTTCCTCTTTTAACCAAAAATCATTATTTAGTCAAAACATGTTATTTATTAAATATATAGTAGTGCAGTCTTCTTTAACCAGCGTTAACTAGCCATTTTTTATGGAAATTTACAATGTTATTACTTACTACGTATAACGACCGGGAAAATGCTTAGTAATTATGCATACAATCGATACGATTAAATTAAAAATGTTATAATAAATATTAATGTGGCATTTGCTCGAACTAGAATATTCATTAAATAGCGGATCAATGAAAAATCATTTAAACTTAAGTTCTTTTAAGTTTTTCTTTTAGATTCCACTTTTTGATTTGATGAACATACATTGTGTAGGTAGGTATATATTTGCTAGCACGGCGAACCGCCCAGGCCAGATGGCGAAATTCCCAAAGGGTATTTCGGCTGGAGGAAGATATTGTACAAGCTTAGAATATCTGTGTATTGCTCAATATTCGATTTAAACTTCGGTATTTTCACATAATAAACATTACTTCACTAGAACAATTAAAAAGTTGTTATAGCTTTCATACATGTAACTATATAAATGTACACCAACATCTTATATTAAATTCAATTTTAACTTTGAGGTAATTAGTATCATATTTATTATTGAATTAGATGTTTTGTAATTACTGAAAAGCTTAAGAAAAAACGGGGACTACCTTTCAGTTTGATTTGGTTAAAATATATATACTCAGATTTTCTTTTTACACTGATGATTCTCATATTGGTCGTCTTGAAAACAAGCTCAAACTTAAACGATTGTCAAAATTAATACTTGAAACATATACAATATACATATAAACATATTAATCCTTAAACGTGGAACCCTAAAGAGTGAGTGAGCTGAAAATTGGAGGCTTTGGGCGGTACTGGATCAATAAGAGTGAAAGATGCGGATTGGCTGCAGGTGTTCGTTCCCACCGCCCTTCGCATACAAATACTGTCAGACTTACAGACACATTTTTCTTTTTAAAAAAGGGCATTATTTCCTTCTATGCCATTTTAGACCTCGGTTTGTAATAATAGTTTACTTATAATTCATAAGCTATTTCTTTATTCCGTTTGTAAAATAATAGATACCTATTCGATATTTTTTAAAGTCTAGCATGAGTAAAATTATACATTCACGAGAAAGTAATGTATCGTCAAATTGTAGAATAGAGGAAAAAAATGGTACATTATTTAAATTATAAGTCGATTAAAACTATTATTGTTAATAACTAAGATTACAAGAATGCGCACTAGAATTAAACAATAAGATTAGTTTTTTTTATTATTATTACTTATTATACATTTATTAATACAAGGTAATGTAACATTTGGAGCTAAATAAAAGCCAAACTGTGTTTTCTTTGTATTTATTCATCCATTAAAAACATAATTTTAACAAATTCACAGATTTGATTTCTTACAGAGTAGAAACACCGTAGTAAATAAAGTGGTTTGCGATGGTAAGGAATGTTCCTAAGTCCTTTTAATTTCTCAAGTAAAAAATTATATTTTTAGCATTTAATATAATAGACTAATTTCAATTACGTAATCTACTGTCCAGTCTTAATCATTGGACAACTATCAAAATTAAAATTTGAACTAAAGAATTTCTAACCTGCAATATTCCACCCCTTACATTATTCATTTATAACTAAAGCGTCACACAAAACTGCAGGTTTCTGAAATTAGTTTTGCGTAAGTAAACTTTGCATGAAAACATATCATATGAAATCCTATCTTACATCAAAAACCCTAATTAAAATCCCCGAATAACCTAATTTCATAATAAAATTTAAAAGAGACTAAAACCATGCTAGTGTTAAAAAAATTGTATTTGTTAAATCATGCAAAAAATACTATTATACTTCACTACTTAAATAAATATACTTCTGGTGTGACCTCTTGTTTTGGTATCAAATATAAAATATATAATAACAAATAACATTTATTCAGGCTAATGCTAAGAAATAAATAAGACATCTTATCTTTTAGGCAAAGGGCATGCGCAAAATTTATCAAAAAAGAAACAAACATAGGCATATACTCAGAAAATAAACCTTACAACAATAAACCATAAAAAAAATCCATTGACATTATTCTAGAAAAGTATTAATATGAATAGTGTCACAAAAACATGAATTAAAAGATACCATATCTATATATATAATATAATGTCATTATCTATTGTTTGATATTCATTCTGATCAAAACCAGTGGGTCTTCAATTGAATTATTTTGCATTAATTCACAATAAGCACACGTTATAAGGTGGCTTTATCCAATATATTATTATTAAATTTTAGCCAAAATTAATTAAATTTTATCATAATCTTAATTAAAGCCTAATTTGATTATTAATTTATACACAAATTTAGAATATTTCATTATTAATTTATTGTCATGTAGTAGCAATAATATATTTAATTTTTTATAATAATAAAAGTATGCAGGTAGGATCACTTTTTTTACGTTTTACTTGAGCCAAAAAGGTTATGAATAATGCTACATATATTGTGTGATTCATTATGAGACAACATTTTGTCATCACATTCATTCATGAAAGAGCTAGAACAGGTGTCCTCAAAAGAAACTCACCCTTTCAAAAGGAAAACATAACCTATCAACCTATTGACATATATACCACTACAGAGCTACATTACATTACAATATAGGTAATAGTTAAAATTTTAAATGAATAATTTACATCAACAAAACTTGAACTCTTCGACTAGTCTTGACCTGAAGTATCAACATAGTTGTTTCTTATAAATGTTAGAAAATAATGTTCCACATAGGTAAACCAATGTTTAAGCATTGTCATAAGAGCAACCAAATTGAAGTAATTGTGACAAAACTATAATAACTAAAATATAAAAATAGTTAACCATTGTCATATAAAATCTTATTCATCTATTATTCTATCTTAAGGCTACTTGATTGACCCAAGCATTGATTAACTACAAAATGTAAATATTTCTTTACATTATGCTTTATAAATTTTTTGGTGTATCAGTCATAGTCTATTAATTACTGTTGCTATCACCAGCTCTAATAATTGCAATATTATTTAAATACTTATTATTTGTTGCACTTCTATGTTGTATGTGGTTACAATAAACTTGCAGGATTAATACAACAACACGATCTACAGAATTGAGTTAAAACTATTTTATAAAATAAATAAAATTTGTGTTTCTGATGCACAAATATAACTTAGAAGAAAAATGTGTTTATTAAAAATGAATATTCAAATCTTGCATATTTTATAAATATCTAAACGTATACATTTCACTACAAATGATGCAGTAAAATAATTATAATACACAACCTAATTTTGTTTCCCTCATATAAATTTTTATTTCATTTAAAAGAAGTATAAAGACTTAGTCCACATAGCTTCTAGAACTAACAACACCCTATGCTCAAAAGATGCTTATACTGATTTCTTCTATAAACAAACATAATAAATAAACAATTTTTTTGCTTTATTGTGATTTTGGAGATAGAATTTTTACCGTTTTTATTAAAGCAGGTTTATAAATAAATGCCCATGGCAAGAAGAGCAAGAAACCAGAGAAATATAAACTAGCATATACTCGCAACCACTTTGAAAATACTTTTACATCAAATGGAATCAAGCTCCATCCCATAAAAACTATAGTATAAGATTTTAGTAAGACATAGAGCAAGTATTTAGCAGGAGATGCCCAGAGTTTATTGTAAATCTCAGTTTTTGATAGTATGCTTTCCAATTCTTTTTCCATATATATTATAATAAACTCATTGAAAAAAGTCACATAGTAACCTGAGCGAGTACCATGCCAGATAGCTAGGAAAAACAGAGTGAAAAATTGACTGAGATTTCTATTACCCAAGAACTTGAGACGCTTGTAGATGTACTCAGCTGCAAAGTGATTTGTGTTACAATTGAAGCTGTCTATGTAGTGTTGAAATTTAGTTGCACCTTCGAACCTCATAAGTTTAATATTGTTACAACCATCCCACTGTGACACTTCTCCCATCTCTGTCTTCTTAGTCCCATTATAAGACAATCCAAAACGGATACATGAAGCTATAACAAAAGGTATATTTAGTTTCTGATTATGTAACTGTTTATAAATTGTATTAAGAAAGTGTAAGTTTTAAAATAAAAACTAAATTATTTCACACCTTCTGTCAGCAACCAGCATGCTATGTATTTGTATAGAGCAAAATGTGCCCATAAACCACTATAAAAGTGACGGTATATAATTGACGTCTCCCAAAACTCATCAGAAAGCATATATTTCATACTAAATACTGATACTGAAAAAGAATAAACAATAATTTTAATTTAATCAATTACAATGCTGCAATGCTTCATTTTTCATAGCGATGCACTTATTTATAAAAACTTTAGATTTGTTTAGACTAAAAATTTGTTCAAACTTAATAAGCAATAGAAATGTAGTAGTATATATTATAATAAAAAATGGTTAATGAATTTTATAATGAAAATATGTACTCATTTTTGTTTCAGTTTACAGACATGAGTTTTTATTATAAAAAAGCAATAAAGATTATGCTGATCATGAGTTGTGTTTTTCTTATTTTACTTTATCTAGATGCAATGCTAAGATTAAATTAATTTTAATCAAGAATAGTTCCATCATATCTTAATAGAAAGTTATAGTTTAAATACAAAAATTCTTACTTCCAACTTGAAAAGCCACTAAATAGCTTAAGCCCTGGATGAGTCTCTTCATAGCTTGATCTTCCAAAACTTGAGCTTCTTTCTCAACAGGAAATTTATCAGATACAAAGTCAAGGTATCGCCTAAATGAAAATATTGGGCCCACAAGGAAACATGACGGGAAATAAATGAACCCAATCAATTCCAGAAACCCAGGAGTAGATTCCAGGGCAGTTTTCTTATTATTATCAGAAAGTTTCTCTCCCTTTAACATTTTTTTTCCATCCCATAGATCAAACGAGAGTGCTATTAACTTTAAAGTCAGGACACAATGAGGCATTGTCCAAGTTATATCATAATCTTCTGATTCTGTTACTACATATCCAACCAAAAGATATGTCATATTGAAAATAAATGTTATAATTGCATTGTGCTTACCAGGTCCTAATATTTTTGTACTTAAATAAATAACAACAGCTGGTATCACATTGTGGTAGAATGATAAACCAAAATTGTATAAGGCTATATCCAGACCAGTAACAATGAAGTAAAGATTTCTGTATTCTTTGTACTCTTTCACATGCTTGTTATATATAATACCTAAAGGATATCCTAATAAGATAGAAATTAAAAGTTTTAATGCTGGCTCTGTCGTACCAATCAAGTAGGAAGCTAATGGCACTGGGCTAATGCCGATCCAGCTTAGCAGAGATAAAAAGAGGCCAAACATGATGAATTTCCTGTAAATAATATTACATAATATTATATACTAACAGAAAAAAAATATTCATATAACGAACTCTATTTGCAGGTATGTCATAATGATATTGACATTATAATGTAAATTGTGATAACGATAGCTACACTCTTTTGATTAATATAATAATTTAAAATTAATATTTAAACAAATCTCATTATTTTTTCAATACACACTTTACTTAGGCTTAAACTCGATGTCGAATTTTCAATTCAAACACATTATAAATAAAAAATAAATATTATAATTACTTTAAAACTACCTGAATATATTTTGAAGTTGCTGTTTCACGGTTTCAGAATTTAAATTTTAAATGGATCATATATCTATGAATCATTTATAAAACACGTATGGCAGAAGAAAGAAACAATTAAAGAATAAAGGAAAATTGAGAATATTACAAAGAATGAATGCTGAGTATTAAAGGTCAGTTTAGTTTATTGTAAAAAGTACAACTTACAACGGGCACACTCAGTGTGAGGTAAGCAATAATCATTTCCAAAAGAAAAATTTGTGACAAATTAGTGATGTTGCTATTATACGTAAATGCAATGCGTATTCATTCTATGTTGATTAGTAATTACTTTATTTTTTCTAAATTAATAATTTTAAGAAAAAAAAAGATTTGCAACGTAAATAAGTTAAAGATAAAATATAATTCATGAATAGTGCGTTAATTAAAACCCTAAAAAAATTAAATTACTAGACGGTATAAAGGTATGTTCACATTAAACAATATATTTTTTTATATTTTATCATTTGGAATACCAAAAATACAAACTTGTAATAGTGTCTGCTAAAATTTTATATTTTTATAGTGATAAGTGTTTTTTAACCAAAAGAACGATTTGTAAAGCCCATTAGAATTAATCTTTTTTTTTAATCTGTTCTCAACGCCTTAGTACTGTGCCTTGTTAGAAACTTTATGTTTATAAAATAAAACTATTAATTATATTTTTTTTAGGAATTCAACTTTAATTGAAAAAAAAATGCATTATTCGCCTTTACATATGATATGATTGCACGACTTTGTGCTAATGGTCAATTGTTTCTACGTATGTGTGCGTCGTGATTGCCATTAATCAATTGATTCTATTGCTGCTCTCAATTTAAGTAATCTATGTTTACGTATTGATGTCTTAAATGAAAGGTTTATGTAATAGGTGGTTCTGTTTTTTGTTTAATGAAATATCTCACATCTAATATATTTCATATTTAATGTCCGTCTAGTAAAAGAATTATCCATTCTAACTTACAACAACAAAAACAACATGAACATAAAAACAACTTATTACCTACTTTATATTTGTGACCATTGAATATTATTTTTTATACGTGATGGCAAAATATATAATATCATGATCATGATATTATTTATATTATCTATTAATAAAAGTTACTTTTTGTATGTATTAGAATATGTTAATGACCATATAAGTGACTGGTATTTCGAACTTTATTATTATTCATCACCCATTCACACAATAACGTCCATTCCTCTTGTATCAAACACTCGGTAAGAGCTGTAAGTCAAGTGATAAATATATCAATAATTAAAAAATCAAATAACTGATAACTTATCGTTGGTCGAATCGTTAGTCCTAAGTTATACGTGTTGATTTTTTATATTTATTTTTAACACATTGTAAATTCTAAATAAGCATTAGGTACATTTATATACGTAGGTGTAGAACATGCGCTCGTCGCGCACCCAATCAGTTAGTCTGGATTGCTTCGCATTCGCAAGCGAGTGGTTAGCTGTTCTATCTACAATAAAGCTATTACAGTTCCCAAGTACTTGCTACAAGTTTCTTTTGATTTGTATACAAAAGGCGGTTTCTTGGCCGGTCGGAACTGTGGCAAGCGCTTAAACAATTTCTTAAAGCCAATCTAAAAGGCAAATTCACACGTTGAATCTTTAAAAACTTGGCAAGTGTGTGGATGTACCATTAGAAATACCATTAACTTTATACTAGCTTATAGACCAAAGGTAATCTATGGTTTATAATACAATGAGATTACTATTTAAAATTCAATTGTCATTTGCCGAAAGCCAAAGAGTAAGTAAATGAAATTATATTCATGTTTCTATCACATTTGGACTTGGATGAAGCTTAAAGGATTCTAATACTGACGTGAGTTGTTAAATATTTTTGTTTGTTATATTTTTAGTATTTCGGTGAAATAAAATATTTCAGTTCAATAATACGAAGTAAGAGAGCAATGGCAAACAAATATTGATTAAATTTAAAAGGTAAAATTGTACATTTAAAATTCATTAAAATTGAATGAGTACAAATAGATCACAAAATATTGTTAACTTTTATTAACAAAAGTATGATTCTGAAGTCTTAATTGAGTATTGAAAGGATTACACCGGTTTTCTCAATACTTAAAATTGTATCATAAATTAATTACACGATGGCTTTAACAAGTTTAACATTATCGAATACAATTTTTTTTATGTAATAGGTAGGTGGACGTGCAAATGGGCCGCCTGATGGTAAGTGATCACCACCACCCATAGACATTGGCGTGGACAAATAATAACCATTACATCGCCAATGCCCCACCAACCTTGGGGACTGAGATATTATGTCCCTTGTGCCTGGCTCACTCACCCTTCAAACCAAAACATAACAATACTAAGTATTGCTGCTTATCGGTAGAATATCTGATCACTGGGTGCTACCCACCCAGACGGGCCTGCATAAAACCCTACCACCAGGTCGAATACATTTCATACTGGTTTTGTGGGTGTTTTGCAAAAAATACTAAGTGTAAGAACCATCAATCTAAAAATTACACTGGAACACAAAAATACTCATTTACACTTCAAACAGGAAAACACCCATTAAGCCGTGTTGTTTAGCGATAGAGTAAGTGATGTGCAGTAGAGTAGGTGGGCTTGCACAAATCCCTACCACCAAGTAATATATTTTTATCCTTATTGATTTCACAAACATATTGCATTGACAGAAAATAATTTTGCTTACAAGGAATAGGAGTCTTAAGAATTGAATTTTTTGGTCAGATCTTTTGATTATCCAAATAGTTCATTTTTATATAATAATGTATAATTTTATAAATCCATAATCAAGTTATAATTTGCAAATTAATTGGAGAATATTTGTTCTTTTTAGTATTTTTGGTATAAAAGTCTGCTCTCAAAAAAAAAAAACTGTGATTAATCTGGGTTAAAAAACATGTTAAATTTATTAAAAACAATAATTTTTTTTTTTATGTAGAGAATGGTAGAAAATAGTAAATATATTTTAAGTTCATTAATACATTTTGTAGTGTGAACTACTAAAATTTGTGGGAAACACTACACTTATTTTAAAGTAATTTTTTATCTAATTTATACCAGAAAATAAACTATGAAATATATATTTTTCAAAAAATAAAAACTTGAATTTGAATTATGTTCATTTTTGTTTAAAAAAAAATCATTTAATTAATAGTGATATATACTATTTACTGTTATAACTAATTATATTTTGAATTGTTTGTAAGTTGACAGAACAGTTCCACCAAAATGGAGTCTGCTGGTGATTGGTGTCTTATTGAAAGTGATCCCGGTGTATTTACACAGTTAATCAAAACATTCGGTAAGTTAATTTTAAACTATAGTTGTAACAGATAAATATGTATATAATGTTACATTCTTAGATGTTCAAATTCGGATTGTACTTTAATATGAATATGCTGTTTCACCTTTACCCTTTTTCAGGTGTTAATGGAGTTCAAGTTGAGGAAATGTGGTCAATAGATGAAGGGGAGGGAGTATTTGATAATTTAAGGTAAAATTATTTTTGTTTATAGTGTCATATTTAAATTTGCTTAACTTATGACAGTCAAATTATTTATTAAATTATAAAACATGTGCAGTCAAACAGTCAATTAAAAATATTTGATTAATGTATTATAATATATATAATTAAGAGAATGAGAGATAAAAATGGTTTAAATGACTTATAGGCCTGTTCATGGACTTATTTTCCTCTTCAAATATTTACAACATGAGGAGCCACCACATCCCGTTGTGACAGATGGTCGCTTGGAGACGATATATTTTGCCAAACAGGTATATTATATATACTTCAATTTTAATAATAAAATATATGATCTCATTCGTACATTTTTTATTTTTTATTAATAAAAAAATGTAAATAATAATAAGCTTAGTATCCAATCCAATGGTTAACCTTGGAATACAATTTATGTTGATTTGATGTATTTACACATAAATTTTGCATTAAATAAGTATGTATTTACGAATTAAAAAGTCTATCTATATAAATTTCAGGTTATAAACAATGCATGTGCTACGCAAGCTGTTGTAAGCTTATTACTGAACTGCAATCATCCAGATGTAGACTTAGGACCTGAACTAACGAAGTTAAAGGAATTTAGTATGTCGTTTGACCCAAGAATGCGTGGTCTCACTCTAAGCAATTCCCAGACTATACGCACTGCCCACAATTCAATGTCCAATCAAACACTTTTCGAATTTGATCAAAAGGCACCAACAAAAGTAAGTCTTACTTTCTTACCTAAAGCTATTGATAATATCATATGCTTGTTTCATCTCAATCATAGTTGTAACTGTAAGATTAAACATTACTCAGGTTGGAAATTTGAAATAGGGCATTAGGACTACCTTATCTGTTACAGCAATAGCTAAATGTTGATTTAATTACTGTCCTAAAATTTTAGGATATTTATATTGATATTGACAGATTTCAAAAGAATAGTTTGTCTTCCACTTAAATTTACTAATTACTATTATTAATTGTCCAAAACATATTTTCACTTTAATTGTTTTTTTTTTGTGATTTTTGGTATTTCTTATTACTGTACTGTTACTCCTTTACAGTAGTACACAGTAGTATCACATAATTACGTAAATCGTAACCTCTTTGGTTAAAACCCAGGTTTCAACTTGGGCGAGTTTAATTTACTTTGAATTTGTAATCCTCAGCAGTAAATGGAAACATCTTGAGGAAACACAGCTGCTGTATTCCTGCAGCTGTATTTGTTAAGGCAACTATGTTTGATGCACTATATCAAATTTCCAGCTTATAAAACATTTAAGCTCAATTGCTCCAATCATTTAAAAATATTATAAAATCATTTTTGTTTTGTATCATCAATTTTTTTTTTGTAGGACGAAGATGCATATCATTTTATTGGTTACATTCCCATAAATGGTCGTCTTTATGAGCTGGATGGTCTTCGGGAAGGGCCAATCGATCATGGTCCGATAGCGCCTGGACAAGATTGGCTCAGTGTTGTACAACCTATTATAAAGAAGAGAATCAATGTGTAAGCATAAAAAAATCGTTTTTCATTTTGTTTAAGATACAAACTACTATTGTGCTGTTTCATATATAAAACAGGAAAAAGATCTTAGGTTATCTTTTCTGAACCTGTCGTAGATTTTTGGCAATCACTACTGGAATGTAATACTTCCTATAATATTGTATAAAGATTTACACTTGCCCTGGATTAAAGTAAAGATTTACAAATGAAGTGCAAAAACTGAAAATATTATCACCATATTTTTTTCTTTACTTGTTTTCTCTTTCTTTTTGTATTATGTTCCGATACATGTTTATTTTCTCACACTGTTATGATTGCACAATTTATTAAATAATATGATTTTTACAGGTATAATGAGGGTGAAATTCATTTTAACTTGATGGCTCTCATATCGGACAGAAAAATGTTATACGAGAGACAAATACAAGAATTAGTTCGCGAAACTCAAATTCTCGGTATGGAAACAGACGATACTGAAAAGGAAATACGTAGATTGAAAATGTTGATCGAATATGAAGATGCAAAAATGTTAAGATACCGTCAGGAAATGGCGCGCAGGAGACACAATTACTTGCCGTTTATCATAACCCTTTTGAAGATATTAGCTGAAGAGAAGAAACTGTTGCCGCTGTACGAGAAGGCTAAGGAGCGCGCGCTCAAGAAGGGTCAGAAGAAAGTAAGAGTATAACAGGAAGCTTCGGGAGGGCGCAGGGTTGAACGATCACGTCCCCCGCGCCGCGTCTCCCCGTCTAGCCCCTCGCGAGTGCTGGCCCCCTCTGAACATATGCAATATTCTTTAGCTGATTTAGACTCTATATTTATAGAACCACAAGGTTCGCGTACTCAAACTTTTGAATTTGAACCACAACCGAAAATGCCAGATAACTTCATGGAATCCCCTAATAGTATAGATTTGGACATGATGCCATCGGATGATTTTCTAAAGGATGTTATGCTAGAGCCTGGCTTGGAACACAGTCTTTTAGATGTTGATAATATATTTGATGATAATTTGATGCTTGGGACAGATGATTTACCTCAAGGCGATATACTGGATACAGATGACTTTCTCTTAAATAACTATTTAAACCAACCGGAGCCTGAACAGAGACAAGACAATTTAGATTAGTCATTGTATTATGCTAATATATCATTATGTATTCTCATGCGGCGTTTAACAATATTTAATAGCTGTAAAGCTTTTTCGATATTATCGCTTTGTAGATTTATGAAATATAATATACTTTGTAATATTGTATATTTTTGTTCTGAGTTGGCATTTTGCGATATTTAATAGCAGATAAACTCTGCGATAATATCGCTTCGTAGATTTATTAAGTATAATATATCATACATTAAAAATTTAAATTAGTAAATGGTGATTATTTATGGAAGGACTAAACTTTGTCGTTATTATAATAATATAATGTTCTGCAATAATTTATGAAGAAGTATTCTCTTTCTAATGTAGAATTGTTTGTATTATAATGAAATATTAATTATTCTACAAATAATACTTAAGATTTATTTAAATCATCTAAATGATGAAAATTGTTTATTGATCTAGTTAAAATTTAATTGTTTAATTAATATTCTGAAAACGTCTTAAAATGTATAACTACACACTTTTTAAGAGTTCTAACTGGGTGTTATTGTAAGATTTAATAACAAATATAATTGAACATCACACTGTTTATATGATGAATTAGTTTCAGATTATGTGATTATTATCTAGTATTCAGTGTCTATGTGTGTCTGTGTAGTAGTATCCCATTGCTATATAAAATTTAGTTAAGTGCATTCCTCGCATAATTATATAAAATACATAGTTTTTTGCATTTATATTCTTAATAAAATATAATATTACAATAATCAATGTATTATATATGCAGATAACAAGCGTTATTTATCGCAAATAAATATTTTACAATAAAATGTACATTTTAAAATATTTATTAAGTGTAGCGGTTCTTAAAAATAAATTATTAAGTAAAAAAAAAGTTAAGGCTAGTTTTGGTGATTAAAAAATCTGAATGTTGTTGTTTATAGTTAATATTTCATTATTGGAAGGGGATATACATATGTAAATATCTTATGTTACAGAAGAACATCAAAATTCAGAAAGGGGTCACATGAGATGGTACAAATATTAAAATATTCTAATTAGATTGCTGTCTTTTGTGCTGTTTTGGACACTGATTTTTATTTTAGAAACTTACGGCTTCATCTATAAATGTCGTTTAGAGGTTGATTATGCAATGTTGTACTTTTCTTTGAATATCAAATCAACTATGACAGAAAGAAATAAATCAGTGTTTCGATAAAAAGCCGCTAAACGACGTTTGTAAGGCTGTTCATAATTAATAAGTTAATCAATATACCATGCATAGTATTATGCTCGTGAATATGAGAATTAAGTTTATTATTCACTGAGTTGCCGGATCCTATTAAAGGATACAATTTTTATGTCGGCGTTCCGTGTGGCCTTATTGATGTAATTAGTATATTATATTTCTAGTCTTTTGTGCTGGATCGACTTACAGTGTAAGTATTAAAAACAGTTATGTAAAGCATTTATTCATTTGTTATATGAAAATACCAGCTGATGTAAAAATATTACACGTTGTAACAAAATTCTTAACTAGATCGTCTCCATTTAGTACTTAGATTTAGGTTCCTAGGTGTCGGTCAAGATGAGAAATATAACAACGTTAATAAAATTGTTAAAATCCACGGCTCTGTTCTTTTTTCTGATGTCTCGTTAATATCTTGATGTAATGTAATTAATATCCATTAATGCTTAAATAATCGTAATCAAAATATATTAGATAAAATAGTTAAAATGTATGTAACTGTTGTAAGTCTCGTTTGTGATTTCGCACCTTGCCAGGTTACTGTAGTAAGGAATGATTCATTTTACGGACCCTAAAATTGTCTACGAGGCGTAATTTATAAGCTGCTATTGGCTTGTTATAAATAATATGAGAGAAGATGATTCGAATGTATGTAAATGTTAAATATTCTGATATCCGTAAGCGAACCAAATTGTTTCTCGGTGTACCAAAGACCGGGCTTTTGTGGTAGTAATACTATTGTTAATATGAAGTACGTCGATGCGTTTTTGTGCAATTTATTGAAAATCAATAGAATTTTAAAGTTCAAAAGTAGTTCTTCTTATGACCTTTATCTAAGTCTAAGAGTTGAATATTATCTTTGTATCTTTAGAACAGCAATTGTAACTGCATTTGTCCTTTTTCAATGAAGTAGTCGATGGCTTTCCTTTGGTGTCAATAAATATAGTGTTGCTAAAGACCTGATTTGTTTTAATATTTATTTATTTACTAGCTACCTACTTGCACTTGCCCCGGATGTCGCATCTGTAGAATAAGTGCTTACAAAGGTTTATACTTAAGGAAGAACAACGTACCAGGGTCGGATTTGATACCTTGGTTGCCCTAGGCCTATGCCGTCTTCCTACTTCTTGTTGAATTTAATAATCGAAATTATACTGAATTATAACTATATACTATATATAAATTGTTTTGGATGGTGGCTTGAACACATTTTTAGTTTTTAAATGTTGATTTGATCAGAGGGCGCGACAAGTAAAAAATTAAAATTATCTAAATAAAATTTCAAAATGTCGAAGTTTTGGCTTTGTTATCGAGAGAAACAATACCTATTCTAAATGAAATTAAAAATATTTTGTTTTTAAAAAGAGGCTACATTATTGATACAATTAATTGAAGTACATTTAACTTTTTGGTTGCCACATGTATTAGGTATCGAAATTTTCTGAGTTCACCAATTTGGACCCGTAAGTATTCAAAACGCAAGTTGTTTTTTGTAAATCAATTTCACACGATGTCGAATTATGTTTGAGAAATTGTTTTTAACACTTTTCTAAATAGCAGTTATGTTCTAGCCTCTAGGCCGTCTTTGCAGTTTCTTTTGGTCCACAATTTTGCATATCACCTACGGATCCTGTTTTTTCAAAATCATGCACTATATGGTAAACGTATATGATATACATAAAGATACAGTAATCGATGATTGATATTTAATAAACGTTGGTTGATTGCGATAAACCAAAACCATAATTTCCCAAGACTTTTATTGTACGAGTGTTAAATATTAAAGGGCAAAACTAATATTTACCAAAATGACGGCAAAAAAAGTAGCATGTTTGTATAAACTAATAAATAAATGCTATAAAATAATACTTAGTAATTTCTTGCTAAGTAAGCTTCTTATTTTTTTTATTATTAAATTGCACCCGTTTTTTAACGCTCGAAAAACGCATTACGCGTTTCCCCCACGGGAACAGTGGAGGGGTATGTGGGGCTCGCCGGTGTCCAAGGTACCAAGGTACCCGAACATCGGAATACCCACTAAAAAACCAGCGGTACCCTTTCCGTCTTAACGAGGAGCGCCACGGGATCGCTTTCGCGTGCTACCGTGTAGTAAATTGCACCCGTGCAAGTTGCTCGTACATAAAAAGTGGCACAAAGGTACAATAATAATTAGGAGTTGGTACCGATATGATTTTGTACATTCATGATATTACAGACGACAAGGTAATTGTGAGTAGTTGAAATGAAAGTCACTTTAGGATAATATGACATAAAGTTTGCTTGAATCGAATACATTAAAATAAAAACATAGAGGAAATAGATTTGTTCATACTTTTATCATTTACTATCCATTGCTTTTTACAATAAGATAACAATAAAACAAATAGTTTTACTATAGAAGACAGAAGTAATAATATTTAAGCCGTTACACAAACACGGACATAGCTTTTTTCAACATCCTTAATATTATAACTGCGAAAGTAAGTTTTTTGTTTGTAACGCTTTCAAGTGTTAACTACTTAACCGATCATCATAAAATTTTGCGTATACGTTGTTGTCAGGTAAGTACAGAAAATGACATACCCTACCTAACAACAGCGCTCCCTTCATAGGCAGCTCGAAGCTGCGGGCGGGAACTAGTTGCAAATATAAATATAAATAAAGTAAAGAACCGAGTAGCCCAGTGGGTACGTGAATCTTAACCGATGATTGTTAGTACAAACTTGGACAAGCAGTGAGTTTTCATATCCTTAATTTGTATTTATAATAAAAGAAAACATCGTGAGAAAACCTGCGCTAAAATGCACATGCATTTGAGCAATGTGCATTTATTTATGGATAACCTTCTTTCTGCATCAGTGACATTAACAGAATACAAAAAAACAATTTTTTATTAAAAAAATCGAACGTATGTTAACCGAAGGTTAAAATCCGTACAAGTTCTATTGAATTTTTCATTGAAGAGTCACTGTGATGAAAAATGAAAAATGAGGCCACGATATGAGAGCTTAAAAAGAGGCATAAATGGAAAATATTTAATATCGCGGATTTCATCAACAAGGCAAACATTATATGAGTGTAAAGGTATAAAACATTTATGTTAAAAAAATGAAAAGTCCTTTTATTTGATGTAAGTCTATACTTTGACTTAAGACTAGACTAGAAACTAGAAATTAAAACTAGACTATTCTAGTCTTCCACCATTAAAAATATAATAAAATCACCAATTAATTTGGTTTTAAAATTAGTTAGACTGTCTCTTGTAACCATTCGTTTTTTCCTTTTTTTAATAATTATAAAATAATAATAAATAGCCTCCAAAATCTAAACAGTTGTCGAACTAAATTAAACAAACTGAACTGTTTTATGTATGCCAAGATGTTTCTACAGTAACGAAAGCTAATTATGTAACATTGAAATGTGCCATGAAGTGGCACAAGTATTTAATTTTTTTAATGATCATGTCCTTGAACTATTGTTTTGATTATTTATTATTTAAATATTATTTTATGTTTAAAATTAAGTGCTCATATATAAACTTAGTCCAAGATAGCGTAATGGCTTCATTTTTACATCTAGGAAGATATTTAAGGATAGGTTTACCTAGGAAGATTGTCTTTGTAAATTTAATATTACTGAAGCAATGAAATAATTCTCTGGTAAAATAAATAAGCAGGCTTTATTGATCAATGTCCTAGTTATCATGGTCAGGCTGAAGATGTGGGTCATGTAAATTATGGTAATAATCGTCTATAGGTACTAAACTTATGTTATGAAGGATTCATGCAATTTAGGTAATTATTAAGCTTTCATGGAAATTATTCGAAAACATAAAAGTATTCACTAATATACATATCGTTTATTTTATCATTTTTTTAACATACTAATTATTTCTTTTAAATCTCAAAACTGGCGAATTTACTTTTATTTTTTCGATTCGGAAAGTCGGGACCGGATATAGAGGCAAAAGTATCTGTCTCGCGTTGATATTAACAACGGAAACTTATAGCAATCCTCAAATCATCAATGCATCTCGTTGGAATCATTTTACGCTTTAAGTAATTAATTTGCTTGTTTGTTTATTTAGTGCAGATTCAGAAGTAATTACATTAGCTTATGAGATTAGTTATTAAGATTTAAATGTTAATTTTTGCTTTTCCGCTTCATATTTTTAACAAAAAATTAAATCGGAGAAACTGATTTGTGATGTTTTTTTAAAAGAAATATTTGTCCTAAATCACAGTGATAGTATGAATGGAAAAATTATTTTAATTTAATATATTTCTACTTTAGTAAAATATAATAGAAACCCATAGCGCAATGGTTTCCGGGGTACCTAGCTAACTAGCGATGTAAAAATAGCAGGTTCGTTACTAACCCAAGGAAACCCCCCTTGGGTTGGTTGTCGTCCTCACGCCTAACACAAAATTCCTTAAAACGGGATTACTAATATTTTTGAAAAAATAATAAAAATTTCTGGACTAAAGGCCTCCTCTCCCTTTTTGAGGAGAAGGTTTGGAGCTTATTCCACCACGCTGCTCCAGTGCCATATGGTGGAATATACACGTGGCAGAATTTCAGTGAAATTATACATATGCAGGTTCCTCACGATGTTTTCCTTCACCGTAAAGAACGAGATGAATTATAATCACAAATTAATCACATGAAAATTCAGTGATGCTTGCCCGTGTTTGAACCTACGATCAACGGCTAAGATTCACGCGTTCTTACCACTGGGCCATCTCGGTTTCTATATTATTTTATTCGGTTCCTATATTATTTAGTCCAAGGAATTACATCGAGGCTGTTATAAAAACAGCTTCACGGAAACTCGGAGTTCTGAACAAGGTGTGCGGTTTTTTCACGCCACAACAACTGTGCCTGCTGTACAAAACACAGGTACGGTCTTGCGTGGAATATTGCTCGCACCTTTGGGATGGCTCCGCTAAGTACCTACTGGAGGCCTTGGACCGGTTGCAGCGACGTGCCGTACGCATTATTGGCGACGTAAAGGTCACAAACACCCTTGAACCTTTACAATTGCGTCGTGAGATAGCAGCACTGAGCGCTTTCTATCGACTGTATCACGGCGAATGCTCTGAGGAATTATTCTCTCTAATTCCTGCTTCCCCCTTCCTTCTTAAGTCCACGCGAGCTGGTTCCCGATGTCACCGCCTAACTGTGACATCAATTCCATCGCGAACAAAGACATTTGGCAACTCCTTTCTTTGTCGCACTTCCAAAAAATGGAATTCCTTACCAGCTCACGTGTTCCCCTCCTCTTACAACCCGGGTTCCTTCAAACGAGGCGTGAAGAGGCATCTTGCGGGCCGGCAAGGCGAAGGCGGCTAGTGCAGAACGTTTTTCCCGTCTGTACTGGCCATCGTCGCGTTTGGACTCTACTACCACTTACCATCAGGTGGAGTAGAGTCATTTGCCATCCCGGCAAATATATTCGGTAATACGAATACTTCACACTTCTATATTATTTTATTCGGTAATAATTTAATTAATTAGTTGATAACCCTAAAATATTTGTAGAATTTTACTATTGAAGGGTAACCTTTCTCACGGAAATATAAATTGACCTTGCGGAGACGAAAACTTTGTTTTACTTTGTTTTTGCAAGGGAGTCTTTGAAATTTCAAACAACCGGTACGTACAGCTCCATTGTCATAAAAAATAATATTGTGTCTTTATTAGAAGCATTACCTAAATGCAATACACTGTGCTGAAAAAATAGCTAATACATATATAATAATCGACTTGTATTCCGTCCGTTAGTGACTGCTTTCCTAACCTGCGAAGCGAAGTCTACCTGTAAGGGATGGCAAGTAAGAATTCGACTGGAGAATAAATAATCCTACTATTTATTTTCTACTTCTTCTTTTGAAGTTTTGGTATATTATTATTTTATTCGTATAAATATATTTTGTGTTGTATCTACTAATCAGTCAGTTTAATTATATTTTGAAATTTGATATAAAACCCGTTTATTTTGCATTCTGACATTGTCGATCATGACTTTATCACCTAAGAAAGCTTTCAAATATATTATGATGATTCATCGTGACTATTATTTAATTAAGCTGCGACCCATTTTGTCTTAATTTTCCTAAGTGAATAATAGTAGATACTAAGAATTTACAAGTAAATAACATTTATTGGAACCTATTTTTCTAAAGTATGTCGTTCCTACGTTGCTACGGTCATAGTTTAGGGTAGGCACTAAAACACATTGACCTAGAAGACAGGTGACAGTTTCTGTCTGTGAACCGGGAAGTATTCTCAAGGTTAAACACGCGCATGCGCGTGTCGCTTTTGTAGCCATAGGGTGACTTTGTAAGAGCGGTTCTTTGAATATAATCATTCTATCATCAGACTGAATATTTAAAGGTGCGGTGTTGCGTCGATAAATTGTAAAATATAGTTATGAGTAAATCTTCATATAACTATATTTAAATCCATTTTATTATCTATTCAATATAATATTATCAAAAATAATAATGGAATAAATACAAATTAAAATTCTTTTCATTAGATTTTTTTCGGTTCTGCAAAATAAAAGTATAATTGGATAATGTGAGGTATTTTTGACAATAACATACGTTCCAACAAAGTTAGCGCTTCCTACGTCCGCCCTAGGCATACTCTGATTTCAATCCCAAAACCCGGCTTGTGTATGGTAAGAATCTTTATCCGAAATGCGGCAGTACGCTCATCCAACTATTTCATCACATCTACAATAGCAGTGAACCGATAACTATGTAATAGTAAATAAAAAACAATTCAGTGTATGTGTGTACTAAATAGACAATTATAATAATCGACAAAATGAGTTGTTCCGTGCTGGTAGAAGCTTCATCCTCCAATATAGCTGACGACCTTTACACGTGAGTTATTAAATAGAGAAATAGAACTTTAATGCATGTAATAGTTAATCAATAATAAAAGCCGCTGTAAAAGGCCTCGATAGCATCCTTAGTCGAGAAGTTACTCATATTATGAAATAAGCAAATTAATCGATGCAAGGTCACTGCCAAGTGCGCTTGCTTTTTGTCCTTGACAGATCGTAGCTTACTTAGCGTGTACCTAATGATGAAAGCGAGGCCTATTTTATATTTATATCGTTTGGGTTAATTTATTTTATAAATCATTAGCAATAGTATGTGTAAATTAATATAATATAGTAAAAATCGGAAAGTAAAATATTTGCATAGTTGTGTTTTGCTTTTTTATAATTATATTTCATAAAGGCACGTCACACATGCATTGAGTGATAGATAGATAATATTTGTTTGTTTTGTTCTGTAATGTTTATTAAGAATACAGTATTAGGTCAAATAAATTTCTTATACTAATTAGTTTACAAATACAAAATGTGTTTATTGCTTTGTCTTGTGTTCTATGCAAGAAAGCATACGTGATTTCTTGTATGAGTATAATTTATGGGGAGGAAAATAGATATAGACATTTATCCCGATGTTCACATGTGCGGGGGCGAAGCCTCGTCTCTCAAATCTGTCTGCCTACTTCGATATACTTCAATATACATACGTGTCTGGTAGTGGTTTGCCAATCTAATTAAAATATGTATAGGTATTATGTATATTGTAGATCACATCAGATTCTGTTTACGTTTTAGGTTAACAGTAAGTTAGGTGATGATTAAGTGTACTTTATGTAGAAGAAAAAAAAAATAAGTAAAATATAAATAATTGAGATTATTAAAAAAATCTAGTTAGAAGAAAAACCTAGTTAGTAGTATATTGTGTCGGATTTCAACAAAACAATATCGCCCTAAGCCTGCGACAAGTAGGAAAGGGCTACCGTGTCAAGTACGCGCACGGCTAAAGAAGCAAGTACCTAAAAGAAAGCGCCGCTTTTCCACTTAGAACATCGGCTCTCTCACAGGTCCCTCCCGTGAACTGGCAGACGTGCTGATGAAGCTTAGGGTTCACGTTGCATTCCTGCAAGAAATTCTTTAGAAGGGGAACAAATCCCGTGATATTGGACTGGGTTACGACTTAATTACTACGGCTCCCCTTCAGGAAATAACGGTATTGCTGTTGTACTGTGCAAGGAATTTCAGAACGGTATTCTAGACGTCGATGGACTGGGCGACCAGCTACTTCAGATGAAGTTACTGATAGAAAGAATATTAATTCATCTTATCATTGCCTACACTCCACAGGTTGGCTCAGAATCAGAGAAAGAAAGCTTCTGGAATGACTTGAACGACGTGCTCCGGTGTATTCCAAACTCCGAGCTTCGTGATTGGTGGAAATTTGAACGGCATGTTGCTGAGGAGTCAAAGGAGTTCAGACGTGTACATGGTGGTCATGGCTACGGTCGTGAGAACGCAGAGGGGGATTTAATTCTCAGCACCTGATTACTATCAGATCTTGCCGTCATTAATACAATGGAAGGGTGCACTAGAGAGCGGCTGTTTGTAACAAAATTTCGCGAAGACCGAGTATATGGCCTGTAACAGTAGGGACCCCGAACACATAAAAATAGGCAGATGATACGTTATCTAGATGGAAAAGCCAAATGGCCAAATGCTCAGCTGTCGCAAAACATGTCCAGCAACTTCACGTCGCGGAGACGAAGATGCTACGACGGATGTGTGGCGTTACGCGACTAGATCACATTCGTAACGAGAACATCCGTGGCAGCTTCGGCATCCGTAATGTAGCAGATAAGATTCAGGAAAGCCGACTACGTTGGTTTGCCAAATTAGCCGCAAACCGTCGGACAAGAAGCCCTAGCTCGATGTCGTGAGGGACGACATGAGAGAGCACGATCTCTCTAAGGAGGATGCTCTAGATCGGGCAAAGTGCAGACATCAATGTAGGAAAGCGGACCCTGGTATAACTAGGCCAGTAAAACGCAAGTAGAAGAACTTAGCTGGCTCATTTTAAATGGTGAATATTTAATTTGTATAACAAAAAGTATCTCTTTTCTAAGTCTGCAATTGATTTTATTGGTATATGTAAAGAAGCGGTAAATCCACCTAGGGCTTATTGATAAAAATTGCCTCTCGAAATAGAACCTGTAATTAAGTTTATTTTTAATATTTCTTTTTCTATATAGACCTCAACTTTACAAAAGTTAAATGCGACAACTGTATATTTGCTAGCAAATTTTTATATGATATTGGACTATATTCATTAAAAAACTTTTTATATGCTTGAAAGATAAACTGAATTTCACTCAGCGAGCAACGATAATGCTACCGACTGCTGACTGACCGGACTCTTCGTAAAGACGAAGTTTCAACAACTCGCTGGAGTTGTAACTATGTAAAGAGAAACCTTAGCACAGCCTTTATATATATAGACTTTTTGATCTTTTGGTTATCTATAAAGGTTAGGGGTAATGCAAAAAGGTTATTTCGTCTATAAATATAAATATTGCCTGTCATAGATTGGACACAAATGAATTGGAAATCGTTGGAGGGTTCGCCGAAAATAGGAATATATTCTTTCATTTCGTAATTCCACGCTAATAGAATACACAATCAATACATAATTCGGGTAGAGGGGCGTGATTTACCTACGCCTTTATCCTTAGTAATTATTTTATTTTTTAATTATTATTTAATTACGATAAAGACATGGTAAAATCACACCACCTGCTTCGATTATTATTATTGAAGGTATTTGAATATAGAATATGTTCTTATCATATTTTACTAATGATATTTGAGAAGTCGTTATTTTCTAACAAATCATAAATAAATGTGTTATTTATTCTATAATTTACATATTGGAAAAATGTATATTGTATGGAAAAATATAGGTATGACAAAAACATTAATTAAAAATGTTATTTATGCTAATTTCTAATACCTATGTAAAAGTTAAATTAATTGTGAGATGCATAATTGAACAACATATTTATAATATTTCTCATATCTATTCTTCTAATATTATTAAGCTTATTCGACGTTTCATTTAATTTATTCGAGCGGAATTCAATTGTTACGTCTCGACAACAGAATATTAGCTTTCTTAAGCACTTTTGTATAAAATAGGTGTTAAATTATTTTTCAATTTCAATATTGTAGCGTAGTATTTTCTGGAACAAGTATCAGATTGTTGTCTCTCGTCACCGAATGTACAATCTTGAATGTATTCAAAAAATTCAAAATTCAAAAATAATATAGGACATGGTGCTACAGTTTTGGTTATTTGAAATGGAATATGGAGCACCGATATTATATTACTTATAAGCCGAATATATATAAAACCAAGGAATATTTTTTAAATTCAGTAAAAACATTTCACGGGAACAACTTTGATAGCCCAAACTTATTCCTATATGACGTATTTTAAGTCTTTTTTTAAACGAAATTCAATTATATAGGTATCAGAGCGCACGTCAAATACTTTTTCATTCGGTTTGTATTTTGTTGCTGACGAATTTGTGAATATAATTCAAAACCGGACTCAGAATATCGACAGCGCGTTTAATGCATATGTGATTTTCGTCAATTTGGTTTACAATTCAAAAACATAATCCCGTCGCCTCCTCTCTGCCTTGGGAAAAAAAACTTGATAAAAACTGACGCGTCCTTGTAGTTAAAATCTTCCTACTAACCTACTGGCCGTATTTTCTATTACTTTAGTATACTATTTAATGTCTAAAAAACGAATTCCTATAAGATGCAACTAGATGGCGCCTTCGCCTTTATCCTAAGTAATGAAAAATAATTGCAATACCATCTAATTTATTGTCATTGTAAAATTTAATGAACGACGAGGTCGGACAAACTAATATAATTCGTCAAAATACCCTAACTATGAAATACTTGACCAAGAACTTTATAAAATTACAATTACTTGTACGATCGGTTCGGTGTTGGTGCACATGTGAACATATATTGTATGTAGAATAATTGTTTGCTGCAGTTCATCGATTATGAATTTGTAATAGGCCATTCGACGTTGTTACATTAATATTAGTGCTATACAATACTCATGTTATTTGTATAGTGCACTGAAATACGATACCTAAAGATAGTATTCGTTTATAGTAGGTAACAATATTTCGAAAAATTACTACTTCAAGCAAATTGGAACTTAGTAACGAATTATGAATTTATCTGTGTATGTATGTGTGCATGTATTTATGTATATGTGCATATATGTACGTAGGTATGTTTGTAAGTGTTTCCTTCGTCTCATATATCTTTAGAACAAAAGACAATATTGAATGCAAGCTTATTCTACCTAACGCGTAATAGCGTAATGTACACATAATTTATTTTTGATATATTAAAATTTAATAAAACGTGATCGTTTTCCACATCATCTTCTTTTCGCAAAAAATACCTAAGTTCGTTAAACGGAAAATTTATAGTGTGCGTGTAGATGAAATTGTGCTTCGACCGTGCTTTCCAACGGTAAAATTTAATAATCTTTTATCTGTTATAAACATTTACATAATTTGTTAGTAAACTGAAATATAACATTATTATTTCAGCATTCAGCTTACTGAATTAAAATCTATTTATGGAATATTACCTATATTATCTTTCGCTAAGGTTAAATATAATACCTTTCAACCTTTTGGACTTTTATATAGATCTATTACTTCATTAAGGGTAATACTATGTTTATAATCGTCACGAGCTGATCTTTCCTGGGCACGAAGCCCTCGACCACTTTCGAACACGGCGGCCATTCTCAACAGAGACTAGCCAACAGTACAGAATATATTATAGTGTTCCCGTGTGGTCGCTTATGACGCCTTTTCTATTTCCTCATTCTTAAAATCCGATGGGACGGCCGAAATTAATATATAAATTTATTACATTGTAAGAAAATATAAAATAGTTTATTTCAATCTAAGCTTTTATGAAACTTTTTAACATTAATACATTATTTTATGGCCTCGTTTTAGTTCAAGCTTAAATATAATTATATTTTTTGCTATTCATACAAGGATATAAAATTGTACATTTATATAATGAATTGATAGATTTAATAAAAAATAATTGACTGAAATAAACATAAAAAATGAGCTGTAAATTAAACTATAATAGAAGTTCAATATAGCCTCATATTCGATGTCTGGAATTCCATTTATTCATTTTCTAGGCCAGTTCCAGCGACCTTTCATCACGGTAATTCGTCGTCGTCTTTAAAGACCACTGAACAGCTTAAATTATAGACTAACCTGACTACATAGCGCCATTAATTTGATATATTTTCATTATTTTATTGTCTCTTCTTAAGGTGAGTCTGGTTTGTATTTATAACTACTAATCCGATTTTATGGAACTTAACATCATGATAGGTTATAATTTCAGGACGAATGGTTTAACATTACGCTTATTTAAAAAAAAATGGATCTTTGAAATACTTATGACAGATACAAATATAGGAAAAGCATGTCTACAATGGCAACCCAAGTCAGTGTCAGTTTATAATATTATAGATAATAAAAAATATTAGGTCCTTACATATAAAATTAGCGTTTTGTACAGGAGGAATATAATGTCTTTTTTTTAAAAGTATATTTAATGAATCAAAGTATGCACCGTTGTTATCTATGCACTTTTGCCATTTCATAGGTAGTTCATTGATCCCTTTACTAAAAAAACCATGGGGGCGAAAATCAATAAATTCTTTGAAGCCGGTTTAGACTGCCGCATCGGAGTTGAATTTTTTTCCTTGTAAGAAGTTGTCTAACTTCTGGAAAAAATGGTAATCTGTTGGAACAAGGTCCGGGGAGTACGGTGGATGTTGCAGACAATCCAATTGTAGCTCATCTAACTTAGTAGTTGTTTGTTGTGCAGTGTGTGGTCTTGCGTTGTCGTGAAGCAGCAGTGGCCTAGAGCGATTGACCAATCTCGGCTGTTTAGCAGCTAGTTCTTCCTTCATGGTTTGCAGTTAATTTTTCTGAGTCAATTTTCGTTTAGGGCAGGATTTGGCTGGGTCTCCAGGTTTCAGCCATTGCGATGAGCACTTCCGATTATCGTACAGTATCCACTTTTCATCACAAGTAATGATTCGATTTAAAATCCCTTCATTATTGTGTCAGTTGAGCAAAGTGAAAGTGAAGAGGCATCTTGCGGGCCGGCAGGGCGAAGGCGGCTAGTGCAGAACGTTTTTCCCGTCTGTACTGGCCGTCGTCGCGTTTGGACTCTACTACCACTTACCATCAGGTGGAGTAGAGTCATTTGCCCTCCCGGCAAATATATAAAAAAAAAAGTAACTCGGCAGTCGACGCGTGTTTGCAAGTTCAATTCACTCAATTCAATAGGTATCCATCGTTCCAGTTTTTTTAATTTCCCGATTTGCTTCAATTGGATTAATACCGTTTTATCACTTACCCCGAAGCCTGCAGCTATCTCTGAAGTGCTTTGTGATGGATCCGCTTCCACCACCGTTGGTCTCCGGCCGTCCACGGGGTTGGTGCTGAAGGTCGAAATTCCCAGAACGAAAACGTTGAAACCAAAAACGTACCGTACTCTCTTTTGCGACACCAGCGCTGTACACATCATTAATCCTTCGAGCTGTTTCTGCAGCACTGGTGCCACGGTAGAAATCGTACTCGTAACTATACCGATATTTCATGTTTTCCATTGTGCGGTAATAATGAGGAAAAAACAACTGAATGACTCTTTTTAAAACTCAAATGTACCAGCTAAATGAATTTATAAATTTGAATTTGGAATTCTTAACCAAAGAGGAGATATTTCAGATCAAAGTGGTCAGTACGACAAAGCTAATTTCATATGTTAGGACCTAATATATTTATAAATTTGAGGCGGGTTGTAAGAGGTGTTCGACTTTAGTTTTTGTAGCCGTTATATATGAATGCGAGTCTTGTTTCTGTTAGTACTTGATATTGTTGTGTTCCGGTTTGAAGGATGAGTGAGCCAGTACAGGCATAAGGAACGTAACATCGTAGTAACCAAGGTTGGTGGCGCATTGGCGGTGTAAGCAACGGTTAACATTTCTTACAATGCCAATGTCATCATCATCATGTATCATCTTTGCTCGTCCACCAACCTATAATATAAAAATATATATATAAAAAAACACCAACGTACAGTTTAAATGCAAATTATTTTTAACAGTAACTTGAATTCGGAAATGTTTTATCAAATGTCAAGCGTATATATAGCAATATTGTTATACGATAGTTGATCTGAATGGTTTCGACTTTCAAATTGATTAATATTTACACTTTCTACAGATGTAAATATGGTTACAAAGTAAAATGATGCAATATTTAGAGCTATATCTATGTCAAGCTTATAAATTTAACTTTAACATAAAATCATTGTTATTTAAGCTTTAAATATGGTAACTATTACAACTATTTTTTGTCAAACAACGAGACAATGTTGTGCATATCTTTAATTGCTACATATATCAGATAGATCTTATTTGGTTTTAATTCGCAAGTGTTTAATATATGTCCTGAAGATGTGCCTTTTCAAATAAATAAATAAATTTTATATCAATGTTCCAATGATACCGATATATGCATAATTATTAACAATTCTAGTGTAAGAAGTACAAGGGTCTAAAAGAATATCGGGAAATAAAATTACTTATGAGAGTGCACAGCTTTATAATAAATCGCCGTCTACTTTAAAACGTGTGAGCTCATTTAATTTATTTAAGGCTATACTATCGAGACATATTATTCAAAACTACCAATTTTAAAAGTAAATACATTAAATAACTTGTAATAGCTTACGTTCACTTAGCTTTACTTTAATTTATTGTTTCCATGTAAGTGACGTTGTCTTTTATGGAAAACAAAGATCTTGAAACCTAAAAGAATATCTGCTTTATTAAGTAATAAAATAATTCATTAAGAGTTAATATATTAGATGTTACATTTAAAATAATAAATTATTATTTATTTTTCAGCTTCAGAGAAGACCCTGAGTCACCAGTGTTGGCGAATTCACCAGGTAAGTTAAGAACCAATTTAATCAAACTTATGTTGTTGGGTAAACGAAGCCACGATAGACGACTAGTTTCTAATAAAATCAGAGTTCAAGCACCATGAACGGTACAAAAAACAAGCCGATTCCTGTTAAGGTACAGTGAGCCTACTCTTACGTAATCCTTGTGGAGCACTGACAGCTATATCAAGCGTTACACAGCTCTATCTATGCATAAAATAGTTTTCATTATATGTACACATATATAAATTTAAGTTTTTTTAAATTTATAACCTAAAATTTTGTAATTTTAAATTCTAAAAGGAAATGGCAACTTTAAGACGTAGCGATAATGAATTAAGACGACTAATTTACGCATTCGCACATATTTTTTTGTGGCGCATCGGTGATATGGAATGGATAATATTTCATGCAGCGTCAATGTCAAAGGGAGTCAACACTCATCTTCAGGTGGCTCAATAGCCCGTCCATTCATATTTTACAAAATAGTCTATTAAAAACCGAAGCAGAGTTGTTTTTTAGATATAATTTTTATTTTAAGTTAGCTTCTCAACCGCCTTATTACTATGGTACCGACGTTGCTTCCCACATTCATTTATCATGTAAATTAAATGCATTTCGAATTGTACATTATATTAACTCCCTGTGTCTTGCGAACAGAACGACGATAAGTTAATTAAAGGCTCAATTCTTTATGGATTGACTTCGAATAATAAAAAACGTCTACAATTATATGAAATGTAGGTCAGTATTTACAATTAATGTATTCAAATGGCTCAGGGGTGACTCATTCGTTATTATCTTTGTTGTATAAGCTACTAGCGACCCTTTATCGGAATGATCAAGCTTGGTAGGTGAGTAATATTTGCGGTTAGGGAATCTGGTCATTGATGTCTTTAAAGTGAGATATTTGCGTTTATACAATTAGGTTCATAGAAGAATGTTTTTATTTACTGATACGATTATATTATTCTCTTTTTCAAAGCAGTTAAAATGTTAAGTACAATAATTTATTAAAATATATAAAACGTATTCTATTTCATATTGTAATATTTATTACCGTCGTGTCATTAAAAAATATATTTTTATCTTTGCTACATAAGTATTACACATTTCTTATAAGAATCTGAACTTTAGACCAAATTGAACGCTGTTACAAACCATAGTTTAATGAAAAATAACATAAGCCATCCGGTTGGTTTTATATGGATTTTTATTATAAATGTCTTGCAAATGATTATATGACTATTATGATGTGAATAATTAAATGATATGATTTTATATGATTTAATAATTATTCAATTGTATTCGTTTGAGTGTTTGTATTGGATTGTATAAAAGCATTTTTGAAAAAAGTTTTTTTATCAAGCTTAGTAAATACTAAATACCGCCCACGGCTTCCCCCACGTCTTTGGGGGACGGGCAGGTGCAATGTACCGTTTGTCTTTTTCTGTACCCCTAACAACATGTATGCAAAATTTCATCGATCTTGGTTGAGTAATTAAGACGTAACAAAGAAACATACGAACGGACTTTAACATTTATAATATAAGTTAGTATAAATTTTAAATTGTATTTTATCACATATGTGGTTGACGTATGTGTAAAAATCCAAATATAATATAATTTATTCATATTGGCACTTGTATGTAACCTACCAACGGTTGGGAGTTTAGATTCTACAGTATTTTAATTAAATTTATAGATTAATTGTAATAATATAACTTAATATTATAATGGTACATATTCACATACCTATATATACTTTCACACCCATGTACATTGTACCTCAATGTATTGGTACATTGTTTGAAACTTCGTGTGTGTTCATATATTTTAAGCGGTATCTTAGAAAGTACTTAACCGGTTTTGATAGATGCACTAAAGTGCACGCGGCGCAGTAATGTTTTCGATATCCAGGTCTTCGCCTATTGAATCAAATTTTAATAAAGAAAAAAGCATATTTTTTGAAAAAATATATCATAAATCATAATAAACAACGCTCTTAATGCACTCGCACTGCTAAGCTTCACTTTTATTGAGGAGAAGATTGGATGATCTTACTCCACCACTCTGTTCCAATGTGGGTTTGTGGATACACGTGACACTGTTCATCTGCTTCATACACGTTTCCTCAAGATGTTTTCTTTCACCGCCGAAAAAGAATATCATAATTCAAAATGTTTGAACCATCGCTAAAGATTCTTGTCTTCTAACCACTGGGCCATAGCTTTTTCGAATATAAACCCTCATATATTTAAATTACTAATGATATTATTATATAATTAAGATCTGTAAAAATGTTATGAGCTACTAATGAGTTAAAGTTATTTTTATATTTTTGCATGATGTGTTTGCATCTACTAGGATATAATTGATTTTTTATTCTTATTTTTTTGGATACATACGTACTATTTATGTCATTGTATACAGTACACCATCAAAAATAATACAGTAAATACAATGAAATTTAGATATCAATAAAGAAAAGACAAATTTTAACTCTATGGTTTTTATTAAATTTTAAATAAATCAAACAATGTTGTCTTTTTCTTCAGAATGTTAAATCAATGATTGATAATTGAGAGAGATAAATCGCTGTTTTAATTAATCACTTTTAGCAAGTGAAGTGACGTTTAATAGTAAAACTACAATTTTGTAAATATGACATTTATTAATGATTTTTTATTTGTAATATCTCTAATTTTGTACTAAATGTAAATGATTCAATGGAATGTATTCATTTGTTAACTATTGCATATATTAAACAGATTAAGTTTCAGATTTTCAGACGGTTAATTAGTTTTTGCAAACGTTGCCTCCATTGTTGATGTAGATACGAAATTGAGATCCTAAAGCAATTACTCGATGCCTTTGCGTCCCTTCCGCTTTACGGGTGTAATAATGTTATGAGCGCTACATACTCGTAGATACATGTAGGTACTAAATACTTTAAGGTAGAGTTTACGCTGTCACACACAGAAAACCTAACTTATGTGGTATGCTTTAATTTATGGTGTTCAAATATTAGTTCGTATAATATTACTAATATTATACGAACGTTTATGTTCTAGAGGCATCTTACAAAACCACGTTGAAAGACTAAACGGATTTATATGAAATTTTAATTAAAAATATTACCCTTATATCTATTACATTAAAAAAATCCATTGCAAAGTAACGTATTTTAAAACTCATACCTACCTTAAAGTTGTACAAATCGTATATAGTCATCAAAAACACAATAATTTTCAAAGTGTAAGAAATCAGACATTCACTGTAACCCATACAACCTCAAGTTTACATAACTATGATTACTTAGCGATCGTAACTTTGTGCGGGACCGCTTAAAGAGGAGAAATAAACAACCTGTCCAGGTATCGGAGATGTAAGGACCGTATTTTATGGTCCAGCTGTTGCTTGTGGCTTCGTCCGTGGAATCAATTTTAACTTATTTATTTATTGTAGAAATCTTCCAACTTTAACTTATCTTAAGTAAAGTGTAAAAAAAATAATACCATTTAATTGCAGTAAATATTGAAGTCATTATTAGTATTATTTAATTCTCACTTCACACCTTTTATATATAAGATACTGTTTTGAAAGAGAAAGTCCTTTAAAATGATTGCATCTTCATCAAAAGCAACGTAAACACGACATTGTCCAATATAGATCTAAAGATTTATAAAAAATGTATCGTTGGCAATATATTTTCATGAATTAGTTTTTCATTTATAATACAGTCATTTGCAGATGAGCGTAAATATATTTTTTTAGGTAATCAGATAGTTGTACCCTTTTGAAAAGTTAGTTTAGTAAGGTAAAATATTTATTGTTCGGATTACACTTAACACATACTTAGTTAAATATATTAGTGTAATATGTATGATTGTATTTGTTAATAACATAACCATTAATAGATTAAAAGCGTCACACTTGCAGAATTTATTTTCTTGTTAAAGTATCCAGCCCGATGTGCCCGTTCATATATAATTGTCTAAGGCTACCTATCACGTCATACATCAGGATTTATTAAGCGCGTTGAAATGGCAGAAGTGAGCCACCTCCAGTACTAATTCTGAACTTAATCTTTGTTATCAGCAGATCTTATGAGACAGCCGAGCCTATCCACTAATGGCGCTGCTTTGCAAAACCTTCCATTTCCAAAGGCAAAGGAATTCCAACTTTAATATAATCTGATACGTTTCAAATTCTATTAATAATAGTTTACAACACGTTTGATTAGATGCTAACATTCGCAGAGCACCGTGTTCAATAAAATTTACGCTTTAAATTCCATGTGTTAAGGCGCATTTTTGATTCATTTGTATTTTCTAACAGCTATGTCGGGTTCGCTGACCTGTGCAAAGGTTTCCTTCCTGCGCAAACGCCATGGCGACTAGTGCTTTTTACATGACACATCTACACGTAGGCTGAGCGTGCACAATTCTCTCTTATTAGATTTTATGAGGTACCTAAGAAAACAGCATTTTGATTCTTTAGTCTATAAACTTTCCGTCTCCATCTAACTTTTAAACAACGCACATATGATTAGTTACTTAAAGATATTCGGTAGTGATTTATTTTATTCACTATTTTCTTTTGTGATTACGATTGAATATTTCTTTTGATTTGTTTATAATGTTTATGATGTGATAAACAACTGATGTGATGCAATCAAGTTTAAAACAATTAGGCCTCTAGTCATGGTGTGAGTTTAGTTGCTTTTTATTTTGTTCGTCAAATTGATGGAACGCAGTCAGAACGTAGAAGGTACGCCGTAATGGTTTAACTTCGTTTAGTCCGCAATCAGAATTTTTAGTTATAAAGAAAAATATTTTTACTAACGAGTGTAATGGAAGCTAGATATCCATCTATCGTAAATATTTTATCAATTTGATCCTTTTTTTAAAAGTGCTTTACAATTCCAACTCACTTCATGACGGTTTATAAGCTGTTCATAGTTTATTTCAATAGAGCTATAATAAAAAAATGATGAATTTGGTTTTCATTAGTCTTGGTACATATTTAATTTTATTATTTGAGCGAAACAACTAATATTTTTGTAGCGATCTTAATAATTTGTTTGCACTTATGCCACTTGTTTGGGGTCGGCGCAGTGTGTGTTGTGTGCAATGCAAGAAAAAGGTTTTGGCACACACATACGGCGATGTTTGTAGGAATTATTTTACTGATGACTATGTTTCCCGTCAGCATACAAGCTGATGAAGCGCTAAGTAATTATGGACGCGCTAATAACAACAAAAAAAAAACAGTCGGCTCTAATGACACCTTCGTTCAGTTGTTGTGTCTATTGTACTATGCCCTCAACCGCATATATATTTTTCAGAATTTTCTTTATTAAAAAGTTAAAATTAAAATAATTAAAGAACTGGATAGATTTTGTTCAGGAACACGAACTTTTAAAATACTATTGTCGGAATAATCATTTCATGTGAAGTTATACATAGATAACAAGTTGAACCAGCTGTATTATTTTTATATATTAAGCTTTGACGGCTAACTGCTATCATGGTAGCATCAATTTATGTTTAGTTCCCATCGATAGCTAAACACAAACGCTATTCGCAGTGAACCGGTTTCTCAACATAAGGGATACTATATATTATAAGCTCGGATTGAGAAATGGATGCATTCAAATAAACACTTTCATATTTGTATTTGTAAACTTTTGTACACGCAAATTCATATAAAAAAATGTCATAAAAAGCACATCGATGGTTATGTCTGCGTATTTTTAAAACCTATATGAGAGACCGTCTTCAATAACACAGTTTAAAATCCGAAATGAATGGTTTATTCAGTGAAACAAATCTTTTACGATTGAATGTATAATGCTGATAAACGGGAACTTTTCCTTTCTCGATCCGTCTTTTGACAATTTTTTTTTTAATAATTTTTTTGTTTTAACTTTTCAGCCCCAATTTACTTTTTTTTGTTGCGGTATAACTACTAGTAAAAATGAAAAAGAAGATCTATTGAACTTACTGTTAGAACACAAGTTACATAAAAAAATAAATCTAAAAAGGAATTGTTGTTGTCGTACGTGCTTATTCACAAGAAATAAAATATTTTAATTCCATATTAAGCTGAAAATATTAATTTAAACATTTTCAAAAGTTACTACAAATTGGCAAAGGAAAGTGCATACACAAAATGTTATCGATAATTCATTTTCATTAAATAACAAAGTACGCTCTAAAAGCTTTTAATGCAGCGGTTATATTTTCGTTTTTTTTATTTATTTTTTATAACTATTCATAGTATGTTTTTAATCAGTTAAAATGTTTCGCAATAAAAGTAACATGATTCGTAATTATTTTATGTCCGCCTGAATATTTGTTTTTCACATGACGATCGATGCCTACATTCCTCTATTTCTTAAAATACTTGAGGATTTTATATTTTTATAACATGCTAATGTGTTAGTAAAACAAACTTAACATGTTTGTAAATCTTGCCATTTCCCTGTTTTCTTCTAAGGTACTTATTAATTTTGAGGATTTTTATACTTAATAAAATTATATAATTCAAGTTTAACTATAGTTACTTACATAAATAATTTCGCTCTTTATTTATCTATACATATATGCAGATAATTTTAATTTCGTCCATGACAGTGCTGTATTTGTGGAAGGCTAATATAAACGCCGCTACAGGTAAGCTATTTATATCCTGTGAAAACGGAGTTCTGCATTTTCAACGTAAATATATTCTGTTTGTCATCCTGGATAAAAATTCACTAGAAAATAAGGAGAAATATATAGAATAGAATATTAGATTTGTCTCAGAAGATATTTTATGATTAAAAATAATCATTTAACTTTAACAAGGTTTCAGTTTCATTTTTCAAAAATATTTTTTGTTTTTTGTAATAGTTCTTCTAAATTAGTAGCTGCTCTTCCCGATTTAATTTTTCCCATTCAATTTTGCAACCAACGAGTTATAGGCATTCGCCAACGTATTTAAAAGACAGATATATGCATTTGCTGACTTTTTAGAGACCTTTTGCAGACCCAAAAATCTCTTGTATCGATTTTTTTTGTAGTTTTTATAATTTGCCTGCTTTCATCGAATCTTTAATGTATAGTTTCTGAAGAAAAAAAAAATAAGAATTTTCTTTAGAAGAAAAGCAATAAATATTTAATTCAATATTTTATACAATTCAATATTTATCAAACGGAGTCAATAAAAGTATAATCGTTATATCCAGAAATTAATTAAAATTAACTATCATCAATTTTCAGCGAATTCAACATTTAAAATTGATGCGAAAAAAGTGTTCTCACATATAGAAGTTAACATAATATATAGGTGCGTGTTTTTGATAAAAAAAAACCGTATATTTCGGTGAGCAAGCGCCGCCGCGCCGCACTCGCGTCACCGGCAGCAACGTTCTTATAAGAATTACAAATTGTAGCTTGAAATTCAATAAGTGTTTTGAAGGTTTCACCCCGACGGCACTCATATATGGACACCGTTATGTTTAATTTAGGTACCTATATTTATTAACTTATATGTCAATATTTAAAAAAAAACGTGTTACATATGTTTTAATCTAATTTCATGGTCTTTAGGTACGACTCAAGTTTTCATATTTAACGTTTTCATATAATTTCATATACGCTAATGCAGAAGAGTATACAGCTCAGTATCGTGAGATTGGAGAGGCCTATGTCCAAGAGTAGACGACGAAAGGTTGATGATGATAGAGGTGTTATTTAGCAGAAGAGTCTAAATGAGAACTACATCCGGGCAAGCACCACTGAATTTTCATGTGCTTAAATTAGTTTATAATTCATCTCGTGCTTGACGGTGAAGTAAAACATCGCGAGGAAACCTGCGTGTGTCTAATTTCATTGAAATTCTGCCACATGTGTATTCTACCAACCCGCAATGGAGCAGCATAGAGGAAATAAGCTCCAAACCTTCTCCTTAAAAGAGAGAGGAGGCTTTAGCACAGCAGTGGGACATTAACAAGTACTTCAATTAAGAGGAATTATCATAGTTATAACTGTTGTTATTGCTATAAAGAAGTTCGGTGTATGTCTTCCGGACATTAATCACTAGATTGTAACTAACTAGGTCACATTAGAAAAGAAACTCACTCTAAGAGCTTGTCGCTGGACTCCTCCTTTAGAAGAATATGCCTATATAATTGAGCATAGCGCAAAAGATAGATCATGTTTTACTAGAGAATATGATATAAGCTGTACATCAGACCTCCTACTTGTTTAATAACCAAAAATTGACTGTTCTTTTGATAAAAGATTGAGGACCACAAAAATAATTTAAGTGTTTTTTTAAAAAGAATATTATCAAGATTACATTTTATTGAAAGAAAAACTTTACAAGGATCAATGTCTGAGCTCCTTTTGAAAAACCATAAAGGTGGTAAGCTTGGGAACACAACAATAAAAGATTTTTCACAAATGCAGAAAAATTAACGGAGAATATTTCATAGATAATCTGCAAGAAAAGAGAAAATATACATTTGTGTAATATGATCGCCGGCGACGATTTAACTAAATTTACATAAATTTATACTACGATTGGTAATTATAGTAGTCTTGCCAGCGATCACCGTTTATGTCTCTAATATATATTTCAGTAATATTTCTTAATATACTATTTACTTCTCGCTTAGAATGTAATTCAAATCCTTAAACTATGATTCTATTTATTCGTATGACATATAGAAAAAAAAACCGTCTCACAATTGACGGATACCTCTATGCGGAGGGCACTAGAATAGTCAAAGCTTGTACTATCTAATACTTTTTGTTCGTTATTTAAAAAAGTTTATAGTTGTAAGCCAGAGCTAATATAAATCATATAAATGTCTTAGCATAATTGGAAAAAAGTATCCGTATAAAATTGAATAACTCTCACTGGCGCACGGCGCGTGGGCCGGTGCCCGGTAGCGTAGTCTGCTTAGCTTTGGGATCGAACTATCGAACCTAAAGTTTAGTGCGCGTTGTAACGCTGAACGTGGCGGTTGTGCGCTTCCGGTATGCTGGGAATATGGACGTGTGGAGCGGTCTTCCCGCTTCGTGCGTTCGCGCACCACAACCCTTGAACATCGAGACGAACGAGTTTGCCCTCACATTTTTCGATAAAGAAACTCAACCACCCCAGCCAAAACAAGGTGTGTTATGTGTTTTATTTATCATGTTAGGTTGTATGCATGTTTGTTTGTATGTAAGTATGAATGTGTGAATGTATGTATGTATGTATGTATTATATATGTATATAAGGCTATGTGCATGTATTATGTAAGTATGTACGCATGTATGTAATCATTTAACAAATATCATATAAATAAGTTTCATTTTCATGAGAGAGGGGTGGAGTCATATTTGTACCGGTAATAAATAAAAAAAATGTGAAACTGTAGTGTTTATTATTAAGGATAAGAAGGATATGTAATGTAGCCGAAAATATTATTATTTCTTGAGGAGTCGTAATCTATGTTCTATTTTTTTTAATAGTAACGTCAACCGTATATAATATTAGCACATTTTTTATCAACATGTCTTAAACTCTAAAATAGTTTAAAACATGTTTTGGGTTATGGGATACCATACCCAATAATACCTTTATTTCGATCATTTTGTTCAATAAAAAACTGCACAGAATTTCTAACACTTATCGTTTTCGGCATTCATTATGTATTCAAGTTTCCGCATTCATACTTGTGGAAAGAGACGCGTGTAATAGAATATGTATATCACCAGTTACTGTGTCGAAAATATTCAAATACATTTTGGTACAAAAGATTATATCTACTAATAAAAAATAGCTTTAAAGAAAGAAAATAACCAAAACAGTAAAGGACACAAAATATATTCTGTTGTTATTTAGTGTTTTGGCATTTTTTATTACTTTATTTATTCGACAATTACTCAGCTCACATACCTTATTTCATTAAATATCCTCTGAATAAGACAAACGATAGAAACGTGACGAAATCAACATTTTTCTAAATATAATTTCTAATTATTGAAGAAAAATACAAATCATTTATTAACAATGACTGTTAAAAAAGCTGTCAACCCTGATTGTTCACTGAAGAACTTCCTGACTCTTTAACGAGAAGAATCTAGTTTCCTCTCGATGTTTTCATCGACATGAAGGCAAAAAATTTTACATAGTATTTGTACTTATAGTAATTAAAGTTAATAAAGCCACAAAGAGTTGCTTGACACCTTCACTAGACATTGCTTGATGCGATCGATCTAGCTGAAAAGTTTTGATAAGCTCAAAATCAATATCATTGCCCGAATATACGGAAATTATTTTATTCCATGTACATTGAATGGATGTACATGTCATTTTTAACATGGGACACTATAATAACATTGTCTTAAAACATTTTTAATGCAAAAGCTGACGATGAATTGGGCTACCTAATTGTATGTCACTATTGCCATCGCATTGGCGCTGTGAGACATAACTATACTGTGGAGTCAACTATTGGGACTAATTAGTTCCTCCAGTTTGCGGCTCTAATAATTACACTGGTCTACTCACCCTTCAACTGAAACTAATAAATAGTATCTAATAGTTTTGTGATGGATTCTTTTATGATTGTGCGTTATATATTCGGACCGGGTTGCACAAAGCTTCAATAATGTCTGCAAAGGTGTACGACCTCCTAACGATCTGAAAATCCTGTTCCCACTCCTAGCTTAAGTTTTACGCTTAATTGGAGAAATCTTATAAATTCTTAAAATAAAACATCTATTTTTTTTGTTTTCAATAAGCCGAACTTCCGAAACGCATTATTTGAAATCTATATAAAATGGTTTGTACCTCAAAATGTAGTAAGCCTGATGTTACGAACATTACATATATACGTGCGTATTATTACTATATAGAGAAATGGAATGGCGTAAGAAATATAAAGTCAAATAAAAATATTTGAACTAATTGAATTACCAAAAACACACACATATACACATTCACTATACTATTATTGTAATAATACTTCACAATTATTTTTAAAGCGCGTGTCGTGATCTTGTGACAGGTGTGTGTAACCCACGTGGGTTACAAATGAAAAATAATTAATTCAATAAACGATTCTTGAAATGAAAGCATTTAGACATAAACGTAAATACTGGTTTTGTGTTACGCACACAAACCGACAAGGAGACATTATTTTTTATATGCAAACTCGAATTTATAACTAATAATATAAAATACATTTGAAATGTAGAATGCATCTATTTTTGTATTGAACTGATCGATAACTAAATAATTATATTTCGCTGCTAGAACAATACTCTACCTTTTGGAGCTTAATGCTGTTGTGCGGTAGACAAATCATCATCATCAACAGCCAATCATTGTCCACTGCTGAACATAGGCCTCTCGAAGGTGCGCTAAAGCTCCCTGTCCTCCGCCTTCCGCATCGAGTTGATGCCCGCCACCTTCTTAAGGTCATCGGTCCACCTGGCTGGAGGACACCCTACGCAAAGACAAAGGTAGACAAATAACAAATAGTAATACAATTAAAAATTTAAAAAACACGTAATTACAAATTTAGTACTAAATCAATCTGAATAAATAATTTTGACAATGTTTTTGATTTTGTTACACGTTTAAGGAAAAGTTTGCGGAATTAAAGGATTATAAAGACTTTCAGTACAAAAAATAAGGAAATCTCATTAAAAGAAACTTTTTAATGAGCTTAATTTTATTTTCATTTGACAATAAATTTATATTTACAAAATGATATTCACAATAATCAAATTATACGACACATTCTTTATTTTGAATTTTGCGTAACTATATGGTGATATGATTAACGTAGCGGAACTTTAATTTAATTCGTTTAACTTCCAACATTAAAAGGTACCCGACTGATTTACATTTTGTTATTAAAAGAACAGCTCTACCGGTAGTGCACGGTCAAATTAATGCGAGTTGTTGACAAATTACATCAATTCATCATTTTAACCATTCAATTGCAAGCGGTTCCATGCGTTTTTAATTATTTTTATTGTTTAAATCTCGTCCAATTATTCGTTTCTAAAAAAGAATACGAGGCGTCTAAATATTTTATTTTTATTTATTTATTAAGGTTTACCAACAGTTGTTTACACTGAATATAACATATAATACATTTAAAATATATATATAGAATAGAGTAACAACTAATTATAGGTAAACACCGCTTGTAATTATACATAAAAAGAAATAAGTAGCTACAGCACATTCATTTAACACTAAATGTATATAAACTAAAACTTAATTACACCAATAGACACGAAAAAAAAGTATAACAAAAAACAAAAATATGTATATCTGAAAGTGTCTTATAAAAGTAGTTTTTTTACTAATCAAAGTAAGATAAGCCAGATATCTTAACGATTTATTATTTGTTACCTAAAGCCAATAGAACATAAGGTTCATCGGTAAAGCTCTCGATCGCGTGGTCCGGTACCTTATATTTTTTAAATACATTTTTATTTAAAACAATTAAATTTAATGAAATAACCATACACAGTACATAATACAACTGCTAGTCCCACACTTTTATACATCGAATCAAAACATTGCAAAATGAAATAAAAACATTATGATTAGTTAAACATGTTAGTAAAAACATTTAATATAATAATACAATAAACATTTAGATAAAGAAAAATAAAATATAAATCAAAATAAATTATTTTGACAATGTTTAGGTTTTGTTTGCACGTTTAAGAAAATCTTTGCGGAATTAAAGGATTTTAAAGACTTTCATTAAGTACGAGAGGTAAGGAAATGTCAGAAAAAGAAACACAGCGACACTTCGTTTGGGTTTCTTTTCATTCTATACTGTTTGTTTTCGACGCGAGATCTCTTAATTAGAAAGAAAAAATCAAAAGCAAAGTGCGAGTCGATTGCACGACGCTGATTTTTTACGGTTTAAATATCGTGATTTAAGTTTATTTTTTATTAAAAAATTTTAAAGTATACTTATGATTATGATTTAATAATATAATTTGATTTGTTGCATATAATAGATAGTTTATGTGGATATGGGGGATGAATAGGCTTAAATTCAAATGTTGGTTTTCTGCTTGATATGAATATAAAGATAAATAACTATTTGTACGTATATATGTGTCTTCTATGTGTTTTTTTTTTGTTTTCTACCGATTATTCAGTATAATTTAGCAGTTAAATATTCATTTAAAATTATTTTCAGTCTTTAACTGATTAAAAAACTCACAGTGAATGTTTACTTTAAAAATAACTTATCTCCTACAAATCTGTGCGCGTTGAAAGAATTGGGTTGATTCCATTCCGGTCGCTACGCTGTAATAGTCAATAACGTAATAGCTTTTGCTGTTTTACATCTATTATATACAAGTTTCCATGCGCTGTTTCTTGACTCTACTACTTCTCGACGTTGAGTAAATAAGATGCGAAATATAACAAAAAAACTCATATTTGGATTTATAATATTAGTAAGGATTTATACTATACAAAACCTTCAGACATTGACGATACTTTTTGAATGAACTCCGCATATACGCTGAGTAGTTTATTTATCTTCATTAAAAACGCGCTATACAAAGTGCTTCAAAGAATCGAAATTTAATTTCAAAAAGTCATAAATTTTCTTACTAATGTCACCCGCTAAAGCTGTTCTGAAGATTGTGTTGCAAATTTCAAGAATGTCGAGGCTTTCACGACGCCCCTTCTATACACTACTAACCTAATTTAAAAACGTTCGCATAAAACACTAATTATGTCTTTACTAGTTAATGTCGATCTTATATTTTGCTTGTTTGTCTTCTTCGATGTTGAATTTTCTTTCACTGCATAATTATACAGAGTATTTTTTATAGGGGCTGTGCTCTATTTCTCGACGAGGTTTGAAAAATAACACTAACAAAATACTATAATATTTTTTTACCTTTTCAAGTAAACAAATAAACTTGTTTTATTTTAATTACTGTACTATAATTTTAAGTTAATAACAGTGAATAAATAATTGTGAAAGTTTTAAAACAGATACATTTATTTGATTTATAAATCCCAAGGTTAAATTGCAAAAATTGTAAATAGTTTTCGAGTTGTTGTTTTCATTAGATTGATGTCAACAGATCAGAGGCTCATCACTGACTATTCACTAGGTAATTTCCTATAATATCACTTAATAACATTTGAAACAGATAACTAAACAAATAGCCCCACGTAATACAATTAATCTGTTTTCCGCTTGGAAGCGAATCTGAGAGGTGATGGAAGGTGCGGGGAGCTGGTTCAACGGCCGCGCGTTATGCAAGACGATAAGACGTGTTCGGTCGCCCTACCAGCGAACCAGCCGACTTTCACATTATCTTAGGTTAGGGACTTGAAATTTGTCTTGCAAAGCCAACTTAGCTCGACTCGCTGAGTCTTTGTTAGAAACAAACTTAAGTGATAAAACTCTTTAAGTTGTGTCAGGTTTTAAATGTTTTTTGTAACATTTTTTTATAAGGAATCTTATTCGAATGCTTTAAGATTATTTTCAGATAAAAAAAAGTTAATTTTAGAATGTAAATAACTGAAACTTCTTGATTACAAATATATATAATAAGTAACATAAAAACTGTAATACATAATTAGTTAATTTTGTGTGCTGATAAATTTTATGTTAAATGCAGTTACCATTAAGCTTAAAATAATGTTTTCGAAAGATAGAATAGGGAGAATGGATGTAAAACTAATTTAATTTTTTTCAATAGTTTAATCAACTAGAATAAAAATCACTTGCATCGAATCAAAGTAAGAGTATTAAAATATACTTAAAGTTTAGAGCCCTTGACGTTAGTAAGTACAATTTGAACAATGTAGCGCTGATCGTTTTAACGGAAAACTCCATGTATGCATAAAATGTTTCCTTCTAGCAATGCGATCAAAAATATTTTATATATATATATAAGTTATTGGGTTTTTCTGTCAGAAAATTCTCAGTAGCAGCCCGGAACCTCGGAAAGCACGTAAAGCCGTTGGTCCTGCGCCTGAACTCTTTCCGGTCATGTCGGATTGCTGTTCCATCGGATTATGAGAGTTAGGGAATTCAGATTGCACCTGTGATTGCGCACACACTTGTGCACTATAATATCTCCTGCGCAGTTGACTAATCTTTCTTGAGATTGGCCGCCGTGGCCGAAATAAACAGCTGACTATTTCAATGTAAACGCATCATTATGCTCATTAAAATAATATAATGAATAAAATATAACATAAGACACATACAGCCACATATTATATTATATTTTTATTATTCATTCAAACAAGGTATATTTATTCGAATAGCGTAATTGACTCAGCATGATTTGAACACACACTGTCACCCGCGCTGGTTTTGCTGTGTCAATTACCAAATTCCTGCTGCGGCGAAAAACTTGATATCATTACTGATATATAATGCCAAGTTAGAGAAATGTTTATGGAGCACTAGCTGTCATTCAAAAATTGATGTACACGTGCGTAAGTAACATGCAAAACACATTTTATAACGTGAATATGTTACCATTTACTTATATTAAATAAATAAATTGTAAAGTTGTTGTAAAATAAATATATTTACTGTACAAATCTTTAAATAAATTGGGCAAAAAAAAAAGCAAAAATTAAAAAAAAAAATCTAAAAATTATTTTCGTCTATGAGATATTTGCCGCATTACTAGGTAATTAGTCGAAATTAACACTTGGACTGGTTGTCCATGATACTATTATTTTTCAGTAGGTAAACGATATTAAAGCCGAGATGACCTAGTAGTTAGAACGCGTGATCTTAACCGATTTTCATGTGCTTAATTTGTGTTTATAATTCATCTCGTGCTTACGGTGAAGGAAAACATCGTGAGGAAACCTGCATGTGTCAAATTTTACTGAAATTAAACCACATGTGTATTCTACCAACCCGCATTGGAGCAGAGTGTGGGATAAGCTCCAAAACTTCTCCTCAAAAGGGAGAGGAGGCCTTAGCCCAGCAGTGGGACATTAACAGTCTGTTACTTTACTACTAAACGACAGTAATAAATAATTATTTATAATTGTACGATAAAAATCCTTTTTTTTTACTTTTCTTGTAATCGTCAATCTTATTATTCTGTAGTGTTGTGTGTAGTAATATTTTATTGGAATTCATTAGCCCTAGATAAATTGATTAAAATTGAACGAATGAAGCCTTATAAAATAGTAGGTTATAGCTTAGCAGCGGTGCTATGATATGAATTCGTATTATTATTTTTTTAACTTAAATTTATAAAATATATTTTGTAGGTATTATTTATTTCTATAAATATGTATAATGCATTTGTATTTCAATATCAGTATCTATGAAAAACTAACCTTAACTTGGTTTATTTATGGTCTTTTGCTAGAAATAAAAAGTTATGTTTTATAAATCAACTAAATTATATATATTATAAATATGTTAACGAAATTTAACAAGTATTTAGCTTAATATATTTATATCAAGCTGCATCTTCACAAAATATAAAAGTTATTAACTGTCCTGTTGTCCACACGTGTTAGTTAACTATCCTTAGCATTAGTAGTTAATGACATAACAGATTGAACGGTAAATGTATTAATTTATTGAGCTTATAGTAAGGCAATTAGCTTCATGCCATTTCAGCAAAGGGCTTTGAACGTTTATAATTATAACCTATATATTAATCCTTTTACAGATTAATAATTAAGCCTTACAATGTCATAAAAGGTATTAGGTGATATTCTTTATACCAATAAGTTATAAATTAAATTCTAAATATATTATAGACACTTTATTTTATAAAAAATGGTGCTAGTTAGCTTGTTACGGGAAGCTATTATATATATATATATTGTAGGGTAAATTAATGTTCTAAAATCTCCACTGCACCGCCAATTTCAACGATCAAACGAGACTTCAAAAAAACCATAGTACTAGACATTAACTTTTTAGCTAAAATTTTTTCGATGAATCGCTAAATAACTAATAAAAACTATTGAATCGATTTTAAAGAAAACATAATAAATTTTTCTATGTAAAATTACGTTGTATAAACTTATTTGCGTGTCAATATCATACCGTTTTACGTTTGTCATCAATAAGCGATCTCATATAGTAAATTTATATAAGTTTCACCATCTTATAAATCAAATTAAATATTAAATCATTGTTTATCTTAACCCAATATATACATACATTAATAAAAATAATAAATATCCTTACTTCGGGTTTTAATAGTAATTTGTAGTTTTTTAATGTGTTTTTTCCAGTTTAGCAAAAATGCAAAGCAAGCAAGCGTTTTATTGTTATTATTACTCTTTGTTTATTCAAATATACATTATTAACGTATTAATTATCGCAATATTTCGTATGTCTGGATATTGGTATTAAAATATTGCTATATGCGTAAAACAAATTATAATTATGATATTTTAAAATTGAACTGATATGGCGCAGTGGCTTGAATAAGCTCCAAGCTTTATCTTCAAGAGGTGAAGCTTAGCCCAGCTGTGTGACAATTAGGATTGTTATGTTACTGTTTTTTTAAACAAATATTAATTTGCAATATACTGTAACCAAATGCGTTAGATTTAATAGTACTTATTATAATAGTATTGACGCACAATCAATATTTAGGCAAGAGATCGTTTATTAGTTGTCACATTTGGATGTGTAGGCGTTAACTTAGTTATCTGTTAAAAGTTGATGGGCATATCAATACATATCGATGAGTTTTGACATATCTAGATTAACGTAATAATAATATATATTTTTGAGATATAACTTAATATGACCCTCACGTAGTTGGACATAAAATTCGGTTCAATCGATATTGAAGCTAACGCTATTAAAACAATAACAGATACACAAAATCGAAATCATTTTCATGTTTAAAATGGAGAAGAATCTCGAAATAACGACGACATTAGCTTAGTTTATTTGTCACAATAAAGAAAATAGTAAATATTGTATTTTACACGCAGCAATCCAACATGAAGGCATTAACGAATACTAATTAATTATCTAATTTATTTAATTCATTTATACGTATACTGTACTTGTAAAGTTACCTGGACTCTTTTCAGTAAGACTAGGATGGCATGGACTTTTTTGACAGTACGTTAAAGAAAACTATAATTTTAACGATCAGCAATGATGATGAATTAAATAACCTCGTAAATAGATACCAATAATTATTTGTGTTACACATCATGTCGAACCTTGCATATCTCCAATAAAATTTTACCACGTTTATGTATAACCGAAACTACTACGAAGTGTGGTAGAATAAACTCCTATCCTTTTCTATAAGAGGACAGAAGTTCTAGCCGTTGGACTTTTTCGGCTCTAACTTAATTTTCTGTAGATATGTAATATTTTATTAAAATCGTAAACCATAAATTTCTATTTAATCATTTACATGTTAGAGGAGCATTTTAACTGTATACTTTTACATGTACTATACTAGAGTGACTAAGTGAGTGAAAAGTAGGTCACAGTCATCTATGCAACTAGGGTTAACTATTCCTATAATGTTTCCTAAGCTTTGATTATGTATTTTTTTGACAATTAAACAATTGTTCTAATAATGTTTGTACAATATAACATTTCAATCAAGTTATTTATAAAGTAAAAACTTAAATTTCTCCATTTATTCCTTGTAAAAAATCACAGTCTCACATCACATCAATCACGTCTAAATGATGAAGTAATAAGAAGTATACTATATTAAAAAAACTACTTTATTAATTTAACTAAATTAACTTATATACTTATAATGATTTAAATTAAAGAACATAACTTTATTCAATAGCAATGAAATTGAGAAGGAATTCCCTTCTAGCTGTACTGAAAAAATAATAATCATCGAAATAGATTTAATTCTCAATTCGTCTTCTTTTTATGACGTCGGTCAAAACTGAATATGTAACCTTTGTGATTGAATTCCTGTATGAATGTACATTGATGATATAGAAATATCAAGCAGCCACGAACAAGATAGACAAGACGGAAACCTAACTATATATTCGAAATGTATGCTTCAACTAAAGAGAGCTTCATTTGCACAGGACTTGACCATTTTGTGATATCTGTTTCAATAGTAGTCTGTTCTGTATTATTCTCTTATTACTATTCCATACGTTTTACGTTTATAGTAGCATTAAATTTGATTGTTTTTATGTAACAATGCAACGCAGAACGGAATATTCTCGGACGATGGAATTAGAGAGATTCCGGAAACGAATTCTGTCTTGCCTACAGTTTATCACTCGCTGAAATTAGGGGTTCTAGGAGTCAATATTTGGAAACATACGCTAATTAATGTTTCGTACGTTATAGCCAGGGGTCAAGTCATAGCTGACTTCGTCATCTTCCCACCTCGCTGGTCTGTCTAAGAGAATACTTTAGTAATCATCGTAATTGTATGAGTAAATTCCGTATTATATGTATATATAATGGATGTTGGTATATTTACTTGAGATTAATTGAATTTTACCATTAAGCTAAATTGTACTATTCGTTCTCTGGTAGCTCAGCTCTAAATCAGCTTGACGGGTTCAAAACATATTTTTTATATCATACGGTAATATATGTCGTGGAATACATAGTACTTATTTAATTATTCAAAAATTATATTTATCATCATCAACAGCCAATCATTGTCCACTGCTAAACATAGGCCTCTCCCGAAGTGCGCCAAAGCTCCCGGTTCTCCACCTTCCGCATCCAGTCCGTGCCCGCCACCTTCTTAAGGTCATTTGTTCACCTGGCTGGAGGACGACCTACACTGCGTTTGCCGATCCGCGATCTCCACTTTAGGACTCATCTGCACCAACGACCATCGGTCCCACGACATACGTGACCGGCCCACGTAAAATTATATTTGGACAAGTAATAATGGTTATACTATACTCCAAATCGAACTCATGCCACGAAAACTAGGCCATGCCCCAAATCATATTTAACTGGAACATATATTTCATTTCATAGTTGTTTACAATATACATAGTACTTAATTATGTTTGGTCGGTACGTATACAGTAAAGGCTATACAATCAAGATTAACATCAAAATATCTTTAATTAAAGTAGACTCATAAACGTACTCTTGAATAGTCATGTTACAATATTGAATTAAATGTAAAACTACTACTTACCTATCTACATAGGCGTGATAATCAAATACAATTAAATATATTATATATTGACTTTACGAAGTCGGAAGCTAAGTTTTATAACTTATCTATACAATGCCTGTACAATTATTGTCACTTTTATGAATATATTATTGTAAATACATAGACAAAGTTTTTATAAACATATTGTGATTAGTATGAAAGTATATAGAAAATATATTTACTTTCTTAAAAATACCCCGGATTGAGTCTCGAGCACCAAGATTATAATATTAAGTTACAATATATGTAGCTTTATCCAAAAAGTGGAAAGCTGTCAGACATAATACTAAAAAATTAACCAAACTAATCAAGCAGTATCAACATAAGTTGCTTGTCTAACTTTTCTAGCCTGAGTCTGTGTCAGTAAATGATAGTCGTTGACGCGCCTTATGTAATACCAATAGGAAATATAGAATGCAGTGTATGTCAATGATAGAAATATATGAAACGACTGTGAACGCCGATGCACTCGGTATGTCTGCTATCAGGGCACGCACGGTTCAATTAATCCGATGAATAGAATATTTTTTTTTGCATTATTTTGGACATAATGTTACATTTTATCAATTTCCTTTTTAAATGTTAGTTAAAACTTTTTTTTCTTTTAAGTAATCATGTGTGTAATACACAGAAATATATATACTAGAGTAATATTTTAATTCTACTTAAGTAAGGGTAATTAATCTTATTTTTTTTAAATCTCGACGTTCTCAACATTTATTTATTTAATATTGCTTTGCTCAAAGTTTGAATATTTGTTTTATACAGAGTGTTTTATTGTGTGTGTGTGTGTGTGTGTGTGTGTCATTGAATATCTATATACAAAAATTCAGCCGAAGCATGTTTGTGATCACAAAACTCGAAAAGTACTCGAATCGATTGTCATGGAATTTTGACACAACGTTTAATTTCAATGAGATTATATTTTTGTAGTTAAGTAGAACCTGTTAGATCCCGGACGCCCATCGAGCGTAATTTCGGTGTATTTCATTCTTTCACTTACACACACTACTAAACGATATCGATAAAGTAATATATGCCAAAGTATCAGGTCTTAAAATCGATAATGAGTTCTTTGTCGTTGTGACCAGTAATATGTCACGCAGACTATGTGGAGCAATCAATACAAATTCACTGTGTATGATCGATGGAATATGCCCTTTGTTCACCTTTCTCTGCACACAACATTACGAATTGCGGTCATCTTTTAAAAACCTTGCGCTATCAAGTTGTCATTTATTTTCGTTTTCTGTATAATATAACGAACAGCCTATTCTAATAATAATATTATTTATATATGTATTCAATACGAAGATTCGTAGCTCACTTCATTTGACATTTATATGCACGGCTGTGACACTTTATTCGATTTACTACCGGTGCTAACTTGGAGTTTAATTGACATGCTAGATTTGCAATCTGTTACCTTAAACCATTAATGTCATAAATTTAGTTTTAATTATTAGTATTATAAAGTTTGTTATAGAAAAACATTCAGATAATGCAAGTAAACGAACCTCTTCTGGGCAAAGGCCTCTCTTGGAGTTCATTCCACCACCATGCCGCTATAATGCGCGTTGGTGGATAAACATATGGCAGAAAATTTCATACGACACATGTAGGTTTCCTCACGATGTGTTCCGTCACGACACGGCACGACACCAATTAAACACACAAATAAACCTCAATGGCACATGCTTTGGTTTGAAACCGCAATCGTTAGTAGAGATTCACATGTTCTAACCACATGGCAGTATTGTTGTGAAATTAGACACATGTAGGTTTCCTTATTGCCAAGCACGTGATAAATTATAAACACAAATTAGGCACACGAAAACTCCATTGTGCTTGCCTGGCCTTGAACCCGGAATCATCGGTTAAGATTCACGAGTTTTAATCACTGAATCACCTCAGCTTTTTGGTATGATATAAATACAAAAGCGGTAATATAATATTTATTTACCATGCCCGACATACGGTATGATGCAGCCTGATTTTTGTGTAAGCAATTATCCGATAAAACTCACACGCCATCTATTGTAACTCTTCACGCATGTGTTACAGGTGTACAGTTTCAACTTAATCAGATGGATGGTGCGTGAATGCGTACAATACGGATAAAAACAACCACCATTCTTAAATACATGAAGATAAGTATAACGACTGTTTGTTTGCAGATTCAATTGCGGTTTTTTTTACGAAATTCAATATTATCGTTGCTGATTTTTACCGGTCGTAAGCGGGCTATTATACTACCTGAATAATAACTCGACTCGGTGGTAAGGTTTTGTACAAGCCCACCTGGGTACGCAATCGTCACATAATCTACATCCAAACAGCAATATTTAGTATTGTCGTGTTTCGGTATGAAGGCTGATTGAGCCAATGTAATTACATGCATAATGTCCTAATTCCCAAGATTAGTGGCGTTTTGAAGATGTAATGAACGTCTTTAACGCCAATGTCATTGGGTGGTGTTGAACACTTACCATCAGATGGTCTATTTGTCCGTCCACCTACCTGTTTATAGAAAAAAAAATCAAACAAGTTATTTACGGACGACTCAATAATGTTTTGTATGATTCTGTTCCGGTAAAGGGTGAACGAACCGATGCAATTGTGAGTAAGAGAACTCACGGATGGCACCACTATGGCAATGTCAGGACCTTGTTGAATGTTTTTGACATTGTCATTTATTTTACGTCCACACTATTTAATTAGCTTATATATTTTTTATTATATTAAACAAATATAAATTACAAACGTTTATAACCATTACTTGACTGAGCTTATGCCGTGACTATTTATTCAGAATTTATTATTTTTAATAGAATTTAATTATGTAACTTAAGTTATATATTCTAATAGCGGTATTTTATATTGCCTCACTTTTCCCGAGTCAAAATGATACAATTAATAAATAAATAATTATTTACAGTTTATTTATACACGCATCAAATAGAATTTCTCAAAGGATCCCGGAGTCCGGAAACACCTACCACATCCAGACCAGAAGAAATATTCGTATAGCCTTTTAAAATAATTGTCACGTTTACACCATCGAATCAGAAACCGAAGTGTAGCAACAGTTACAAATGAACTAAAGTATAAAATTAACTATTAAATATTGTAATGATCATTTTATAATCTTGGAACTCAAGACTCCCTTCGGGATGTTTTTAGCAAAGTATAGTTACATTCATAATATATATATATATATATATATATATATATATATATATATTATGACTGTAACTACTATGTAACTACTGTAATGTATATATACTGTATATATATATACTACTGTAATGTAATGTGTATATGTGTATGTAACTACTGTATACTTATACTTACGTACTATACTTATACTTATAATTATCGATATAATTGATTTGATTGATTTTTATTTCAATTCGCTTCATCAACTGAGAAATATTACAGAAATTCTCTTCCAAAATATACGACGGCTAACGAGCCGACGGGTGTTTTACAGTCTAGTCTTTTTTAGTTTTATAGTCGTCGAATAGTAATAGTTACTTATAACACGTATATAATTGAACGTACAATATTTCCAATGCAACTGAGCATTAAGCTCGTACAAAATTTATATTCGTACTGAAAACAAGTAGCTCGCGGCATCGGGATTTAACTAGTCACAGGTTTTGGTATTGACATATTATTCCTTTGAAATACATGACTTTGAATTCACGTCGGTATTTCATAATTTCTACAAATACATGAAAAGCCGCGTTAATAAATAATTACTACATACTATTGTATATAGTACCCAAATGCATATAGAAAATATACATAACACGATCAAGTATTGTATAGAAGTGTAATCTTTACTATGATTAGTATTAAATTTAAAAAGAATATAATGTCACTGTTACGACTTACATCTTTCAATTAAATATAAACCATAGAAGTATTTTTACAAACATTTTTTAAAGTTCTTTATTGTTTCGAGTCTCCAGTACTTATGTCGATTTTGAGAAAGTATGCATATAAACTAAGTATGAAACTAGTTCATGGGTAAGGAGAATAATTTTCTTTTCGAGCGGAGTGCGCTGTAGCGTTTTAAATAAATTAACTAATACTTGATTTAAGCTTATCCGCTTATATATAAAATCGCACGACACTAGACGAACTTTTTATAATTATTAAGTTACATTATATTAGGTTGGCATCGTAATTCTCAGTTATTTTTTCTTATTTTTTAATTTGCTTGCATTACACTGTGTAGTTTTTGTAACATAATTTGATCAAGTGTTGTACTTATAAAAGGGTTTGTTTCTTGAATTCATACAATAAAAATTGTCCAAAAGTAACTGTCAAAGTGTGTCGATTTTTTTTGGCAAAAAACTTTACATAAATTCTCTCGGTGTTCAGTACCAAATTCCAAAAATGTGTTTTATAAAGATAAAAACAAAACATGTAGAAACTAACTAAACCACAATACAGTCTTACAAGAAAGTTTTCTGGAGTAAAATTTACTTGTTTTCACAGTCAAAGTTTACGCGCCACTAACGCGTTTGAACTTGCATCTTATCATTGAAATAAAACCACACGCATGCAACTTTAATACTCTATATATTGAGGCTTGATTTACGACGTTTTGTATGCGGTTTCGATATGGCGGAAAGTTAAAATTTTATTCCGGTTTGCGCCACAGTTATACTCCAGGGATCCTAGCCCGAACGGACGACACGCATCAGTCGCACGGTATAGTAGGTAACCTTTATATCTAATAAATATAAGCACTGTGCATCAATAACTTTTACTGCCTTGGAGTCATATAGGGTGGCCACTAAATTAACGTCATTTTGAAGTAGTTTTGTATGAGTGGCATAAATATCTATAGATTTTTGCCCTTTATCGATTTTAAACAGCAAAGAAATCGACCCGACTTAAGTGCATGTTTTCTCGACAAATTTGAGTGCCAATAGAAAGCGTTGCCATATCCACGCAGGTTCAGATGCAGGAACGAGCTTGGTTCACTATGATAATTTAGTTTTTCACATCCCGATGCAATGTCGAGTGCCTTCTTGTGCCTTGCTGCGATGTAGTGAGCTGTCGAGATAATCCAATTTTCCTTAAACTCCTCTTAAGTTCAAACTCTATTGCCAGTGATTAAGATCTATTTTCGATTGGTGCATACATTTTCAGGTTTCAGGTGAGAAAAATAGAACACGTCAATCTATATCAAGTCAACGTACATATAGTACGTTGGTGCATCGTTGGCATGTTATACGGCCTTAATAACCTTGTTTAGCAGGTGTTTATATAAACACTGATTTCTCTATTTCTGTCATCATTGATTTGACAATCGAAAGAAGTAGATACAGCATTGTTTCACTAATCACGCGTTAAAAAACATTTAGAAGTAAAGCCCATAATGTTTAATGTATGTACGTTTATCGTTATGTCAAATTTAATATGAAATTATTTATATTCGATAATTTAATATATTTAAATCTGTACATATCTGTATTTTAAACATCTCGAAATAACAGCGAAACTGATGGTAACTAAAATTTAATTAGTAAATATTTCGTGATTAAAAACTGCATGACCACATTAAAAAAAGAACCGTTTGATTAAAAATAAAATACCATGATTTAAGAACTTTAATTCGATTATAAGAAAAAACCATAAGATTGTTGCTTTGCTTTAAATGCATTCTACGCAACACGATCAATGAACTTACTGAAAACGCGTGATAGATAAATTTTGGCTGATAGACTAAAAAAATGCGTAAACAACTTTGTTTCATTTAAATTTAAAATCTTACAGTATTTTATAATATTGGTTATATTTAAGATTTCTCTGAGATAATATATTTAATATAAAGTTCGGGAATAAAGCGCAAATAACAAAAGATCTTTGAAATCGTATTTGGAGATAGAGAAGCCAGACGGAACTAATAAATACAGTATTTCGCATTCTATGGACACGAGACCTATTGTTAGCGAAAACAATTTAATATAGGAACAGATCTTATTGCTTTTCGACGTAATTAAAGATTGTTTATATATTCTTTAATTATAACAAAAGTTGTATTTATTGCTATATATACTAATCAGTAGGAATAAATGAATACTTAAGTTAGTAATAGTTTTATTTGATTATTCCTATTGAGAAAGGTAGTAATATTCTATCACTGCTTAACATGACGGTACAACCAATAGGCGGAGCAGTAACGATTGACTCAGATGAAACCGCGTGGAGTTGCTAGTCTTATATTCTATAGCACGTCGGAGATACCATTCCATTAACCCTTTTTTGTAAAATGTAATTTAAGAGTACCATGTGGGATATATATAATATGATATGGATTGCTATACAACTTCAAGATTGCCTAGAAGTTTGTATTGTAATTGAAAATTACTTTAAGTAATTAAGTCTTTCTATCGGTTCGGGTCTTAGCGGTTAACTAAGTATATACAGTAACAGCCTGTTAATGTCCCACTGCTGGGCTAAGGCCTCCTCTCCCTTTTGAGGAGAAGGTTTGGAGCTTATTCCACCACGCTGCTCCAATGCGAGTTGGTAGATTACACATGTGGCAGGATTTCAATGAAATTAGACACGTGCAGGTTTCCTCACGATGTTTTCCTTCACCGTCAAGCACGAGATGAATTATAAATACAAATTAAGCACATGAAAATTCAGTGGTGCTTGCCCGGGTTTGAACCCACGATCATCGGTTAAGATTCACGCGTTCGAACCACTGGGCCATCTCGGCTTATAACTAAGTATATAAGTTATAATATTTATAGCGTTGACTGGGTTCGGGCATTCAAAATAATCAAATACATAAATAATACCTTAATAATATATTAGTATAATAACAATACCACTTCTCATTAATAACTGTGTTCCGGCATTGATTCAAAAAATACGTATAACTACAGGAAAAAGGGACATAACAATTATGTTTTACGGTTGGCAACTCATTATCTAGTCTATTATTACTCAATATAATTAAAATATTAATGCGATAATATGATTTTCTAAATGTACTTCGGGCCTTGGTGGCTCAGAGGTTAGAATACGTAAATCTTAACCGAAGATTGCGGGTTCAAAAGTCGGCCAAACAACACTGAGCTATAATGTGATTAATTTGCATTTATAATTCATCCCGTAGTCTGCAGTGAAGGAAAACAAACATTTGAAAAAAATATTAAAATAAGCTTCTAACCTTGTCCTTGAGAGAGAAGGGTGCTTCATCCTAGCAGGTACCACACATTTACTTCATAGATGCCTCGTTGGTCTAGATGTAAGACTGCAGATCCCTAGTCCTACGTTCAAATCTTAGGTCGGGCCCATAAAGTTATTGGATTTTTCTGTCGACATATTCTCAGTAGCAGCCCCGAGTCTGAAAGTTGGAAGTATATACACTCACGTACCTCGGAAAGCACTTAAAGCAATGGTCCGGCGCCTAAACTCTTTCAGGTCATGTCGGATTGCCGTTCCATTGGATTATGATAGAGACGAAAGAGTGCATCTGTGTTGGCGCAGACACTTGAGCACAGTAATAGTCCTGCGAAGTTTCCTAGTCTCCCTTGAGATTGGCCGCCGTGGCCGAAATCGTTCAGGAGGACATCGCCTTGAGATGATGAGAGCTCACATGAGAGTCAGCGGACCAATTTGTCACTAAAATATATTCATTAACAATAGTGAACAAGTTACGATAACCCGATATAATTTGAGTAATTGTAATGAAAGTTAACTTACTAAATTAATTTTCGTATTTCTAAAAACAAATGTTCATTATGGGTGCTATATATTACTTCCAGCTTCGCTTTATTCGCTTATATTTTCCATAGATTTCAAAACGTTAATATTTTCTGAATATCTGCCGACATAATAACATAAGTGCATTTATAGAGAAGTGGTAAAGTGAAGAGAGATGTCGGCTGCCCGAGTTACGTGCGACTGCCTTCTTAAATATAGGAACCATGTTTAACCATATAATCTTATTCCAGTGAAGATACGAACCGAACAGTTTCCTAATGTTTGTTTTAGGTTCATCCACGTTAATAAATTACAGATTTAATATGTATTTCTGAAAACAAAACCACACTTGTACGTCAATTTTAAAAAAGATAATAAGATGAAGAGGAAAGAAATTGTAGTATGTACGGAAAAACTACTTTTGTAATAAACAATAATTCAATTGTTCGACATCTTATTTTTTGTCACTGGAAGCACTCATTTATGCCTGATCCCCCCACATTAAGTAGGTGGGTTCTTTGGGACCCACCGGCACTGCGTGCACTGGAATGCCTGCTTAAAAAACCAGTACCCAATCCGTTTACCGTGACGCCGATGATTGGTCCGCCTCTGCGGTCTTCTACTATTTAGAGGGCTTCCCAGGGTACAGACATCCTTCCAAGCCCCGTGCTTACGGTGGGGGGAGGAGGAGCTCATAGTTCTCGTTCCATAAACCCCTTCCGCGATATAATTAATACTTAAATGTTTTTGTCATATAATTATCGTACTTTTAATGACATTGTTTATAAAAAAAACTATTTAATCTGTATTGTTTCTTTGGGAATAATAAATGAATAAAAATTGTTATAAAATCCCTTAAATTGTAATATTTATATCATTTTCTAGTAATTATTTGGATAAACACTTGTGTTTGCCAAATCAATTTCAAATTAAAGGATCTTTACCTGCTCTTTTTAAAAATATGCATTTCTATTTTCCAAATAATAATTAGTGCCTACGTATTTCATAATCGGAGCCAGTAGTTTTAGCAATAAAACGAGATGTTTAAAATAAACGCGTGAAAAAATACGCGATCCGTGTTGCACGATGCATTAGCATAGTACGGACGAATAAATCGGTTGGCGAAATTTTATAACTCATTGGATGAAAAATATCACGGGATAAAATTCTTATTTTACTCCTGTGAGCCGGTACGGGTATCTAGTCATATATTACTATCATATATACTAATCATATATTACTCAAATAGTAGTATTATACACGGACAAAAGAAAAATGTAATTTTACTTTGTAAGCTTAAACATATACAATTTTTGTTATAATACTTAATCAGTTAATTAATCTTAGTCAAACTAAATCAATTCTCAATAATGTTGTATTAAATTTAGAGAAGATAAGGAAATCGCTGATCATATGAAATAGCATTATTTGAATGAAACATATGACGAACCTTTCCATTTATCACCTTTATTCCATTTTTTATTCCATGTATAAAATCTTATATTTTAATATCTTATTATTAACGTGAAAGTAATGAACTTTTTCATGGAAAAGGGATATTATATTTTCTATATTGCTCCTTAATCGATCGCCATGAGAATTTGTATATACATAAATAAATACTAGACGTCTGCCGGGTTTTACAAAGATTATATATATAAGCTGCTCAAATTCTTCGTACGGGATACGACCTCGTAATAAAAAAAAATGTATTTGAAAAATCCTGGAACTCGTAGTTCTACCGATCCAATCTAAGCCATCGGGAGACACCCATAATCACAAATAAAAAAACCATCAAAATCGTTCCACTCGTTTAGGAGAAGTTCAGTGTCACACATATACAGATTAATTATATTCATATATAAAAATATACATACACGGTTCACTATCAGAAAAATATCGTGTAAACTAAACAAAAAACAGCTGAATTTAGAACCTCTTTATTGAATACATTTAGCAGCCGTTTTTTGTTATGTAATAACTTATCTAGCTCGCTAAAAGTATCTCGGTAGTATGCGCAAGACGTCCCCCGACAAGACGGAGTGGGTACCGCTGGTTTTGTAGTGGGTATTCCGGCGCCTTCAGCGCCGGCGTCCCACATATTATAATCCCACTAAAAGTATATTGTGCCGTGTGGTGACGGCGACGAATATCACCACCCCATCTCATCCCGTGGGGGGCGTAGAAGTCGACCCGAGGGAATATACACCAGAGAACGGGCAGCAGCGTCTCTCTGAGTACTATGACTAACTTACTGCGATCGCCAACCCGTCTGCCAAGCGTGGCGATTATGGCATATCCCCTCATGATTCGCGCAACTAAACCACGGCCCCTAGTCCCCGGCAGCCCTGCTATTCCTAGCCTTGGTAACAGCTGTGGTAACGGCGGGGCAGGGGGTGCTAAGAATCCCCGGCAGATTTCGTGTTACCAACACCGACGACCTCTGGCCCTGGCAACATATAACACGCGTACACTGCGGACCGACGAGAAGATCATCGAACTGGAGGAAGAATTGAGCAGGTTACACTGGGATATCGTCGGATTATCCGAAGTCCGAAGACAGGGGGAGGATACGATGATCCTGAAATCCGGTAACCTTCTCTATTTCCGAGAGGGCGATCAACTGTCTCAAGGTGGTGTCGGGTTCATAGTCCACAAGTACCTCGTTAACAACGTTGTGAAAATCGAGAGTGTGTCGGCTAGGGTGGCGTACCTTATACTCAGAATCACCAAGCGGTATTCTTTGAAGGTCATACAGGTATACGCGCCGACTTCGACACACTCCGACGATGAGGTTGAGGTCATGTATGAGGATTTATCTAAAGCCATACATACCAACAAGACTCATTTCACTGTTGTAATGGGGGACTTCAACGCGAAGCTGGGCAAACGATTCGGTGATGAGTTAAAGGTGGGACCTCATGGAATTGGAGACCGCAACACTCGGGGCCAGATGTTGGCCGACTTTATGGAGAAGGAGGGACTCTTTATGATGAACTCCTTTTTCAAGAAGCCAGGTCAGCGTAAATGGACCTGGGTGAGCCCTGATGGGAAAACCAAGAATGAGATAGACTTCATCTTGTCGACGAGAAGACAAATATTTAATGACGTCTCCGTGATCAATGCAGTCAAAACTGGGAGCGATCACAGACTCGTAAGAGGCTCGTTAAATATCAATGTTAAACTCCAGAGGTCCCGACTGATGAAGTCTACGCTCCGACCATCACCTCTTCAAATCCGAAATCCCGAAGCCTTTCAGCTCGAACTCCAAAACCGATTCGATTGCCTAGCAGACTGCGAGGAAGTGGACACATACAACGACAGGCTTGTGGAAACTGTCCGTACGGCTGGGTCTAAGACCTTCAAGACCAGCCGTACAAAAGGAACCAAAAAGATCTCTGCCTCTACCCTACGGCTTATGGAGGAAAGACGGAAAATGATTCTGACGTCCCCAGCTGATGCTGCCGGCTATCGGCTGATCAACAGACGGATTTCAAAGTCTCTAACTCGCGACACTCGCCAATTTAATACAATGCGCATTAAAGAGGCCATCGAGCGGAACAAAGGCTCTAAAGTGTTCGCCAGAGATCTGTCTGTTGGTCAGAGTCAACTGACAAGGCTGAAAACTGAGGATGGCAGAATAGTCACGTCAAGATCTGAGCTGTTGGAAGAGGTTGAGAAGTTCTACGGTCAGCTGTACACGACAGCTCAATCACCTGTCAGTAGTCATGCTGCAGATCCCAGAGCAAGACTAACCCGACACTACACTGAAGATTTTCAGGACGTCAGTCTTTTCGAGATTAGAATGGCTCTCGGACAACTCAAAAACAACAAGGCACCTGGTGATGATGGTATTACAGCCGAGCTTCTGAAGGCGGGTGGTACACCGATCCTCAGGGCTCTTCAGAGGCTTTTTAACTCCGTCGTTGCCAAAGGTCAAACGCCAAAAGCATGGCACAGAAGTGTGGTGGTACTTTTCTTTAAGAAGGGTGATAAAACCCTTCTGAAGAATTACAGGCCCATCTCACTGCTGAGTCATGTTTACAAGTTGTTTTCGAGAGTCATTACGAATCGTCTCGAGCAAAGGCTTGACGACTTCCAGCCACCCGAACAAGCCGGATTCCGGAAAGGCTTTAGCACCATAGACCACATACATACGCTGCGGCAAGTTATACAGAAGACTGAGGAGTATAACCAGCCACTTTGCTTAGCGTTTGTGGACTATGAGAAAGCCTTTGATTCGATCGAAACCTGGGCCGTGCTGAATTCTCTTCAAAGGTGCCAAATTGATTATCGGTATATCAGGGTGTTAAAGTGCTTGTACGAGAACGCCACCATGTCGATCCGACTCCAGGATCAGAGCTCAAAACCTATCCAACTGCAGAGAGGTGTAAGACAGGGAGACGTGATATCTCCGAAACTGTTTACCGCTGCATTGGAAGATGTTTTCAAGCTTCTGGACTGGAACGGACTTGGCATCAATATTAACGGCGAGTACATCACTCATCTTCGATTTGCCGATGACATTGTAATTATGGCTGAGACCTTGGAAGACCTCGGCACTATGCTCGATGACCTCAGCAGGGTTTCCCAACAAGTGGGTCTAAAAATGAACATGGACAAGACGAAAATCATGTCGAACATCCATGTTGCACCCACTCAAGTCAAGGTTGGAAATTCTGCACTCGAAGTTGTAGACAACTATGTCTACCTAGGTCAGACCATCCAACTAGGTAGGTCCAACTTCGAGAAAGAGGTCAATCGTCGAATTCAACTCGGCTGGGCAGCGTTCGGGAAGCTACACGATATCTTCTCATCCCAAATACCGCAGTGTCTCAAGTCGAAAGTCTTCGACCAGTGTGTGTTGCCAGTGATGACTTATGGATCAGAGACGTGGTCGCTCACAATGGGCCTCATAAGAAGGCTCAAGGTCACTCAAAGGGCAATGGAGAGGGCTATGCTCGGAGTTTCTCTGCGAGATCGAATCAGAAATGATGAAATCCGCAGGCGAACCAAAGTAACCGACATAGCCCGAAGAATTGCTAAATTGAAGTGGCAGTGGGCGGGGCACATTGCTCGCAGAACCGACGGCCGCTGGGGCAGAAAGGTTCTCGAGTGGCGACCACGAACCGGAAGACGCAGCGTGGGCAGGCCCCCTACAAGGTGGACCGACGACTTAGAACGAGTCGCGGGAAGCCGTTGGATGCGGGCAGCGCAAGATCGGCCAACGTGGAAATCCTTGGGGGAGGCCTTTGTCCAGCAGTGGACGTCTTTCGGCTGATGATGATGATGATGATGAAAAGTATAATTAAAATCTTACATTTCTCTGAGCTAGAAACTTAACAGTAAGGAGTGTAGCAAATAACTACTACTGACGGAGGAAAATCACACGTCTATATGGAGTAAATTATAATTGTTAGTGACTTCAGTGAACTCTTCGTGCATCAATTAATTATTATCTACTGCATGCGCTCCAATTGTTTTTGAAGAAAATATAACAAGCAATTTCATATAAATAAAAAAAATAAAAATGTGTAAGTACATTCAACTAAGTCTGTTTTAAAAGGTCATATATTCAAATAAATATACCATTTATATAATTGTATTATAATATTTTTATATGAATATCTTTTATTCTAATAATATATTTCTTTTTTAATAGAAAATCCTACTTAACAAATATACATAAAACTTGTACCAGAATAGTCAGTGCGTTTCGGGAAAAGTTTAAATATATAATATTATTATATAAGAAACTATTTATATAATAATTTATAAATAAAAATAATAATTTTTGTCGTGTCAAGCGTGTATTTCATTTCTTTTTATCACAACATTTTTATTCTAATGTACATAGGTACACGCCGTACAGTTAATATATAAATATTATTATTTTTTTTTTAAAACGAGCTTTTATTGTACTCGGATTTCATTTCAATATATGAACATTTCAATGCATACACATTGATTATAAAAAGAAACAGAATCCTCACGTTAATAGTATTTACTTTACCAAATGACAGTTAACTCCTAGTTGAGCGCTCTAGTGGAATTTAATTTCCTGTCAATGACACCTCGTCGTTGTTATGCACTTAGGGTAAATATCGTGAAGTATCACATAATAGTCTTAGTTTTATTTTAGAAGAGCTCATTTACATCACCACGACGCTTAAACACATTTACATTCGTTCGAGGGTTTATAAAGTGATCTTTAACGTAAAAGTATTCAATATTTTGTATTTATGTTTTTTTTTGTTCCAAGCTGCAAGCTCTTAGAAATAAATATATTTATAAAAAAATAGCGGAAGAGACCCGACTATTGGATGGATGCCTAATACCAATGTCTCCTATATAATGTTACATCATCTATTGAATATCTGCACCGCTTTCATCGATCTCTCTTTCAAAATGACGATAAACCGATACAAGTTTGAATTTTAACTCGAAATCATATTATTTATAAAACATATTATATCGTGGTTTTTAAAGATAAAATTTTTAAAAAGTAAGATCCTTCTGAGCTTATGTATTCTATGTAATTTAATAATTGCTATATAACTTACTTAAACATTAAGTTTAGTAGAAAAACATTTATTTTAAAATAGTTTTATTGTTTGTATACTTGTGGATTCCTAATATCGGATACTCAGATATCCGACTTTAGGAGTCATGTTATGTAAAAGGCCTACTGCCTTGATACCTCATACCTCGCTATCCCATGCATGTACTTACCGAAACAGCCATTCACACTAGCTTCCACCCGAAACTGCTACACTTCTGCAAATACCTCCAACTGGAGTTTTCTGGAGGGCGGATCGCTTGCAAGAAGTGTGGCTACAGTTCACGACACCATACGGTAACCACGTATAGCTCTCACTGCTATGACCCTCTGTGGTCTCCGCAGAAGGACTTTTTTCTTTGCGGTGTTTCGGTTCAATCGATTCCTCCAACGATACTGGCAGGACCACAACCGGGCTACCGCCTCCGTGGACCAGGTTTAAAGGCGTTCAGGGTGTTGATCCAACATGCTGCTCTACAGCAGCTTCATTATAAGCACATGTGAACATTCCTACATCCTACAAGTTATGCTAATTTCATAACAATGATGTTTCTCATTGCAGAATATATTAACATTGATTTTTTTTTCGTAATTCATATGTGTATTTCTAATTTATTCACATAGAATTTGAATAAATGAAGGGCTTTGTGCAAGCTCGTCTGGGTAGGTACCACCCACTCATCAGATATTCTACCGCAAAACAGCAATACTTGATATTGTTGTGTTCCGGTTTGAAGGGTGAGTGAGCCAGTGTAATTACAGGCACAAGGGACATAAAATCTTAGTTCCCAAGGTTGATGGCGCATTGGCTATAAGCGATGGTTGACATTTCTTAGAATGCCAATGTCTAAGGGCGTTTGGTGACCACTTACCATCAGGTGGCCCATATGCTCGTCCACCTTCCTATTCTATAAAAAAAAAAAAAAATAGAACCTATATAAGATCTTACTTTCTGGACGGAAGATAAAAATAATGTTTATATATTGTTTATTTTGATTGTTGGTTAGCTTTAAAAGTTTCCAGCGGTCTCGTAATTAAATAGTTGACACATTATTTCTGCGAAAAATTGCTCAATAAATGCCCGAAGTTTAGAAATTATGTTTATAGTCACGTGTCTCAGGAAGCACGTTGCTCGAAACCATTGGACTTTTCCTAAACTTTCTCAGTTCTGTTTTATGTTATTTCTTTAATTTTGTTTTAATGATGCTTTTGCATACTTTTAAGATCTCTTGCGCAATTTTCTTTTGTCCCTTATGAACACCCTGACATTGATCAAAATGACATCAATATCATAACTTTTGGAGATTCATATACATAGTTTATTACGTTGTCATGATGGTTCGAGAAGTCTGGGAGAATAGTTGACTCGGACGCTTTTAGAGTAAACTTTATTTGAATTAAAACTGATATATGAAAATTGTGTATGTTAGATTTCTAGGTATCAATTATACATAGTAATAGAAAACAATTCAACAGCTTATATATCTTAAATACACTGTAAACATATTTATTTAAAAACAAAACTGAAGAATTTATTTTAAATTTTATTTTAAAATAAAAATATTCATTGATAGATCGCTTGATTCGCTTATGAACGTATTATAGCATATATTTATAACACATATATAATTAAAACCTTTACAAAATTTTAATTATATTGGTATAGTTTGGGTTAGTGTCATTCGAAATGTTTGCATTATATCAACTCGCTAAAAATAACTTTGTTGACTGTACCGTGTAATTAATTCATTTCATATGCATAATCTGAAAATATATTTAGAAAATTCTACTTAATTATACTTGATGACGTTACTTACTTTACAGTTGAGTTTCATCTTTCGACGTGTCATTTTCTTAAGAATACTCCTTAATTTTTTGGCCCTTTTACTTATTTTTTCGGAAATAAACGTTTGTACTTTTGTCGTAGTGATTGGTATTTTTTACACTGCCATTAGCGATTTGGTAGGAACTTTGCGTCAAATGGTCCATTTGCTCGTCTGAGTTCCTATAATGAATAAATTAAAAAAGAGTTAGCAAATTGGTCTCATACATTCTCGTGCCTTGGAAGGGGTAAGTAAATACTTTGTTCCTATCTTTAATATCGAATCCGAATTTGTCTCATCGGTATAGAGATTTCACCTGTGTTTGCGAACATACACATATAATATTTCCTGACTAGGCTTCATTCGCCGCAATTACTGAAACTCATTAACAATATAGATATTTAGAGAAACATTGCACACATCGAACGAACTGGATTGGTAGTGCTCTATTATCGATATAAATTAATACAAGATAATATTTCGCTCAGTATTCTTCTTTAAATATTTTCAGTTTTATTTAATGACAGATTTCTGTTTGATGATGGGTCTAAAAAATTTTTAAAAACAATTTTCACATTGTTTTACTTGTTTTTGAAACGTTTGTTAAAATATTAAAAATAAAATATATCACAAAGGTTTATATGTTGATCATAAACGATTATCATAAAGGTGACTATACACGGGATCATATAATTATACAGGAATTTTCGCTAAACATCGTGCTGAACTAGCTAGCTTGATCAATATGCTCTAGTTTGCGAGTCTAGAGAATAAACACACATCAAACCTAATAAAAACAAATACAAAAAAGGTATATGCCATGTTCTCAAATCTTTAAAAGATATAATTTACTTAGTGTCTTCGTGTGACCTGATTTTTTACTTTTTTGTGGGAAGGTCAAGACCGACCCGTACGCCGAAACGGCATGTAAATAAATGTTTATATTATTTGTTTTATAAATCTTAAAGTTCTAGGTGGTAAGGCTATGTGCAATTCCATCTGGGTATGTACCACCCACTCATCAGATATTCTAACGCTAAACAGCAATACTTAGTTATTGTTGCGTTTCGGGTTGAAGCGTGAGTCCGCAATGTAACTACAGGCACAAGGGATATAACATCTTCATTCACCAGGTTTGTGACGCATTGTCGATGTAAGGAATGGCTGGGCGGTGGTGACCATTTAACATCAGGTAGCCGATTTGCCCGTCCGCCTACCTATAACTTAAAAAGGTAAGTCTAGTGACTAGTTCTCAGAATTTAATTACATTCGTGTCCACGACGACAAAAATTCTATTACTAAAGTATTTAATTAATTTCTAACGGTATTATTTTAAATTATCTTAGTTTTAAGTAAAGAGTGCAAATTGGAATTATATCATTCTTAGTTAATTTTATTAATATATGTAATATTAGCTGTCTAATATAATTGTTCACACTTTTTTTTAAATCTTAAAACTTTCTAATTATTACTCCGTTCAAGCTGTCCGATTATGGAACAAAGTTTCTGAACATATCAGAAAAGCTACCTTTTACTTAATTTACTTTTAAGGCTCGTGAGCATATTTTGTCAGAAAGTGCCTAGTTTTTGTCACCTTATGACATCTATAATACACTATTATTCATATGTTTATACATATACATATTATATATATTATAGCTCTGTATTTATTTTGTAGATGTTATATTTGTATGTATGTATATTTTTGATTACTAATTACCCGATCACGGATTTCTGCTTAGCCTAAAGGTTGACTGGCAGAGAATGCCTTCAGGCATTAAGCCCGCCTTTTGTTGAAACTATACATTGTGGTACTCAAAAAGTTTTAAATAAATAAATAAAAATAATTTAGTAATGGGGCATTCAATCAGTCAGTGCAGTTAAATAATATATGGAAGGAAATAGACTATTTTTTTGCTTTAGTCATTAGAAAGTAATGTTTAAACCTTTACATAACGAACATTTTATATTTGAGCTGTTTGATAAATATCGTAAATGACATTCAAATTACTAAATCTAAAATAATTGACAAGACTTAATGACTTAAAAAAATCGCTCTTACTCTTATTTATTGGAAATACCACGTTGTCTAAGACTCAAAAGATACGAATTGAGCCTAAACTTGAATAGAAGACATTAATGATTCCTCTATTTGTCATCACATCACCTAAATTGTACCAAATTATTTTATCAGAATAACATATACTTATGTTTTAAATTTCACGATCGTTAGAAGTAGATTATTTTATAAACATATGATACTGATATAAATCTTGTAATAATAATTTTAATATAATTACAACGCTCGCTAAATTACATTAATCCCAATATGGCTTAAATGCATACCATGTTTATGCCAGCTAGCCAACTAGTCTTTTTTGTCATAAGCATGGCCTTTACAAATATATCAAAAATGAGAATTTAACTTTTCATTTAGTAAATAATAAATATTGAACAATCTATGTTTGAAATTGATTCGGTAGTGAAAAAATGTGAATCATTAATGATTAAAATTCTGCCATGTTTTTATCTACTAACTCGTATTGGAGTCGTGTAGTGGAATACAATCTTCGTATCTACCTTTACCTTCCTCTACCTTCTTCTCAAGAGGACTCTTTGTTCGGCCGAGGGACAAAGAGTACTCTATACGTTAATCTTAAACCATTTTATTCTATCTATCACTGGTGGTAGGGCTTTGTGCAAGCTCGTCTGGGTAGGTACCACCCACTCATCAGATATTCTACCGCAAAACAGCAATACTTGATATTGTTGTGTTCCGGTTTGAAGGGTGAGTGAGCCAGTGTAATTACAGGCACAAGGGACATAAAATCTTAGTTCCCAAGGTTGGTGGCGCATTGGCTATAAGCGATGGTTGACATTTCTTACAATGCCAATGTCTAAGGGCGTTTGGTGACCACTTACCATCAGGTGGCCCATATGCTCGTCCACCTTCCTATTCTATAAAAAAAAAAAATTCTAATTTATTTTTTCTTAAATATTAAAATTTAATTTAAATAGTCAATGAATTAAAGCAGTTTCTTTTATTTTTGATTAATGAAGTAATTATAATATCCATGTGAAGGAGTTAAGAGTGTCTGACTTGTCTAACTTTGATTTAAAGTGTATTTATATTTTTACTTTAATTTTAGCATTAGTACGATATCTAATATTCAATCAGGGCAAAATTTAATAAGCGAATTCAGGCCTGTAGTTTTATTGAGGTCGTTACAATATTGGGGACGAGAGGTACTGACTATCCTGACATGTGGTTACTTCACAAGCACAACTAGTACCTACCTAATTATAACACCAGCATGCGGTCCTTTAAACGAAAATGCAGTTGACAATGAACATATCGAAGCTTATATTAATTGTACAAGTTTAACATAAATGACACATTGCTTTTAAATACATTTGTAATATGAAAAGTTGATTTGGTTTTGATGTATCAAAATAGTTATTTAAATTTACGCGTAATATTCCGATTATTTATAACTCTTTACAATCAACGTTTAATAAACAAATTGTAACACTGATAGAAATACTTTAACCACAAAGTAAAATAATGTAACGGTCTTTGGAGATGAAGATTTTAAAGCTTATTCCACCACGCTACTCCAATTCGGAATGTAGATACATGTTCGGAATGCAGATTTTTTCCAGCTCGTGCCGCTTCCTCAATAAGTTTTCCTCCACTGCCAACCACAAGATGAATTACAAAGACAAATTAAGCATATAAAAATTTAGCGCTGCTAGCGGTACCAATTGCCTCGGCTAAAGTCCGCGATCGTCGGTTAAATTTTACGTGTTCACGACTGGGCCATCTTAGCTTAAACCATAATACATGATAAATTGCTTAAACGTACTTACAGTATTTATTATGAAAAGATGTACCAAAGATGCATTAAACACTGCGCCCTTCGGTCTTCACAAACACACTGCTAGTCTGATATTCCTCTTATTATATTTTAGAATCTTGTGTCTCTTTGTAAGCGACCTTCGTACGTCATGCGCCATTAGAGGATGTATCGTATTTACACTTTAAAATTTACAGTGAATAGGTACATGTGACAAGCCTCAGAAATGCATTACTTCATGTTACCATCTATTGTCAAGGTTTTATTTTTATCTTTCGCCTTTGTGTAACATACACGTGTCTTTGTTAAATTCAAACATATCTGAATATCATATGAAAACAAGTTACTCTAAAGAACTTTTCAGATTACTTTACAATAAAGTACGACGGTATAAGCGTTCATCATATTTTTGTTTATAATTTATTTATAATTGAATACATATTTGATGTATTAATAAATACTGAAATAGTTAATAAAAGTTGAAAGCAATTAATCACAAGTACTTTGTATAGGATAGGGATTATGCCCCTCTATATAGGCCTAATACGTTACTATTTGGCTAGGTAGCTCCCGCTGAGCAGTCAATCTACCGCCATCAGAGCAATACGTTATAGTATTTACTACTTTCCGGTTCGAATAATAAGTAAGCCGAAATATAATGAGGCACATTGCAAAACAGGAGTAAAGTCTATGGAAATTGTTATAATCATTGTACAATTCTCTTGATAACATTTCTATCATCAATAAAACGAGGCTCTATTGTTAAAAAGTTTATTATTACTATTATTTACATACCAGTATATTTTTAATGTAACGTTTCTATCCTCTAAGCGATCTGTGAACGTGACGATGAATAATCAAGGTTACTTAAATAATTTTAAATTTAATATATTAACGTACTATAATGTTTTTACTAGACTTATCGCAGTATTTATTCTTAATTATCACAAGTATTACGTGGTCATGTATTTAACAATTAGATTTAAGTATAAAAGATTGGATAATTATTTTGTAAGATTAGTAATTTTATTTCCACTCACATATAAGGCTTTGTTTTAGTATATGTATAAACTGGAGCACGTTTTATTGAAATCCATGGATCGGCTAACGTTTAAGGTCTTTGAGTAGTGCACCAATCATATTACGGAAATGCGAGATTCGTTTGTGTTTCTTTGAAACCTCCTTTTCATTTTTTGCTGTTTTGACACTAAAATATAGAGCTATACGTTTACATATAAAGATCGATAATCAAATGTTTTGAAATATCGAAATATATAATAATTGTTATAGCGTTTTTCAACACCTATGAGGGTAAAAAGATATTGGTGAAAAATATATTAAAATTAGAAATATGAAAATTTGTATTTAGGCATTATTCTTCTTTATCGGTAAAGATTGTCATAGTATTTTTGAAAATAATTTAATATAGGATAAAAACAAACCAAAACGTTGGCTCAGTTTCGATGACAATGTACTTTATGCATGAGCTTCTACGCCCAGGATTGGCTCCAGGCGAAATCTCTGCAGTTACTGACAAAAAATAGTCATGGCTCTGCTGTGCGTGGAATATTGCAACTTACATAATGCTGAGCTTGCACGTTACACAAAGTGCATGGTAGTACTGTCGACGATACCCTTGTCTATTTCGGTTCAAAGCTTCTCTTTAGCCAGCAGGCCAAGCTATATTGCGAAGTATTGTCAAGTCACTTAGAAGGTATTGAAGAACTAAATTGTAATAAATTAATAGGCAAGTGACTATAAAACAATGATGCATTGCTTGATTTGAAAGGACTCAGAAACATGTCAGGCGAAAATTAAATAAAACAGCAATTTTTTTTTTAAATAATGTTTTATTAACATGTTCTAAAAATAAGAAAAAAAAAATCAAGTTAATGAAACCCATCATTTTGTTACATTATACAATTTATGTATAATTAAATATATTTTTTACTAATATTATAAGGATATTGTGATAAACGGTATATTTATGTTTCTACAGAAACGGCTGAGCTGAATTGATTTGGGTGAAAATTGACACAAATACAGTTTACAGCCAGCATTAACATACTATTTATCACTGAAAATAACATACTTAGAGACATAACATCTTATTTCCCAAGGTTGGTGGCGCATTGGTGATGTAAGCGATGGTTAACATTTCTAACAATGTCAATGACAATGACATTGGTGACCACTTACCATCAGGTGGTCCGTATGCTTGTCCGCTTTCCCATTCTATAAAAACAAATTATCAATTTATGTTCATGTTAATCTAATAAGATACTAATAAGATAGTATATTAATATAGTATAACTGTATAATCTTACTAATATATATAAACAAGCCCCAGCCCGTGACTATATCTGCGTTACACTATGCAAGCGTTTGACGTAACCGTAACCGTAACAGCCTGTGAATGTCCCACTGCTGGGCTAAAGGCCTCCTCTCCTCTTTTTGAGGAGAAGGTTTGGAGCTTATTCCACCACGCTGCTCCAATGCGGGTTGTTGGAATACACATGTGGCAGAATTTCAGTGAAATTAGACACATGCAGGTTTCCTCACGATGTTTTCCTTCACCGTAAAGCACGAGATGAATTATAATCAATGCACGCGTTTATAAATTTATAATTATATACATAGAGAAATAAATTAGTAAGTAATAAAAAATATAATTTAAAAAACATCCGTCATATCTCTAAAATAAAAATAGCTGCACTTTTGTGTAAAGTGATTGGGTACTTGATATGGTGGAACTCAATTATGCTGTCATACAATGTCATCTATGATGACATTATATGATTGCATAATTCTATTGCATATACTGTCGTCTATAGAAGTGCATTATATGCACTTAAAAAAAAAACAATATTTTTTCTATCACTTTTTTTACCATTTACACACTTTTTAGACCCCAATTTCTTCTGAACCCAATTCTTAAGTCCACAGAAGCTATATGAAATAATAATAATAATAACGATTATATTTGCATTGTTTATAAGCTGTCTCAAATATGAGACGTAATATGTTCGGCCATAGTAACCTCCAAGACCACTACGCTAGTCCAGAGCGGGTTGACGGAAATAGAAGTTTAGTAACGCAATCCTCATAGACATGCATACGATGTTTTCTTTAAACTTTAAAGTCAGTGAAAAATCACTAATTAAGATGGACATAACAGCGAAATATCAGAAGTGCGTGCACCGTACAGTATTGATCTTTTGCTTTGCAGCTTAATGGTTTCGACACCATACTATGGTTGCTTCTCGATAATTTATAATTGTAATATAAAATATACTCAATTCAACGTAATTTGTGACGAAAATCCAAGGATTTAGACGTGGGCGAAGTCGTGGATTCTGCTAGTATGACATAAATGCCATAAAATATCAATATATGGGAGTTATTTTACAATATGAGTTTATGTTTTAATAATACCTATATAATGGGAATAGCAGTTCCATTGATTTAAAATGCAAGTCGGAAGGTAATTGTGCACGTCAGAAGACCAATTTGCATTACATATAGCATGGTGACAAGCTTTATTACATTGAAGACATTCAACTGAATGCAGTTGCAGTAGGAGCTGTTAAAAGCTATGTAAGTCAAATATAATTCAATACCAATGACAAATCTAAATAAAGTAGAAACGTTTATCGTATGTTCGATTAATTGATTTAATTATCTATTTGATTTAAAAGAGTAAAAAATTTTTTGAAAGGAATATTTTTTAAAACACACTACATTCATTTATTTAAACTATCTACTTTCATTTATTTCATGAATACTCCAGTTCTACATGTAGTCTTATATATAAAATGTAATGGTTTTTTAGTCTATGCATTCACGCATCGTTTATCCGATTCACTTGAAAGTTTGTACAACTATAAAAAGTATTGCATATATAAATATAAATAGTTTAGTATTTGTGTGTTTTATACTTACTTTAATATGCAACAAAAGGAACGCGTATACCAAGATTATATATTTTAGAAGGAGTTTAGCTATATTATGATTTCAATAAATAATTTGCTATAACAATTTTATGTGTTTTGTAGTTTTACTAAAATCATAAAATAATGTATCATGTTAGATAAAAAAAATCGCAATGCATTTTCTGTAAAAATCAAACATTATTTTTAGCAATAATTTAATTTAAATCTATTTATAGAAGTTACAATTTGTCTATAGAAGCCATGAATTCATAATGAATGTTTAAAATATTTTTTCCGAATATAAATATTATACTATAACATATATTCAAAGTCGGCGATATTGCGATGCAAAGCCGCACTCCGACGAACAGCCAGACAATAGCCTGAAATAGAACTTAGCCCTTCCTAGTGTTCAATTATGGTCGTAATAATAGAATGAAATCTGGTAGTCAATTAACTGCGATGAACTTTCAATTAAGAATATTTTATTATAAGTATATTATTTACGTCTACATTTTTATACATTAAATCTTAAATATGCTGAAATAATTTTCAATATTGCTTTACTAGGAACGAAGGTATGATATTTTAAAAGTTTCAAAAAACAGATATTTAATAAATGAACCAACTCTAATTGAATAATAAAAATCGTAGAATTGATTAAATACCAATAATAAAACCGTACAGCCTCCTCGCATTTTACTCGTCCAAGTACAACCGTCTTATACTCTACAGACAGAATTCCATTAAAACGCATTTTCATTTATAAATGCTTTGGCTTGCAATTATATATTTTATATCAAACTTTTTAATTGCTTTAAATTAAGAATAAAATTATTTGCTTAGTATACGATATATACGGATAAAATGTCTTTAATACATTTTTTATTGGATTTCAAATATTAATTAAAATAAATAGCGACAAAAGTGAAGATAACTAGTTCAGATTAGATAAAAATACAAAAATCATCCTACCATCGTTAGAAGCTTTTAAAATTATCATTTTATATACAACAATAAAATATGTACATCAAGAAAGTGGAGAGGAATGGTCGAGTAACTTGTGCATGTTTCTTTAATATAGGTAACTTTGTATTAGATAGGTAAAGATACATTGCTTAGTCGTAAGCTTGCTTAGATGTTTCCTTTTGAGAAATATCGTCAATGGAGGTGGTCGCAGAAGCTAAGTAATGTTTTAGAGAGAGACGAATGAGGAGGATGCAGCGTGGGTGAGCGGGATGCAATAACGGTTAGTGTAGGTTCAACGATCGACTCGCGCGCAGTTTGTTGAACTGCAATCATTGCTTTGGAAAATTGTCAGGGTTGACAAGACAATGATTATGTAATATACATAAAAAATATAAATTAAATATGAAACAAACTATGGTGTTATACATTTTCGATACAGTGTAATAACCGTTGTTCTATAGATATCGAATACAATGCTTGAATTATATATTAGTCGATGTCGTCTGGTCAACTTGTTCTCATTCCCAACCTAATTGATCATCAATTCATTTCCGAAGTTACAACACGGTTTCGCTCGTGGCATAATCTTATTGTTCTTATTATGAGTGCTGACGTGCAGATAGAACTAATTTATATCGTTTTGATGAATTATTAGATAAAAGTCCATAAAATATGTAGTAGCATTAATAAGTACGTAACCACTTCAAAAATAAAGTTTTTTTTTAATTCTAAATACTTTTCGATACGTTGTTAAATTTGTGTTCAAGTTTCAAACACATTCTAGAGTGTATTTTAAATTTAAGACGTGTATTTGGAAAGTCATAGCTACTTTTATATTCATTTATATACTCACAATTGTATTGTAAATTGATTTGTCATTTTTATAAAAAGTTATTAAAATATACTAAAACAGTTCAGGAGGAACAAATGTTAATAATTTTTATTAGTATTGTATTTAAATAAAAAAAAATATGTGCACTATAAAATTAAGTTTACTTAAATTATAATCTTTGAACTTACAATTCTATATTTAAATAAGGTCAAAAATATTTAAAATTAACAAAACTTATAGATTGCAAATTTTATTGAATTTCATAAACGTAACAGTGTTAATTGTTCATTTACATAATAATTAAATTGCTGTCACGTAAAATCTTTTTTAAAACTTAAAAATATGTAATTCACTATCAATTCAAATAAAACCACAACCCTGAACAACAGTCTCCGGGATCGTGCGCTGTTCTTTCTCTCACAGGCGATTAGAGCGAGAGAGTGCATTCGCGGAAGAAAGTACAAACTTACGTAACCCGTTGCTTTATCGATTGTACTATACTTGCGATTGCGCCCGAGTTCTATCCACGTGCGCTTAGACATATCATTTTTATTAGGATAATTCGAAATAAAAATTATAAATAAAAATAATGCGAACAATCTGCTTATTGTAGCTTATTGAATTTTGCATTTATAGTATGAAAATGTTAGTAAATGACATTAGTTTTCCATTTAATAATACAATAATAGCGGACAAAGTATTTTTTTTGTATATGACGTTTTTTTAGTTCTATTGTTATTACTCTATTACGAGACATATATTTACGATAAATAGTTTATTGTATTATAGTTTATTGTATAAATAGTTAATTGAGTTGCTATGACCACATAATATAAATATTTATTCATAATTCAGGGGATAAATTGGAGTTCTGATATTTGTTAAATGCAGTTAAATTCAGCGTCGCTTTGAATCAAGGTCGTTTTGAAATCGCCCTCAAAGGATTGCAAGGTTCAGATATAGCTTTATGCTTTCCAAAACTAATTAATTAATGTAATCTAAGTTGAATAATGTATTTCGATATCAATACATGCATTGCATGCAATAATGAAGCAAAATTTTACCTAAACTATTATATGTAGTTCGAAACGCAAATGAAGCAAATGTACTAACTAATCCATCGAACAAAGTTCGCAGAGTGCAACTCTTGTTTATTCAACCCGGATTTTCCCTTGGATCATGTAACTACGGATTACTAGACCCAGTGCAACGTACAAAACATCACGTTCTCGAAACATTACCATTTTCTAATTTCCCCAAAACCCCGTCCGCTTCTGTTGCGAGATTAATCACAAAAACATAATGAATGATTATAATACGTCAAATTAAATTATACTCATACATTCATACTCATATAATAACCCCGATTATTGTGAATCATGTTACGTAAATAATAATTAAGGACACTCGATTGATATTAATTATTGATTGCGATTGACGTGAGCGGGACAGCAACATTTGCTTTGTTCAATGAACAGCACCGAAAAAAATATCGGATGAAATATAATTCGGATACTTTTTGCAATTCGTTTAGGAATACCGTGGTGGAGTTGGTTGTCAACAGCATGATCAGAATCATTATAACAGACGTCAATTCTAGACTTAAATGTTCAAATCTATGCATAATATTATAAATCTCACTGTAATAATAACGCTAACAAATACTATTAATAAATTGGTATATTATTTAATTTAGAATACTGAAATGAAAGTACCTATTACAATTATACAATATTAGAAAAGAAACCATAAAATATTTTATAATTACTAAATGCTAGAATATGACTGACGTTGACACGTCCCGATTAAATTCATAAATTCGATTTGTAGTCACAAAGAGATCGGCGTCTAAACTAGTATCCACTTCTAGCGATACTTGCAAATAATGTTGATTTTTCACAACAGAATTAATTTCTAAAATGGTTGTTTGCTGATTTATTATTTAGACATTTAAAATTTATTTAAATTTACTTTTATTTTTTTGCATTCTTTATTTTGCTATGTCACATCGGTGAAAATTTAAAATTAAAAGCAAAAATTATAACGCACTAGGATCAAATGATTTCCCTCGAGTATTATGCTCAAGACTAAAGCCAATTAGGTTACGTTGCGAAGTAACTGTACCGCCAAACATTTTGAAACGTTGCTAGTATTTAGGCTGTAATCTATAACGATTACAACAAGGAAAGAAATACAGCATTTGCAAATAAAAAAAATTATCTCTATTAATATTTATACATAAGTAAGTGAACATTGAAAATTATCCGACGGTTTTTTCATTATTTATTGTAAGCAATGAAGCATAGATCATTCTTAAGATAATATAAGATAATAAATGTATACAAAATAAATGGTCAGTAATTTAATTTAAAATATGGGTACGATTCTAATTAAAATAAATTCACAGACGACTCTAAAATAGAGATTTTTGAGATTTACAAATTTGTCCTAATAAGGAGTCATAATTTTAATTATATTAAATTTATATAATTAACATTTAAACATAATTACCCACAATCACAATAAACAAACATAATATTTTTGCTATATATATATATATATATATTATATATATATATATATATATATATATATATATATATATATATATACATATATATAAGTGTTTTGGTATAGTTCATAGATGTTTAAATTTAAATTTAAAATGTTTTTGTTTTGTTTTTCGTCAATTACATTTTTTTTAATTTTTTGCTTGTTAAGTTGTAAACTTGTTAAGTTGTAAACTGTAATTGATAAAAATATTTTAACAAAATATATTTTTAAAATATTTCTATACATGCAATAACAAATGTTTTTTTCTGAATATATAACGTTGGCTTCTTATTCGATAAAATAAAATATAATAAAATAATGTATTGATCTTGCGGTTCATAATTTAAATGCAATATTATGATTTTTTTTAGGATTCGGTCTTTGCATAACAACGTTCGGGCAACTCTACTCGTTAAGTTAGCTTTACGTTACGAACGTAGAGCAACTGAAGCTTCCACGTTTTAATTAAAATATCGACTGCGAAGGATTTACTTAAACCAACTCAAAGTTACATAGAGTAGACACAGATTAGTTCAAACCACATCACTTTTAATTGATATATGACTTTTGATTGATGACTGAACGAATATACTCATGGTTAAGTCTATGCAATATTTAAAGTTTAGCTATAGTTGGTATTGTAAACTAATTTAATATTTTAAATCTGAAGAATTCTTATAAATAGACTTAATCAAAAAAGTAATACAAATTTATTTAAAAATAAATGATATTAGAAAATGTTTGTATTATTTTCTGTCTTCTTATATTATTATTTTTTTATTTATAAAATATTTAAATAAGCGCAAATTACAATTCACTTATAAAGTAACGCGTTAAAAATAGCAACAAGCGCGCGTTGATATCTTTTAGAGCTGGACTTCTTACCTTATACGCTTTTCTTTAAGAATATTAGTCACATTAAGTTTATAGCCAAGCTGACATTCAATGTCTGGACTTCTCATTATTGTTGACAAGGAAAATAACCTAATAATAAAGTTAACATAAATGTATCATTAGTTAGATATAAAAGGTACGTAAATAAAATAATAATTTGTTGATCTTTATTTCTTCTTTTATAGATCAAGTAGCAATTTATTGAAAATATTTATTACGCATTTTTTATGATAAATTAAAATTGAAAAAAAATAAACAGAAAGATTTGGTTGTATTAGTCTTTTAATAGAAGTTCTAAATTAATTTATAATAGTAATTAAGTGCTTAAATATAAGGATTTTATTTTTCATTATAACGTTTCAATACGAAGTAATAAAATTGTTTTTGTTATCGTACTCTACACTGGACTAAAGTACTCTGTAAATTTTAACTCCAATTTATTATTACCGGTTTAATTACAACAAAACGCTTACTACAGATAAGTAATTCAATTAATTGTAAGCCTGAGAAATATAAGTTTTTTTTTCTTGCTACTAACGCATTTATGCGTTTCCCCCATATAAGGTGGGGGACTCGCCGGCACTAAAGGTGCCGAAATACCCACTAAAAACAGCGGTACCCTTACCACGCTCTTGAAATCTTATTATTCATATTATTATTCTAGCCTTAGTCTTCCGACGGTAAGGGTCTACATCGAACGCTTACATCGTAATACATATAACTCTAATGATTTACGCAGCGCATGTCACTAAATCCCCCAGTCTGTATGATTTTTTCCAACAACAATTTTGAACAATCTTCGTCATATTTAACTTACACAAAACCTTAAAAATATAGTCCTAAACCCGCATTAAATAATGAATGACTCTGTCAATTGGTGAAAATCATACGATAATCCTTTGGGTAGTTTTTAGTTCATCGCGTTTAGACAGACAGATGCGTCGAGCCGCTGTCGCCCCCGCACGCGTGTAGTCGATTGTTTATAAAATCGGAATGTATGTTATAAAATATTATTATTATAATAGCATTATTTATAAAATCGTTTATTTTAGTTATTAGAAATGTCAATAAACATTCACTTGCACCAACGTATTACTATAAATAATATATTTACCTGCAAAACCCTTAATAATGTATTTACGTTTACCTACTTTTGAAGTCTTTGTACTCTTTAAATATCAATACCAATTACCATAGTATTAGAATCATTAAAAAAAGATCACATATTTTCTACAACAAAAGAAATTTTGTATCTATTGAAAAACGGCAACATCGTAAGTTTACTCACCTACGAATGTCACCTTTTAATCATATACATTTTGAGTGGGTGGGTATCTCACGTAAATTTCAATGCCATTGAACATCTTACATATTAATTGAAATCTTACAAATTTAAATATGTATTAAGTCTTTTATTGTAAAAATATCATGTAATGGTACGAAAAGCAGACACCATACCTGTTAATGAAAACAGGTATAAATAGTCTCAATTAAAATATTGTTCATATGTCTAATTATTTATTATATATCTCTTTTAATTAATTTCCTTTAAGTTTTAATTTATATAATTTTTTTAGTGTAAAGTGTAGTATTAACCCTAAAGAATATTTTAAGAACAATTAAATTTCAAAAGTTATACAAAAAACGATGTACGTGTCTAGTCATTTTGTTGTTAAGAGTATGTTTTTCTAGATTGACGCAAAAACTATGAATCTGTTTGATATGAAATTCTCGCGTTATTATATTTTTTTGGAAACAATTATTGTGGCAAGCGCTATCACAGCGAATGCTGCTAAAACTGTACTAACCTGAAATCAACAGAACAAATAAATTTTAAGTGTTTTCTCTAAAGTAAATTTTAAAATTTTGACAACCAACGCTATGACGTATACACTTTGCAATTTAGATCATTACTTAGTTTTAGATGTATATATTATTATAAATATGGTTATGAGTAGACATAAACAAAAAAAAAGCATATTCGAGAGATGTTTGCAGTGTCTATAAGTAGGTACGGTAGTATTTTATTAAATTAAGTCCCACCTTTACGCTTGGAACACACGTCTGAACCGCAAGCATTTATATCATCCTAAACGATTCTAATTTGACACGTGCTAGAAATTAACTTGTATATTTCCGCATGGTGACAGATTCTATTGCTTATTCACGTTTTAAACTTATATTGTTGTTTAGTAATAATTTTTGAAAATAAATCGCATATGTCAAATTAATATAACATCAACGATCGTAGCGCCGTTTCGTCGTTAGTCGTAAAATTCGTATTCAGTTCAATTTCAAGTTCAATATATCGTAACATTTTTTTATATATATTCATAAAAAAACCTTTAACGATAAACGACGATATTCTTTTTTAATTTACTCAGTATAACAGCTTAACTCACTTTATTGTTTATTTAAGGTGTCAAAACATTCTGCATGTCGGTTACAGGATATTATATGCGTGATTATTTTACGACTAGGTTATTCTACCTATTCAATTTCAAGCGTCCAAATGTCGCGAACGTTTGTTTTAAAATAATCGAAAACTTTTTTGAATCGAACTGACCAAAGTCAAACAACGCCAAATTTGTATATTTTACAACCCTAGATTAGCTCAAGACAATTTCCTTGAACTTATTTTGCAAGAATCCAGCGGAATACGAGGTATTAACTTAGAAGCTCTTACACGGACAACTATATCTGACGCTTTCTGAAGAAATTAACTTAACAATGAAATACAAAAGATACAATCGGAAATGTTTAGATAGAAAAAACAAAAGCCATTCCTAGTATAATAAGATTTATTTATAGTTAGTGATATGGTCTTTTTTTAATGATCAAATACTATATTTTGTACTTTAAAAATATATAAAATAGACTAAAAATTAGCTTATATGTACACTTCAAAAAAAACTTAACGATGAAATTAGGATGAGAACATCTTCGAGTTAAGCTGACCCCATCGAAAAAATAGTCGTCGAAATAGGTTCATAAATAAAAATTTGTCTTTATGTATAACTTACGTTTCTAGAAACAACCGCATATTTATTGACGGATTTTATTTAAGATAATGTGTTCATACATACTCGACGATATGTATTTTGTATATAATATTTGAAGATACATATCTTCAAATATTATATACAAAAAACATAAGTTACACTTCTAGTGGTATAATAGTTTACAAGCAATACAACGGCCAAGACTTATTTATGCTAAATGTAGATGTAAAAAGAAGTGAAATAGGAGAGAAAACTTATATACATAATTATACTAGCACTGCATACGTCGCTGTTTTGCCCGTAGACTGTAAAAAGTATACTATAATAACAAATGGTTTGAACGCGGCGCGTTGTCTGATTTTAAAGGTAATCGTATTATGCAGCCAGGCTAATTTGTCTGGATGTTATAAAGGAATAATCACACTTTGAACTGGTCGATTCGATTCGATAAAGATTCGATTCTAAAAACCAAAATTTCTATATTCTATTAAAACAAATCTTTTCGCAATTCATCTTACAAAACATTCCTAGGCTACCGTTTTATTATAAAATCAGCCAGTAAAGATTTAACTTTTTATTTTAAAATTAAATTCTTCCTACAAAACATGAGCCTTCCTGCTATAAATAACGAGACAGACAAAGAAAAGGTCACCTGATCGTTTATGTACATTCCTTATGTATAAAATATAAATTAATAATTATTTTTTCAATGTAGCAAACTTTCATCCGACGCATAAAGGTTTTCTTATAATGTTTTAATTTGTCGACTACCAGGAGACGAAATAATTACAATAATAAAAAATACTAAAAAAGCACATGTAAATTTACTGCTTCTTGCCCTAGTTGAACCCGCCGCTATTACTAATAGCGGCGGGTTCAACTAGGGCACTGTTGCTTAAACTTAATAACAGAACCATAATTATATAAGTTACATTACTTATTTGCTCTAATTACACCATTTACAACTAAAAAATTTAAGAAAAATAAATAAATAATGTTACGCTATGTTGCTCTTATTTTCTTATATAAGCGGCAAAGTTATACGAATAAATTCTGTTGCTGTCAACCGAGATGGAATAAGAAAAATAAATTTCATACTATTAATTGTATATAAATTCATATATGTATTCTTTAAAGAACCGCCTAGAAGCCATATCACTTGAAATGACTCCACCCCTCTCGTCTGAGCTTGAGATGAGTTTGGTCCTTACAACTGTTATATAGAGTTTTTAATTATGTGCTCTCTGATTTCAGAGCAACAATCGGACAGCGCAGGCGCAGGTAGTGGGAAAGCCGCAGCCCCATGCAAGGTGTGTGGGGACAAGGCATCGGGCTACCATTACGGGGTGACATCCTGCGAGGGGTGCAAAGTAAGTGCAGTTGCAGTACTCTCGTTAGTGAAACGCCGGGCCGGGTGCTAGACAGACGCGCGCTACGAACCAAACGCTACGCCGCTACGACTGAATTTCATAAAGTTTAGTTGAGTGCGTATTCGTACTACGTAGTAGCTGCGCTTTATCTCTAGCAATAAAAGGTAAGTATTTTAGGCTAGGCATTACACATTCGGTCAATTTCTTTTATAAATTAATTATGTATTCGAATTTATAGTTTAAGAAATAATTATTGGAAAATTTCATAATTTTTAAATTTCCCTTAATATACTTTATATTAAGAAAAGGTTTAGGTTTTAGGTTTATTATTTCATTTTTAATATTTTAATTCTAATAATTTTAGATTATTTGCATAAAATATATATATTTTAATTTTATTAGAATGGTCGTTAATTTTGAAATCGAAAAATTAAATCCTCAATTTTTGTTTTTAATTTGGAATTTTATTATTAGCACACACAGTATATTACTATTTCAGTTTTATAATTTAAAAAATTGAAAATAAAATAATTCATTTATAAAATTGTAATAAGTATTTTTAATGTAGTTTGTGGTATTATGTTAAACATTCTAGTCCATAATTTAATTATGACACGGGGATGAAAATTATCTTAGTATATATTTAATTTCGTATACTTAATTAACAATAAATTTAATTTAATCATGAAATGATATGTTGTCCTGCCATTTTTGTTTCGTTAGTTTTTATTATTTGTGATAACGACCGAGTGAATATAATCTTTGTATTAAATTTATTTAAAGATAATAAATTAAAAATAATTAACGATCAAGTTAAATATAATAAATATTGCAAAGCGAAATTACACGCTCAAATTAGAATTTTATTTTTGAAATGATCGAAAATATAAAAGAAAAGGAGATTATATAGGTACTTAATGCCCTTTAACAAAGCTTAATGCCAAAATTAGAATCATTATAACAGATTAAATCGTCTGAATTTAAAGCTCATTCAAAGTTAAATAATGATGAAAACTTTCTAACTAAAAATGTTTCAATATAAATGAACGCGAACTCTACGAAATTAAAACAATTGATTAAAATAGTAAAAATTGTATATATCGGTATTAATAATTTGGTATTCAGCTTATTTAAATCTATTAAAAAGCTTATGTGGCTTCTGTAAAATTATCTATTCGCGTCCATTGGTTGCTAATAACATGCGATAAAAAATCTCTATAATCTATTTGAATATGGTACGTTATTATCGTACTAAAAATTAAGGCTTATCCTGCTTGTTGTAATAATAACCTATTTTTATTCCAATTTTACAATTTAAATAAAAAAATCTAAATCAATGCAAACCAACATTTACATTCTTCGAAAATAGAAATTTCTAAAATGGTTTTACTTTTATTTACCTGTCGATAACTATGGTGAAGTTGACAAAAATGTAACGAATGACCCAGAAAGCTGCACCTCGTCCAAGCATTCAGTTTGAATCGCAGAGTCGATTTGCTTTCGCAAAAATAGATTTCAATTTTAGTTTTTAAATTCAACGAAGTTACGATAATATTTAGTTTTTTCACTCTAGCCGAAAAGCAACATCGATTTTTTTGAAAGTCTAAATTATTTATATGCACAAATAAATATTTGAGCTTTGATTCAAAGTATGAGCTACCATTATGTGAATTTCTATTAAAACCCTACCAGGAGATTTCATGTTGCTGCGAATATAAACAGAAACTATCGAAATTTAGTCTTACAAATAATCTAAGACCATAATTTTTGTACTTTGAAACGCCTATAAGACAAGGTACACTTTATAGGGGCATTGCAATCTTGCTAATGATATTGAAATTACAAATAACTAACATGTGTCTTATGTTAGCGCGCTTACATATTTGGGTGGTCGTATCAGGCTTTGGGTGGTTAGGGTTTGGTGGTCGTACTAAGACCGTTCGCAGTGAACGTATACAGGCGGAATTGTTTCTATAAAAATCAAAACATTTTGCAAGAAACTTTTATATTGCGAATACATAAAATGTTAAATCAATACATAATAAATGTATTCTGTATCAAAATATTTGAGAAAATTGACATTCGACATTAAGGTCTTAGTTTGATGACAAATTTTCTTAAAAAAATCCAAAAAACAATTTTTGTAGTTGAAAATATTATAATTTATAGTATTTATGTTGCAAGTTTATCGGCATGCATACAATAAAAATGCGAACGAAAGGATGGAGTCACAATAGTCATTTTATTATTTTAATTGTAATGCACAATCACTGTTTATTATCCGTTTATGAAACCCTATCGAGTAAACTTTTAATTACTTTTGAAGAGAGAAAACCTTAATCAATACCAGCAATAATATAATAAAGTTGGTAACCACTAGAGTTTTTAAACAAAAGAAGAACTGAAAAGTGACTCATTAGAAATGCTCTATAAAAGTTAAAGCAACGAATAAAAGAAATGTTTATATTAAAAATCTGTAAATGTTCCAAGAGTTTTAAGTGGAAGGCGTAGTTAGAGCTCGAGACAATTTATCGAATCGGTTCTATTTTTGAACAAGTCAAAATGTATTATGAGTTGTTAACGATCACTCCTTGCTAGGGCTACATCTCGCGAACATCTCGCGCTCAAAAAAATAATATGATCAATACGTATATTTAAGTACTTGTATTTAATTTCAACTACTTTTATCTACTAACTGACCATGGCTAAATATATAAGAAAACAAAATAACTTGCTATTTTGTCCAACTTTGACATATCCAAATGCAGTAGCTTACTTCACATGGATATAGTAAAGGTGTTTCTCTATTATATGTTAAGAGCTTAACTCGCTGCTGCGCCCGCTTTATTATCGAAAATCCAGATTAGCGGGATTAAAAGGCCAAAATATGTTAATTATGTCATATTTTATCTATGATAAAGTGTGAAGAAGTAACAAATATCACAACCTTTCGTATTTATGTTATTAACTAGTAATTAAAGATAAATGCTTTCCATTCATTTCACATCAGCCGAGATAGGTCAGTGGTTAGAACGCGTGAATTTTAACAGATGATCGTGGGCTGAAACCCGGACAAGCACCACTGAATTTTCATGTGCTCAATTTCTTTTATAATTCATTTCGTGCTTGAAGGTGGAGAAAAATATCGTAAGGAAACCTGTATGTGTCTAATTCACTGAAATTCTGCCGTATGTGTATTCCACCAACCCTCATTGGATCAGTGTGGTGAAATAAGCTCCAAATCTCCTCAAAAAAGGAGAAGAGGCCTTAGCCCAGCAGTGAATCAGTAAAAGGCTGTTACTGTACTGTATTTTGTGGATATACTGAATTATTGTAATGCCTTTTTATATACTATATTAGGTTTAGTGTTTCCATTTGCTAGGACAACGATATCATTGGCATGACTTACACGTGAACATGCTACATATAGTTGCCCATGGATAAAGCAGCAGCTAGAAATAAAAAAATTAGAACCCTTCTTATCTAATTAAACTATAAATAAGGATAAAACTAAACAATCCAATGTCAACTTTATTAAATCCAAACAACAAGAGGAATAGAGAACTTTAAAAAGAAAAAATAACAATCTATAAAATTCAAAACAAAAATATTACTTAAGAAGTTAAGACTAAGACACAAAATAAAAAAAGACAAACAGTGAAAAAATAAAAAATCTATATGGTTTTGGTAACTCGCAAATAGGCCCATTGACTTTAAAAGAAGCAGTTATTTTGAAATTATAGACAGATACATCAATTATATTTATTTGTATTTACAATAATTATAACACGCCTGCGTATTATGATAATAAATTTAAGGATTTCTGAAATCTCGTTAAGTTTATGTTAATATACAAAAATGCTTTTTTATATTAACATAAGATATTTTTTTAATAGAATAGGAAGGCGGACGAGCATTTCGGCCGCCTGATGGTAAGTGGTCACCAACGCTCATAGACATTGGCATTGTAAGAAATGTTAACCATCGCTTCCATCACCAATGCCACCAAACCATCAACCTTGGGAACTAAGATGTTATATGCCTTGTGCCTGTAATTACACTGGCTCACTCACCCTTCAAACCGAAACACAACAATACCAAGTACTGCTGCTTTGAGGTAGAATATCTGATGAGTGGGTACCTACCCAGACGAGCTTGCACAAAGCCCTACCACCAGCTTGTTTTCACATATATTCTTTGCGGTTCACGCATCGTTCGGTAGAGTTAAAATGTTGTGTAGTTATCGTTGTTACGTATGAACGTACCAACGATAACTACACAACATGTAGTTATCGTTGTTACGTATGAACGTACCAACGATAACTACACAACAACTTTCATGAGAAAGTTTCTGACGTAATACCATCAATTTTCAAAAGGAAAATTTGTTATATTTTTACATTGATAATTTTTTGATCGTCATAAAATAGACGAATCGCACAGTCGACTGCAACAAAATGGTAGCGAGGGAATTCGAAATTCAACACGTTTATAGTCTACATCACGTATACGTCATCAATTTCGTCTGTTCAACCTGTTTAAAATTTCACTTTACCCAGACATAAATATATAAACATGATTATTTACCTTTTTTAGATGAGACTGAAGCACATTGGCGCAATACGTCTTTAACTTTCTAGCGATAAAAATCTTTGTTCCTTTAGGTTTCTACATACTATAGGAAATTCCGTAATAATGTCATGCAGATGGTATGCATTTTAGCTCAGAACACAATTATTAGAATAGTTTCTTGTACGGATCGTTTTACATGTGTTCCTCCAAAGTGAATTATTTAAGATGGAAGAATTTCAATTGGCTTGTACAAGTGTAGTCACCTAATTTAACTTTAGACGATTGAAAGGTCATTATTTAAATTCTGTGACTCCTACGTTACGAAAACGGGATCAGTTAATGACATTCAATTGAGTTATTTGTTAAATTATCTCGTGATACCTTGATATATTTGATACCTTCATAATAGATAGTAACAAAAGAGTTATTAAATGTTAACTTTGGATAATTAGTATGAGTACGATTTGGTCTAGCCACACTGTAAAGTTTCTGCTTAACGAACATTATTTTAATCTACTTTTTACGCTGTGTTTTATTACAAAAGAAGAAAGTCGAATTTAATGAAAAGCAAATAGCGTGTTAAGTATGTATATTACGCGTTCGTTGAAAATATTTATGAGTCGGTGACGTCTTTTGTTCTGAAAATATACCAGACGAAAAAAATAGCTTCGACCATTACTTATTGTATTCCTATGAACTTAATAGCTCGTTTGTATCGAATACGACATAACGTACCTATAGCCGAAGTAAACGACATTCCGGTAAACAATAAATACAAACACTAGTAAGTAAATACATGTTCTCTGAACATTGATGAATAGAATTGTTTGTTCTTGAAGTACAGCAAACTTAATTTGTCGAACTGTTCGATGACATTTGTTCACAATGAGCGAAAAGGAAACGACGAGAAATCTCATATGAAGCCATTACTACGCTACCGATTTAAAAGAAGAATAAAGCCTAAAAATTCGTTGTTTTAGTTTGTTTTTTTTTATTTATTTAAAATTAGCTGATGACTGGCATGATTATCAATTATCGATATTAATCGCGTGTCTATTGAACCTTGACGGTATTATATTCGAAACATTCACGCAAGAACTGGAAAGGTTTCAGCTCATTCGGATGAGCGGTGCGCGAACGCATACAATCGGTACGGTCAACTAGTATATATTAGCGCAATAGCACTGTCTGATTGACTCACGAGATATCCGAAGCTATAGGAATAATTGATTTGAAATTTAATAAAATAGCTCTTTTCACGATGTGGACGTTCAGTAATTTGATTTACATAAATGATAACCACGTGAAATAGCAGCAAGAATGCTAGCAGCAAGTCCTCGTTAAATTACAAAGGTGCAAATTAACGTAATAATTGTGCAAAGTAACGTAATAATTTACAATATGCGTATTTTAGGGATAGTTTTGACTAGTATTTACTATCAGATATACGAGCAGGCCGCTTAATGTATACAAAGGACTACAAGTATTCGAGTTCTTACCATCATATCGCAGATCAATTGTTTATTTAAAACAAAGAACTTCTAAAATTAAAACAAAACGAATAAATTTATATTATTGTGATTATATACTATTATATTCTCGAATGTAAAACATTAAAAAGCAAGCTATATTTTGAATTTCTTATGCATTCGTTTCATACACTTGTCCCATATTGAGGAGAATATTCAAAGACGTATCTGTGATTTACTTATTTATAAGACTGTTCTTTGAAGTTAGAAACATGAAAATTTGAATCATGACTTTACTTGCACAACGTGGGGATGGGCAGCGAGTTCTTTATGATCTTGTACAGAATAATATTTCTTATTTATTTTTTTAACATAAGCATGTGCCTTTGTTTGTGAAACAGTTCTCACCAGCTAATATTACAAATACTCCATTTGTACCAGATAGTCTATCGTTTACATTACAATTGCTTCAGACAATGCTTCTCATTGCTGTGTATCCAGGATGACTGAGCCAGTATAATTTCAGACTACTTGTGTTCCATTGTTAGCAATATAAGAAGTTGCTAATGGCTCTTAAAAAGCAAATATCTTGGAGCAATATCACCCACATGTAGCATTTTTGCTTGTCTGTTTCAATGATTAGAATATGTATAAATAATTATTATTTATGTTACTTCCTGAAGTTATAGAATGCTGAAATTTGGTATAGAGGCTAGGTATAGTACACAAACAACATAAATATTAAGAAATCTGTACATTTGTTCCCCATCCCTTAAAATAGAGGGATGAAAGTTTTGTATGGAACTTTAGTCAATTTTCAAGCTAGGAACATAAAAATTGGTATTTAGAATATTGGTTACAAATAAAAAATACGTAACACTTCATCACATTTCAAAAATTACAAATTAGCTAATCATTAAGTAAATAGCTTACAAAAAATTGTTGAGAAATAGATATGGACACGAAACTCATTGTACTCAACACACGTGATTGTTATGCGCGTGCTTACTAATTATTAAAATAGTGTTAAATAAGGTCATATTCGTCTAAGTTTGCATTCCATCAATTATAAATATATATATATATATATATATATATATGTATTACGTCAATGCTTCAACAACCGTGGGATCTAAGACATAATCCCTTTAAAGCGCCCCTGCTGTACGTCATAACGGAATAATACGGATTTTAATAATATTGGCAGTATAATTATAATTACTGAGTGTATAAAATCCGACTAGATAGTGCCAATATAATTATAAATAATTATAAAACTGATAACAATTACACAAAAAAAGATATTTTTTTCATTTACAACCTGTTACTCGATTTTAAACAAATTTATATGATCTGATCTCTAAATTTATTTAAAAAAAAATTATAGTATAAACTGACTAATTAATTAATAATTGTATTTCAATTTTTTACATGGGTAAAATGACCATCGCCTATTATAAACCTAAACTGTAATCTTTTGAAGCATTTGCCTTAGCAGATATAAAAATTCGATGAACATTGTATAATAGTGCATTTTAATAGTCAATAGGCGAAAATAATATTGCAGCTAAAATCGTAAATCACATATAAATTATGATGTTATTTGAAATGATAAAGATATATCAATTTATGTGTCATATTTCAGGGCTTCTTCCGTAGAAGCATCCAGAAACAAATCGAATACCGCTGCTTACGCGACGGGAAGTGTCTCGTGATCAGATTGAACAGGAACCGGTGTCAATACTGTCGTTTTAAAAAGTGCCTCGCCGTTGGCATGAGCAGAGACTGTAAGTACTTTTTATACAATCTACTTCCTTATCGTCGTGAAATTTATTAATTCAATTATTCTATGCAACTTCAAAATTTTCCTTTAATTATTCCTTGAATGATATAATTTTACATGAGCGATACTAACACAAATATATAAAAATGTGAGTTTATGACATGTAACTTAACGGAGTCTCGCACATGCGAATGTTATTTTTTTATTGCTTAAGATAAAAATACATTTTTGTATTCTGACGTAGTCAAATGATCCTATTATCCATATGTGTATATTTATTATGCGATTTACTCCTTAACTTCGCTCAAATATTAATCTAGACATATTTGAAATATATTTTCAATATGAAACAAATTTAATTCTAAAGCCTTTAAGGAAAAGCTGATTATTATAGAGACGGTGCAATGAAGCGGAAATTCGAAAGCGGGTTTGCTTTGAAATAAAATCGATATTACGCTTAAGTAAAATTGTTTCTTATTTATTAAAAAATTAAAAGAAGTTAGTGGATAAAATAAAGTAACATTAACTAAATATTGCGGATTCATAAATGACATTTACAAAAATAAAAGTAAACATGAATAGTTGTCTATTTTATATGTATATATATATATATATAACTAATCTTTACATTATTTGATACCTACAAGAGAGAGACATTTAACTGCTTCTAAATTATAGCATTACCATAAAAAATATATAATCGTAAAATGTTCCCGAATATACCCTTGCTATTGGAAAACAAATAGAACACAGATCAACGCACTTTACCGTCGTGCCTATTTTCCAATTGAGGAGTCGAGCCCCGACCCGTAGATGCAATGCAGTTCAATACTTGCATCGGATCAATTCAATCGCGCATTCAACCTTTGTAAATGAGGTGTTTTACTAGCCGTCAGGTACGGGAGAGTGCCTAAGCGTCCAAGGGAAGCCGCCACCACGGAGAACATGCCAGATCTTGCTAAAAGCTCAGGCACAGAACCGACACCTCCGCCGGAAGTTGAAGAACCTGACGCTGAGACTCTGCAGAATGATTTAACTAGAGAACTCGCTAAAGTGGTGATTACTGCTCATAAAAACAACAACTCTTACACTGATGAAGTGAAGACCACCTTGCAGTTGAAGACTATTCCGGTGAAGCCAGAAAGAACTAATGGAGAAGGTAGGTGTCGAAATTATATAAAACGTCATGTTCAGTAATTGAGCTGTTGCTAAGAAAATACCTTGTTCACATCTTGTACTATTTTCATTGGACGTTCAAAATTAGCATTCTAGATAAGAATAAGTAAGATTTAACTGTTATTAAAAACATTGTAATAAAAGGTCAACAGCAAATACAATTACTATTAAAGGTCAACTTTTTAAAAACAAATGAAATGGAATCGATACTTTTTTTTTAAATATGTTATGGTATTTGTACATTGGTATTGCTAGTGTACAATTTATGAAATGCATCATTTAGAAACATTCTAATGTCATTAGTTTTTTAAAAAATAATTATATATTGCTTTTTATAAAAATGAGTGAAATTGGCAACATAAATTACTCCTTGTACGGTGCAAGATCATGGCGACTAAAATGTGGCATTTACTATGTTATTATATATTCCTGTTGTTGGACTGACTAACTCGTGCTTCAAACTGATACTCGGCAAAACAAGTATTATTGTTTTTTACGGTATATTAACTGATACGTGGGTAGTTCCTACTCAGGCTAGCTGGCACAAAACTGTAACAACGATGTACCATTAGTATTTACCAGAAAGTAGTCATTCCGATAATCCCCAAAATTTGTAATTTTTATATACCATATATATTGATAATATTAGGTTTCAAATATCATCGTATTTATACTGCTTATTTATTGTCGTAAGTTCCATTACTTAGGTATTTAAAATTTCGTATATAGGTACCAGTAAAGACCCGGTAATTAGTTCAACAACCAGCTCGATGGAGGCGCTCTCAACTCTGTGGTACAATGTTGCATTTCGAATGACACCTTCTGTGCAACAAGTGGTTGAATTCGCGAAACGAATTCCCGGATTCAACGTTCTGCCCCAAGATGACCAGCTGATACTTATTAAGGTACACCTTTATATGTTAAATAAATTTTAGCATATAATATTATGTTTATATTGAGTACCGTACTGCCATCAACATTTGCCAATGCTACTTTATGAATATTAATTTTAGTATTTTTGTCATTTGTAATAAGCTCTGCGATTGTTGTTTTGCGAATTTGATAAAAAAATTTAATATGCGAATTGTTAGTGTAAGAGCTACGCGGTGTATCTCGCTGACTAATATTTATAAAATACATTAAACAGATAAATATATTTTTTTAAATAAGCTTATTGGTCGCAGTTTCGACAACTTTACAACATCTTGTAATATTAGTCTACAAAGATTATACAGTTACATTACATTTAAGGCCAGGTTAGTCGCCCCAAGTATAACCGAGCAATTTAAAGAGTCAGGTGTGATAGGTAGTTTGATTGAAAAATTGGCATTGTCAATTGTCCACAGCTGGGTTTCTTCGAAGTGTGGCTGTCACGAGCCGCCAAGCTCTCCAATGAAGAGAGCATCATTTTTGACGATGGCACCGTGGTCACCCTCGAGCAGCTGGAAATTATTTACGATGTAAGTAGTGGTAAAAACTGATACGAAGTATTGAAAATTATGCATAATTTGTCTATGTAATTATTGCTTTTTATTGGAAGTAACCTGAGTTTACTGAAGTATCGTTTACAGGCGCCGTTTGCGAATGCTATGTTGGCGTACGTCAATAATATCAACAAATTATTGTTGACGGATGATGAACTAGCAATGTTCACGGCTAATCTTCTTATTTATCCACAACGGAATGGCTTATGCGATCGTGAGACAATTGCCTCAATGTACCGTAACCTTGGCGACGCACTACAATTAGTGGTAAGCTACTAGTTTATATAGAAATATATTAAATTAGATCGATTATTACATTTTTTCTCAATTTATGTAAAATTTTGTGATTTTTATATTAGTAATTAATAATTTTTCTCTTAATGGTACTTAAAAAAATTGCTTCAAATTTAGGATATTTTTTGTTGTATACTTTTTATTATTGATATAACTGTTATACTTTATACTAATATTAAATTGTTGGAATATAAAGTTAACCGAAGCCGGCGTAGCGGATGTACCGGCTCGAATTGATGCGTTTGCGGTTGCTACTCAAGAAGTTCTCACACTGGGAGCCCGTCACAACGAGTTATTGTCGTGGTGCCGCGATCACTGGCAACGCCTAGTCCTCCCAGCTCTGTTCTCTGAAATCTTCGACATCCCGAAAGCAGAAGAAGACGAGTCTCTCGCTTCAGAACGCGCTACAGCTCCAATATCCCAAGAGACAGGATAGATTGTACGCTTTAGATGTTAGGTGCCTCAAATCTTTCGGACCTAATAATTTCTACTGTTTATTCTAAGCACTAGTTATACTCGATCCATACATAGGAGGCATCGACCAAACAATACCAGTACTATGCACCTATTATGTTATGAGTATTTGAGTTTCTTCGTAATAGTTACAATACAAATAGTTGCTTCTGGCGTCAACATCGTCATTAATATAATAAAATAAATACTTCTATAATAATCACGACTCTATATTATAATGGTCATTTTAATTATATAATCATGTAATATCGGTGTCTATTAATCGTATATAGAGGAATATTGATGGAACCCACAAACGAAATTAATTTTCGAATAGGGTCAGTCCGAGGGGATTGAGGCATTGACATCTCTGGACTTAGGACATAGAAGTGACCTAAGGAAAACAGCCAAACAGTCACTATCATAATCAAAGCAATTACCATGTAACATAAGGATTCGTTCTCAAAGTCACACAAAGCGTTCTTCATACGATTCCGATTTCAGTAATACCGTCACTAAAAGTGTTTATTCTTTGGGTTACTTTTATAACTCCTTCATCCCTCGTAAGGATTTGGTGGTGGGTTCAAGCAGGTAGCTTATATTATTGTATCTTAAATACGTCATAATATACCCACGTAATATTGTTACTCTATCGTAGGTTAAACTTGTAGCATAAATTTGGTATACCTATACGTACTTTCACGTTTATGTGTAGTTTTATCTCAATCGTAATTATCCTTTATATGTAGTTGATAAAAATGATTTCGGAGCACGCATTTATTTAGAAGGTCTTCATGCTCCTGAGCTATATTTATAATTGTCTTTTAAATTTTGATTTTTGAGTTCCTATAAAATTGAAAATACTGATACGATATTGTGCCAGAATCTTACTTTATTTTCCCTTTTTATCAAATTGTGTTCCATGTGGATTCAGGGTTAAGTAAGAATTTTATTGGCAGTAATTTGTTTAATTTATAGGCCAATACTTAATGGCAACTTGATGGTTCAATGCTTATATTTTTTTCTATGCTTGTGTTTTTTTATATTTGATTTTATAATGTTTTTATTCCTTTTTGACTCTAATTATTATTTAATTGAGTTTTTCAAAATACTTTTGAAAACCTTTAATAAGATATTTGAGTTGATCAAAAAATTTCAAGGGTTACCGTACCATTGGTTTATTTTTTATTATTTTTTTCTATTGCCTTAATAATTATTGTTTTTGATATGTTTTGTGATCCCTTATCAAAATTATTACTAATTAAGTTGTTATCCAATAAAAGTATATTCTTTTAGTTAAAATTATTCTTAAATCGTTTGGGAAGTTGCAATGAGTTTTTATTGTTTTTGTTTATTTTCTGTTTCTAAGTAAGTTTATAAGATTTTTATCTGTGGGTTTTTTTAAATATAAATTAGGATATACATGACGTTTCGTTTTAAAGTCTCAATCTGTATATTAAGACTTTGATTTCTAAGGAATACTATAATAAGTTTTCAGGACAGATAATACCTATATTTATCTTAAATTTTGATGTTTTATTTACTTAATATGAAAATTTTATACTTTGTACTAATTTTTGTTTAAGATTCTACTAAACTTAAATTCGGTTATACAGGTGTTGTCCCAGAGACATCATACATATCAATCCAATTTTTAAAATTATTACTTTTAAGTTATTTATCATATCACTTTGTTTTTTTTATTCAAATAGATTTGAAGCATTTATAATATTTGTCGATTTGAAATCAAGTGATTGATTTTCTATTGAATAATCGTAACTAAGCCGCTGGACATTAAAATCAATTTTAAATAAAAATAACCAAATACAGAGCAAGACTTGCAAACCTCTCTTTTATTTTGACAATATAGGACAAATGAAATAATTGCAAGAATTGCCTCGCGGTTTATACGATTATTTTCACACCTAGATGACAATATTTAGGTACATGTTACTTGTGAAATATTGATATAGTCTTATATATTTGGTTATAATATGTATTAATTTTATGCGCAAACGCATAAGTCTATATTTTTAGAGATAAACGAATTCAAAATTTGTTTAAATATTGATACCAAGTAATTCGTTTTTCCGTTAAAGTTAATTTTATTTAGAAAAAAAAAATAGTATACGAATTGTAAGAAATGTTACATTTTTGCATGCTGACAGAGTGATTTATATCTTTTTCTTATGTTGTTTTAGATAGATAAGCTGCGTGCTTACATTTGATAATTCTAATAGCGTGGTCCGTAATATTGTAATACGTAAAGGGAACAGTCAATATATATGCATTTATGTTTATGAACTTCTCTCATACCTTAAATATTCTATCGAATCTGGTTTTTGATTTCCCTTTAATGTATTGCGACATACGATTAGTTGTAGTGTTATTATTTTGTAATGTCACTGCTATTAAAGATCTGATTACTGTATGATTTGCTATACTTGAAATACAAAAAAAAAAAAAAAAATTTTATTTATTACCTTACTTAACACGCTCATAATGACAAGATCTGTTGCATGAAATAAAACTGCAACTTTGTATAGATTCGTATCAAAAAGCTACAAAATATTTAGAATTCATGTGTTCCTCCTTAATAACACGAAACCAGAATCTCCTTAATTTACCAATTGTAAGAAGTAATTACAAGCAAAACAGTTTTATTTATCGCTGTTGTAATTGTTTACAATAAAAAATTTAGTAATGTAAACATTTTTACATGTATGCTATAGAATTAAAAAAAACCTAATATTATTTATTCTAATCTTATTAGACTTTTGTATTATTTTTATTATCTATCGTTCGCATTTTTTTTTTCATGTTAAATATTTATTCAAGTATTGTGCAATGGTTTTTCGATAAATAAAACCTCTAATAAAAAAACCTTCTCCGAAACACGCTGCGTCTTCCGGTATAAGTTTTATGTAATTTTGTTGACCTATTCAAATATATTATAGCCATGATATATAATATTGTTAAAATACTCCTTGATCAGTACAACTGCGTTGTTAAAAAAAAGGCGCGCTAAAATTTTAGACCGCCATTTTGTTAGTGGACAGAAAGGTAAGGTAATAAATTAATTATTGGCGCGACTTGTGATTTGTTGAATGTGTTAAATTGTGTTATTTGATTTTTTAAGAGCAATTGAGTGAGTAATTTACATCAATTTATATGATTTGGTGTTCTATTTTTATAAAGAACAATTCGAGATTTTTGTACAATCAGTTCCACGTCTGGTTGCTAAATAAATAGTTTGTCAAGAAAAACACTGATTAAAAAATAAAATTTACATTTTAACAACAGGTAAGTTTGTCCAATGTGGTAAAGCTAGACGTATCTTTTTTGTGTTATAGGTAGACGGATGGGCCACCTGATGTTAAGTGGTCCCCACACCGCACACCACCAGTGCGCCGCTAACCGTGGGAACGAATATGTGATGTCCCTTATGCCTGTAGTTACATACGTATAATATAATATAAACACGGGTAAAGAAACAAAACCATACTCATAGGTCTACAGTAATAGGTCTATCAAATATATTAAAAAAAAAAAACACATATCACTTTAATGATTATTTGTATTGCCACTTTCTTAAATCACATGGAAGAAACAATAAGTATCAAAATATGTTCAAAACTTACAATTTAAGAAATTAAATAATTCATTTTTTTAATTTATAACAATAACAAAGCAAACATTTAAATTCAATGAATAAACAAGCGACCGTGGACGCTGTACACCAAAGCGATAATATTCCATTGAAAGTGTGAACATTGAACTGTAATGAGTGCACGTAACATACCTATGTATAAACATTATTATGCCGACTGTACATGGATACGTAGCGAAGATATCTTGCTCTCGCTTTTTAAACTGACAAAATATAAGTTAATTTCTAATACGACATTTATATAAGCGCATATCTTACTTTAACTCGACTTCATCTTAACTAAGTAAATAAATAAGTTGTAACAAATTAAATTGTGAAATTGAAATTTAATTTTAATAATATATTTATCATAATCGATGTTTATCAACTCTATTTTGATAAACGATTGAAAAATCGACAAGCGCATCTTACATAAATAATTTGCAAACACTACATATCCAGTGACCAATTGTATTTTGGTCTTAATCAGGCGCCCTAAAGCTAGGGACAAACCTGCGAGGCTATGTGTACAATATAAGAGTTGCTGTGTGTGACAAAGCCAAAGATCAACAAAATGATTTGAAGAATTTTGTCTTGTGAAATTAACTTCAAATTTATTATTAATAAAGAATGTATTAAGCCTGGTTCTTATTGATAGTAGATATAGCAGAAGATAATATTAACTTTAAAAAATTACTGTTCTGTCGACGGTCACTTTAGCTGTACCGTTCGCTTGACCGCGCAGGCGTGTCGCGACCTTGAAGCCAATATATAATATTACATAACCGTGTCTCCCTAAAACATCAAATAACAAAACTGCGTAAGCATTCCATATAGCAGCATGCCTTAATCCTACAACACATACATATCAAAAAACTTTCGAAATCTGCTTAATAATTAACCATCGCTTACACAGATAATGTTTAAACGTTAATGCTATGGGACAACACTGAGGATAGATCAGTGGTACTATTAATGTTACTGTAAGCTCAAGGATATTTTAATTCAAACCTTATTTAAGTGAGGATAATGTCGAAATTTCTATACCACTGAAATGTTATTATTGTAAGAAAAACCACAATACTCATCACGTCTATCTATCCGTTTCGACATAGAACATTAATTCGAAGCGCCGTATACAAAGGTACGTAACGAACGCGACAAATTAACCGTGAATACATCTATTAAACTAACTAAATAATTTAACTAAACAATATAATTAATTAGTTCTATAATGAAAATAATCCAATGATACAGTTAGAAATTATACAACATCGCTTCATAATATTATTAGTAAACTACGCAAACGTTCTACATCTACAACATACTATATTAATAATTATCAAAGCGAAATAAAACAGGAATAGGTTTCGTACAAACGTGTACATGCAGATTTTATGCTTATTTATAGGAAGTTATACAAAAAAAAAATAACTTAAATTTACAAATCATTATCCCTCAACACTGATATACAGAATACATAGAATGGACATTCATATTACATTACGTAAAACAGTAAATACATGGCAATGTATTTTATGTAAGGCAGTTAGCGTTTATTGTAATATTCTTCGATTTTACAAGCAATTACAATCTCACATAGGCTCTATGCAAAACTTTGGGCTTGTTTCACACTAACAACCTCACAAATGTATAGTCCGCACACATCGACAAGTTGTATTATATTACTGAAGGTATTTTATGCGTGCTTACTGTATTACAATAAACAATTAATTATTATCTACATAGTTCATTTAACAACAGACCGTTGTGTACGCACTTATTAATTACTTCTCAAATACAATATCGTTACAGGTAAGTTATCTACGTTATCGAATAATCTTTAGATAAATATTACGTATAAATCTATATACTTTGGACTATAGTGTGATGACAGTGACGATATTATTAATAAATGCCGATTTTTATAGTTTTTAACACAAAACGTGTTATGTAATTTTCGGCCAGTGTGGAAAGGGCTTTAACGTCAGAATTAAATGTTCAGACGAGATGGGCAATATTTTTCGCTCCTAATACGGTATTTCAATCGGCAGAAGAAATCCAAAATATCTTACTTTTGTACTTACGCTGCAGGCAAGAGCTACCACTAAGTAATATAGACTGCTAATCTTTAGCTAGGAAGTTACAGTAATACTAATGTGATAGAAAATTTCGTAGTTATTTCTTTACATAATCATTAACTTATTTTATTAGAAGTAGAAGCTCTAATTTGTTCAATTAAAATTATTCCGCTACATTCATCTTATCGAATTCAACATTTATATTTGGTAACTTCATATTTCATGTCAGGAACGAGGTGAAAACTGAAAACGAATAATTATTAGACAGAAGCAATACGACGAAGTTCGTTGTGCTTTTGTTTTTTTTTTTTTTTTTTAAATTCGAAAATGATATAATTTGTGCAATTAAATAATGTAATTTTGTTTGTATACTTAGTGAATATTTTTAATCAAAAATGTTCGTCCCTACTACAATAAATATTTTTTTATATTAAATAAGGATTTATTTCGAAATTAATAATAATTACAAGTTGATATAATTAATTAATTTTATTTCATTTAATACCTGCTATTCGATAGTAACTCAAGTTTTGGACGGATTATATTGCATTTTCATTTTCCAACACATTCGAGTAATAATACATTATATTTTTATATACATAAATACTTTAATATAAACATTTAATGTTATATCTGTGTAGAGGGGACTGGAATACTTTAATATAGGGACAAACATTTTTGATATTAGAACAGTGTCGTTCATTTTGGACTAGTAAATATAAAATCGTTTTCACATTGACGAAATGTTTTAATATTACTCTAATCCCAATATGTTGCGGTATTTTAATACATTCGTTATAGTATCGTGTAGATTCTTTACGTTGTAGGTGTATTTCGAAATTACATTTGATTAAAAACAAAGCAAAATTATTTTTTAAATGCGAATTATCTTATAATTATTATTGAAGATATGGACACGCATTTAGTCGGTTCACGTTCGACGTGTGATCAGTGGTCGCTCGTGAGTATAAAATAACTACTTGGCAAGATATAATGCATTTCCAAATTTCAAAAAGGAATTTCTATGTAATTTTTGGCGTATAGAAATAAATATATAATTAAAGCGAAACGCGAATGTAAGCACTACGAACTATAGTTTAACCATTTTCGTTATGAAATGGATGTTTAATATGAGCAAATACAATGAAGAACCTAACTTTGCCTGGGTAAGCTCAGAAGTAATGTACGAGCTCGGTTAAACACACTCAGTATTATTTTCCTGTTGGTAATATTTTTACATGAAGCGCAGAGCAAAGAACTGTTCAAATGAAACTCAGCTTTTCACAACAAACGATTTTTCTTTAAGCGATTTTATCAGAATTTAATTTATTATTACATAAATCCATCACATTCGAGAATTCCTCAAGTAAAGACATGTTTCAAAAACAAAATTAAGTACAAAAAATATTTTAGTAACTGTGTACTTTTTTACTCCAATATATATTCATGTAAATAGAAAATTACGTAATTTATTTTTAAAGATTTGTTTAGAATTTTAAAAATATAAATATTGTGCGATTCGATTTATTTTAGAAAATAAATTTCGAATTAATTGTACACTTTTAAAGATCAAATATTTTGAGCAAATACAAGAATTTTTAAATAGTCTTTCCATAATTAATATTTAAATATTAAAAAATACTCTCGACTTTATTATTATTCTGCGGACGTACTGATCCCTTGAATCTGAACATCGTTGTTTTAGAGATAGTAAATTGTTTATAAAATATCTTTATATATATATATATTTCTCGGTTAAATATAATTATGTACTCGTACATAAAACTATTCCTTTTGATGGGGCCAAGTTTCATTTGATGTAATGCTCTACGCTTGTTGAATTTTACCCTTCTATTCATTCAATCCTATACAAAAACAACCGGTACATATTGACACACATACATTCGACTTGAGACTTTGGTATGCACAATAAACTTCCGCTTACATGTTTATCCCAGGGATCACAAATTGTAAGCCGAATATATTGGACAGTACACTGTTTACTATCATAACTTTAATGTTGCACTTTCGCGTTAATTGTCTTGATATAAGTATACATCATCAACCTCCACTGTAAATAGTACATTTATAAATAAATAAAAACAAACAAACAAACTTAATCTAAAGTCATCGAAGAAATCAATTTCAACGGAATCAAAACAATTATTTACATTAATTTTTTTTAAACAGATAATTTATAATATTGAAAGAAATTAATTATATATACAAAGACAATGGAGATGTGATTATTGTGTCCATGAACTTATACAATGGTGCAACATTTGATTGGTGTACGGTCACGTGGTATGTCAACGTACACCGGCCTAGGAATAGGCTGTTCTCATACTCATTTCTTGGTAGGCGTCCCGCGCTGCGTCAGACCCTCGAACCGCTTGAACGTGTAGTTGATGAACACCCAATCTTTATAAGCGACTTCACCCTCCTGGGATATGGGCGCTGATGCTGGAAATAAAACAATAATAAGTCCAAGACAAAAAAGATTACAGGTTATACATTCAATGGTTTATTTAGTTTCTATTTGTCACAATAATCTCATTTTTGACATTAAAAGTTAATCGAGTAATTATTGTATTTTTACTATGTTTTATATTTCAATAAACACAACAACAAACAAACTTGAATATATAGATTCAGTTTGTTTATGGTTCGTAAAAGTAATTGCTTTTTCCGATTAAATGTTGCTGTTACAGGAACATAAAACCCACTCTTGTCCATAGTCAAAAATTAAAAAAGGGAAAACTGCTAAAAACGGTTACTTATATAAATATAATATCCTCCAAACAGGTTTCGGCCGCGGCGGCCAATCTCAAGAGAAATTAGTCAACTGCGCGGGAGATATTATAGTGGACAAGTGTGTGTGTGCAAACACAGGTACACTCTCTATTCACTAACTCTCATAATCCGATGGGACGGCAATACCACACGACCAGAGTATTTTCGACAGATAAACTCAATAACTTTTTTTGGCCAGACATGGGATTTGAACCCAGAACCTCCGGGTCTTTGGCCTTACATATAGTCACTAGACCAACGCAGTCAGTCAATTTTACGTTTCCTGCGGCATGGTCTGGTATAAGTTATCTATATTGGTTTTTTCAGTTTTTAAAAAAGAAAAACGTCGTGTCATTTATTCGTATAGAATTATAGATTAATATAAATAGTTAGATATATTAGTTTTAATTAATAATTATAAATGAATAAACACATAATTGATGTTTTTTCCACCGTGTATAAAAAAGCCAGAGGCAAACACTTGTAACGATTACACTCACGTATTTCGAGCTTGACGTCGGGGAAGTCGTCGAAGTTGGACGTGTCATCGATGGAGCGCACGTCCACGGTGATAGCGGCGGGACGTTCGCGAACGTGACTCCAGTCCACGCCGCGGAAGAACGACACCGACTTCACGTCTTCGATGCCTCTTTGTGAACCAAGTCTACAAACAGTTTTGAGATACTTATGTTAACATTACATAACATAAACCTCCGCAAAAAAAACATCTGAAAAAGAAAAAAAATACGTAGGCGGACGGGCAAATGTGCCACCTGCTGGTAAGTAGTCACCACCGCCTATAGACATTGACATTGTAAGAAATATTAACAATTCCTCGCATCTTCAATGTGCCATCAACCTTGGGAACAAAGGTGTTACATCCCCCGTACATGTAGTTACACTGAGTCACTCTACACTAAGACACTCACTCACTCTTCAAACCGGCACACAAAAATACGAAGTCCTTCTTGTACGTTTTTCTACCTTATATATACAACAATATATTTTGTAACAAAATGATATAATTTATTGTCTACGCTATCCTAGCATGTGGTATAAACTAGGCAGGGAATCGTATTAAATCATACAACAGCCAAAAAACAAACATGTTGCCCTTTAAAACAGAAACTTAAAGGGCGACTGTATCTTTAGCAGGTATTTCTTATAAATGAATGGGATGATTAAAAATATCTTATACGATCCTCTAAAATAGCAAGAAGAAGCATCTCTTAAATGAAGATGAATTATTAGTTTATCGATAAAGACTTCCTGTATATGTCCAATGTATTTATTGTATTAGATTTCTCAAGTTCGATATATAAAGAAAAATCAAACAGTATACAGATATTCATATTTTGTGCATCTTTATTTCTGTTTAAAGATTAACGAGACCAGCCTCTTTATAAGCGAAGGGCAAATATATCATGGGTTATGGGCCGTTGATGGTGTAATGAGTAGTTTTTACTTCAAATTATCATCAAATGGACCATTTTGTCGTCTGTTTTCCTGAATGGAATAAATAGTTATCGTGCCCAATCTTACCGGCGATCGGGTTCGGAACAGAAGCGAAGAATTGTCTCCCGTGCCTCTTCGCTGATCGGTATTTCGGGTGGAAAAGTGAGGGACTCCCGCCAAGACATCACTTTCCTGTATGTCTCCTGAGGCGACTCGGAGCAAAATGGCGGATAACCGATCAGCATTTCGTACCTGTGATCAAAGTGTATATATTATTAATTAGCTAGTTTACGCCCGCTAATCCGCCCGCGTATTTGGACGAGGTGTTAGGTACCCTACTTATTTTTCGGTACTCCTGACAATGTGTATGCAAAATTTCATAATGATCGGTTGACTAATTAAGACGCGAAAGCATAACGCTTTTCGCGTCTTAATTTAAGCAAACTTACTTTCGCGTTTATAATATTCGTTAGGGGTAGTTATTAATACTCGTTAAATTTAATAAAAATATGTGAAAAATCGTATCGTTCGAAAATTAAAAAATCAAGACAAATTGTAAAGATAATCTTACACTAAAAATGAGGCAACAATATTTATGGTTTATACATAAGAATATCGATTCATAATACTATAATTATTTAATTAACTAGTTTCCTCCCCCTGCTTCGCCCACTTTTGAGAAGGAGTGTTAGAAACGCTATGAAAATAGTTAAAACGTGAAAGCAAACTAATAAACAGACAAATTCGCTTTCGCATTAATATAAATATTCACAGTAACAGCTTGTGAATGTCCTACTGCTGGACTAAGGCGTCCTCTCTCTTTTTGTGGAGAAGGTTTTGGAGCTTATTCCACCACGCTGCTCCAATGCGGGTTGGTGGAATGTACATGTGGTAGAATTTCAGTGAAATTAGACACATTCAGGTTTCCTCATGATGTTTTCCTTCACCGCCAAGCACGAGATGAATTATAATCACAAATTAAGCACATGAAAATTCAGTGGTGCTTGTCCGGGTTTGAACCCATGATCATCGGTTAAGATTCACGCGATCTTACCACTGGGCCACCTCGGCTTCTTATTCATATAAATATTAGTTATTATTAATTAGGATTATCAATTCAAATTCGAATTTTGCTAAGCGAGCGTCAAATACAAATAAATATATATTTTAAAATAAACTATTCACTTAGGACGTATTCATTTTACAATGCATTTTTACTTAAAACAAAAATCAGATCAATATTGTCTATGGTTTGAAATAGAAAAAATGTGAATGCGAACATTGCGAAAAAATATATATAGATTGAATTATTTAATTATCACTCTAAATCCCCTCCATAAACCGCTCCATAATATTTCTGTATCTATTTTCAAATACAGTTGGTCCAGCGCGCTTAGCTTATTATATATATATAGCTCTTAAGGACTGCAGTAACTACCCAGAGATTAATAGTTGATAAGTTTCAACGGAATGTAAGGTACTTAAAGTTGCATTCCTACGTCTAAGGCTACGTTCACATGGTGGCCATTCGATTTGATTTTTTCACTTGCACGAGAGACATTCGCACGACCATTTCATTTCGATCTTAACGTGCGTTAAAAAGAATTAATTTGTTTAGTTGTTTGATAAAATCGTTTCGAAACCCCACCGTGTGATGAATTTAATATATGTTCTGCTGTCTCTACTCTATTCGCTAAAATTTCATGTATTTTAAACGGGAAAGACCGTCGTAACGTAGCCTAAGTCTCTCGAATCGAATGGCAGCGTCATCGAATCAGAGAAAGAGAATAGAGAGTAAGAGAGAGTATTTGTGCATAATCTCGTGCATTTACTCCAGAGCATTTGGCTAGTCCGACAACAAACAATCCCTGCGTCTGTCTGTTTGTCTGGACGCTATAAACTCAAAAACTACAAAACGGATTTTCATCCATTTTTCACTTATAGACGGATTGATTCATGTCGAAGGTTTAAGGTTTTGCTTAATTTGATTGAAACGTGAAAATAGTTGATGTTGTAGATTTCGAAAGAAATCATGTCGACTGGGAGCTTTACTTTAGCCGCGTATATGTAGTTATAAGTATGACGATATAAGCCTGAACAGGCTATAGATAGTTGCAGTATCAGATATACACCGGGGCAAGCACATCGTTACTCATATTATCCAGAAAATAGAAATTATAACTATAAATATATTATTCTATAACTTTTGCCGATTGTAAATATTAATCTTCTTCTTAATCGATTTCAATCTTTCTCCAAAGGGTGTCTCGAGGCTCTTGTCATATATTTTATAAATTATTTCGCCAATTGTTAATAATAAACATTCACTGAGCAATACTTTTGCAGTACATTTCGGTGCGGATTATTTCTAAACAATTATATTATAAGAAATCATTATATCGTTCGCATGATCTGCTAAATTTTTTCATTGGCATTATTGTAAAGATTAAAAAATCTAATATTAGAAAGCAAATTTTATTATGAGCTACGTCAACGCCGATTATATAAGTATCCAGAGAAATGAACTTATCGTAAAACAACAACGCAATTCGCAAAAGCAACATCACACCAAAACATATCCAATAGAAATTGAAATTGTAAAAATTAAAGACAACAAAACGAGCAAAGTAAAGACAGTCCAATAATATCAATTCGCAAAGTGTATATCATGACACAAATAATTATGAAAATGTGAAATTACCTGCAATCTGTATAATAACTGGCTACGACGAAATGTACAAAGAAAATTGACCTACCGTGAGAGACTCGCAAGCTGACGTTTTAAATACGTCATTTGAAAATAGCATGTTGGTCGCGTAAGTATTTATTTTGTTTTAATTATACATTAAATACAGTATTTGCTGTTCTTTTGTATTTATATGGCTCTAGTGGCAAATAAATCAAATCAGGCATGAAGGAAATTTCAATAGCCCAGAAATATTATTCGCAGATCTGATCCCTACCATTATATATCATGATACAGTAGTTATATTAATACAAATTTAACACTTAGTACTTGAAGAATCAATATTTAACAACATTTCGAGGCAGTAATGAAAAGTTTTTTGGTTCAATTACTTACATAATAACTCCCAAGCTCCACCAGTCAGCCTGAGGTCCGTATCCCGTCTGCAGGAACACTTCCGGTGCGATGTAGTCCGGCGTCCCGACGGTCGAATACGCGAGCGCTCTTCTGTTCCGCTTCCAGGACTCGGCACGACGCTTCGAGTCCATCGCCGACGACGACGTCGTTACTGAAAAGAAATCTGTCCTTTATATTAAGTAACGTGTTACTAAGATGACACAGATTAAATAAAAATATGCGAATTGTAACAACAGTTAATAACAATTAGTTCACTTATTGAAAAAATCAAACAATACATTATTAGAAAATAAATTTCAATATAAACGTGTAATAAAATGTTGATTATTGTATTCCGATTCAAAAGTTAAGGATCGCTTTAATTATCGTTATAATAATTTTTTTACATATGACGACGGGGCAAATTGTATCCCTAGTATAATGTTCCTCATGTGTAATGTTTGCGTATAAAACAATAGAAAAACTGAGACTTACTGAAATCAGAAGGCGTAGCTCGTGAAAGATCTCGATAGAAATCGGTGCGATGGCTTTTCTTGAGGCCCGTGCAAAGACCGAAATCGCTCAACTTTATATGACCGCGGGCGTCTAGTAGCAGGTTATCTGGCTTTATGTCCCTGTAAATACAAACAAAATACACCATATCATAACGTTTGATAAGCATTACCGAACTGCTGTATTTTTTTATGAAATAAGTAGGCAAACTGACAATGAGCCACCTGACGGTAAACTTGTGGGTGGCCAACAACATTAGCGATATAAGAAATTTTAACCATCCTTACATCGCCAATGCGCCACCAACCTTGGCCACTAACTCCTTATGTCATTTGAGTCTCTAGTTACTCTGGCTCACCCACATTTCAAACCGGAACACAATAATACTGAACATTTTTATGTTTGACTATGACTATGAGTTTTGCGTAACCGTAACAGCCTGTGAATGTCCCACTGCTGGGCTAAAGGCCTCCTCTCCTCTTTTTGAGGAGAAGGTTTGGAGCTTATTCCACCACGCTGCTCCAATGCGGGTTGGTAGAATTCACATGTGGCAGAATTTCAGTGAAATTAGACACATGCAGGTTTCCTCACGATGTTTTCCTTCACCGTAAAGCACGAGATGAATTATAATCACAAATTAAGCACATGAAAATTCAGTGGTGCTTGCCCGGGTTTGAACCCACAATCATCGGTTAAGATTCACGCGTTCTTACCACAGGGCCATCTCGGCTATGAGTTTTCGTGCTCTCCGAAACAAGGGAGTATAAAAACAGCTAACCTCTTATCGCCGAGCTACTGATAATTTCTCGACAAAAACCCAATAGCTTTTTATTGGGCTAGGCGAGTTGAGTTGAGTTTGAGTTCATCAACTACCCTTTTAAAATCAAAACTGTTCGGAAAACGCGTTAGATTACAATTTAAATTAAAATTTAAAACAATTACAATTTAAAAACCTAACCTGTGAATAAATCCAAGTTTATGTATACTGTCGATAGCCAGGGCTGTTTCAGCTACATAGAACTGAGCGCACTCTTCGCTCAATGTATCCTTTTTCATAAGTAGTGTCATCATGTCGCCTCCGGGAAGGAATTCCATTATGAGATATAGGTTCATCGGATCCTGGAAACTGTAGTACATCTTCACGACCCACTGGTGATCCGCCTCGACGAGAATGTCGCGTTCAGCTCGGACATGAGCGACCTATAGTTTGAGGAATTCGGTTAGTTAATAACAATAGTAAAACTATTAATATTTGATTTAAAGTTCAAATAATAAATATTACGCGATATAACTTTTAAAAAAATGTAAATGAATAAAACTATAATATTATTAAAAAACAATCTTTCAGTTGTTTGCGTTACATACGCTGTTGCGTGCGCACACACACGCGCATACGAATTAGTGATAGGCAATATTCTATCATAATGTTTATAGTTTTTTTTCAGTTTCAACACATTTCAATCGTTATGCTATATTGGCATATTAATGATTAGACGTTTTGCGTATATGGATATTTAAATACCTTACGCGTACACGACCAAATAAAATCGGACTTGATCTTGTTTGGCAGCACAGGTATATCGGTAGCTTTTGCGAAGATTCTACATTAAATGGTGTAACTATTGCGGGTGTTTTACTGTTATCGGTCCTAATTTAACACGATTTTGATATTTAATTTAGGTACCTGCTCTTTCTCAAGCATATCTGCTTTCCTGAGTATCTTCATGGCGTACACGTGACCGGTATCCTTTTTCTGTACTAGTCGAACTTCACCAAACGCTCCTCTACCTATAACCTGTTAAAGAAATTGTTATAATTAAGTATTAGAAAATATATCAATAAGAAATTATTTTTAACAGCCGATATTGACAAAAAGCTTAAATGCATAGAATGCAAATAGCAGATGAATTTTTAAGTGAGTGGCTTTGTAATTATTTGTAAAAATTTTAAATATCATCAATATATTATTTAAAACGAACTTCAATATCCAACCGACCTTCAAAGGCTCAAAGTCCTCAACTCCAAGCCTGGAACGCTTAAGCCTTAGGAACTCCGTCTCTTTCTGCGCATGCTGTTGACGCTTCTCCTGTTTCTGAGTCTCAGATAGACTCTCGTCCTTGAGGGAATCCTCAAGTTTCTCCAGTCTAATGAAAATATAATTGATTTCAATCTACAATAAATTCAAGGAGCAAGTTATTCGCGACTAGCAATACTACTATTTTTTTATGGTACACATTTTTTATTTTTTTATAAGATGTTTATAAATATATGACTTTATCAGCGACTTAAGGTAATTATAATTCGATCTTAAGATAGAAGATACTTATGATACTAATCTACAGTAACTAATTTCACTGAGAAAAATCTTCTAACCATTTCATATAAATATGTATAACAGCTCTTTATTTGGTTGGCGCCCAAAAAAAGTTATAAACTTTTAGCATATCATCTTAAGTTTTCCTTAACAAATCGGTACGGATCGGAATCACTTATAAATTTATTAATAAAGCAATTAAATCACTGTCGATTTTCATCAGACCGTATTACGCCGCACTAAACGTACCTTTGTTTTCTCTCATAGTGCTGTGTGATGAGATTCGTATAGAAGTTCTCCAAGGTCACCTTAGCCTTGGTGGCCTTGTCGAGGGTGTGCCCGCTGAAGCGGATGTTGTCGGTGCCAGTCATCTCCAGCACCCCTGCAACAACATCTGCAATTACACTTTGATTATTGTATCGCTCTTCACGGACACACTTTACAAAAATATCAAAATTGTGTCTAAAGTTTCTCGCAACAAACTTTAATATGTAAAATGACATATTTGACATTTGCTCTTTAAGTTGAATGAAAGTATATTAAATAATTTATACGAACAAATTCCTATTCAGTTTTATATGTTTTCATTTAATAACAACAAACTTTTACTTTATATGCTTTATATTCATTAAAAAATCTCAACCAACCAGACAGTTCTGGTTCTGGATGTAGTCTCGAATCGTGATGTGAAACTCTATTCGGGAAGCAAGCTCTTAAGCAACATAGAGACATTTTGAATGATTTAATGAACTATATTGAAAGCAGAGAATGTTCTCCAGAAAAGAAGACACGAATGTGGACTGTATTTTTATTTAACAGATACCACATTAAAAAGTTGACGTCACGTTCTGCAGCTGCTATTACAGTTGAATTTCACATAGAATAATAATTGCAGCGGCATCTACACAATTACATTGAGTATACGGCAAAGCACAATTGTTTATTATTTAAAATAATAATAGCCTGAATATATTAAGTCGCTTGAAACCTTCGTCTGAAACTATTGATGCTAAATGGAACATCAACATTTTGGGCGAATTTAAGTTAGAGGTTTAGTGTTATTTTTCCTAACATTGACATTTTTCAAAAACGTTAATAAAACCAATACTTGAGAGCCTACACGATGTGTAGGCTCTAGTATCTTGGATAGTAGAAGTTAAATATTTTTTTATAAAACTTAATGAACGTTTTAGTTAATTTATATTCAAATAGTTTATGTTATTTTTATCTAAATATAAAATGCAAAAAAGATAATTTTTAGAAAAAAATTGTGACGGCGCATCCAAGCTTTCTCATGAATTCCAAAACTTAAACCCAAATTATACGTTTAGTTATTACTAGTTTTTGTAACTACCAATGAATTACTAGTTCTCTAATTATATATGAATTGCTAAAATATTTGAATGAAATACAGAATCGTATCGGAAGCCAACAAATAATCATTGTGAATGATGAAATAAATTATAGCAATCAATTACTTTATTTCGTTATTTAAATTCGCCGCCGCGAATTGTAAAAAAGGCGCCGTCGATCGGTGTATTTTTCTTTTCCAGACCAGGTGCGGTCTAAGTCAATCCGCTTTTGCGTTATAAACGCCCCGCACCTGGCTTATTTGATCTTGAGTTTTGCAAAACATTGAAATAAATACATACAATCGAAATTATTCATTTACATTGAAAAAGATTGCACAAACATCAGAATTAATGGAGTATTCCTCTTTATAAAGTAATTAAAAAGGTCATAAAACTTTTTGCATTTAAAATGCAAAGAATGTAATGTAATGCAATGCAGAGAAGCTGTGAGCTATAAAAAACAATTTCAGTACCTAAACTTAATGCTAAGATGGAGTTTTAATAAAGGTTGAATGCTTTTAATTTAGTTAAGATCGACAAAAATCAAATATGCAATAAATTGAATTCTATGAAAAAATAACCGTTTTGAACAAATTAATAATTGCAATGTATCGTTCCAACATTCAACCGATCACTGGTAACGGCAAAATGTCACTTAAAGTCATACAAATTCCGCTGTTTCATGCAGTTTGGTCCGCATGAAACAGTAAATATGTCATGAAGAGACATATTTACAAAATTATTTTGTATATTTACAATAACATTGATCATTTTGAAAGTATCAGTGATAATTACTCCATAAACACTAGAAGTAATGAGCCATTTTGATTGGTCTACACTGCATCTTCGATTCGCATTAGACATAGACATGTATATACATCGATTAATGTATATAATTCAATGAATAAATATTCAACCTTACTAATTCAACACAGAATATGTTGGGTGGACTGGATTGGCTTTATTTAAGATAAAGTAGCGGTCAGTGACAGATCATTACAGGATCCGATTATTTTGAAGGTATATGTGCAGAGTGGCAAGTGTCATGAATACGGACATTTCGAGGATACCTCGGAATATACATTAGTTGAGTGTCCAAAGTAAGTTGGACAGCGAGAATATTTCAGTCGCTGGACGAGAACTCTCATTGGCAAACTTAATGAACATTAGACAACTGTCCCCATAACGATTAACTTATAAGTAGCTGGCACGGGGACGAATACTATCCGGAGTGTGGCCCTGAATGCTTGAGGCACACTAAGTATTTCGGCGTGCCTTGCGAAGAGAGTAACTCCTGATGTGGGTCTTGTCTGGGCGACCACTGGAGGAATTCCGAAAATTTACATTGGAGTTCGCGGCTGCGCCATATAGCTGCGACTAGAGGGGTTCTAGGACACCTCGGGGTTTTAGTCAGAAGGAGCCCGACATAGCTCCTTCGCCTCCCTGGGAAGGGAAGTATTCGTAGAGGATTTCGCCAAGCATAAAAAAGGATGGAATGGCGGATATAGTATAATATCTTATAGGTTTAAGTGTATTCTTAAAAAAGTGGCGTTGTATATTGGCATAATATTGGCAATAAAATTCGTAAAATACAGGCATATATTATAAAGAAGTGATTTTTATTGTTTTGTTAGTAATTATAACATTTTATTTTATAAACGGAATAGATTACGTTCATTACACATATGAATTAAGTATTATGATAACGGTCTTTATTTTTATACATTTTAGATAAAACAAACGATTTCATTAAATCAATTGCTTTAACATGAAATTAACTTTCACATCTAATAACATTGATTAAGCTTGCGATGAACATTTTAATACAAATGACGCAGCAAAGAGCTTGCTTTTGTCTTGACAGTTGTAAGGTATAGAGAGAAATAAATAAACTTTATAATGGCCATGAATAAATGGAATCAATAGCATACATCAACTATTCAAGACTGATTAATCGGTGAACTTTAAACTGCCTATAATTAATTATTCGATGCGGAGCGAGAACCATCACAAAGTATAATAAAAATATACTGTTTTAATCTAACATTTTTGAACAAGTTTAATGTTAAAAAATAAAACAAATTACTTTTCATTTTTATTAAGTATACTTACTTATAAAAATAAAAATAAATGAATTATTCGTTTATTTATTTATTTACTGGTACGCTACAACAAACGCAAAAACGGACCCTCCAAAATAGTATCTACGTCACTTAATTTAACCGAAGTTCGACTACACTTGTTACACGACGTGACCAATAAGATGACTCACAAAAATTAGAACGAGTTATATTTTAAATTATTATTGTTAGTGTATTTTGTATATATATTATCGCCAATTTAAAATACATAACTTTAAAATGACGATTACACACCATTCTTGAATTTATTATCTATGTAACGAATGATAGAAAAAAAGTTATGAAAAAAACGATAAGTTTAGTTCAATTTATTTGTCAGCCTTTCTTTCAATTCCAACGGTACAATTAAACGGTATCAACTGGAAACACATGAATTTGTATATATCACGTTTTAACCTTATGACGTCATTCATTTACGTCATAAATCATGTCAACGGGGCGATTCAGAAGAAGAATAAACAGTTTTGCGTTGTAATAAAGTTCGACCAGACATGAATTTTCCAAATTTGTTAAATGGAAGCCGTGAATAGAAGCCATGGCCCTAGTAAACCCAAGAATTACAAGTGGCATAGTCTTTTTAAACAAGGGCGACATGCGATGTTAGACGACGCCTGCCCTGGACGGTTGGTTGAGGTCACTACGTCCTAGTACAATATCTGACTTCCTTGAACTTCTGATCTAAGATGGGTCCGAAATTTTCAAACAAAAATAAATTCAAGTAGGCCTTGATCAATTTTCAGTAAAGACAAAGGAGTTTTGAATCAGCGGTCAGGAACCCGCGGCCCGCGGTTGTTTTATAATGAAAGTCATTTGTTAAATACGCTTAATAGAATGATTCAAGATAAATACAAATTAATTTATAATTAACACATAGAAAAGCATTTCAAATGAAAACGAAAGCTGTTCATAACACATTTTGACGAAAATTTACTTGGTGGTCTGGGTAGATACTAGCCACACGACTCGTTTTCTACCGCTAAACGTAGGTAAGGCTAATCTATTAGGTTTTATAAATATTTAAATAACAATAAGAAGTACTTACTATTGTTGCGTTCCCATTTAAAGGTTATGTTAGCCCGTGTTCTTAGTTCCCATGATTAGTAGAGCACTTGCGATGTAAGGGATAGATAGTAATATATTTTAATGTGCCAATTTATATGGGCGGTAGCGACCACTTACCATCAGGTGGCCAGTGTCCTATGCCAATCTGTCTACCTATTTTAAATAAATAATAAGTTGGAATTTTTCCCAAGGCTGACGAAGAAGCTGGAATAAACGCTTTATTGAAAAAGTGGTAAAAGAAATGATGAATGAAATGAGAGCCTTTCATTCCTTGAACTTTTGTGCTATTAGTTAAGTAGGTCGTGAAATAGAATACTTTTATAAATATTGTGATATTAACTAACGACCGGATAATATGTGTTTTTCTTAACAAAGAAACTATCATCACTTATATTTCACGAATTACAGAAGTAACAGACATTCAAGTATTAATCTTATAACATACTATATATAGGTACTTATCAATATTGCGCACCAAATAATTTTGTAGTTTATTTAACTACTCTATAGATAAATCAAGTGTAGATAACGTATGAAAGGTGTGTCACCAAATATTCGCTATAAGCATTATAAAGTTAAATTAAACAAAGACACGTTGTTATAAGACACAATAGTTAAAATATACTAGGGTGTCTTCTTGATTACTTTTTATATAATACATATACATAATAAATATTCACTTAAAAGTATTTATTATATTCATAAAACATTTATTTATATGCGTATTCTTGTTTAGCCTAAATTTGCCAACTCGCTTACACTACTACACCACACTTGTATTGCATAAAGAAAAATTGACACGTCAAGCGCACGCACTCGTGCGCAGTCGTGCGCCGCTGTGTACTTGCACTTGGCAGCTTAATGTCGACTTTTGCATTCGGTTCAGCGAGTTACTTATAGAACGTATTTTATTTAATTGATCAAAGAATAAGACTTATGACGAATTAAATAATTGTAATAAAAATTTAATCAAATAAAAAAATCCTCAATGCCATATTACGATTTCGATAAAAATAGCTGAACATTCAAACGTAACGCGGAAGTGGCGTTGCAAAGCAATTTTTGGTGTTGAATAAAATAAATTTAATGGTTTTTGTAAGTATGGACAAAACGAATCGTGACATATTTCATTATTTACATAATACGTATAGCTTGTTTTCATTGGAACGTGTTTATTGAGCGAATAAACAAACAGAAGCGAGTACAAGGTTATGATGTCATTGTTTTTAGGAGCTTCCTCATAAATCTTAGCCATTGCACAATTATGTTCGAGAAATAATCGCTTAATACTTTCAAATTTTCTTAGGTCAGGTTAACATAACTGATATATTCATGTCATGTTTACAGGAGTAAACCTACAAATATGTAATATATTTTAGAAAAATAAACGAAAATCTATATAAATAAATAATTTGTTGATCGTTAAAGTGATTGTGTGGCACTATAAAAAATATTAAACATCCCTTACATCGCCAATTCCCAACCTGGAGAACTAAATTGTCCCTTGTGCCTGTAGTTACACTAGCTCCGTCGCCCTTCAAATCGGAACACAACAGTACTAAATATTGCTGTTTTGCGGTAGAATATGTGATGAACATGGTACATACGAATGGAACATAGGAAACCTTTGGTACTTCGCCACCGCAATGTTAGGCACCACCATAGTATTTTTTCTTGTGCGAGTATTTTAATTTTGCCGTAACTCTTAAGATATTAATTTAAATTATGTATTAAGTTTATAGTTCAAAGTTCGAAAGGACACCGCGGCTGCTTAATTTTTTATAAAGTGTTATAAAACTTTAAATAATAAAAAATATATAAAAATTAAAAAAACGTACTATTCAACTGTTTCTAGTTTAAAAATGATAAAAGATGTATGTGAATAATAGACTAAAGCGTATTACCGCTATTCGCTCCTGATATCCGTGGTTCGCTCATATCGGGTCCTAGCTTCTAGACAAAAAGTCCGTTTCGAATAATATAAAAAGGAAGTTACATGTACACGTTAAAACTTTATTATAAAGCTTTTTAACGGGTAGATCGAAAGATGACGCCTTATCCTAATAATGACACGGGTAGATCGAATCGTCATCTTTCGATCTACCCGTGTTATTATTGATTAATTTAAAAAAAAAAGACAGTTGTTGTGTTTTAACTTTGTGTAAGTAATAATAAGTATTATAGACATGTAAAACTTTATTTTACATATCATTCATAGTTTTCGCAGAGCACGCCAAATAATGATTTTTATAGGAAAAAAATAATACCTTAGGTTACATTATTGTAATTTTCGTATGGACCTTTATTTTTTTTAAATAAATTATACGTAGGCTTATAATTTATTTACTCGCTGATAATGTAGTTTTCTGTAGGTGAAAGAAATTTTAAAATCGGTTTCGTAGTTGTTTTGTTTATCCATAACAAACAAACACAAAAATTTCAAATTTTATAACATTAGTATAGTTTATCTTTATACTTAATTTGTTATGATACTTCAAAATTCTTGGAAATTCTCAAAATATTGAATATAGAGTGTAGGAAACTACAAATATATTTTAAATATATTTTTATAAAAAATACTAAAATAAATTAGCATTATATCATGATTTAAAAAATGTGCATTTATTGTGACATGATAAATTAATAATAAAAATGTATTTATTGCTCTAAGGATTAATGATAGCAGTTAATCTAAGATTTAGTTAGCTACTAGTAAGCGAATTTATTTATATGATATTGACAATAATTTATTTTATGACTGTTTTAATTATAAGAGTACCTAACTAAACTTTAGGATGTTTTCTTGCATTACATTTGATTTAAGAGAATACTAATAAATTAATTATACTATATCATGCATAACTTATACAGCTGATACTTTACCTAACTACCTTATATACTGTAACTATAATCACATGAACATAATTAGTGACAACAGATTCCGCAAGCATATGGACATGGATGTCAATCAAATAACAAAAGGCTGTTGAGTTTTGATTAGAAGGCGTAAATTGGACAGCGTAATTATGGCATTAGGATCATAACAATTCTAATCAAAAGGTTGGGTACTCATTGAAAATATGTATAGCTTGTTATAATACCTAACATTGCTATTGTAAATACGCATTGACATGACCAAGTCGTTGGGAACTGGTCATTAAATAGTCTAAGGTCATAGAGTATATTCACTATTCTACAAGCTAAAAATATATAATAATAAAAGTACTTTACCCGGGGGCTGGGGCGCTGGCGCTAGGGTGTCAGGGGCCACCGTAGTGCCCGTGTTGCTTTTACCCCAAGACACGGCTTACTCTGTAAAATGAAAGGCAGTTTTAAATTGAGCAAGAACTGAAAGCTAGAATGCTCATAAGAAATTTAAAATTTGGTAAGTAAATAAATATATTCCATTTAATTACAATCATAAGTATTATGTATCATAACCGTTATTATATAAATATGTTGAACCTTCTTTTTTTTTGTTCTAAAATGACATAACAAATTATTATACACAATAGAATCCACTTAATAATAACACTGAAAGGAAGTGACCAAACATCCTACCAACTGGACATCATACAACGGATAGTCTTAGAAATTAAACAACTTCCCATTTTTATTAAGTACCTATTTAGTTTGGAAAGAAAAGCTACATATTATATATGTATATATTAATAAAAAAAATAGTAAAAAAAAATCTTTTTAAACTAAACCAACATTTAAGAAAAAATATAATGAAAATTGTATTATGTATATTACATATTTTTTACATAAGAAAAAATATATATATAAATAAATAATAAATAGATCATTATAGGTGGAATCTAACATAATACGGAAAAAAGAGTTTATAAATAAATATATTGTAATTTCTTTTTTATCTACTTAATTTTATTTAAATAGTTTTATGCCAATTACTCACATTATATACTTATCATGTTACTTACATAAGAATAAGAAAGTTATATTCTATTACTTGTAACACATGATACCTATAATTTAAAAAAAAAAACATTCTCAATATTTTTTCAAGTGTAATATTATTGTTTTTATTTATATATGCTCATTTATATCATTAGCTATCAATAGTAAAATTCATAAGAAACCTTACACATTCTACACAGACACTATTAAATGTGTCTATAATTTAAATATTTTTACTTAGCTTAAGTAACTAACTATTACTATAAAGTGACCTATATTCTAAAATAACTGTCTTTCTATTTACAAACAAAAATATTAAAGTATGAATTTTTACTAATGTTATATGAAAAATTCAAGTGGTTCTTGTAAATTATACCATGTTATATACATTTGTATGAATACATTATAATAGAATAGAAAAGTATTGTGTTATATGACATTTAGTCATTTAACACAACACATGTGTCACAAAAAGAATAGGACATATCTTTGCTTACATTATGTACATAAATAACAAATACTAATTTATATGATTGATGATCTAGCAATAAAATATTTATTGATATGAATTATAGTTGTGCAATTTTCTATTCATCTATTTTTATGGACCACTCAATCTACGAAATTGGTTTTAATTTAAGACTGTTATTAAAATATGTAAATAGAATCTATTCATGCTGTTTCTTGTGCATTCATCTCATTTATCTTTTAAAAACTAAAGTACTAAATATTTAAAAAATAAATAAAAAAGATAAATCATATTAGCAGTAGTGGTATTAATTTTCAAACCACTACTGGACATTCATTAATTTATTTATAGTTTTGATTTAGAAATTAATACTTTCCAAAGTGAAAAAACCCAATTTATAATCAAAAAAGCAAATATTTATTCTTATAAATATATACATGTTGTTCTATAAGCAAATCAATGTAAGATATATATTTTATTTAATTATACAATGTGTTTTAGTATGAACATATAATTCAATGAATGTTCCTTTACTCTTATTATTATTTTTTCCTTTACCAGTATATTATTAGATAATACCTTCATTTAATTTAACTGTGCATTACACTTACTTATACTGATACTGTAAGTAAAAAGTACCACTATTTGGGAATAGGCAGTCGAACAAACCCAAGCTGCTATCATGTACCTACAATATAATCTAATTCAGATTTTAAACAGTTTCAAAGTTAACACATTGGACCATTATCATGTTTTATAAAGGTAGGTTAATAGGCTAAACATAAAAAAATTAAAATAGCCCTCTTACTTAATATTTTTATAAGTATGATGATTAGGATATGCTATTCAATTTGTTTTTATTATTTATGGTAATTGAAATTTCTATAAATCATGTTGACAGAGTATATTTTTATATTTAGGTATAGATAATATTAATATAAGAAATTTTACACATCAAAGGTTTTGACTCTACAATTGCAACTATATTTATATAGAGTATAATTTATAATAATTAAACAAGTAAAAAACCTAAAAAACCCCTTATGTATGTAATAAATCACACATATACATAATATTAGGAATATGCACTCCATACATAAATATTCATAAATTTATGATGCATCACAAAACTAAGATATTTAATTTGTATAGGTATATAATTGAAAAAATAATATTCAGAATGAAAGCTTGTACTGTACCCGTAAATTTCACGGTTCAAGGAGTGCTAGCAAGACAATGTACAACAACAGTTACAATACTGATACAAGATGAATCACAGCCAAAAATAATTCATGTAACATTTTATCATATTGTGACCTGGAAAGAAACCTCGGTCCTATCATAAGGAAGATAATCGTTAGGATATTTTTAGACTGTATAACAATTATCAATAACTAAATATGTTTCTAATACACGTAGTAAAATGACCTCGAGCCTGACAATACTTTGTAGTTTAGACTCACCTTGCTTGGACCTTCCACACGAAAATCCCCCCTGCTTGTTGGCCAGCTACCCGACCACACTAATAAATAAACAGCATAAAAACAATGTGTTGCACAAGAAAGTTAAAATCGATAAAATACAATCACAAAGTTCGACTCAGTAACGGTGTCACTGAACTCCACGGCGCTTGATGATTCCCGACACGGGCTTTGACACAAGCCGTGGTTCACCGTTGAGGATAGTTAATAAATGCCTTTGTTAAATGAATTACGAAAGTAAAGTAACGGGACTTTACATGAGCGATCTAAGTAAATTGCACAAAGAAAATGTCAGGTTGAAACACAGATGATAGACGATTCGATATTATATTTCACAGATAATAAATACATTGACCACAGATTACAATTATCTGTGGTCAATGTATTATGCATATTTTATTTTAGTTTTAGTTATAGACTAAACAATAAGATAAAGCGAAAAACCTTCTTCTTAATATCATTGTGTTGAAAAAAAAAACAATTAAAGCGATTAATTTCCCTTAATGTGTTTATGATATTATAGAGTTAATATTTGATCAAAACATATTTATTGCTTTTTTTAATAATTACAAATACGTATGTAATCTAAATTTAAGGAAGTAAATAAAACAACGATAGATTTATTTTTTTCCATTCGTAAACTAACTTATATTTAACTAATAATTTAATGAAAATGCAACGATAAGCATAACTTTTATTTGTCTACCTAACAAAGTTATTATATTAACATGTATGTTATAAATTCTTCCCGTGTTCAAACCTTGGCTGGATTTGCGAGTCGTGAATGAACTTATAATCTCCAGCGTTTGGCTCAGCCCCTAAAATAGAAATATTCTATTAAATTGAAAATCAATATATACTAATATTTTCCACAAATAATTGAGGATCTAATTTGTAATCAAACTTAAAGTTAGTAAAACATGTAATATTAAATTTGAAATTGTTAAATTTCTACCTGGACCTTCAGCTGAGAGATGAGCGTTACCAACAATAACGTCTTCTGGAGCACTATCTCGAGTTTCAGATCTAAAGTTAGCTGGCTGAACCTGAAGTATCATTTTTTTATATAAATTATGTTCGCTTCACGTGTATGGGAATAAAAAGCTATTCTTATTTAGATTATTAGGCATAATTACATGGTTTTAATTATGACGAAAAAATAGCTTTATACCACTTATCGGTGATCGAAAAGCCACTGTGGGTTGTTTATATTAAAATAATTGCTACACTTTTTTTATCCGATTTCAGTAAAGTTAATTTTCCATCAAGATATTTTTATGTGGCTTTATTTAAACGTTGTTTGAATTTTAATTAAAGTATTTTATTTATATATTCGCTACGGCTGATAATTTCGAATTAGATTTATATTTTCGATGTATTAGTTATCAATATCTACGTACATTTAGTAACACTTAAACGGAGCGGAATGCATTTAGAGTTGAAGTAGCTTGTGGGAGAGAATGTTATAACAAAGAACAGTTAGAATCTATAATATATACTTATAAAAGTAAAAGAATATGTTCATACTACTATAAACTCCTATAACAATTAATATTTACCTGACCATCGTTCCTCATAAGATCAGGCATAACAACACCTCCTGGATACCTGTTGTAGATACCATTCAAATTATAATGCAGGTTCATGTCGGGACCTATGTTGGCTTTGAGCAGCTGTTCCCAAATACCTCCTAAATGAAATAAAAATCAATTATAATATTGTAATAAAGGTACATAATTAAGCAAATTTAATCAATGTATCCTACATGGTATTTTGTATTTGTATCCAAAACGTAGTCTACACAAAAAATTGCTAATTTCTTTTTTATTATATAGTATATAATAACAATATTATGGCATTTATTTTAATTTTGTTTAATCTTTGCTTCAGTTGACTTGTAGTATAATTTGTTGATATTTAGGAAATTATGTCTTACCCTTATCAATAGACAAGACCGGTCTGCTGGACTGCCAAGGGTATTCACCATGAGCTTGGAAATATATTGCGTACGTTGAGAGCTAAAGTTTAAAATTAAAGAAAATTAGTACATTAATAATAACTAATTACATTATAAAACATTAATAATATAATGTTTCTCAAAGAAATGAACATTTATTTTTTTCTTCTCGATTTTAGGATCGGTAGGCTAACAAAACACGTGAAATTTCACTAGTCACACAATAAGGAAATTAAAATCAGATATGGAAAGATTTATTTATCTGGTTAATGCATTCTTAAAATAATAATAATAATAATGAAATAATAAGAATGCGCCTTGCATTCTAAAATTTAAAATCTAAATATATATATATTATTTATTATAAATATAAAGGCAAAGGTTATATTCGTAATTCTGGCAATGGTCTAATGATACAAATAAGGCTTGATCACGACCTCACACTTAGTCAAAACGAAAGTTGCCTTTTAAAATTTTTTAGAGCGTACGAATTGATATATGTCTTCTAGAGATATACCTATATAGTGTTATTTCTAAAAATATTTAGAGAACGCATAGAATAGACGAGGTAACCTTGAGAGTTTGCCAATGCGCAAACTTGGGTCTTTCGCTTTAAATCTTTGTTAAAGCGTATTTAAATTATTCTAATTTAATAATTAGTTTTTGTTTACCTGAGTATAATAAAGAGCGAGCCAGTATTTCCCTCCGTGTCCGACGAAAGCTGTTTCGTTAGCGTCCAAAAGACCCGTCGGCAAGGGTTGATGTAATGTTTCCGGGGCAATACGAAGATTACAACCATACCTAAATATTTTTAAATAAAAAAAATATATATGATCCATACTTTCACCCCAAATAGGCTACGTTATATTTTAAGGTTTCTAGCATAAAATATAAATATATACACATTCGCATAATATACTTAGTTTGTTGCAATTTAAAACATTAACGATGTCATTTCTAAATATACATAGTTTCGAATGTAGGCTTATCTTACCAATCCGGGCATGCCTTCAATATGTCATACGGGGCGCGATAATATTCAGCTCGTCGTACTACGGGATTTCGAATGTTGAATCTCTCATTGGGATCAGTTAAATTGACTCGTTTTATTTTAACGTCTCTTCTTTCGCAAATATAGTCGTAATGAAATTTAGGAATCGATTCTCCGCGGGCACAATATGTTGCTGTAAATTACATAATGAATGGCATTTAATTAATTTAGAATAAAGATAAACATTAAATATATTCACAGTTGTTTAAAATTACTTATCTACACTTTAAAATAAATTGATTTACCTTAGAAACAAAAATACATAAGATGGATCTAATTTTGCGTTTCATATTGGCCAAGCTTAAGTTGAGCAAAAAAACATAGAAACAGCACAAAATAGTAATGGTTATTAAAATTTTAGCAATATGTAGATAGGTAGATAAAGTATATTAGTGGTAGAGGTATCGGCAAGCCCACATATTGCTAAGCATCATGACGCTATTTAGCGTAATAATCGGTGTTAATTATTTGTGAATTTTTAATTCTGAACAAAATTGGAAATAAAATTGAGAAACCTATGTGGCAAGGCAAGGACTCATATCTGCGGAGAAATTGAATACCGCTGTGTTCTACTCTGAATGAGGTAGTGGGCCAACATTGTAACTACAGACAAAAAGGACATAACATCTTACATATACCAGCCATCTCACTTTATACTTCTTACAGTGCCAATGTTCATGAGCTGTGGTAAACAATCACTATTACGTCATACCTCCCTTTGCCCGTCTCCTAAGTAACAAAATTTAAAAAAAAGACTAATATACTTCTATCGGGTCTTCTATATACTGATTCCTATTCACCATTTCTTTTTCTTCTAAAATAATAACAAGGTTGATAATTTAGACTCGCGTAACTTCTAACTTACTTTTGTATGTATCGTTGGTAGATACAACGGCGGCGTACCAGTCAATGCAATATTTGTATCCCAAAACTGTAGGGTATCTGAGATAAGGCACTTTGCACGTGAACCGTCCTTCCTGATACAAAGCTCCCTAAAATCAAAATCATACCTTATCATATGCCTTAGCATGTAATCAAATACAGTTTCAGTAGATTGCGAAGCATCTAAATAAACTGACAAGCTTTTTGGGTACCAAGAATAAAAATTAGTGTTAATACTTTTGTTGGAATTAATAAATAGTTAATAGAATTTAAAAAAAGAATACCTTGCATATTACACTTCTTCTACCAGGGGGCCTAGAAACGCCTCCGAAACAATAACTGCGAGTTCCATTGATCATGATCTCCGTTACGCCAATATGTGATATAAGAGTTATGCCGTTTATGCCCGCTAAAGCGAAACGCTGTAAACCAGCGCGTTTACGTACTTCCACGTTATTCTTCATACTCATTGTGTTAACTATTGCTTGCCATCCGTATACGAACTCATGCATTGGACCTACATAATATATAGACGACAAAGGGGATGATAGTTTCAATTAAAAAAAAACACTAAACAGATTTAGGAATTCATATGTCACCAAGATAGTGTTTAAGCGTCTAAAAGTGACACTACTTTCAGGAATAAAAAATATATATTCCGTAGTATAGCAATTATAGAAGAAATACAAACCAATTCCGAAGCTGTCTCCATCTAGGAAGTTGAACATTTCTCCAAACGAATCCGGCATGAGACCTGCTATAACGGTAGATGTTTGCATGCCCTCGTCATGGAGCATTGGACCAATTTCGTCCACTGGAGTCGTAAACTCGTGGGATATGTTGCTGTAGTGAGCGCGAGACGCATCGCTCTGATTTAATGTGCAGTCAGAAAGAAAACAACAAACAAAGTTTTCTTAACGTACATAAAATTATTTAAATAATAAATTTATAATTTAAAAATTATAGTAATGGATATAATTTTTCTCAATTAATTGACTTTTCTCTTACCATAGAAATCCATGTTGTTAGTAAACAAGCCGCAAACCACATTTCGTAGAATGCCGCTTTGAAAACAAAATGCTTTGGATAATTTAGTTAAAATAATTGAGTAATAAAAGTAACTTGTTAGGCAAATGTTTTTAAATGAAACACTAATTGGATACAACCGACACCATATCTACATAGTTATATTTTACAACGCGATTTCGTTCGTTTTGCTTATTAAATGAAAAAGTAACTATTACATAGCCTTTTAAATATAAAAATTAAATGTGGCCTATGTATTGCCTATGAAAAGAAAAATTGCAATTAACTACAGCAAATTGGGCTATTAGATAAAGTTAATTCTAGACAAAATATTGCAAGCGCTCTGCTTCTTCCACTTTCAATTGTTGTTTAAGTTATAAGTTCACTCATTTTAAATGAATTATTTTACCTATAAAAACTTATAAGAAATCAGAACCATACCGATGGAGTTTATAATTAAAGTATTTAAAAAAAATCTTTGTCGTTTCTTTTTGGGGAGATTTACACATTTATATTACAATTTATATTTTCTTTATTATTACCATAATATTATGACATAATTATTGTACTTTTACATATACGTCCAGTAATAAAATGATAACTCTAAGATTCTCTATTTCGATTTTCTTCGTTTTTAGTAGGATTTTGATCATTATTAGTGGAGACATATGCAAATAGTATATATGTGTATGTAAATATAAAAACTTATCTGAAAATGTACCTACGCGACTTATTTAAAGCAGATAAAAAGTTAGCTAGGATACTATGTACCTTGAGGCACGATACCCTTGATAGGAAAGAGGTAGTATGATGGTGCATAAAATTGCTACACAAAAATCTCATAGCAAAAGCATTTCTTTTATATAATTGACATTCTGTTTTTGCGATCAATCTCCAAGCTATTTAAAAAATAATAACAATTGAAAAATATTTACTTTTAGTTGCTTATATTTAGAATTATTAATTTAATAGTAGGTTTTGGAAATGTTGGTTACATTTAAACATGCTAATCTTTTTCGGACCATAAAAACTGCAAACGATGCAAACGCGGATCAAAATCGGATTATTTACTCGAATGGAGTTTTTTTAATCACTGGTATTGGTTATTAGTGTTTTATAAATATATATCTTAATAACAATATTATATTGATTTAACGAATCAAGCAAATTAGGGCAATTATTATAAATAAAACTTGATTTGGATACATAGAAAAAGTTTATTTTATAAAATAGCTACAAATTCCAGATCTATTTGGCATAAAAAACATATCAGCGTTGTTTACAGGCAATATCATATAAAAACAAATACAATAGGCTTGTTAGTATTTTGTTCTATTCAAAAATTTATTATAAAAACCTTTATTATATAAATTTATTAGAAAATGAAATGTGACAAGCAATATTAAGCTTTAACGAATTAAAACATTATAAAGTTAATAAAGTATTATATTTATGTGACCTTAAAATCATATTAAATTTAAATTCATAAATCACATAAGCTGTTTCAAATATTTGCGTATAAAATGCGCATCTATTTAATTTGTTTTAAATAAATTAAGTTTGTTAACGTTAACACTTTATTAAATTTAATATTTTCACACTTTTAAGGAAATCGTAAAACAATAACAACAATATTCCACAACAACCAAATTCTAAATCGATATTAGCACCAAAAACTAAAAAATATCAAAAACACTAGATCATGTCTGTGCTTTCGTTTTTTATTTCCACAATAAGTTTTTTTTATTATGCAGGGAACACATACTTAGTTTCGTGTTCTTCCGACGGAGTACAATGTTGGCAACACTGATTAGTCAAGTAACTGGGTTACCGAGATTCGATAGAGATAAACTTAAAAAGTAAAACTTTCCCTAAATAAAAAAATTGATAATAAATAGGAAATCACAGACACTAACCTTTTTAAAATAACTCTGTAATACAGATAATGTAATAAAAACCTAATACATAATAACCAAAAAATGTTTTAATAACCCAACAACCTTATAATAATAACAAAGTAAGCAAAACATACTTAACATGACGTAAATCACCTAATAGGAGATTATATTTTTATCATATATAGTTTCAATGAAAATATTTATATAAGACTATTGGAAATAAATCAACGTAAAAAGAAAGTGTAAACGTTTATAGTCTTATATGTTCAAATCGTAAGCAAGCTGAATGTTTAAACTGATAATTTTACTTTACGAAATGCTATTCTCAAATGTCTACATTGAAGCCGAGGTGTGCCAATAAATAGATATCGTGATTATTTACATGGGTTCAAAGCCTGACAAGCTAATTAGCCTTTTTTTCCATCGTCTTATTTGCATTGACAATTCATCTTTTGCGTTCGTGATGAACAAAAGTCGCAAATATATTTCAAAACAGAATGACGAATGAAACGATGAATTCCTCTAATAGGAAAAGGTATTTTTTTATTTCATCACCAGTTCCGAATTCTAATTCCGAGTATATTTGTATCCATATATTTTAAAGAAATCATTTAAATATTAATCATATTATTATGTTTAAGAATTTTAGTTTATATCGTCTCTATAAAGTTAATAAATATGAAATTGAAATAATATAAGTGTTATAGTACAATAGCCTCTATAGAATTATGCAGTTATATTATATATTTCCTAAGTTTAATTTTAATTTTTTTTTATTTATTGTCTAAATCGCTTATGAAAATATCTTATCAGAGATTTTGAGCACTATAATTATTGGTAAAAAATATTATGATAACTTTAAGTCTTAATAAAACATTTCCATCTTTCAAACACTGTTCGGACTAACGTTTGTTATTCAAAAAATTAAGTACGAATTTACTCAGATCCAATGTATTGTAATATTCTTACACATAATGATGTATATATTTAATGTACATAGGAATTATATGTTCATTATATTGACGAGGTTACTTTTTTTAGAATTACAGTTTATATGGCACTTGTATACTAATATTATAGAAATTAATATTACTAATATCAAAGAAAATTTACGAGTAATTATAAGATATTTTGTGAGAGTGCTTATATTTTTAAGAGTATTTCAAGATAAGAATATGTTAAAATAAATGTAATCAGAGTCTTTATGAAAATATTCATATCGACCATTATATCGATTTAGCTAAGAAATATCAGACTTTTAGTTCACAGGAATATATTATTTATAATTTCCTAGAAGTGGTCTAAGTAGGCTTTTACAACCCACGTGGGTTGCAAGAGGCATTATCCATTTACCATTTACCCCTGCTTCTCACGCTGCTATATCTAAACTAGATTATTTTTAAGGTCACAGGGAATGCGTGCATACATATTCGCAACTACAATACTTCTCACAGGCAAGATCTTAAAATACTAATCTGTTGTTGATCTATATTAGTACGATACGATCAATTTCTAATTGAAACTAAGAATCATAACTTATTCGAGTTATTCTAATAATAACTATTAGATAATAAATTATTTAACGTTTATATTTTACTAGCTTTCGCCTGCGTATGAGGGGGAGGGGGGGGTAGGTGTTATAAACCCTATATACTTTTCTGTACCAATTGAGTGATATAATAAAAATCAGACGTATATATTTCTAAAACGAATCAGCCGCTAATATATATAGCGTACATACAATAGTTATTATAAAAATTGTTAAATATATTTAAAATATTACTTATACATACATAATTTATAGTATATTATATACTTATGTTATTAAACACGTGAATTGAAAAATATATAAGCGATAAACATAGAGTAATGTTATAAGTTAGGTCATTGAAGAACATTTTAAACATTTATAAATATAATACAAGAAATAAAATGTTCTAAACAAAATATTTAAAGGTTGAAAATTTATAAAATAAATAATATTATTAAAATTTTCTTTAATACGGAATAAGAAGAAGGAAACAATTTACCGTTGTCTAATTTAATTGATTATTTATAATCCTTAGAACAATCTATATAATACCATATTGACCCATCTTAAAACATCCTATAAGTAACGTTATATTTCTAGACGCGTAGTAAAGAATATGGACAAAACTTTTCATTTTTTTAACCGCTACCCGGCAATGGAGAAATGTTGTGGAATAAACTCCAAGCTTTCTCCTTAGAAAAAGAGGCTGAAACTGGATTTCACCATTTTTAATATTCTAATAAGATTTATACTATGATTGAGCAAAGTATTTCATTTCTGAATACGCTTTCATTATTGAAAATAAATTTTAAAATCTTTAAGTGTAAATCAGATAAAAAAACTTTGATATTGACTGATTTGATTTTTAACTTGTCTAGAGATATAATGTTGCCTGTAATTATATATAATACAGTTTTATTAAACATGATCTTATCATTATTATTTTTCACTTAAAGTACATATATATGACTCATCTGCTTTTTAAAGCATTCATTTTACCGACTTTCTTTTTTCAACTTTCATGTACAACTTGTATTACAAAAGCCAACCCGTTTTACTAACTCAATAAATAACTGTTAACTTTTTTTATCATTTCATATATTTTTTCTTATATTCTTTATGCAACTATATTACGACAATTATAATATAAAGCGCATGGATTCGAGAGAATATCTTATAACTACGTATTACATACAAAAGTACAAAAATTTTTTTTTTACTAACTAACCGCCTTATTAATAAACTTTTTTATCTGTATTTTTTCTTTATCTGTGCTGTGATGTGAATAAACAATTGAATTTTATTGAAATGTTAATACTAATCTGTGATGTGTGTAGGCACATAGTATTTTTATATGACCTGTTTTTATGAAAGGTTATTGAATGGACATTGCTAATTATGTCAACATACAGTACCTTTTTATTTAGAGTTGAATTTAATTTAAATTTAAAAAGAAAGTTTATTTTAAACCTATATTATGTTGCTACCAGGCTAAGTCTACTACTAGTCATGACCAATTGACAAACGTCAGCAACACATTATATCAGCTGCCGGACTTTTGTAGTACATCCTACATTATATTCTAGCATAGGTGTTTGTTACTATAAAATATACAAAGTCTATTTAGACACAACGTTTTGATAATTCACGGTTTTATGTTCATTAATAAGACGGTCATATTAAATATATTCTATTCACTCATACCCGATTATCATTCTTCTTTGTCTTCGACTGCGGAGAGAAATAGTTTCTGGCATAAATGAGTGAACTTAGCTGCAACAAATATATAACAATGAACCATTTACTATATTTATGTGCAACATGTGTTTATATTTGATTATCTGTGCCGTAGTAAGATTTACATTTATTATTTAGCAATTAACAAAAATTAAAATTTATGAAATTATGTAAAACCAAAACATGCCACTATCAAAAGACCCAGATCGGATATTGTTTGTATCTAAAGCAATCTATGTTGTGAAACAATGAAGTTTACTTACTCGATACTTCTGTAACAACTTTTGGCTTGGACCGCACGAACAGGAAGTATACGGGAACTCCAGCGAGGGTCATTAGAGCACCAGCCACGACAGCGACAGGTTCGCTCACAATTGGTACCACTAACAGCACCACGCAAACCGTCACAAACACTATAGGCATCCATAGAGACACCTACAAATATAAAACAATTTTTATTTCAATATCACATTCTAATGCTAAATTTTCATTCTACTCTTCTGTCCATGTTATAAAGAAAAAAAAATATTTATATACAATTGGTATTCAGCCAACAAATAACGACTGTAATTGTAATAAAATTGCAAAGATAGGCTTGAAAGATTAAATTTACCTTAATGGGCCTAACCAAGTGCGGTTTCTTATATCGCAGCCATAACACCGCGCTGCAGCTGAGAGTCGTGAAAAAAGATTCCACTACTGTGCAGTATGTGATCAGCGAGGTCAAGTTGTTCGGAATCAGCATTAATAGTGAGATCAGCATCTGAAAGTTACACAAAGAATTAATACCAGCTGTCTTCCTATGTAGATTGCCGAATGATAAAGTCCCTAAGAGAGCCAGTTTATCAGTACTTTGAGATAGTATCAGGTGATAAGAAAAGCATTTGATATGAGAATTGAAAACAGACATTCGTTCACGTATATAGGCGTGAAATTGACGACAACGAGTGCACGCGTGCAGCACGGATCAGATTGTCTATGATAGAGGGATCGGATGAAGTTCACAATGAAGATATCTTTACACTAGCGTACAGAGGCGAAGACATGAAGGTGTAGATAAGCTATAATCAAGCGAGGTTCAGATAAATAAGCGACCTTAACCAAACCAACTTGTACCAAAGAATATGTTATATGTCTACATCTAAGCATCCTAAAATTGGTCATCGGTGATCTTCAAAACAAAGTTAACAAAATCTACATTTAAATTTAGTTACAAATACCAATATATAATGCAACCTATACGTGGTTACGAAAAATTTATCTACTATAAGCTTCTCAGGCTGTCTGGAAAAAAAATAATGTCGACAAATCTTTAATCCAAAAACCTTTCAAGTATTAACACGAATATTAACGTTTAAACCAATCGCAACAATAACAACGGAAAATAAAAACAAAGACTAGAATAAGCACACAGTTTACATGAAACACACAACTTCAAGAAGCAACATCTAACAATACTTACTAGGAACACAAGCGACGGTAGCGGCGACATACATTTGATGTTTATATGAGCCAACAGTTCTGGCATGTGGCCATTTCTGGCTCCTGCGAAGCACATACGCGATGACGTCATAATGTGCACAGATAATCCACCTAGTATAGCGATAGCCACTAATGTAGGCATTGCCCATTTCAACCAGCCTAAAGCGGACACGGCAAAATCCTGTAACAAAATAACACAACAAATATAAATAATTTCTTTATTATTATTAAATAATTCAGATTGTACGTGTAAACATTATTCTAATAATTGACTAGACATTCAAGTAAATTGTACTGTATATAAATGAAATGTGACGTTATAATTTTTTTCGCACAAATCCATAAATATTATTCAAAATTATTACCTTAAGGGACGTGAAATTAATAGAGTTTAACATAAAGATTTTGTGTATCTATCTTTAAACCTATAATCAAACTATAACAAGATAACAAATCAACGCAACACTTGTGGCAATTAAAAATTTTGTGGCAACGCGGTGGCAAGCGATAAAGCAATTCGGGCACGCTAATAATAAATAACAATAAATAAAAGAAAGAAGAAATATTAATAATAATAATTAAAAGATTGTTTGATGGTACATCTTTGCCACATTATTATTATTTTTTCATAAAATATTACTCGTTCACTAGTAACTATAATAAAGGCTTATACTTTTCTTTGCATTAATTATTACTGTCGTAAAATTACATATTATAATGTGTTAGTGTACCTTTTGTTTCCCTAATAAAATAAAATAAATATATGCTTATTTATATTTTGTAAGAGTGAATAGAATACTTCCTAGAAATATAATTTTACTGGTTCATTTATATACATTTGCATGTATGTATATTCAAAGTATTTTTAAGAACTCACTGATAAACAAAAATAATTGACTTTAAAAATTACTTACAACTGCAATAGCTTCAGTGGCTCGAACTCCAGTGGGTCCTAATACAGCAAGATATGATACATTAGCTAAGAGATAGATAGCTGTCACCAATGGCAATGACAAATAAATAGCTCGAGGAAGATTTACAAACGGATCCCGCAGCTCTTCTGTCATAAAGTTTAGGTAATTCCTGAAAAATTCATTGCATATTATTAAACAATCAAATCATATAAAATTTAAAAGTCATTTTACTTGCATAAATATTTTATTACAGAAATAAAAAGCAATTTTTGAATTTAAATCATACCATCCAGAATAAGAAAAGATTCCCGAATAGAATGCAACGGACCAGTCACTCACAGATGTTTTTGTTCCAACCCATCCATTGTCAAAATGTTCTACTCCTCCTGAAAATTATTTTTGGTTAGAAATGTTTACTTAATAAGAAAGTTTAACTAAAAAAAAAAATTTGAGTTAGTGTCATTTAAAAAGACCATTTTAGGCATTTAATATAAAAACAAAACAAAATTTTATTAAAACATCTGTGAATGCTATTAAAATTTATTGTAAAACATGTTGAATTATGTATTATGTGTATTCCAACAACCATTGGAGCAGCGTGGTGGAATAAGCTCCAAACCTTCTCCTCAAAAAAGGAGAGGAGGCCTTAGCCCAGCAGTGTGATATTCAGAGGCTGTTGCTACTTACTACCACTATGTTAAATTAATTATGACCACAATGAAAGTAATTGAAAATATGAAACAGTGAATTACCTCCTGCCATCCAAACAATACCACCAATTATAATAATGACTAGTGCTGAGATCTTGGTAAACATAAAAACATTTTGTATGCGGGTTGTGAATCTTACATCATAGGCATTTATGAATGTTAGGAAACCTGCAAACAAAGAAAGATTATAATAAGAAGTGATGTGAGAAACAAGATATTATGAAAATGAGTTATTAATATATGTTATTTAGTCAAAATATTTATTTATGATATGAGTTAATATAAGTAATATGAAAACATTTAAAGAGTTACGGATATAACTAGTGAAAAAATCAGATAGGAAATTGAAAACATCTCAATAATACAAAAATCAACACTAACAAAAATGCTAAGAAAATAAACAAATATGCTAATTTCTAAATTTAAATATTACAAATATCATTCAAGCTATATTACTTTCCAAAGATGATAACATAATAACTATGCAGAATAGGTGAAACTTTATATTCAAATACACAAAACTGGCTCTACTACTCAACATTCTTTTGAGTTGTCAAGAATTATGGAGAAATCTGGTATCATATGCAAATGTTTACTGTGCAATGTTCACATAGTCTATGCCTATGAATTCAATCCATCTCTTATAGAAAAGTCACAGTTACTATTTCTATGTTTAAATAATGACACGACTTTTCGTTCAATCTGATTGCACACAAGATTCATTATCAAAAAGAAGTAACATACTATTTATATAAAAGGATATTTAAACAAGGACAAGAAAAACGCAGTTGTGCAAAACAATTTCTTAGCTTGTTTCTGATTGTATTATATTTAAAGAATGTGTACTAATTTAACCCATGTGAAGTCAGAATGACTTATAGTTAATTTGTAAGTCTTCAAGAAAAAAGTTTTTTGATTTTGTATTTTTCTTAAAAACATTTGTATTATATACTTTATATGGAACTATTATATAAGCAAGAAGTCAAGGGACGAACCTTTTTTCCAACAACCATCATCAGTTGTTCATGGAAAAAATTCACAACAATATGATGTTGCTATTTATGATAAAAGAAATCCTTTAAGCAACCTTGTTATAATACTCCCTGTATTATTTAATATCAGTATAAGTTAAAAAAAGTCATTTCACTTCCCTTCGTCTAAATCAAATTTACGTTAATCAAAAACTTCTTTATACACAATAAACATGCTCGTCTTTTCTACTTACTACTCTTTTAAAAATTTGCATCATAGGTTTTTACTAATAAACACTAAGTATTGAATTTCATATTTCATAATGATATGATAATACATACAGTACTATCATTTTGTCCGACATTGGTTTTAATTTTAACAACCACATTAAATTTAATCCTATATAAGAGATTTATATAAATAACATTATTTAGAATATGTATTCTTAACACTAGTTTTTTCTACACTTATATTATGATAAAGAAAAATACTTACAAATTGTTACTGCTGCTATAAGTTTTCGACTAAGAGGGTCTATTGGACAATTTGGAAAGATTGGCTCCAAAAGATTGTTTGCAAATGTTAAGGACATAATTGCGTTTGTACTTGGTCTGAAAAGATAAATGATTGCTTTAAATAATACCAATGACTGAATAATATAATAAACAAATTATACTTTAAAAAATATTTTAAGAATAGTTAAGCTATTGCAAAATTTAATTTGACTTTGATCAGAATCATTTGGGTACTTACACAAACACTAAGTTAGCATCCCATAAGTACAGAAAAGCTGGCAATGGACCAAAGGCTTCATTGATGTAATGATAATCACCCCCACTCTGAGCTAGAGTTGTACCTATACAAGGGTTGATTAATATTTATCATTATATTAAAGTAATATTTTAATTATGTTTTATACTGAAAAGATAAGAACTGGGATCCATAATTTAAAAAAACCCACCAAACTAAAGTACTAAGAAGATAAAGACATATAAAAATATCATGTATGATATATCATACTACAGTTAGAAATAGGTGCTAGAATCAATATGAACTACTTTAATTTTAAATACTAATTTTTATTTAAATAAAATCAAAGTTTATTTTGCTTCCAGAAACCATTAAAGCATAAATAATATGCTATGCTATGACTATCAAGTTCTTACTAATTACTAATATAATATATTAATATTAAAGGTAAATGTGTTTTTTCATCATGCATTTTTACCTAGAAGACAGCAAATCATCATCATTCATGTATACATGACTACACAATATATATTGTTACATATTTAAAATAAGTCTTTATTAAAAAAAAAATTAGGAATGACTTTTTTATCTGGGTAATGTTCTTATGAAACGTAATGTTCAGAGTAATGTTCCTTTCTTTATATTTACCTAGTTCTGCATAGGACATAGCTCCGAGAGTCGCTAATACTCCGCACGCAGCCCACACCGATAACGCACCCCATACTGATCCAGTTTTTTCTAAGACTTCTTTAGGAGATATAAAAATACCACTGCCAAATATAATACCAAGAATAATCGCAACCCCTTCTAATAACCCCAGCTGCTTTCGCATTTTTACCCTTTCGTCGCTCATTTTTAAAGATTTTAAAATTCACTTTTACTTAGCTTTTGTACAAGCTAATTGTAAAAATGACATTAAGCTTTATTTTAAAGAAGTAGAACGCACTCTTTCCCGTTACTAGACGAACTTAACCTATATAATATAACGGAAACTAGTAATTGACCTCTCACATGACTAATTACTCTTTTTAATTGGTATGAGAAAACTGAAGCATAGGGTGCGGGCTCACATTCAAGTTTTTTTTTTAAAGACGCTATTCACATTTTCAGGTTTCAAAAAATACGAAATATTTTGTTAATGCGCTAGGTACCTATTATACACAGATATATTTGACAGACTAAAATAGACTATCGAGTATCGAGTTTCACTCGCCAGTCGACGTTCACTCGGTAATCGGACATCGGTAAAAGTATCAGTAGTCAGAATTAAACAGAATATAACTAAAACGGATCCGTAATTACTTTTTTTATAGCGTTAGGTACGCACTTATATTACTCTAAGCTGAAATTATATCCCAGAGCTCGCGTTAATGCCCCGTATTTTCAACCGCGATTTGAAGCTGCGGAATATTTTCACTCGCACTTAACTGATTCAGTAAGGCCTTTTCGTCGCTCCTGCTAACAATTATGTCATAGGTGGTTGCCGGTATAGTCTGATCAATTAGAAACTGAACCAACGCCAATAACGCTGTAATACGAATTAGAAGAATATTTTTTCTGTTCATAGGAAATCGCCAACCGAAAATAGCCGTGAACACTCTCGGTTATCTTTAAACGAGAAACGGGGTTTCGAGGATCTCTTAAAAGAAGAGGTGAACCCACATCGTTTGCTGTTTGATGTTATCCAAGGTGGTATTTCCTAGGGTTCAACAACCGAGTTCCTGGCGAGTATTCTAAAGCAAACACCAGCGCTCGTGTAACTTTGATTATTTAGAGTTCTTTCTCAGAAAAGTCCTACGCAAGTAAGGTTCGAAGAAGACAAGCAGCTACTCGCTCATAATGAGCCACTCGACATTGTCGTATAAGGACATTACAACACAGACACAAATGTACCAGGAACCAAAGAACACGTCAAGAGGCACACCCATTCAAAGGAATTACGCGGGTGCATTGCGCGCCCAAGCACTCGCCCCCATCGACGTATCGAGCCCTAGTCCTAACACAATAAAAAACGTGGGACCGGTGGTGGCCATGCCTACTGTAGCTACAAAACCGGCAACAAGCAAACTGAAATACCCATCACTGGTAGCAGAGAGTTTCCCGAACTGGGCCTATCATTTTATGGTACTTAAAGCTAAACTCGGCCGACCGCCAAACGGACATCCTTACCAAAAGGGCGTTCGCTTTAAACCATCATCTGAGCACGAGTATCGTACCATCCAACGGTACCTTACAACGTTAGAAAGGGAAGAGAAGGTATCGTGGTTCTCATACTCGTTACCAGCAGAAGGCAGCCTAAAGCTAGACATTAGCGGTATACCTTTCAACGCTGCGACGAAAAGAATATGTAATACAAGACCAGCATACTGCTTCCATTGTCTGCAATTCAGGCACTCATCCTATCACTACTCCCAACCACCAGTGTGCGTCCGTTACGGGGGAACGCACCTTGCAAAGAACTACCAACGCTTAGACGAAGACGTACCAACTTGCGCCAAATACAGAGGTTCGAACCCCGCCAATAACACGGTTTGCCCGATACACAAATGGGAATTTATAAGGCGTCATGCAGGCACTATGGCTTTCTCCACCATGGCACGGAAAAAGGTTAAGAGCACAGTGAATCCTTCCGAAGCAGTATATCCAGAGAGCAATTCAGTGGCAGCTCCAACAAACGTACCCCTTGCCCAAGGCTTGAGTATTGGAATTAAGAAACAACGCAATAAAAAGAGAATAGCCAACATGCCTATAACTTCGATGGCCAAGTCCCAAGAGGCACCAGAATGCGCCCCACAACAAGCTGCTTTTGACTCAAAGAGCACGCAGTCTTTAGGCTTAAAAAGCGCCCCTTGGCAAGTACAAAGACGTCGTAAAAACATCCTTTTTCGTTCTCCAAGGAGTACTGAATGCCCTTTGGAAGGATGCGACTCCATGCCCGCTTTACTACAGGGCATGGCACACTTAAATACCCAACGTGACTAATCCACTCCACTTGAAACGCGAACAACTGAGCCGAGATGGCTCAGTGAAGACATAACACCTGAATCATAGCCTAAAAATTCGTCTGCTAACAAGCACCCCAGCTTGCCTGGACACTGTAGATGTCCAAACCCTATTGAGCTCAACGATACCATGTCAGGAGATATGCATCTTCTGTAACGAAATTATCAAAAAAAAGTAATATTTTTTATTCTTAAATTATAATTGATTAGTTTAGATTTACTCACAGCTATACATCTACTATTATATATATGTTCCTATTTTATGTTATAAGTTTATTTGTAGTTGTAATATAGACGTAAATTAATATCTTATTTTAAACACATAAGTTCTTTTGTTTTATTGATGCATTATTCCGTTTAATAAAACGTTTAGATAGATGATGACGTAGTATTATTAGTAGCATGTGATATTTCATTAAGTTTATTAAGAAGTTATCTATGGACTATGAGAGTCACGTAATTTCAATCATAAGCTTAAAATGTTTAATCGGCATGTAGCAATAACTTTGAATAGTTGCGTAAGAATATTTTAATTATCGATCAAATACCAAGGTTATCTTTAAACAAATAAAATAGTCTGTAGTCTTAATATAGGTCATTTAAAACATAACTTTATATGCGTTTATTTTTTTTAAATGTTAGTAGGCTTAAAACAATTTTGGAGATATTTCCGGATCAGGATCCGGATAATATTGCAGTAAATCAGCAACTGGAGCTTCTTGATCCTCATAAAAATCACACGCTAATAAATACTCGCGTTTTGAGTAGTCGTCTCCTTTGCAAAATAGTTCACCTGAAAAACATTTTTTTTAAATTCCCAACCCCTTTCACTTTCACATACTAAGCTTAGGCTTGCCTAAGCACGTTTTATTTTCTCACCTTCTACATACATTATGTGAACCGAACTTTTTGTTTCAAGGGCTCCTACACAATAATGTTCCTCGGTGAGACTCGGGTGCCAGTACATAATAGCATCTCTGCAAGACGATCCAGCAATTGGAAGTAATATTCTGTCCTAATTTGTTAAAATACTTTCATTACTCTTCTTTTTGAATATTAAATTTATTGTTGTTATAAACAAAGAAAAAAAATTACCTTACATATAATTTTATTGTTAACAATAGGTTCTTTTACTTCTCCCGTACAGAAGAACTTACGTTTTTTCCTCATGATAACGGTGCTTATTTCCAAAACAGTTTTTATGCTGTTGCCTGCGGCAAAATATTGAGTGTAGGTACATTTTATTCGTAAAAATATATTATATATGAAATTCAAAATATTACCTTTTTCTCCATTTATCGCTTCTAGTTCACGCATACCCCTAACTTGAGTTTCTCGACTATTTTGCTGTTTCATATATGTTGCCAATCTATTCATTGCATCTACAAATTCGTCTATAGGGCCTGGAAATTCGGAATGGCACCAGGATAATTATTTTTTTGATTTACTTGAATAAGCTAATTTAATGATTCCAAAATAAACACTGATTAATTTTATTACGTGTTTTATAAAATAATGCATTTACTGTAATTTAAAATAATTTAATCCCAAATATAAAAAACCAATTAAAAAAATCATTTACCTGTTCCAAAACTTCCTCCATCCAAATAATTTAAAAATTGATAAAATCTTAATGCTTCATCTGATTCTATTTCATCCATTACTGGTCTCTGTAGATTGTTGTTGTTAGAAAAGATATAATGTGTTATTTACAATTATATTTACAGAGTAAAAGTTAGTTTAAGCGATAATATTATAGGATCACTTACGAATTTGCCACTCCAAGCTCCAACATCGGAGTACAGAGAATTCACTCTACTTGGCATCCAATCCAATGATGATCGAGCAACCAAGACTGGATGCTAGAAAAAAAAGTCTAACATTTTAGTCCTGCCTATTGTTAAATGTGTACAATTATATGAAAGCTTAAAATCTATTTTTTTAAAATAACAAAACATAGTTTTCTCACAAATTAGCGTAACATAGTTCGACCTACCTCTGGATGTTTAATATTATAAATACCCAGTTTAATCCTTAAAGTAAACGTTAGTTTTGGATGTTCGATTTAACATTTAAAGAAACTGATTTGATAGAGGTTCCGCTAAGTATTATTTTTACAAAACAAACTTCGATCACAAATAAAAACTTAAAAGTTCTTATTAGTGATCGAAGAAAACAAACAAATATAAGTATTGTATCTATAAATGTATATCTAATTTAATATTATTTCAACTTACAGTTGATGCTTGTCTTGCATTAATTTGTTTTATGTATAAAACAAAAGATAACAAAAACAATTTACTGGTTAACATTGTGGATTTTTGTAAAATCAAATTAAAATAACCTTGCTGATTTTTATTTTCTATAACTGAAACGTAAAGTCATTATTTTTCATTCCTCAGTGTTAATTGAATGCTTCGTTAATTTTTTTATTGCATGGAATATATATATTTTTTTAATAATAAAATTGAGTCATAACGAGATGAAAAAATAATTAAAAATATATATGTATTTTGTTATATTGTTTGTAGTCAAAGGCTCACTAGTTTAGAGGTGTGAAAATCAGGCAGGTCCTTACGCCGTTGTCTATTATTGTTATAGTATTAGTATATTATTGTAATATTTGACCTCCCTTTGACCATTTGAACAAGCTGAATGCAACAAAAAAGGGAGAGAAATAAAAACACACACAGAAAAAATATATTATTCTTATTAGAATTAGAATAGTATATAAAATTCGTCGGAAACATAATAATATGTTAACGTTAATAGTATGAATACACTTTTCAAAATAAATTATGGGTTTTATTTGTTTTCAATACGGTCTATTAATACATAAAGGTATCTGTTGAACTTTAAAATATTATATTGCTCTAAATTAAGGCTATCTATCGAATTGTTGACACTTGATAATTTTTTCTTAAAAAAATTACAAACAAATAATGTTCATTGAACGAAGAATTAGGTAAAACTATAGCATCAGTGCCGTAGCAAGGTTGGGGGTCGGAAGGTGCGGTCCGCACCGGGCGGCACTTGGGCGGAGGCGGCATTTCACAGGTGGCGGTAAATATTTTTTTTTACTAATAATATGCAATTTTATCGATTAATGTTTATTATTATTTTTTCAAATATGTTCATATGTCAACAAACGTCAATATTACTTTTCAGATTAGTGTCATAAGAGTAGGTATATAATATTTTTACAATGCCCCAAATTATTTCAATCATAGTATAGCATAGCTGATGATGTTCCTATGAAAGAGATCCTGAGCTTATGACAATGATATTTGGTGCTCTTAAAGTGCTAGGAAAAACAAATTTCAGCAGAATAGTAAAAAGTAAGAAATAAAAGAAAGCGAAGGTATAAAAACAAATACAGTTTTTATGTATATATTAATTTTATTAGGTAATTCGGGTGTGTTTGAGTTTCGCTCGGCTTTTTTGTCGTTTTTTATGAAAAATTGCGTGTTTCAGGATAGTCATCTACATAGATAAACTTAAAAAGCAAAACGTTATCTAACCACAAAACTTGAGCCAAATCGTTAAAGCCATTACCGAGAAACACGAAATAAATTTATTTACTTTATAGAATTACTCGGAAGATATAATATAAAAAATGAGCTTGGTGTAATAAAAACGGTGATATTAAATCTGATGAAGATTGATTTTTACTTTAATTATATGATTGAAGAGCACTTAATTAAATTCATTTGGGTTATATGCGAGCACAAAACAAACTCAAGGTACACTGTTTCGTATAATTTAATTAATTTTCCCAATTATCACTTCACAGTTCTTATCAACCTAAAGTTACTAATAAAATAAACAATTAATATAATCTAGCAGCTGGTTTGCGACACCAATCTAACACCACTCAAAACAATTATTCCATCTTCCAAACCAAATGCATGCCGATCCCGATGCGCGTCATATTAAAATTCCCGCCAAAAGACCGTTACGATGGCACCTCGACCCCGCTCGAGGCTAACCTCTACTCTGATTGGTCGTGACGAAGACACGGTCACGTAGAAAAAAAGTAAGATTTTAAACAATAGGTACAAAAATTAAAACAAATCAAATTAAATTAAATTAAGGATTTAAGAATATAAGGGTCAGTCATTCATTCCGTCTCTTCCTCCGACATATATATGTTTTAATTTTCTTAACATTAGTTCGTTTTGTGAAGCATATTTTTTGTTCAATGTATATTTAATATTGATATATAAAATTCGTTTGCTTATACGTGGTGTGCGCGGCACCAATTATTGACAAAGGTACCAAATATTTTTCAAAACATCCTTGCTTTTTACTATAACCTTATTATGCCAATAAATGAACAGTCAACCCAATCTTTAAAAAAATATTTGGGTATTTATTTTTTTAATTATTATTAAATTACTTCTATCTGTTCTGTTACTATTTCGCGCTATTTTTTGTGTCAATGTCAGTAACATATATCTGTCGTCTTCGACAAGCCACATTCAAAAGTTCATATTTTAAATAAACATGCTGTTTTTTTATAAATCAATTTAAATACATTTAAAATGCATGTGCGAGTACGAATATTTGGCAAACCAGATGCTATTGTTGTAGTTGAATCAAAACTTACTAAAATAGAACAATTTAGACGCATAATAAGAAATAAATTCGACGTTGAACCTAAGTTACAACGGTTGTTCTACGGGGGAAAGTTGGTAAGTTTTGTTTTTCAGTATTTAAATTAAGTGTATAATTTATTTTTACGCCACAATTTCATCAACTATAGAACTTCTTTTAATACTTTTGCTCGCGTCTTTTTTCTGTAATGAAATAACTTTGATATAAGAATCGAATTAAGTGTATATAAAGTATCCTCATAACTTAGCATAATAATTTATTGTCTGTTGTGTGATATTTGTGTTTGGTTAATATTTAAACTAGGTAGTAATTTAAATGCTTGTCTAATATATATAAAAGTCATCCATAACCTATTTTATGTTTTTCTTTATCATGAAGTTAAGCATAAATACTTAATGTTCTTTTGAATAATTTCTAGCACTTCTACAACATTTCTTTAAGCTTATGTTTAATTGAGTCTTTTTCTCTTCAAAATAAATTTTTTATCATATAGTAAATCCAATTTTGCGTGAATGTTCATATTGCTTGTTAATAAGACTATTTATTACTATTTATTTTGACTATTTATTATGGTAAAGTTTTGGTTTATGGTAAGGTAGGTTTTGGTATATTCTAAGAATACCAGAATAAGAAATATATAAGTACTTTACGGTATTCTTAGAATTTTTATTTGATAAACATGTGCATGATAGATAGGTGTTACTGGAGCGTGCTAGCAATGTATTTTTGTGAAATTATTTATTATGTGAATTTTATTTTCAATTATTATTGTTTCTGATAAATTTCAAGCCTTTTGCGAATTAAACAGACTTTAATATGTAAAAAAGTCTATATTCATATAAAAGATATATTAACAAAATAAAAATCATGTTATATGATTTTCAAATTTTTATTATTTTAGTTAGAGGATGGGTACACATTCCATGACTACAATATTAAACTTAATGATGTTATTCAACTTATGATAAGAGTTCAACCACAAGAACGTATAGATGATGACAAAGCACCTGAACAACAAGAAAATGATGAAAAACCGAGTGACAAAATTGAAAGTAAAGGAAAAAATTATAAAGGTTTGTACAACAACGCTTGTTAAATTGTTATTATTATTATCTTATTGTGCTATTACACCTTAATATGAATAAAAAAAAATAAAAATTTAAGTAACAATTCTAAAAAATTTTAGATACGGGAAGTACACTATATTTAGTTGGTGATCTAGTAGATATGAAAGATAGAGAACATGGAGCATGGTTTGAAGGAAAAATCACTCGTATAGTACTAGATCCAGATATAAATTATGAGAGTGAGGAAAAAACAGAAGAAAGTTTGAACAGTAGTGATATACAATATGATAAAGAAAGTGATGTTGAAAACAAGCCACCAAGTGATAGTTCTGAAGAAGACACAAAGTCAAAGAAGAAAGGTATTGCTAAATATTTCACCAAAGCTGCAAAAGGAAGACGACTAACAAAAGAAATAAAAGTGGAAACAGTTAAAATTACAGATGACAATATCTTGTATAAAGTGCAATTAGATGATGAGTTAGTATTTTTATTTCAAACTTCTGTATGTATGAAGATTTTAAACAATTTTTTTCATCCATATTTCATTATACCTAAGATAACCTACAATTAAATGTATTAATTTTGTTTCATAGTTGTATTTACTATAAGCTAAAAGGTATGGTAGGTATGGTATGAATGAATGCATATGACCTGTGTCTATTAGGCTTTGATAGTAATAAATCAGAGCCCTACACGCAAGTGCTAACAATGATAACCAATTTTCAACCCAACTGCATAAATGATGTTTGAACGCATAGACAACAACAAACATTAATCATTACATGTAGGGTCGGGGATTCTGTAATCTAGAATTGCACCAATAACTATGGTGAAAAAACCAAAACATAATTTTCTATTAACCATTTTTGTATAACCTATATAAAAATATACTAAGTACTAATTTTTACTTTTCTAAATATCACATTATTAATAAATGATAGAAATAAATCAAGCTACAGTGTTTCTTGAATGTTTTTTTTAATGAATATCAAATTTGAAATTAGACTGTCTTGCAGTACCAATTAATCAAAATTATCAAACTTTATTTTTAGACATTTCAAATTTTTTATAAGATATATTTTATATTTTGAAAATTAATACTATCTCAAAATAAATATTTCATATATTTACAGTGAAGAGGACTCAGATTTATATTGTAAATTAAAAGAAATAAGACCAAGAGCTAGGCGAGAAATCAATATCAAAGATTTGAAACCAGAACAAACAATTATGTTAAATCATAACACTGATGATCCTTTAGAAAAGGGATACTGGTATGTAACAAATTCTCACATATAATTAAATAATTTAACAATATTACCTGACCACTTGTACTAAATCATCTTAGTAATAGAAGACACAAATTAATCAAAATAATAAATAGAGATAATAAATACTCATAGTAGAGCTTTGTCACTGGTGGTAGAGCTTTGATTACTGCTAGTAGAGCTTTGTGCAAGCTTGTCTGGGTAGGTACCACCCACTCATCAGATATTCTACCGCAAAACAGCAGTACTTGGTATTGTTGTGTTCCGGTTTGAAGGGTAAGTGAGCCAGTGTAATTAAAGGCACAAGGGACATAACATCTTAGTTCCCAAGGTTGGTGGTGCATTGGTGATTTAGGCAATAGTTAACATTTCTTCCAATGCCAATGTCTATGGGCATCGGTGACCACTTACCATCAGGTGGGCCATATGCTCATCCGCCATCCTATTCTATAAAAAAAAAATAGAGAATATATATTTTCAAATGCAATTTTTCTTATTATTGATCTTGCATCATATTTATTTATTTATAACTTTTCAGGTATGACTTCAAATTAGATGAAGTAAAGAAACTACGTTTAAATTATGAACTGGTTGGAACATTATACTTAGGGCCAGATTCAGTACCTCAAAATGACACCAAAGTTAGAGTTCATGACAAGATATTTGCTATAGAACAACCAGTGCCTGTTGCAGAAAGGAATATTGAATATAGAAAACTTGTATCAGAACCTCCTGAAAAAAGTAAGATAACTCAATATATATAATCTTAAATAAACTTTAAAAAATGATATTATGATGCTAAAATATATATAATAAAAGTAAGTTGCTAAGTAACTGCTATACAGCACTGCTTAGTATTATTGTGAAATTTGAGAAGTTATTAAGCCAGCATAATTACAAGCGACATAACATCTTAGTTCCCAAGGTTGGTGGCAATGTGAGGAATGGTTAATATATCTTGCAGTGCATGGACATGGGTCTATAGGTGGTGGTTACCACTTATGATGAAGTGGCGCTTTTGGCCAGTCTTACCTATCTATTATAAATAAGAATAATCATAAAAAATCTCAAAATCAATTTGAAATAAATACCTTATAATAAATTATGAAGTGTTAAAAATAAGATTATGATATACACTTCTATATTATTTCTCCAAAAAAAAAAACTTAGATATATTAAAGCATTATTTATTTCTTATTTGTTTTAAGATTTTTTTTATCTATTAAGCCTCTTAAGTTAGTTCTTTTATTCTGGAGAATTAAGGAGGAACTAAAGAGGTTATTCTGGAGACTAAAAACTCTTTTAATATAAAGAATTCCTTTTTTAATACTAGGATCAAAACCTTTGAATTGCTTAAAATGTCGGGACAATGAGAATGCACCTTGTAAAGAATGTGGATGTTATCTGTGTTCAGGAAAAGAATCGCCGGAAAAGGTAAAAATATCAATTTATACAATAGTAAATATAATTTCATTATCAAATAACAGTTACTCACATAACATACTGTACTGTGGCTGTAAAAACATGCTTCAGATGAAAAAAAATAGATAAATGAAATCAATGTATGATATCATTTTGTATCAAACTATTATAATTATACCTTGAGTAATATTTCTATGACGTAAATAATCCTTTTACAGAAAAGAATAATAATTTTTATTTATTTATATATCTTTAAATATATGACTACTTTAATAAATAAAGAAAATTACCATTACTTCCTTCAGATAGTTTTATGTGATGAATGTAACAATGGTTTCCACATGAAGTGTCTTACTCCTCCACTTACCGAGCTACCTGAAGAGGACTGGTACTGTCCATCTTGTAAACGTGACCCCAATGACGTTATAGCCCCTGGTGCAGCCAAACAGACAAAAAAGGGTAATGCCTCTAAAACCAATCGTGATTGGGGAAGAGGGATGGCTTGTGTTGGTAAGTAACTACAATTAATAGTTAAGAAATATGTAAAAAGGTATAACTGTCAATCCATGCCCCACTCTAAGCAAAGTACTTTCTTTTTATTAATAAGAATTGAATGCAAGTTTGTATCTAAGTTTCTTATAGAGTGAGCACAAGACCATATATTACTAACACAAATAAAGCATGTAAAGGCTGGTGGATTTGAATGCAAAAGCACTTATGATTAACATATCTTCCTGTTAAGGTGTTCCACATTCAAATATTTATTTGAGTCTTATTTTCAAGGTAAAACTAAAACTTGTGCCATGCCACCGAACCATTTTGGCCCCATTCCTGGTATAGAAGTTGGAATGTGCTGGAGATTTCGTATACAGGTATGTTTCCTGAGTATACTTACTCAATTATATATATATATATATATATATATATTCTGTGAATTCAAAAGTATTTGTAAAAGTTTATTATGAATTTTGTTTGTTAAGCTAATATAAGTTTGATTTACTTACAAATTTTCGGGGTCATCTGTATGACTTCTAGTAGTACAAGCTCTTGCTGCTGTTATTTTAATTACTTTTAAGAAGAACAAGAATAAATTACAGAGATACTTCACAATTGACATAATGTATAATTTAAAGTTTGTAGTATTTTTTCCTAAATAAATTTTAATATATAATCACATTAAATTGTTCAATTTAAATTATGTTAAATTTTCTTATTCTAGCTATCGGAATCCGGTGTACACAGGCCACCCGTATCTGGTATACATGGTCGTGACGTCGAGGGTGCCTATAGTATTGTATTATCCGGTTAGTAAAAACTTATATGATATACTTTTATAATAATTTTAACTTAGTTCATACTTCATTCATGTGTTTTGTTTGGATTATAATTCACATTGTATTTATACAATATACCAAAATTGACATGCCAGCAAT